>NC_053390.1:464624770-465224770 GCF_905171765.1 Bufo bufo
GTATCACCCCAAACCAACCACCATCAAGACCAAGATTTATCACAATAGTGGGTTCAGACAATTCCGGTTGGACCAGAGTCACCTGCCATTAGAAACCACCTTCCTCCCACTTTATTTTAAACAAACCCATCTGCCCCCAGATAGATAAAGCCATTTCAGACCAATAAAGTTTCCAACCCCCATCTGTTCAACCACTGGATCCCCCAAAAAAGGCTGACCCTGGTAATAACACTGTGAAAAAGGTGCTGATTCTCAGTACCAATTGTCCGCTCCTGATGCGACACCCCCGGTATCAAGGGCGGTGTAATTTCCACAAACTGAAGATGAACTTGTAATTATTAACAACAATAACTTTGGCCCTAGCAACAGATCTCCCATCAATATACAAGATAACACACCACTGCAGGGGGAATGTAGCCCCCAGAATGTGAGAGACCATTTAGAGACCACTTCACCCTCCCCTTCTCGACTCAAAGCCAGTATGCATAATTTTTCCACATAAAGTGACTCCATTTTTAGCCCGGAACCTTTTTTAGCACTACCTCTCAATCTCTCAGAAAATCCACCGTTAAATCAGCTTTCCCCTATAACCACCCAAACGTGCTCCATCCTAAACCGTATTCAACTACTCACACCAATAATCTCCCAGACCCAATAACACGAACCAAGATTCCATTACCACTCCGTCCACAAGAGAAGATCACACACTTTTACAGTCCAATCCACAACCAACTAAAGAGAAAAATAGGGGCAAATCTAGAAGAAGGGGATGTAGAGGTGGAAAAAAGCGATCCCGCAAACAAAAAAGCACGCCCACACCCTTCCAAAATTTAAAAATCACATCACATGAAAATACAACAGATAACCTTAAACTAAAAGGCATCTTTAACCTCAGACTATATTTTTAAAAATGAAGAAACAGAAGTACTCAGTAGAGGACTTTCCTTTTTTCCCTAGTAACAGTCCAAACCTTTTTGGACTTTTTGTTGATTTAAATCAATATATCAGTAAATTGACACTCCAGTGCCACTTCAGAAACAAGATGAAACATCAATTCATCCCCCCCACCCTCCACATTCCCCCAAATATAGAGGAGGATTCTGACATCGATACCCTAATCCATGAACTATTCCAACAACCTATACAGTCTTCTCTGAAACCAAGATCCACCTTTTACCCCCTAGAGAGCAAAGGCTCCCATATTGAAACATTTTACAATTTAGTATGACTTAGAAACTTTTTCAAAAGAAAACAAATATAACCATACCTCACAATACAACCTATCAAAAGCACATAGAGAAGCAATCAAAAGATTATCGTAAAATGAGAACATAGTAATTAAGAATGTGGATAAGGGGGGAGGGAATAGTCATCCTCAATACTAAAGAATACCACCAAGAAGCCCTCAATATCCTCTCTGACAATACTTACTACTGCGAACTCCAATCAGACCCAACTAAAGATTATAGTAGACAACTCAACACACTTATCAATTCAGGCTACATAAAGAAAATCATCACAAAACAAGAAAAAAAACTACCTATCTATTGTACATCCTTCCTTGCCGTATTTTTATTATTTACCTCACTAATCCCCCTGGCCGGCCCATCATATTGGGCATCAATTCTTTAACTTCCAAAGAAATACGTAGTAGGCCTGCCCTCGTACCTCCGAGATTCAAGCCAACTTATTTTGTCCCTGGAAAATTTTAAATGGGAAGAGAGCATGCTATGGGTAACACTCGATGTAGCATCATTATATAGTAATATAATTCATGAACTAGGCATTAATGCCATCCAGAAATTTCTCACTACAGACCCATACATGCCCTTAGAACAAAATAGGTTCATCCTAGACTCAATATCTTTTATCTTACAGCACAACTACTTTAGTTTTAATGGCGGCTTTTATATTCAAAAACAGGGCACCGCGATGGGCACAAACTTCACCCCATCCTGCGCAAATCTTTTTATGGGTGTGTTCGAAGAAGAACTTGGCTTTATGCAACATCCCAACATAAGGTTTTATAAAAGGTATGTAGATTATATTATTTTTATCTGGCAAGGCACACGAGAACTTCTAGATGAATTTATTTTAAAAATCAACCAGAATGATTGGAACCTAAGTTTCACCGCACAAGTAGACGCAACAACTGCCATATTTTTGGACCTACAATTAGTGTCTCACAATAGTCGTATTGAAACTAGTACACACTTCAAAAGTGTGGATGCCAACAGCTACCTCGACTATAGGAGTTGCCACTACTATAAGTGTAAATGTAACATACCCTATGGACAAATGAGAATACGAAGAATTTGTTCCAGCAATCCAACAATGAAAGACCAAATAGAAACCCTCAAATCTAGATTTCGGGAGAGGGGATACCCAAAGGGCCTCATTTGCGATTCCATTCTCAGAATAAAAGAAGACACTGAAAAAGACTGCCTACTTCCTAAACATAAAAGTAAGAAAAATAAATCACAGACCCCAGAAAAAATTGTGAAAATAATGAATACGTTTATAATTTTATCACCCAATACACTTCCTCCCACAACAAGATCAGATCTATACTTAAGCAACACTGGCCAATACTTCGGAAAGACCCAATCATCGGTAACTCCTTACCAATTTCAATGCATATGACATATCGGAGGGCAAGAACCCTTAAACAAATTTTGTCGCCCTCCTGCCCTAAACTAGCGGGACCCACTGAAACCTTAAAATATGCCAACAAGTCAGAGAACCCCAAGGGATCCTTTAAATGCGGACATAAACTCTGTAAATGTTTCTTAACAATAGCCAACAACACACAATATGTAACCATCAATGGCTCAGGTGAAAAAAAAATCTCTCTCCACATGAACTGTAACTGTAGCACAAATGTGGTATACATGCTTGAGTGCCCCTGTGGGCTGCAATACATAGGCCGAACCACCCAGAACATTAGAGATAGGCTGAACTCACACCGTTCATATATCTACAAAAAATACGCTTAACACAGTGTCTCGAGACATTTTGCGGAGACACACTCAGGTGATGCATCTCTATTACGACTAACACCGATAGAATGGGTCCCCAAATCTTACCTGCAATTATGCAAGAAATGTTTTGGATATTCCAATTCCATTCCTTTACTCCCTTTGGCCTAAATGAGTCCTTAGACCATAACAACTATTGATGACGATAAAGACCAGCTTACTCGTTTTATGATTGACAATACAGATTGATAGATTTTATCAATGAATTGAAAGTTTTATTAGGTCTTATAAATTTTTCCTATTAATTTATACACTGCTCAAAAAAATAAAGGGAACACAAAAATAACACATCCTAGATCTGAATTAATTAAATATTCTTCTGAAATACTTTGTTCTTTACATAGTTGAATGCGCTGACAACAAAATCACACAAAAATAAAAAAATGGAAATCAAATTTTTCAACCCAAGGAGGTCTGGATTTGGAGGCACACTCAAAATTAAAGTGGAAAAACACACTACAGGCTGATCCAACTTTGATGTAATGTCCTTAAAACAAGTCAAAATGAGGCTCAGTAGTGTGTGTGGCCTCCAAGTGCCTGTATGACCTCCCTACAACGCCTGTGCATGCTCCTGATGCGGTGGCGGACGGTCTCCTGAGGGATCTCCTCCCAGACCTGGACTAAAGCATCTGCCAACTCCTGGACAGTCTGTGGTGCAACGTGACGTTGGTGGATAGAGCGAGACATGATGTCCCAGATGTGCTCAATTGGATTCAGGTCTGGGGAACGGGCAGGCCAGTCCATAGCATCAATGCCTTTGTCTTGCAGGAACTGCTGACACACTCCAGCCACATGAGGTCTAGCATTGTCTTGCATTAGGAGGAACCCAGGGCCAACCGCACCAGCATATGGTCTCACAAGGGGTCTGAGGATCTCATCTCGGTACCTAATGGCAGTCAGGCTACCTCTGGTGAGCACATGGAGGGCTGTGCGGCCCTCCAAAGAAATGCCACCCCACACCATTACTGACCCAATGCCAAACCGGTCATGCTGGAGGATGTTGCAGGCAGCAGAACGTTCTCCACGGCGTCTCAAGACTCTGTCACGTCTGTCACATGTGCTCAGTGTGAACCTGCTTTCATCTGTGAAGAGCACAGGGCGCCAGTGGCGAATTTGCCAATCTTGGTGTTCTCTGCAAATGCCAAACGTCTTGCACGGTGTTGGGCTGTAAGTACAACCCCCACCTGTGGACATCGGGCCCTCATATCACCCTCATGGAGTCTGTTTCTGACCGTTTGAGCAGACACATGCACATTTGTGGCCTGCTGGAGGTCATTTTGCAGGGCTCTGGCAGTGCTCCTCCTGTTCCTCCTTGCACAAAGGCGGAGGTAGCGGTCCTGCTGCTGGGTTGTTGCCCTCCTACAGCCTCCTCCACGTCTCCTGATGTACTGGCCTGTCTCCTGGTAGCGCCTCCATGCTCTGGACACTACGCTGACAGACACAGCAAACCTTCTTGCCACAGCTCGCATTGATGTGCCATCCTGGATAATCTGCACTACCTGAGCCACTTGTGTGGGTTGTAGACTCCGTCTCATGCTACCACTAGAGTGAAAGCACCGCCAGCATTCAAAAGTGACCAAAACATCAGCCAGGAAGCATAGGAACTGAGAAGTGGTCTGTAGTCACCACCTGCAGAACCACTCCTTTATTGGGGGTGTCTTGCTAATTGCCTATAATTTCCACCTGTTGTCTATCCCACTTGCACAACAGCATATGAAATTGATTGTCACTCAGTGTTGCTTCCTAAGTGGACAGTTTGATTTCACAGAAGTGTGATTGACTTGGAGTTACATTGTGTTGTTTAAGTGTTCCCTTTATTTTTTTGAGCAGTGTATTTTTACCTTATTAATGCCTGTAGATATACTCTCTGAGAGATATAAAGTATGACTCACACGCGTGTACAGTACACATATGTCTAGGGAGAAATAAGTGTGTTATTTATAGGTTCACATGTATATACCTTTGATATGGCAACCTTTCTATCATAATATACTGCTATTGTTATATATGTATTTGTCACCATGCATCTACCATGTACCCCCCCTTTATTTTTTTTATATACATAACTTTGCCATACCATATGTAACTTTTAGACCCTCTATATTATCCAACACGGTCACTGTTATATATGTATCTGTTAATATGCATTTAACATGTACCCTTTTCATGTATATATCTCAGCCATACTTGATAAAGAAGAGAAGCAACTGCAGCGCTCACCTGTGTTCGTATTGGGAGGCACGGATGAAAGCTCGGACCCGGCTTAACAATGTAAAAAAAGAAGGATGGAATCCAGCTTCCCATAAAAAACTTTTTCTTTATTCTTGTTGCGGTAAAATACATACATGGACACCACAGTCTACGCGTTTCGGCCAAAATAAATCTTAGTCCTTATTCATGACAGAGCAAAGTGTAAAAGAAAACCTTTTCCTTTTAAAACAAAAAGACCCAACCCCCATGCTGATTGCCTATTCCCAACACCTGAGTGAGGGGAGGAGCAAAAAAAACAGCCAGGGAGACACCCAATTTGTGCATACATATATGAAAACACATTAAAAGCAAGAAAAACTTGCTATTTATATTGTAAAACCAAATCATGTTTTTTATTTAAACCATTAGGTGCGCAGCTCCCCAAACTAAACATCCAAAATGCTTCTGTACTCAGAAGCTTGGATTTGTGGTCACCTCCCCTGATAGGGCGATTCCCTGGACAGAAAAAGCCGCAGTGCTCTCTTTGTGAACTATCATAAAATGCAAACTTGCGGCAGATATATTTCTTGTCCTCAAATTGGGAATTTCAGATAAATGTTTGTGTATCCTTGCTTTAATCTGTTTTGTTGTACACCCTACATATTGTAAGTGACATTCTTTACATGTTATAACATAAACCGCTAATTCCGTATTGCAGTTAATGAACTGTTTTATTTTGTGTGATTTACCATTGGCTGTTGAAATTACACTTTTGCTGGTCTCCATATATCTGCAGCAAATACACCTATTGCTGCCACATCTGTAATTACCGGCTTTTAGACCCTCTATATTATCCAACACGATCACTGTTATATATGTATCTGTTAATATGCATTTACCATGTACCCTTTTCATGTATGTATCTCTGCCATACTATATAGGATTTGGACCCCCTATATCATCCCATAGAATGTTCTTTGTAATAATGAAAGATTTCTGGATATTCACAACTATCCTAAATGCAAATACTATTTAATTATCCATCACATTCTATATTCCGTATACCCACCAACTATAAAGCAACTTTTAATTTTTAACTTTAAATTATTAATTATTGGTCCTACCAACAAATAGGATCTGACAGCCATGACATATGTACAGTGGGGGAAATAATTATTTGACCCCTCACTGATTTTGTAAGTTTGTCCAATGACAAAGAAATGAAAAGTCTCAGAACAGTATCATTTCAATGGTAGGTTTATTGTAACAGTGGCAGATAGCACATCAAAAGGAAAATCGAAAAAAAAACTTTAAATAAAAGATAGCAACTGATTTGCATTTCATTGAGTGAAATAAGTATTTGAACCCCTACCAACCATTAAGAGTTCTGGCTCCCACAGAGTGGTTAGACACTTCTACTCAATTAGTCACCCTCATTAAGGACACCTGTCTTAACTAGTCACCTGTATAAAAGACACCTGTCCACAGAATCAATCAATCAAGCAGACTCCAAACTCTCCAACATGGGAAAGACCAAAGAGCTGTCCAAGGATGTCAGAGACAAAATTGTAGACCTGCACAAGGCTGGAATGGGCTACAAAACCATTAGCAAGAAGCTGGGAGAGAAGGTGACAACTGTTGGTGCGATTGTTCGAAAATGGAAGGAGCACAAAATGACCATCAATCGACCTCGCTCTGGGGCTCCACGCAAGATCTCACCTCGTGGGGTGTCAATGGTTCTGAGAAAGGTGAAAAAGCATCCTAGAACTACACGGGAGGAGTTAGTTAATGACCTCAAATTAGCAGGGACCACAGTCACCAAGAAAACCATTGGAAACACATTACACCGCAATGGATTAAAATCCTGCAGGGCTCGCAAGGTCCCCCTGCTCAGGAAGGCACATGTGCAGGCCCGTCTGAAGTTTGCCAATGAACACCTGAATGATTCAGAGAGTGACTGGGAGAAGGTGCTGTGGTCTGATGAGACCAAAATAGAGCTCTTTGGCATTAACTCAACTCGCTGTGTTTGGAGGAAGAAAAATGCTGCCTATGACCCCCAAAACACCGTCCCCACCGTCAAGCATGGGGGTGGAAACATTTTGCTTTGGGGGTGTTTTTCTGCTAAGGGCACAGGACAACTTATTCGCATAAACGGGAAAATGGACGGAGCCATGTATCGTGAAATCCTGAGCGTCAACCTCCTTCCCTCTGCCTGGAAACTGAAAATGGGTCGTGGATGGGTGTTCCAGCACGACAATGACCCAAAACATACAGCAAAGGCAACAAAGGAGTGGCTCAAGAAGAAGCACATTAAGGTCATGGAGTGGCCTAGTCAGTCTCCGGACCTTAATCCAATCGAAAACCTATGGAGGGAGCTCAAGCTCAGAGTTGCACAGAGACAGCCTCGAAACCTTAGGGATTTAGAGATGATCTGCAAAGAGGAGTGGACCAACATTCCTCCTAAAATGTGCGCAAACTTGGTCCTCAATTACAAGAAACGTTTGACCTCTGTGCTTGCAAACAAGGGTTTTTCCACCAAGTATTAAGTCTTTTTTTGTTAGAGGGTTCAAATACTTATTTCACTCAATGAAATGCAAATCAGTTGCTATCTTTTATTTAAAGTTATTTTTTCGATTTTCCTTTTGATGTGCTATCTGCCACTGTTACAATAAACCTACCATTGAAATGATACTGTTCTGAGACTTTTCATTTCTTTGTCATTGGACAAACTTACAAAATCAGTGAGGGGTCAAATAATTATTTCCCCCACTGTATTTAATACTATGTATTGAACTTGTACCTCTATGACTTTATTTATTCATTCATCATCATCCACCTTATATTTTATATTCTACATGCCGAGAACTACTATTACTTAATTACTTATTACTTGGCAAGAATACCAATGCCAGGACACCCAGTTTCCACATGGTGGGCCCCACTGTCCTTGACACGCCCCCTTAGTCAAGTTGTATTGTGAAACACAGGCGGCCCGCACTGGTGCGCCTCACGGTGGAATGCATTTCTGAGTGCGTTCCATGATGATAGGCAACATCCCCCGGAAGCTTCTCCACTCCCGGGTGCAACATAACAGAGAGACCACATGATACTTCCGGTCCCTCCGGCCTATTCACCTCCTTGATATGCCCCCGTCCAAGCCCCCACAAAAGGACAAAGAGATGGTGCAATACCCTCAACACTCAGAGGCGACCAAATTTTATTTTACTCACATATTCCAAAGTTTTCACATGCATATATGATTGCCCGACCCGGGTTTCGCTATTAGCTTCCCCTGACGAAGCTAATAGCGAAACCCGGGTCGGGCAATCATATATGCATGTGAAAACTTTGGAATATGTGAGTAAAATAAAATTTGGTCACCTCTGAGTGTTGAGGGTATTGCACCATCTCTTTGTCCTTTTGTGAAGGAAATCTTGATCCGGTTTGGAGTGAGCGGTTGGTGGCTCAAAGCGAGATCTAAAGACAGGCTGGAGGTGGATAGCAGGTTCATTACATGTGAAGTACGGACTTGCGACTGCCACTTCTGACAGCTGGATATGAACTCGGTTCTTCACGATTATGGTTCTTCATTCCAACTACTTTCATAAACTGTTAAAAATATAGCGCGGTTCCCGTATCTAAATTTTTACTTTATATTAAGGAGATTGAACCTACCCTATTAAGGGCACCGCTGCTTGGTCTAGTTTTTTCACACCAAACATCACTTGTTTTACCACTTCTTATTAAGTGGAGTTAAAAAAAGGAGTTCTAGCGCTGAGTGTGATTTTGTGGGAGTGATTGCAGGTGGCTGAGTGGCTGAGTGTGGCTTGAAGCAGAGATCCTTGAAAGTTAAGTTTTTGCATTTTAGTACTGCCATTTAAAAAATTATATTTTTATTTTTATTTATTTTTTTTCTTTCTGCTGGGTGTTGCCATTTAAACCCATTTTTTTTTCTCTGCTTGATTAAGGGGAGTGGCCTGGGCAACCAGGTGCTATAAATTGACCCAAAAGACTCTCTAGAGCCTGCTCTTCCTGAGGCTTGCTCTACTAAGTGGGCTTCTTATTAAGTGGCGTAAAAAAAAAGGAGTTTAAGAAAAGGAGTTGGAAACTAAGGTTGGTTATAATTTCCTTGTGTGTTGTTGGCTTAATTCTAGGTAGTCCTTCAACTACAGCAGACAGGGTCTAATTCTAAATCATATTTACTGTTTTACTTTTTTACTGTTGTAATCCCCATTTAGTATGTGTTGCACAATTGACAACGCAGTCCAGTGCACATCTTGCATGATATATGCAGTCCTGGAACAGCCGTTGAAGGGTGTATATCTTTGTTCAAGATGTGAGCAAATTAACCGTTTGGAATCGCTAATCGAGTCTCTAAATGGGCAAGTTGCAACACTGAGAGGCATTGACAATTTGCAAAAGAGTTTGCTTCTCACCGAGCAAGCACTCTTTGGGGTAGATGAGGGGGAGGGTGACAGAGAGGAGGCTGAGGAAAGTGAGGTAGCTAGCTGGGTAACAGTTAGAAAGCGGGGTAGAGGGAAGAGTGCCAGGGAGGCTAGCCCTGATCTGACACACCCCAACAAGTTTTCACGTTTGGCAGATGAGGGGGATGTCAGTCCAGGGACAGCACTGCTGCAGCCGGACACTTCCTCTGCCAGTCAGGGGAATGTCAGCTCCAGTAAGCAGGGAACCAGGAGAGCAGAGCAGGCCAGACAGGTGCTGGTAGTGGGAGACTCCATTATTAGGGGAACAGATAGGGAAATCTGTCACAAAGACCGTGATTGCCGAACAGTGTGCTGTCTTCCTGGCGCTAGAGTTCGACACATCGCGGATCGGGTTGACAGATTACTGGGAGGGGCTGGAGAAGATCCAGCGGTCATGGTCCATATTGGAACCAATGACAAAGTTAGAGGTAGGTGGAGAGTCCTTAAAAATGATTTCAGGGATTTAGGTCAAAAGCTTAGGGCAAGGACCTCAAAGGTAGTATTTTCCGAAATACTGCCTGTACCACGAGCCACAGAAGACAGGCAGTGGGAGATTAGGGAGATTAACAAGTGGCTCAAGAACTGGTGTAGGAAGGAGGGGTTTGGGTTCCTGGAGAACTGGGCCGACTTCTCTATCGGCTACAGGCTCTATCGTAGGGATGGGCTGCACCTCAATGGGGAAGGGGCAGCTGTGCTGGGGAGAAAGATGGCTAGAAGGTTGGAGGAGTGTTTAAACTAGGGACTTGGGGGGAGGGTAATTACACTATAGGAGGGGAAGATAGTGCAGATAGAGACCGGGGGCAAGGTAGTGGGACTGGGGGAGGAATGGAAGGAGGGACTAGAACAGTTTAGAAAGAAAGGTCTAGGGTAAAAAATATACATAAACCTCTCAAATGTATGAATACTAATGCCAGAATCCTGACTAATAAAACTGGGGAGCTGGAATTAGTGATGTGTGAGGAGGACTATGACATAGTGGGAATAACTGAGACATGGCTGGATGATAGCTATGACTGGGCTATGACTGTACAAGGTTACAGTCTGTTTGGAAAGGATCGTCAAAACTGGAGAGGGGGAGGGGTTTGCCTTTATGTAAAGTCTTGTCTAAAGCCCACACTCCGTGAAGATATAAGTGAGGGACATGAACATGTGGAGTCACTGTGGGTAGAGATACATGGAGCTAAAAACAACAATAAATTACTAATAGGAGTTTACTATAAACCACCTAATATACCAGTGTCCACAGAAAATCTACTACTAAATGAGATAGACAAGGCGGCAAATCATAATGAGGTGGTTATTATGGGGGACTTCAACTACCTAGATATAGACTGGGAAAGTGAATCTTGTATATCTCATAAGGGAAACAGGTTCTTGGCAATAACCACAGACAATTACCTCTCCTAACTGGTTCAGGACCCGACTAGAGGGACGGCCATACTGGACTTAGTAATAACCAATAGGCCTGACAGAACAACAGACGTGCAGGTTGGTGGACACCTGGGAAATAGTGACCATAAAGTAAGAACCTTCCAATTATCATTCAAAAGAGCGTTTCTGCAGGGAGGAACAAAAATACTAAACTTCAAAAAAGCTAAATTTAGCCAACTAAGAGAGGCAAAAGGCCTAACTAACTGGGACAAAGTCCTCAAAAATAAAAATACAGCCACAAAATGGGATATCTTTAAAAACATCCTAAAATCTCATTGTGAGAGGTACATACCGTATGGGAATAAAAGGTTAAGGAACAAAAAGAAACCAATGTGGATAAATAGAACTGTAAAGAAAGCAATAAATGACAAAAAGAAAGCATATAAATCACTAAAACAGGAGGGTAGCACGGAAGCACTGAAAAACTATAAGGAAAGAAATAGAACATGTAAAAAACTAATAACAGCGGCCAAACTAGAGACCGAGAGATTAATTGCCAAAGAGAGTAAAACTAACCCTAAAATGTTCTTCAATTATATAAATGTTAAAAAGTATAAATCTGAAGGTGCCGGCCCTTTAAAGAGTAATGAGGGGGGAGTCGCAGAGAGCGACGAGGAGAAAGCAAAACTGTTAAATATTTTTTTCTCCAGTGTATTCAGTGAGGAAAATAAACTGTCAGATGACATGCAGAATGTAAAAATAAATTCCCCATTAAAACTGTCCTGGCTTTAAGGCACTAGACACCGTCAAGCATTTTGCAGAAGGCCAGGTGATCTTGGGGGCAGATCTTAACCTGGTACTAAACCCAGACCTTGACTCGTCCAAATCTAAGTCACACATAGCGCAGAAACATATCAGTAGATTGCATAGAAAATTTCAGGATCTTCAGCTGATAGACGTTTGGAAAAATAGCAACCTGACAGCTAGGGACTACTCCTTCTTCTCTAACCCCCATGGCTCATATCAGAGACTTGACCACATCTTAACATCTACTTCTCTTTTGCCTGTTTCCAGCGACGCCGAGATTAGGAATATCACTATTTCTGACCACGCACCATGCCACCTGACCCTCACCCTGGCCTCACTACCAAGGAGGGAATGGAATTGGAAACTCAACGAATCCCTGTTGAACAACAAACTTCACCTCGATCAGGTTAGGTCTCAATTAGAGTTGTATTTCGGAATCAATTCCTCCGCACGCGGCACCTCACCTATTGAGTGGGAAGCACATAAGGCGTATGTGAGAGGGTGCTTCATCTCTATTGGTACTAGGGTAAAAAAGGAATATCAGAAAAAGGTAGACTCCATACTAACCCAGATAATGTTGTTAGAGAAATTAGACAAACTATCTGCATGTAAACAGAAACAGGGGGAATTAACAGAACTTAGACTTCAACTCAAAAATCTCTTAGCTCAGAAAGTGAGGAAACAGATGTTAAACTTTCAACATAAGGTGTACGCACATGGGGACAAGGGGGGCAAGTCGATGTCCTCTCTGCTAAAAAAGACGAAAAACGTAACATATATCCCCAAGATAAAACAACCCGATGATAGGGTTACTCAAGATACACCTGAGATAGCAAGAGCCTTTCAACAATTCTATGAGGGTTTATATAACCTAAACAAATCAATGTCTCCAAACCAAACTGACACCAGACAGACACATATTAGAGAATTTCTAAACTCCCTCAAGCTTCCAACAGTCCACCAAGCTGAGGCTACTTTCACACTAGCATTCAGAGCGGGTCCGTCTGATGTCTGCTCAGACGGATCCGCTCCTATAATGCAGACGTTTGTATCCGTTCAGAACGGATCCGTCTGCATTATAGTTTGAAAAAAATTCTAAGTCTTAAAGTAGCCTGAACGGATCCGTCCAGACTTTACATTGAAAGTCAATGGGGGACGGATCCGTTTGAAGATTGAGCCATATTGTGTCATCTTCAAACGGATCCGTCCCCATTGACTTACATTGTAAGTCTGGACGGATCCGCTTGCCTCCGCACGGCCAGGCGGACACCCGAACGCTGCAAGCAGCGTTCAGGTGTCCGCTCGCTGAGCAGAGCGGAGGCTGAACGCTGGCAGACTGATGCATTCTCAGCGGATCCGCGTCCACTGAGAATGCATTAGGGCTGGACGGATGCGTTCGGGGCCTCTTGTGAGCCCCTTCAAACGGAGCTCACGAGCGGACACCCGAACGCAGGTGTGAAAGTAGCCTCACATAGATCTATTAACCACCCCAGTCACTTTGATGGAAGTGACCTCTATCATACGCAGTTTCCCCCCTGGAAAGAGCCCAGGACCAGATGGTCTACCTCTACTATACTACAGAAGCTTTCACGATATCCTAACTCTCCGACTTACTCACGTTTGCAATGCATTACTACAAGGAGGTTCGATGCCTAGACAGACACAGGAATCGTAAGTAACACTTATTCATAAAGAGGGCAAAGATCCCCAGAACTGCGGAAGTTATAGGCCAATTTCCCTCTTGAATTTGGATTTGAAAATTTAAGCCAAAATACTGGCAACTAGACTAAATAAAATACTTCCTTACTTGATAGGTCCAGAACAGTCGGGGTTCATTCAGGGCAGAGAGGGGAAAGACAACACACACCGCATCTTCCACGCAATTCAAGCAGCCAAAACAAAGAGGTTCCCGTTGACCCTGTTGAGCATTGATGCCGAGAAGGCGTTTGACAGGGTCAACTGGAACTTCATGAAACTGACTTTGGAGAGATTTGCCATTCCTGACCCCTTCATACACTCAATACTCACACTATACCAACAGCCGCATGCCAGACTGAAAATCAAAGGAACACTATCCCCAGCTTTCGAAATATCAAATGGGACAAGACAAGGGTGTCCGCTGTCACCCTCCCTATTCATACTAATGGTAGAGACACTTATTCAGCTGGTCAGACAGACTCAGGAAATTGAAGGCGTTAAACATAATAGGGGAGAACTAAAATGCACCGCTTTTGCAGATGACCTTTTATTCCTGGTGACTTTAAGGTCAATCACTCTAAGTCCGAAATATTAAACATTTCACTTTCTGACTCCAGAGCAACCTCCCTACAGAACCGCCTCCCTTTTCACTGGACCAAGGGCCCAATAAAATATCTAGGAATAAAGATCCCAAGGAACCTAGATGATCTACAGTACAGACCAAAAGTTTGGACACACTTTCTCATTCAAAGCATTTTCTTTATTTTCATGACTATGAAGGCATCAAAACTATGAATTAACACATGTGGAATTATATACATAACAAACAAGTGTGAATCAATTAAAAATATGTCATATTCTAGGTTCTTCCAAGTAGCCACCTTTTGCTTTGATTACTGCTTTGCACACTCTTGGCATTCTCTTCATGACCTTCAAGAGGTAGTCCCCTGAAATGGTCTTCCAACAGTCTTGAAGGCGTTCCCAGAGATGCTTAGCACTTGTTAGCCATTTTGCCTTCACTCTGAGGTCCAGCTCACCCTAAACCATCTCGATTGGGTTCAGGTCCGGTGACTGTGGAGGCCAGGTCATCTGGCGCAGCACCCCATCACTCTCCTTCATGTAAGTAGCCCTTACTTTCAAAGTTTTCCCAATTTTTCGGTTGACTGACTGACCTTAATTTCTTAAAGTAATGATGGTCACTCGTTTTTCTTTACTTAGCTTTTTTCTTGCCATAATACAAATTTTAACAGTCTATTCAGTAGGACTATAAGCTGTGTATCCACCTGACTTCTCCTCAACGCAACTGATGGTCCCAACCCCACCTTGAAGTGAAAACCATTTCAGTGGACTACCTCTTGAAGCTCATTAAGAGAATGCCAAGAGTGTGCAAAGCAGTAATCAAAGCAAAAGGTGGCTACTTTGAAGAACCTAGAATATGACATATTTTCAGTTGTTTCACACTTGTTTGTTATGAATATAATTCCACATGTGTTAATTCATAGTTTTGATGCCTTCAGTGTGAATCTACAATTTTCATAGTCATGAAAATAAAGAAAACTCTTTGAATGAGAAGGTGTGTCCAAACTTTTGGTCTGTACTGTATTTAAATGTAATTACATTCCCCTCAAAAAGGACATCACACAACTTCTACTGAAGTACAACCTGCCATATCTGTCTTGGATGGGCAGAAAAAATGTGATCAAAGCTTATGTTTTCCCCAAGATTCTATATGTCATGCAACTGGTACCGATACACCTACCAAAAACATTCTTCCTGGAGATTAGGAGACTCTTCCTGAAATTTCTATGGAATGGGAAGAAACCCAGGTTAGCACATGATCTCTTAGTCAGGAATAGAACAAGCGGTGGCTTTGGACTTCCAGACGTCTCGAGATATTATCAAGCTATACAACTAAATAGATGGCTGGAGTCAGTAGATCCTCAGAAACAACCAGATGTATTAGAACTCATGCAGTATAGTGTAGGGCCTACACTCCAATGGCTTCTCTGGTTAACTGATACTAGTCAAACTAAGAATAAAGATACTGACCACTTATTGAAAGAGATAAGAGAGACATGGAAAGAACTAGGCAAAAAGTTAGCACCTGACCCGTCCCCTCTATTGCCTGCAAACCTCATTCCGGACCTTCTAGGAAATAATGGAGATATCCACCAGGAGGTATGGTCATCATTAGCGCAAGTTAGACTTTGGGAGTTAACCCCAGACACAAAAACATCAATAGTGAGCAGGTTACCAGAACGAATAAAAAACTCCCCTAGCTTTTTTCTCACAAGAGCATACATAGGTGCTGTGTGCGGAGGACTGAGAGAGAAGTTCAACTCAGCGAGACAACTGACAGAGTTTGAAAAAACTATTTTGTCCCCACTCCGTAAACAGAGGAAAATTTCAGCAATTTTCACTTTGGTGGGAGCTGAGGGCGAGGCAAAAAAAACTCTATATGTCAGAGACTGGGAGCAGGAGCTTGATATTATTTTCTCAGACCAGGAACTCAAAAAGCTCCTGGTTTTCTCGCATGGATCATCACCATGTATACGTTTGCAGGAAAATCATTTCAAGCTTCTGTCCAGATGGTACAGAACTCCAGAGTTCTTGCACAAATGTGGTCTGTCCCCTGATCGGCTTTGCTGGAGATGTGGCAAAGGAGAGGGATCTCTATCCCATATATGGTGGACATGCCCTCTAATCATCCGCTTTTGGGAAGGCGTCAACAAGACAATAAATAAAGTCTCGGCTACTGAGCTAAAGATTACACTTGAAATGGTATTCTTCTCACTTCCAACCGACCTTTACAGGCCATCCAAACACAATTTAGTGACCCATCTCATAGCGGCGGCCAAATCTATCATACCTCTCCACTGGAGAGACGCCAATGCTCCCTCAATAAAGGAATGGATAGCTAAAGTAAATCAAATCTGTCGTTTTGAAGACATGACAAGTTGGATTAACAGAAACCACAAGAAATTTGTGAAAACCTGGCACCCTTGGAGGTCACTGGGTGATGGGCAGTGATGTGAAATAAGCTGGCAGCTACATAACATAACAAATTATAGGTGGGTTGGCGCCACCTGATTGAGATCCTAATCACGGGCTCAGTCCTTCAACTCATATACAGACCTACTGAGCACTGAAGTTGCTTGAACACCGCTTCTCATCTCCCCCTCCTCTTCTTCATTTTTTCTTTTCTACCTCCTCCTTTTTTCTTTTTTATGTATAAATGTGCATATGATCCAGGCAGCCATAGCCCCCTTAGACACTCCACTATGCTATCATTAGGTCAATATCCTATGCCTCTAGGAGTTATACAGGAGACTGTGATCATTGCTATAACACGAGCTACTACTTATGGATTTGTGATGTTACGTCAAGTAGTTGTTATATGTTATGCCTATGACTTGTGACATTAACTTTATATACTATCAATTTATGGCTAACAGACCACTGTTTGTTTATATCTTGATTGAAAAATTCTAAAAATGAAGAATTTATATAAAAAAAAAGTGTCCTGGCTGACCCAGGAAGAAGTACATCAGCGACTTAAAAAGATTAAAATAGACAAATCGCCAGGATCGGATGGCATACACCCCCGTATCCTAAGGGAATTAAGTAATGTCATAGCCAGACCCTTATTTCTGATATTTGCGGACTCTATACTGACAGGGAATGTTCCACAGGATTGGCGCATGGCAAATGTTGTGCCAATATTCAAAAAGGGTCCAAAAACAGAGCCTGGAAACTATAGGCCGGTAAGTTTAACATCTGTTGTGGGTAAACTGTTTGAAGGTTTTCTGAGAGATGCTATCTTAGAGCATCTCAACGGAAATAAGCAAATAACGCCATATCAGCATGGCTTCATAAGGGATCGGTCATGCCAAACTAATTTCATCAGTTTCTATGAGGAGGTAAGTTCTAGACTTGACAGCGGCGAATCAATGGATGTCGTATATCTGGACTTCTCCAAAGCATTTGACACTGTACCACATAAAAGGTTAGCATATAAATGAGAATGCTCGGACTGGGAGAAAACGTCTGTATGTGGGTAAGTAACTGGCTCAATGATAGAAAACAGAGGGTGGTTATTAACGGTACACACTCAGATTGGGTCACTGTCACTAGTGGGGTACCTCAGGGGTCAGTATTGGGCCCTATTCTTTTCAATATATTTATTAATGATCTCGTAGAAGGCTTGCATAATAAAGTATCAATTTTCGCAGATGACACTAAACTGTGTAAAGTAATTTACACTGAAGAGGATAGTATACTAATACAGAGGGATCTGGATAGATTGGATGCTTGGGCAGATAAGTGGCAGATGAGGTTTAACACTGACAAATGTAAAGTTATGCACATGGGAAGGAAAAATGCAAGTCACCCGTACATACTAAATGATAAAACACTCGGTAACACTGACATGGAAAAGGATCTAGGAATTTTAATAAACAGCAAACTAAGGCCTCTTTCACACTTGCGTTGTCCGGATCCGGCGTGTACTCCACTTGCCGGAATTACACGCCGGATCCGGAAAAACGCAAGTGTACTGAAAGCATTTGAAGACGGAACCGTCTTCCAAATGCGTTCAGTGTTACTATGGCACCCAGGACGCTATTAAAGTCCTGGCTGCCATAGTAGGAGCGGGGAGCGGGGGAGCGGTATACTTACAGTCCGTGCGGCTCCCCGGGCGCTCCAGAATGACGTCAGAGCGCCCCATGCGCATGGATGACGTGATCCATGAGATCACATGATCCATGCGCTTGGGGCGCCCTGACGTCACTCTGAAGCGCCCGGGGAGCCGCACGGACGGTAAGTACACTGCTCCCCCGCTCCCCACTACACTTACCATGGCTGTCAGGACTTTAGCGTCCCGGCAGCCATGGTAACCACTCTGAAAAAGCTAAATGTCGGCTCCGGCAATGCGCCGAAACGACGTTTAGCTTAAGGCCGGATCCGGATCAATGCCTTTCAATGGGCATTAATTCCGGATCCGGCCTTGCGGCAAGTGTTCCGGATTTTTGGCCGGAGCAAAAAGCGCAGCATGCTGCGGTATTTTCTCCGGCCAAAAAACGTTCCGTTCCGGAACTGAAGACATCCTGATGCATCCTGAACGGATTTCTCTCCATTCAGAATGCATTAGGATAATCCTGATCAGGATTCTTCCGGCATAGAGCCCCGACGACGGAACTCTATGCCGGAAGACAAGAACGCAGGTGTGAAAGAGCCCTAAGCTGCAAAAACCAGTGTCAGGCAGCTGCTGCCAAGGCCAATAAGATAATGGGTTGCATCAGAAGGGCAATAGATGCCCGTGATAAGAACATAGTCCTACCACTTTACAAATCGCTAGTCAGACCGCACATGGAGTACTGTGTACAGTTCTGGGCTCCTGTAAACAAGGCAGACATAGCAGAGCTGGAGAGGGTCCAGAGGAGGGCAACTAAAGTAATAACTGGAATGGGGCAACTACAGTACCCTGAAAGATTATCAAAATTAGGGTTATTCACTTTAGAAAAAAGACGACTGAGGGGAGATCTAATTAATATGTATAAATATATCAGGGGTCAGTATTGAGATCTATCCCATCATCTATTTATCCCCAGAACTGCGACTGTGACACGAGGGGACATTCTCTGCGTCTGGAGGAAAGAAGGTTTGTACACAAACATAGAAGAGGATCATTTACGGTAAGAGCAGTGAGACTATGGAACTCTCTGCCTGAGGAGGTGGTGATGGTGAGTACAATAAAGGAATTCAAGAGGGGCCTGGATATATTTCTGGAGCGTAATAATATTACAGGCTATGGCTACTAGAGAGGGGTCGTTGATCCAGGAAGTTATCCTGATTGCCTGATTGGAGTCGGGAAGGAATTTTTTATTCCCCTAAAGTGGGGAAAATTGGCTTCTACCTCACAGTTTTTTTTTTTTACTTCCTCTGGATCAAATTGCAGGATAACAGGCCGAACTGGATGGACAAATGTCTTTTTTCGGCCTTATGTACTATGTTACTATGTTACTGTGATACTTTGGAGAGAGTTCAGAGAAGAGCTACTAAACTAGTACATGGATTGCAGGATAAAACTTACCAGGAAAGATTAAAGGACCTTAACATGTATAGCTTGGAAGAAAGATGAGACAGAGGGGATATGATAGAAACTTTTAAATACATAAAGGGAATCAACAAGGTAAAGAGGAGAGAATATTTAAAAGAAAAAAAACTGCTACAAGAGGACATCGTTTTAAATTAGAGGGGCAAAGGTTTAAAAGTAATATCAGGAAGTATTACTTTACTGAGAGAGTAGCGGATGCATGGAATAGCCTTCCTGCAGAAGTGGTAGCTGCAAATACAGTGAAGGAGTTTAAGCATGCATGGGATAGGCATAAGGCCATCCTTCATATAAGATAGGGCCAGGGGCTATTCATAGTATTCAGTATATTGGGCAGACTAGATGGGCCAAATGGTACTTATCTGCCGACACATTCTATGTTTCTATATATAGCAACTCCAGAAAAACCGCATTACATGAACAACTTACTGGATCCTGGTCTGAACAGAGACCAATTAATGCTGTTCTCCTGACAAGTGCTATAATATTGAATGACTAAGTTTTTAATCCGTATATATGTAGATCTTATAAAACAGATGACCCTTGCTGACAATACACCTCCTCCAATTAATGTATGTAAAACAGAGACAAGTGTACTCAGCATTTCATATACAGTACAGACCAAAAGTTTGGACACACCTTCTCATTCAAAGAGTTTTCTTTATTTTCATGACTATGAAGTCATCAAAACTATGAATTATCACATGTGGAATTATATACATAACAAACAAGTGTGAAACAACTGAAAATATGTCATATTCTAGGTTCTTCAAAGTAGCCATCTTTTGCTTTGATTACTGCTTTGCACACTCTTGGCATTCTCTTGATGAGCTTCAAGAGGTAGTCCCCTGAAATGGTCTTCCAACAGTCTTGAAGGAGTTCCCAGAGATGCTTAGCACTTGTTGGCCCTTTTGCCTTCACTCTGCGGTCCAGCTCACCCCAAACCATCTCGATTGGGTTCAGGTCCGGTGACTGTGGAGGCCAGGTCATCTGGCGCAGCACCCCATCACTCTCCTTCATGGTCAAATAGCCCTTACTTTCAAAGTTTTTCCAATTTTTTCGGTTGACTGACTGACCTTCATTTCTTAAAGTAATGATGGCCACTCGTTTTTCTTTACTTAGCTGCTTTTTTCTTGCCATAATACAAATTCTAACAGTCTATTCAGTAGGACTATCAGCTGTGTATCCACCTGACTTCTCCTCAACACCACTGATGGTCCCAACCCCATTTATAAGGCAAGGAATCCCACTTATTAAACCTGACAGGGCACACCTGTGAAGTGAAAACCATTTCAGGGGACTACCTCTTGAAGCTCATCAAGAGAATGCCAAGAGTGTGCAAAGCAGTAATCAAAGCAAAAGGTGGCTACTTTGAAGAACCTAGAATATGAAATTTTTTCAGTTGTTTCACACTTGTTTGTTATGTATATAATTCCACATGTGTTAATTCATAGTTTTGATGCCTTCAGTGTGAATCTACAATTTTCATAGTCATGAAAATAAAGAAAACTCTTTGAATGAGAAGGTGTGTCCAAACTTTTGGTCTGTACTGTATGTTAAAAGCTATTGATATAGGTACATCAATTCTCTTTTCAGGTTGAGTTCCAAAGGAAAGCGGGTGCCCAATCAAAATATCCAAAAAGTTTCCTGCAATAATATATTTATATATATCTTTAAGTTGTCGCCCCTAGGAGGGAGTGACACTTTCTCGATCACGTATGCCCAAAAGCTATCCACATTTCTATTATTTCTATTAATAAAATGGTTTGCTGCACTTGATATTCCTTAGCTCAGGCATTGGCTATATAATTTAAGTGTTCACGTATCCTAGTTTTAAATTGCCTTCCGGTAATGCCCACGTACATCCAATCACAACTACTGCATCTTACAACATACACTCACCTAAAGAATTATTAGGAACACCATACTAATACGGTGTTGGACCCCCTTTTGCCTTCAGAACTGCCTTAATTCTACGTGGCATTGATTCAACAAGGTAATGATAGCATTCTTTAGAAATGTTGGCCCATATTGATAGGATAGCATCTTGCAGTTGATGGAGATTTGAGGGATGCACATCCAGGGCACGAAGCTCCCGTTCCACCACATCCCAAAGATGCTCTATTGGGTTGAGATCTGGTGACTGTGGGGCCATTTTAGTACAGTGAACTCATTGTCATGTTCAAGAAACCAATGTGAAATGATTCGAGCTTTGTGACATGGTGCATTATCCTGCTGGAAGTAGCCATCAGAGGATGGATACATGTTCTCATTCTGTTTACGCCAAATTCGGACTCTACCATTTGAATGTCTCAACAGAAATCGAGTCTCATCAGACCAGGCAACATTTTTCCAGTCTTCAACAGTCCAATTTTGGTGAGCTCGTGCAAATTGTAGCCTCTTTTTCCTATTTGTAGTGGAGATGAGTGGTACCCGGTGGGGTCTTCTGCTGTTGTAGCCCATCCGCCTCCAGGTTGTGCGTGTTGTGGCTTCACAAATGCTTTGCTGCATACCTCGGTTGTAAACGAGTGGTTATTTCAGTCAACGTTGCTCTTCTATCAGCTTGAATCAGTCGGCCCATTCTCCTCTGACCTCTAGCATCGACAAGGCATTTTTGCCCACAGGACTGCCGCATACTGGATGTTTTTCCCTTTTCACACCATTCTTTGTAAACCCTAGAAATGGTTGTGCGTGAAAATCCCAGTAACTGAGCAGATTGTGAAATACTCAGACCGGCCTGTCTGGCACCAACAACCATGCCACACTCAAAATGGCTTAACCCTCCTCTTGTGTTAGGGTCAGAACCGACCTGTTTTCAGGTTTTGAATGTCTATAAGTATCACATAAATTTGTTTATTGCATCAAGATTTTTTTACTTTGTCAGGAACCTCTATTTAAACAATGTAATAGAAAAAGAATCCTTTTCACTAAATTATAAAATACTGTGGTGAAAATTAAGACGTTTATGGTGTTAGGGTCAATTCTGACCCAGTTATAATATAGGATTATAGGACACTAATAAGTGCCAAAACTGAAATCATAAACACTCTCTCTGCTTAGTAACACTGACAGCCAATCACCTCTCAACCCTGTGATCTGTAGTTAGGGAGGGGCCGATCTCTTTGCCTGCTTGTCTGCTTCTCTAAATAAAGTAAATATTCTATTGAGGTTTATTTTACCATTTTTTAAATTTGAAAATGAGAGGTATGCTTTTAAAAGAAAGGTCTAAGGGGTCACACCAAAAATATTAAAACCAATCTTTTCAAGGATAAAGAAGCCTAGCAAGATAACCAAGAGGTAAGAAACAAATTGGATGATAAATAATTGTTCAGAGGGTATTTTATGGCTGATTTAAGACAAGGGTCAAAAGCGACCTGTTAACATCATGGATAGTAACAGAAAGCTAACATAAGAGGAGGGATCACCTTTCTTTCCCATTCTGACATTCAGTTTGGAGTTCAGGAGATTGTCTTGACCAGGAGCACACCCCTAAATGCATTGAAGCAACTGCCATGTGATTGGTTGACTAGATAATTGCATTAATGAGAAATAGAACAGGTGTTCCTAATAATTCTTTAGGTGAGTGTATATTACCCCTGCAGAATTACAGTTCAGATAATTTTTTATTTTAAAGCTTTCCGTATATAGAGCATTATCAAAGGTCTTAGTACATTGTACAAAATTGCAAGTTTTACACAAGCACAGTTGAAAATGGCCCATGCACTGAATCCAGATCGGAGAGCTAAAGCGCATCTTTTCAATACAAGATTTAAAGACACAAGATGATTTGCAAATGAAAGCTAAAATGGAGGAGCTTGGAAAACACTTAGGGTCCATTCACACGTCCGTATTGTATTGCGGATCCGCAAAATTGCGGATCCGCAATACACCCGGCCGGCACCCACCATAGAACTGCCTATTCTTGTCTGCAATTGCGGACAAGAATAGGACATGTTCTATTTTTTGCTGAGCCGCGGCCCGGAAGTTCGGTGCTGAAGCCCGGAAGTTCGGGGCCGTGGCACGGAAATGCGGATGTGGACAGCACATCCTCCAGAGAAATATCCAGGTTATCTCAAAGATACTGATGTCCTAAGAGCATTTTCAGATAGGGTGTGGGAAAAATATTTCACGTGGCTCACCATGGATGTTATATCTTTATATCCATCTATACCCCATGATATACAGATGTAGTAGAGTTAACACTCATGCTTTATGAGATGTGTTCTCTAAACTAAATGCGTTAAGCAAACACCTTCAATTGCTTTTCAATAGCTTTTGTTTCAAGATAACATGATCAGTTAAGAAATTTGAGTTAAGAGTTTGAGTGTTAACCCTGCTACATCTGTAGCCTTCCAAGCACTCGAGTATCATCTGCATAGATACAGTAGTCATTCCACCAAGACTACTATAGACTACATTTTACTACATTTTAGATGTAACAGTTTTTTTACTTACACATAACTACTTTAGCTTTAATAATGAATTTTTTCTACAAATTCGAGGAGTTTCAATGTTTCAATGGGGGCTAAGTTTTCTCCATCCCTAGCATACTTGACCATATGTTATTGGGAGGAACGTTTTATTTTCTCAGAATTAAATGAATTTGCTGGCGACATAGTCTGGTATGGCAGATACATTGATGACTTGCTCCTCATATGGAGTTGTGATGTGTCTGCCATACCAGATTTTGTTGAATTCGCCAATACGAATACGTACAATTTGCGTTTCACTCATAATATGGATATGCAGAACATGTGTGTTATTTGGATTTAAAATTAACAGGTATTCCAGATGAAACTATTTACACGGAGACTTATCATAAAGAGATAACTGGTAATACTATTCTTAAGGCCAGCAGTAATCATCCAGGTCATACTATAAAAGCCATTCCAGTAGGGGAATTCATTAGAGCGAGGAGAAATTGTAGTACAGATTTGGGGTTTGAAAAGGAGAGCAATCTTATATAGGCTAGATTAAAAAACAGGGGCTATGCTGATTGGATGCTCAGGCGAGCTAAAAACATAGGCAAAAATAAAAACAGAAACAATCTCCTCTTCAAATCCAATAGGTATGATTTGAAAAGTAGAACTGTTAATGTGAATAAATAGACATTAGTACTTACCTACAGCCGACAGTTTCCTCGGCATTTTATATAATACTCTTAAAGGATGTAGGATTGTTTCATGTCGGTCCCGTACACTTGCTAACATGTTGTCCCCTTCATTATTTACAAAAACAAAACAAACTAACAATACCTGGTTGAAATACCAGGGGTTTACGAAATTTGGGGGACACCCATGTAAAACTTGCAATTCTGTACAATGTATTACGACCTTTCATAATACTCTACATATTGAAAGCTCTAAAATAAAAAAAATATCTGAACTGTAATTCTGCAGGGGTAATATATGTTGTAAGATGCATTAGTTGTGATTGGATGTACGTGGGCATTACCGGAAGGCAATTTAAAACTAGGATATGTGTACACTTAAATTATATAGCCAATCCCTGAGCTATGGGAATATCAAGTGCAGCAAACCATTTTATTAATAGACATAATAGAAATGTGGATATCTTTTGGGCATACGTGATCGAGAAAGTGTCACTCCCTCCTAGGGGCGACAACTTAAAGGGCTTCTACCACCAGATTTGGTCCTATTTAGCTGACTGACACTAGCGATGTGCTAGTGTCAGCAGTCCATAACTACAGTGTTCATTTTAGGACATGGTCAGATATCATAGTCAAGTATCAAAATAATGCCAATGTAACACCTGACCCTGACACCTGACCCTGATACCTGACTCTGACACCTGACTCTGACACCTGACATGTGACCCTGACACCTGACCCTGACACCTGACAACTGACCCTGACACCTGACTCTGACACCTGACCCTGACACCTGACTCTGACACCTGAATCTGACACCTGACTCTGACACCTGACCCTGACACCTGACCCTGATACCTGTCTCTGACACCTGACTCTGACACCTGACCCTGACACCCGACACCTGACCCTGATACCTGACCCCAACACCTGACTCTCACATCTGACTCTCACATCTGAGTTTGACTTATGCTCTTCATAGGTCAGGGTCAAAGTGAGAATGAGTTGAACAAAAATCCCAAGCTTGTACAAGGCAAGCTGGTAGCTCATTTTATTAATAGACATAATAGAAATGTGGATATCTTTTGGGCATACGTGATCGAGAAAGTGTCACTCCCTCCTAGGGGCGACAACTTAAAGGGCTTCTACCACCAGATTTGGTCCTATTTAGCTGACTGACACTAGCGATGTGCTAGTGTCAGCAGTCCATAACTACAGTGTTCATTTTAGGACATGGTCAGATATCATAGTCAAGTATCAAAATAATGCCAATGTAACACCTGACCCTGACACCTGACCCTGATACCTGACTCTGACACCTGACTTCTTTTCCTTTGAACTCTTCAAATCCTCCGATGCTGTACTCTATTCCATGGTAACTGTCCCATGGAATAGAGTACAGCATCGGAGGATTTAAAGAGTTCAAAGGAAAAGAATGAGAAGTAAAGGATCGGTGATTTTTCTTTGTGAATAAGCGGAGATAAGCCGGACATTTGCCTGTTTGGAGAGCCAGCCTTGTGACATCGTCTACCTTTGCTGAATAATTGATTCATCTCCAATACAGCACGGCAATACACCGAAGATCCTGAAAGCCGCACCATCTGTACACGCTGGTATTTGTGTAATCACTGCTTATCACACGTGGGACGCCACCTGTGACGCAGTAATAGCCGACATCACTACATCAGAAATTGTGAGTACAAACAGCTTCGGCACTTCATTACTAAATCCAGCAACAGTGTAACATTTTAATACAGACCGCGACTGTTGAGTCGCAACAGTTGCAAATCTGGGACTATCCAAAAGACTCTATCTAAACAGATAAACTTTTCTCTTATATAGCAGCATTGATAGGGTTATTAACCCACTTGGAAGGATATCAATCACCTCTTCAAACGCACTTTGGCATACATATAGTTGAATTATCAGCACAAAGTATAGGAGTTATACATTACTGTTGTTATATGTATTATTGTAGTTATATAATATAGTTGAATAATTCTTATATGTACTAGCTTTTTTATATATTTTATATGAAATTTTATGAAATTTTTTCTGATATTTTTCTGATATTTTTATGAATGGTTGTTAAAAGTATATCACTAATAATATAATAAAATAATATATTACATCATCCATTATCCGTGTGGTACCTGATATTGGTGTGCCCTACCACTTCTTTCTTAAATTTAAATGATGTGTGACGCTGATATCTCACTTCCTTCACTTGTCAGTATCACAAAACATTTTAGTTTTACTGTGGTTTTGTATGCTACATCACATAGATGAACAAAAATCACAAGCTCATCCAAGGCAAGCTGGTAGCTCAGTGGTAATGCTGTTACCCCATGTCCGGGCTTTCTGAGTTCAAAGCCTCTTTCAGCCTCTAAAAAATGTTTATATTTTATTATGCCCTAGATAAGAGGCAAATTTAAATGATGTGTGACGCTGATATCTCACGTCCTTCACTTGTCAGTGTCACAAGGGATCTTAGGTTTACTGTGTTTTTTGCTATACTACATCTCATAGATCAAAAAAAATCACTACCTTTGATGTCTAAAGCTATAGTTCAGTGGTAAGACACTTGCTGTGCATGGGTTCAAAACCCCTTCCAGACTTTTAATAAAATTAATATTTTATATTTTATTGAGCTCTAGATCAGAGACAAATTCAAATGGTGTGTGATGTAAGTAGTCCTTTTTTATTTTATTAAGAGTACATGGGCAGCACTATAGTAAAGGGGCCCTGTATACAGAGCTGTATCCTGGATTTACATATCTACTGTATATATGTGTATTATACACACAGTGTGCTATAGCTTCACCACACTGAGATCTGCTTTATTGAGCTCTAGATCAGAGACAAATTCAAATGGTGTGTGATGTAAGTAGTCCTTTTTTATTTTATTAAGAGTACATGGGCAGCACTATAGTAAAGGGGCCCTGTATACAGAGCTGTATCCTGGATTTACATATCTACTGTATATATGTGTATTATACACACAGTGTGCTATAGCTTCACCACACTGAGATCTGCTTTATTGAGCTCTAGATCAGAGACAAATTCAAATGGTGTGTGGTGTAAGTAGTCCTTTTTTATTTTATTAAGAGTACATGGGCAGCACAATAGTAAAGGGGCCCTGTATACAGAGCTGTGTCATGGATTATACATATCTACTGTACAGTATATATGTGCATTATACACACAGTGTGCTATAGCTTCACCACACTGAGATCTGCTCAGAAAGCTGATATACATATTAATGGTTTATCCACAGACACGATATATGATCATACAGATCGCAGTACTATGTGATAGCTTCTAAGTATAGAAAAAACATGTGCTAATGTTATAGCTTGGAGGTTACATTAATGGCTTTGCATGTTGAAGTCCCCAGAAAGACATATGTTTTTTCTTTAATAGCATATACTATATTAAATAATATGTCATTAACCCATAGGATACCAGCACTGTACATGTATGTCGCTGGAAACACGGTCACAAATCCCAGCGCCATACAGGTACAGCGCTCTGATCGGGCGGCCACAGGAGCTACTCCCGCCCGATCAGCTGCAGGGGTCCGGCAGGCACTAATAGTTGGACTCCTGCTGTATGCACCGGCATCGGTGAAAACATTGATGCCGGCTCATTAACACTTGCACTGCCGCGGTCATCGCTGACGGCTGCATGTTTGGTATCCCCGTGGTGCTGTGACGTCAGCCTGCTGTCTAGCCCTGTCAGTCAATGGGGGGAGGGGTGTGGGTGCAGAGCACAGGGGGTGTTATAGAGCATTGCTCAGAATATGGTTGCCACCCGTACGGGAATTACCCGGACAGTCCGGGTTTGCAATCCTGTGCCTGGGTACAAGCCTTTCTCAGACCCGGGCACAGGATCAGCTGTGAATGATGGCGGCGGCGGCTGGGCAGAGGGAGATGAGCGCTTCCATTGTGGAAGCGCTCATCTCCATAGTCATCTGTATCGCCGTCCTCAGGACAGCGATACAGACAGCTGTGCTGCAGCAGGGGAGGGAGAGGCGTCTCCCTCCCCTATTCCTCTGATAGGCTGCGGGCCTTGTGCCTGCAGCCTATCAGAGGCCGGTGCAGGCAGCGCAATGACGCCATCACGCCGCCTGAGCCGTACAGCACGGTACACAGGCCGGGAAGAGGCCTGCATCGCATCGTTGGAGGTAAGTAAAAGTTTTTTTTTTTTTTTTTTTTAGAGAAGAGAGGCACCTGAAATTGGCACATATGGGGGAAGGGGTGGAAAGAGGCACCTTATACTGGCACATATTGGGGAGGAGGAGAAATGAGGCACTTGAAACTGGCACATATGGGGGAAGGGGGGGAGAGGCACCTTATACTGGCACATATTTGGGCGGGGGGAGAAAAGAGGCACTTGAAATTGGCACATATAGGGGAAGGGGTGGAAAGAGGCATCTTATACTGGCACATATTGGGGGGGAATGAGGCACTTGAAACTGCCACATATGGAGGGAAGGGGGGGAAATAGGCACCTTTTACTGGCACATATTGGGGGGGGGGGGGAATGAGGCACTTGATACTGGCACATATAAGGGAAGAGGGGGAAGAGGCACTTTATACTGGCACATATTGGGGGGGTGAGAAATGAGGCACTTGATACTGGCACATATAAGGGACGGGGGGAGAGGCACCTTATACTGGCACATATTGGGGGGGAGAAAAGAGGAACTTCTTACTGACACATGGGGGGGCATCTATGGGGGGTACTTCTTACTGGCACATTATTTGGGGGCTTCTACTGAGGCCACAAAGAAGGGGAATTTTATATGTGGGGCTCTGCATTGTACTAGTTTTATCAGGGGGTTTATCTGTTTCTGCAGTATAGTATTGGGGAGCACAGCGGCACAGTATTGGGGGTAGTAGGATGATTTGTCCAGAAGATGGGAGGATGATGGAAAAGTTGTAAACTAAGATTTTTTTTTTGTTGTTGTCAAACTGCAGAGACAAAAAATGGTGACAAAATGGTAGTTTGGTCTGAAGGTCTGAAAGGAGAAGATGAGGAAAGAGAACATCTACATCAAAGGAGATGTCACTGGATGTAAGAGGTATGAGGCGCTGTATTTCTGTAGTGACGGGATCAGGGGCGTAACGATCGTGGTGCAACAGCGACCAGGGGTGGAGGCGGGACATGGGTGTGGCTGGAGGCGGGCCATGGGTGGGGCCTGGAAGGGGGCCCTCCATCCCTTCTGTTCGGGTTTGGCTTGAAGAAAAGGTGGCAACCCTAAACGCCATGCGCAAAACCCGAGCATGGTACAAAGAAGTTGCGGTCTACTTGGTGCAGGTTGCCTTGTACAACTCTTTTGTACTATCCCGGAGCGCTGGCAACACAGGGAAATTCCTGCAGTTCTAGGAGGCAGTCCTCAAGGCCCTGATCTTTTCTGACCGGGAAAGAGCAGGCCGGAGTACCTCAGGAACTGGAGGCGCCAGGATTGTCCCTGGCCAACACTTTCCAGGTGTGGTTCCCCCATACTGGAAAGAAGGGACGGTCCCAAAAAAAAGTGCAGTGTGTGTAACAGGAGGGGGTAACGGAAGGACACCACCACTTAGTGTGACACGTGCCCCGATCATGTATTGACGGTTGCTTCAGGGAGTGCCACACTTCCATGGAGTACTAAATTTATAATCCCCTTCCCCCATTTTAATTTATTTCTCCACAGTCTTCACAGGAATAGCTGCAAAGTGGAGGAGAAGATTCAAAATCTCCTTTTATTACATTAACATGTTCTTGTAGCCCCTATTATTTCATTTTTACATGGGGTTATAGGAGAAAAAGCACCCCAAAATTTGTAGCCCAATTTCTCCCGTGTAAGGACATACCCCATATGTGGATGTAAAGTGCTCTGCGGGCGAACTACATGGCTCAGAAGAGAAGGAGCGCCATTGGGATTTTGGTTGTCCAAAATCCCAATAGCGCTCTTTCTCTTCTGAGCCGTGTAGTTCACTCGCAGATCACTCTACATCCACATATGAGGTATTTCTCTTTCGGTAGAAATTGGGCTATAAACTGTTGGGCGAACAAGTTCGTTTGCTCCACCATCAGATTCACAAATTGTTCACTGAAAAAAAACAAAAAATTTCATATTCAGTGAAGCCCACTGTGCGAATCTGGATTCCAGGTTGGCCAACAAAGTCAGGAATCAAGGGCTCAAAATCCTCTGGGGTACTCCAGCCAAGTTCACCGGTAGAGGGCTCGGGTGAACTTGCCTGGTGGGCTGGAAAACTAGTACGAGCCCCAGGGCTGCTCATACTAGTGTGGGCCACAGGGTTCCTGGCATGGGGGGCTCCTGGCTCCGCCTGGCGGCGTCTCCGCCGCCTTGGGGCTCATCATCATCACTAGATGATGAGGAGAACGAGGATGACAACAGGAAAGTGGGGTCATCCTTGTCCTCACTGGGGCTCTCGGAGTCGGAGAGCAGCTGGGTGTATGTCTCCTCGGCCGAGAACATCCGGCGGGCCATCTTAGAACGCTAAAGGGGAGTGCGTGTGTGTGTAAAACTTTATTTAGTGTGTGTGTGTGTGGGGGAAGCGGTGTGTTTTTATGTATACCCTACCCTAACCCACCCTAACCTAACAGAATCCCCGAAAAATTTCTCACAGCCCAAAAACTCGCTGATCAGCGGTACCAAGCTGATCAGTGGTGGGGTGGGCGATGCTCTAACAGTGGCCAGGCGCTCTTTTACAGCTAAGAGTGCCGGCCACAGTCAGCGCACCTACAAAAAGAAAAAAAATACACTTGCGCCCCAAAATATGTGGGGGGGGGGGCAAGCTGCAGCACCCTTGGGTGGACGGGGGTCGCACAAGTTGCTGTGGACCCTAGACACCCTCAGATCCGGGTGCTGCACACAAAAAATAAAGTTGTTTTTTTTCACTACCCCTGCCTAACCTAAAGCTCCCCCTAAATGTTTATATGCCAGATAGCACTTTATGGGGTCTCAGGGGCCACGGATGGCGGCGGATCATGTGGGATGCAAATGGACTGACACAGGGCTCCTCTCTCCTTACTCACACAGAAGTCTGTGGGCGGGGAGAGTGGAGCTCCAAGACGTTATCTCCAGGTCAGTCCCTCCAACCAATCACAGACGATCCTCACTCTCATCCTCCGTCACTGCCACCTCACAGGATCTATGGAGGGTGATTGGTGGTGTATATTACACCACTGATCACCCTCCTATTCCGGGTCACCGGAGACCTGAATAACCTGGAAATGCTGCAAACCGCAGGTCTGAATTGACCTGCGGTTAGCAGCGATCGCCGGTATGGGGAAGGGGGGGTCACAGGACCCCCCCCCCCCCCCTCGGCATTGTCACAGGGTGCCTTCTGAATGATTTCAGCAGGCACACCGTTCCTAACACTGCCCGCCGCACAGCAGTGATCGGAAATACACAGGTACGCCCTGTGTCCATAAGAGGTTAAAGAGGCTCTGTCACCAGAATCAACCCTATTAGACCATACATACTGCCTGGCAGGGCTCATTATGCTGATTATGTATGATAAATAGCTGCAGAGATTCATATGCAAATAAACAATTCGAGCACTCAGAGGCGGGGCTGAATATTCTGAGCAATGCTCTATAACACCCCCTGTGATCTGCACACACACCCCTCCCCCCACTGACTGACAGGGCTAGACAGCACGCTGACGTCACAGCACCGCGGGGATACCAAACATGCAGCCGTCAGCGATGACTGCGGCAGTGCAAGGGTTAATGAGCCGGCATCAGTGTTTTCACCGATGCCGGTGCATACAGCAGGGATCCAACTATTAGTGCCTGCCGGACCCCTGCAGCTGATCGGGCGGGAGTAGCTCCTGTGGCCGCGCGATCAGAGCGCTGTACCTGTATGGCGCTGGGATTTGTGACCGTGTTTCCAGCGACATACATGTACAGCGCTGGTATCCTATGGGTTAATGACATATTATTTATTATAGTATATGCTATTAAAGAAAAAAACATATGTCTTTCTGGGGACTTCAACATGCGAAGCCATTAATGTAACCTCCAAGCTATAACATTAGCACATGGTTTTTCTATACTTAGAAGCGATCACATAGTACTGCTCATATATTGTATAGTATGATCATATATTGTGTCTGTGGATAAACCAGTAATATGTATTTTAGCTTTCTGAGCAGATCTCAGTGTGGTGAAGCTATAGCACACTGTGTGTATAATACACATATATACAGTAGATATGTAAAATCCAGGATACAGCTCTGTATACAGGGCCCCTTTACTATAGTGCTGCCCATGTACTCTTAATAAAATAAAAAAGGACTACTTACATCACACACCATTTGAATTTGTCTCTGATCTAGAGCTCAATAAAATATAAAATATTAAAAGCCTAGAAGGGGTTTTGAACCCATAAACACGACATGCAAAGCAAGTGTCTTACCACTGAGCTATAGCTTTAGACACCAAAGGTGGTGATTTTTTTTGATCTATGAGATGTAGTATAGCAAAAAACACAGTAAACCTAAGATCCCTTGTGACACTGACAAGTGAAGGACATGAGATATCAGCGTCACACATTATTTAAATTTGCCTCTTATCTAGGGCATAATAAAATATAAACATTTTTTAGAGGCTGAAAGGGGATTTTGAACTCATAAAGCCTGGACATGGGGGCAACAGCATTAGCACTGAGCTAGCAGCTTGCCTTAGATGAGCTTGTGATTTTTGTTCATCTATGTGATGTAGCATACAAAACCACAGTAAAACTAAAATGTTTTGTGATACTGACAAGTGAAGGAAGTGAGATATCAGCGTCACACATCATTTAAATTTGCCTCTTACCTAGGGCATAATAAAATGTAGAAATTTTTTTGAGGCTGAAAGGGGATTTGAACTCAGCATCACCACTGAAATAACAGCTTGCCTTGTATAAGCTTGGGATTTTTGTTCAACTCATTCTCACTTTGACCCTGACCTATGAAGAGCATAAGTCAAACTCAGATGTGAGGGTCAGGTGTCAGAGTCAGGTGTCAGGGTCAGGTGTCAGAGTCAGGTGTCAGGGTCAGGTGTCAGGGTCAGGTGTCAGGGTCAGGTATCAGGGTCAGGTGTCAGGGTCAGGTGTCACATTGGCATTATTTTGATACTTGACTATGATATCTGACCATGTCCTAAAATGAACACTGTACACGTGATCCTGATGGGTCTTCAGATCAGGAGAGTAAATTAAAATATCATCCAAGTAAACTACCACGAACCTCCCCACAAAATGATGGAAAATGTCATTGACGAATCGCTTAAATACCGCTGGCGCGTTAGTTAACCCAAAAGGCATAACCAGATTCTTAAAATGACCCTCGTGCGTGTTGAAGGCCGTTTTGCACTCATCCCCTTCCTTGATTCTGATCAGATTGTAGGCCCCTCTTAAATCCAACTTGTAGAACACCTTGGCTCCAACAATGTGATCAAAAAGATCGGAGATCAAAGGTAGGGGATACGGATCCCGGACCGTAATACGGTTCAATTCCCGGAAATCCAAACAAGGTCTCAGCAATCCATCCTTTTTCTTTACAAAGAATAAACCCACTGCCACCGGAGACTTAAATGGCCTAATATGACCTTTTGCCAAACTCTCGGCAATATACTTCCGCATGACCTCTCTTTCAGGTTGAGAAAGATTGTAAAGCCGAGACTTTGGCAACTTAGCCCCTGGGATGAGATTAACTGGACAATCATAGTCATGATGAGGGGGCAATTCCTGAGCCCCACCCTCTGAAAAGACATCTGCAAAATCTGAGAGATACTGAGGTAGAGCCGTAGTAGACACACCAGAGATAGATGTGCCAAGACAATTATCCGAACAAAATTCACTCCAACCAATGATCTGTCTTGCTTGCCAATCTATAATTGGGTTATGTTTTGTCAACCACGGTAACCCTAAGACTATAGGAGCGGGCAAGTCCTTCATGACAAAACAAGACATAATCTCAACATGTGAATCACCCACCCTTAACAGAATACCATGAGCAATATGAGTGAGACTCCTTTGAGAAAGAGGGGAAGAATCAATTGCGAAAACCAGAATCTCTCTTTCTAAAGTGCAAGTACTTAGACCCAGATTTTGAAGATAAAGAAAATCAATAAGGTTTACCCCAGCATCACAGTCAATGAATACTTCAACAAAAATATTTCTTGAGTCTAGCGCCACCATAGCTGGAAGGAGAAAACGAGTATTACAGGGACCTTGCATACCTGCTTGCTCTACCACTCCCACTACAAAGAGTCAGGGATGTTTTTTCTTTTTCTTTAAGTAAACCTCTGCAAATTTATCAGGAAGAGCGACTTTAGGCTCTGTATAAATTTGACTTCCTCCTATTGCACCTGATGCCAGAGCATTCTGACACCGTGTGACCGAATTACGCAGATCCGCAACCTCTAGGGATAATCCCTGCATGCGATCAACTAGCGCATCAATTGACTCCATCTCAAAACCGCTGAGCAATGGCAGTCAAAGTACGGGCGGGTTATAATGTCACGGCGGACAGGATACCAGATACACAGAAAAATAAACAAACAAGTGTCTAGGCGAGAAGCTGGGGATCAAGGTCACCTCCTGACAAATCCCTACCAGCTCTCCCTATACTTCTATGCCCACGTTCAGACCCGGAAGGTGGGAATAACAAGTCCTCGTGCCTGGGCTGAAAATTCCCTAAAATCCCTAAGATGGTGAAAGGGGGATAGAGGCATCCTGCTCCCTCAGAACCAGGAGGGGGCAGGCGTCTCTCTAACAGCCTAGACAGCCAACCACAAGAAAACAAAAAACAACTTATCTTTTCTGAGCAGGAACAGCAAATCCTTTCTTCCTTTCATAGAGCCAGACAGAAGCTATAACCCGCACAGGACACTGGGAGTGGGCGTAATTTAAACTGATACCAATGACCCCACCCAGTGCACCTGAAGGGAAGCGGATACAGCTCACTCCAAAACAAAAACAAAAGGCTACACACGTGCTGCTAATCTGGCAGACCTCCGCACATAGCCTGAGCAGGGCATGACAGTACCTTGTGCAGAATAGACATTTATACCAGCCTCAACTATCCATTCTTGTACTCAAGTGCACTTATTCTTTGTTTTATTTTGTTATATGTCCCAAAATTTTAAAATAGAAAATAACACAAATCAGTTTTGGCTACCTATTCCTCCTTCACCGCCGCTTCCACCTACACCGCCACATCAACCTACACCGCCACATCCACCCATCCACAGCCTCCTCAACCTCCTACTCCTAGATCCAGATTTTTACTGGTCAAGATACCAGGTAGGTTGATGTACTGCTCCAAATCAGCAGAAATCCAACTTAACGTGCACGGAGAAATCAAAATGTGGTGATTTTTATTTATTTCTGTATTTTGTTATTTTAAGTCATTTCCCTATCCACATTTGTTTGCAGAACAATTGCCATGCTCTTAAGTACATTTTGATGCCTTTTGCAGCCCTCTAGCCCTTTCTAGGACTATTTTAGAGCCATTTTAGTGGCCAAAAGTTCGGGTCCCCATTGACTTCAATGGGGTTCGGGGTCAAGTTCGGGTCCCGAACCCGAACTTTTTTTTCAAGTTTGGCCGAACCTGCCGAACCCGAACATCCAGGTGTCTGCTCAACTCTACCAGTAACCAATAAAAATTCACCACATTTAGTCACCTCCCACCGGGGGGGTATATTCTGTGTGAACGCTCACAATAAACTAGAGATTTGCTTTGACTCCAATGGGTGCGCCAGAGTTTGATTTCTCCGTGCACGTTAAGTTGGATTTCTGCTGATTTGGAGCAGTACATCAACCTACCTGGTATCTTGACCAGATCCAAAACAGGACCAGCCCACTCCTACCAAGAGGGGAGGAATGAGCTGGTAAGCCCCATTCCTAATGCCAACCACTGCCAGCCGTACCTCATCTGCCGGTGTATACGGTAAACAGGAACATAGTAACATAACATAGTTTGTTTTTTAAAATCATTCTGTCGAACCACTATTCAAAAGCAATGTCTGATTTTCATTGGCTTATTTTCAGTACATTTATATTTATTATTACCGTATTTTTCACTTTATGAGATGCACCTGATGATAAGACACACACATCAGACCCCCATTTCAGATCTTCAGATCAGACCACATCAGGAACTCAGATCATACCCCCTGTAGGAAGGCGCAAGGGTCCGTCATTGACGGAAGGTACGTGTCACCGAGGTTCCTGGCCTCGGTGAGATAAGAACCGATAATTTTCTGTGTCAGCGGCAGCTAGTGCTCGCTGACACTGTTCTACTTAGTGTGGCTGTAAAGCTAATCCGGGCCAGTTCTTATTGGGAGCAGCCAAAGAGCAAGGTAGGTGGCTTTTCCCCACGTCCAGGCCAGGTTTTGGGCTGGGGTTTAAAAACTCAGCCAGCAGCTCAGCTGTGGGTGTGGATTATCATGCATTTGAAAGTGGAGCTGTGGAAACTCTGTTTTTGAGAGCCGCATGAGAGCCGTCTGCTGGGAGTCAGGCGCCCTAAAGCCCTGTGGACTGCCAGGTGATTTGTGTGTGCTGTGGACTTTATGTGGTGTGAATTAACACCAGGACTCTGCACAGTGTTATTTTTGCTTTGTTGCTTTTTGTGTGGATAAACACTGAACTTTTGCTTCATTACCGTGTTCTTGCCTCTGTACTGCGTCCGCTAACCCTGCCTACCAGAGAAAATCCCTACACCCCATATCAGAACATCAGATCTGACCCCCATATCAGGAAGTCAGATCCGACCCCCATATCAGGACATCAGATCCGACCTCATATCAGGAACTCATGTCAGACCCCCCATCAGACTTCCATGTCAGACCCCCCCATCAGACTTCCATGTCAGTCAGACCCCATCAGACTTCCATGTCAGACCCCCCATCAGACTTCCATGTCAAACCCCCATCAGACTTTCATGTGAGACCCCAATAAGGCTATAATGGAAACACTAGTATACGCTTTATAAGATGCATTGCCATGTTCCCCACTTTTGTGAGAAAAAAGTGATTCTTATAAAGTGACAAATACAGTACCTTTGTCAAGTTATTTCAGTGACTACTGTTTTTTTTTCCTTTTTTTAACCACCTCAGCCCCCAGTGCTTAAACACCCTGAAAGACCAGGCCACTTTTTACACTTCTGACCTACACTACTTTCACCATTTATTGCTCGGTCATGCAACTTACCACCCAAATGAATTTTACCTCCTTTTCTTCTCACTAATAGAGCTTTCATTTGGTGGTATTTCATTGCTGCTGACATTTTTACTTTTTTTGTTATTAATCGAAATTTAACGATTTTTTTTGCAAAAAAATGACATTTTTCACTTTCAGTTGTAAAATTTTGCAAAAAAAATGACATCCATATATAAATTTTGCTCTAAATTTATTGTTCTACATGTCTTTGATAAAAAAAAAATGTTTGGGTAAAAAAAAAATGGTTTGGGTAAAAGTTATAGCGTTTACAAACTATGGTACAAAAATGTGAATTTCCGCTTTTTGAAGCAGCTCTGACTTTCTGAGCACCTGTCATGTTTCCTGAGGTTCTACAATGCCCAGACAGTACAAACACCCCACAAATGACCCCATTTCGGAAAGTACACACCCTAAGGTATTCGCTGATGGGCATAGTGAGTTCATAGAACTTTTTATTTTTTGTCACAAGTTAGCGGAAAATGATGAATTTTTTTTTTTTCTTACAAAGTCTCATATTCCACTAACTTGTGACAAAAAATAAAAACTTCCATGAACTCACTATGCCCATCACGAAATACCTTGGGGTCTCTTCTTTCCAAAATGGGGTCACTTGTGGGGTAGTTATACTGCCCTGGCATTCTAGGGGCCCAAATGTGTGGTAAGGAGTTTGAAATCAAATTCTGTAAAAACTGACCAGTGAAATCCGAAAGGTGCTCTTTGGAATGTGGGCCCCTTTGCCCACCTAGGCTGCAAAAAAGTGTCACACATCTGGTATCTCCGTATTCAGTAGAAGTTGGGGAATGTGTTTTGGGGTGTCATTTTACATATACCCATGCTGGGTGAGATAAATATCTTGGTCAAATGCCAATTTTGTATAAAAAAATGGGAAAAGTTGTCTTTTGCCAAGATATTTCTCTCACCCAGCATGGGTATATGTAAAATGACACCCCAAAACACATTCCCCACCTTCTCCTGAGTACGGAGATACCAGATGTGTGACACTTTTTTGCAGCCTAGGTGGGCAAAGGGGCCCATATTCCAAAGAGCACCTTTCGGATTTCACTGGTCATTTTTTACAGAATTTGATTTCAAACTCCTTACCACACATTTGGGCCCCTAAAATACCAGGGCATTATACCTACCCCACAAGTGACCCCATTTTGGAAAGAATAGACCCCAAGGTATTCGCTTATGGGCATAGTGAGTTCATGGAAGTTTTTATTTTTTGTCACAAGTTAGTGGAATATGAGACTTTGTATGAAAGAAAAAAAAAAAAAAAATCATCATTTTCCACTAACTTGTGACAAAAAATAAAAAATTCTAGGAACTCGCCATGCCCCTCACGGAATACCTTGGGGTGTCTTCTTTCCAAAATGGGGTCACTTGTGGGGTAGTTATACTGCCCTGGCATTTTCCAGGGGCCCTAATGTGTGGTAAGTAGGTAAATGACCTGTGAAATCCTAAAGGTGCTCTTTGTAATATGGGCCCCTTTGCCCACCTAGGCTGCAAAAAAGTGTCACACATCTGGTATCTCCGTACTCGGGAGAAGTTGGGGAATGTGTTTTGGGGTGTCTTTTTACATATACCCATGCTGGGTGAGAGAAATATCTTGGCAAAAGACAACTTTTCCCATTTTTTTTATACAAAGTTGGCATTTGACCAAGATATTTATCTCACCCAGCATGGGTATATGTAAAATGACACCCCAAAACACATTCCCCAACTTCTCCTGAGTACGGCGATACCAGATGTGTGACACTTTTTTGCAGCCTAGATGCGCAAAGGGGCCCAAATTCCTTTTAGGAGGGCATTTTTAGACATTTGGATACCAGACTTCTTCTCACGCTTTGGGGCCCCTAGAATGCCAGGGCAGTATAAATACCCCACATGTGACCCCATTTTGGAAAGAAGACACCCCAAGGTATTCAATGAGGGGCATGGCGAGTTCATAGAAATTTTTTTTTTTTTGGCACAAGTTAGCGGATATTGATATTTTTTATTTTTTTCTCACAAAGTCTCCCGTTCCGCTAACTTGGGACAAAAATTTCAATCTTTCATGGACTCAATATGCCCCTCACGGAATACCTGGGGGTGTCTTCTTTCCGAAATGGGGTCACATGTGGGGTATTTATACTGCCCTGGCATTCTAGGGGCCCTAAAGCGTGAGAAGAAGTCTGGAATATAAATGTCTAAAAAATTTTACGCATTTGGATTCCGTGAGGGGTATGGTGAGTTCATGTGAGATTTAATTTTTTGTCACAAGTTAGTGGAATATGAGACTTTGTAAGAAAAAAAAAAAATAATTCCACTAACTTGGGCCAAAAAAATGTCTGAATGGAGCCTTACAGGGGGGTGATCAATGACAGGGGGGTTGATCAATGACAGGGGGGTTGATCAATGACAGGGGGTTGATCAATGACAGGGGGGTGATCAATGACAGGGGGGTGATCAATGACAGGGGGGGTGATCAATGACAGGGGGGGTGATCAATGACAGGGGGGGTGATCAATGACAGGGGTGGTGATCAATGACAGGGGGGTGATCAGGGAGTCTATATGGGGTGATAACCACAGTCATTGATCACGCCCGTGTAAGGCTTCATTCAGACGTCCGGATGCGTTTTGCGGATCCGATCCATCTATCAGTGGATCCGTAAAAATCATGCGGACGTCTGAATGGAGCTTTACAGGGGGGTGATCAGGGAGTCTATATGGGGTGATCACCACAGTCATTGATCATGCCCCTGTAAGGCTTCATTCAGACGTCCGGATGCGTTTTGCGGATCCGATCCATCTATCAGTGGATCCGTAAAAATCATGCGGACGTCTGAATGGAGCTTTACAGGGGGGTAATCAATGACAGGGGGGTGATCAGGGAGTCTATATGGGGTGATAACCACAGTCATTGATCATGCCCCTGTAAGGCTTCATTCAGACGTCCGGATGCGTTTTGCGGATCCGATCCATCTATCAGTGGATCCGTAAAAATCATGCGGACGTCTGAATGGAGCTTTACAGGGGGGTGATCAATGACAGGGGGGTAATCAATGACAGGGGGGTGATCAGGGAGTCTATATGGGGTGATCACCACAGTCATTGATCATGCCCCTGTAAGGCTTCATTCAGACGTCCGGATGCGTTTTGCGGATCCGATCCATCTATCAGTGGATCCGTAAAAATCATGCGGACGTCTGAATGGAGCTTTACAGGGGGGTAATCAATGACAGGGGGGTGATCAGGGAGTCTATATGGGGTGATAACCACAGTCATTGATCATGCCCCTGTAAGGCTTCATTCAGACGTCCGGATGCGTTTTGCGGATCCGATCCATCTATCAGTGGATCCGTAAAAATCATGCGGACGTCTGAATGGAGCTTTACAGGGGGGTGATCAATGACAGGGGGGTAATCAATGACAGGGGGGTGATCAGGGAGTCTATATGGGGTGATCAGGGGTGATTAGGGGTGATCAGGGGCTAATAAGGGGTTAATAAGTGACGGGGGGGGGTGTAGTGTAGTGTAGTGGTGCTTGGTGGGACTTTACTGAGCTACCTGTGTCCTCTGGTGGTCGATCCAAACAAATGGGACCACCAGAGGACCAGGTAGCAGGTATATTAGACGCTGTTATCAAAACAGCGTCTAATATACCTGTTAGGGGTTAAAAAAAACACATCTCCAGCCTGCCAGCGAACGATCGCCGCTGGCAGGCTGGAGATTAACTCTCTTACCTTCCGTTCCTGTGAGCGCGCGCGCCTGTGTGCGCGCGTTCACAGGAAATCTCGCGTCTCGCGAGAGGACGCGCCGGCGCGTCCAGGAGGAATGAATCAACCACCTCCAGGACGCGTCTGTGCGTACAGCGGTCCGGAGGTGGTTAATGGAATGGTACCAACAATTTTGCCCATATGTGTAGCTACACCTTCGCTGCTGTAGAACAGGCAAGTTGGCCTGGTTACTGCTTCCATCATCTGCCCCTGCATATGTCTTTCTGACTTGCAACCTGCCAACCAAGGGCACTCCAGCCACTACAGCAGTATGATCACATGTCCAAGTTCCCTAGTGGAACTTTTAAAAGGTGTATATAAAAAAAAAGTAAAATGTTTTTAAAAATATAAAAATTCTAAGTATTCCCCCTTTGTCCAAAATTTGAATGAAATAAACAATTAGAAAAAATTTACATAATAGACAATGCCACGTTAAAAAAAACGCCGGTGTTATTAAAATATAAACATGTTTATCCCATATAGTGAATGGCATAATGAAAAAAACATCAAACTGATCCATCTGCCATTTTTTTTATCACTTCACGTTCCTAAAAAATTGCATGAAAAGTGATCAAAAAGGCAAAAAATTTCCCCTCACACAGATTCTTGCACTTAACTCTAAACTTATATACAGTCCTGATCAAAAGTTTAAGACCACTTGAAAAATGGCAAAAAAATCATATTTAGCATGGCTGGATCTTAACAAGGTTCCAAGTAGAGCTCCAACATGCAACAAGAAGAAATGGGAGTGAGACCAAACATTTTTTGAGCATTCAATTTAATGAAAACAACGAATAAACTGAAACAGGCTGTTTTTCAGCTGATCAAAAGTTTAGGACCACACCTCCAAAAAGAACCTAAACCCCCCCCAAAGCCGAAATCCAACTTCCAAACATGAACTCAGTAATGAGTAGCTCCGCTGTTATTGTTCATCACTTCAAAAGTTTCGGCATGCTTGATGCAAGCGTTTCCATGAGGTGAGTGGGAACATTTCTCTAAGTGGTGAAGACGGCCGCACGAAGGCCATCTACTGTCTGGAACTGTTGTCCATTTTTGTAAACTTCCCTTGCCATCCATCCCCAAAGGTTCTCAATTGGATTTAGATCAGGGGAACACGCAGGATGGGCCAAAAGAGTGATGTTATTCTCCTGGAAGAAGTTCCTTTGTCCTGCGGGCATTGTGTACTGTAGCGTTGTCCTGTTGAAAAACCCAGTCGTTAGCACACAGATGAGGGCCCTCAGTCATGAGGAATGCTCTCTGCAACATCTGGACATAGCCAGCGGCCGTTTGACGCCCCTGCACTTCCTGAAGCTCCATTGTTCCACTGAAGGAAAAAGCACCCCAGACCATTATGGCGCCCCCTCCACTGTGGCGCCTAGAAAACATCTCAGGTGGGATCTGCTTGTCATGCCAGTAACATTGGAAACCATCAGGACCATCAAGGTTACATTTTTTCTCATCAGAGAATAAAACTTTCTTCCACGTTTGAATGTCCCATGTTTGGTGCTCTCTTGCAAAGTCCAAACGATCAGTTCTGTGGCGTTCAAGGAGACGAGGTCTTTGAAGACGTTTTTTGTTTTTGAAGCCCTTCAGTCTCAGATGCCGTCTGATGGTTATGGGGCTGCAGTCAGCACCAGTAAGGGCCTTAATTTGGGTCGAGCATCATCCAGTGTCTTGACAGACAGCCAATTGGATCCTCCGGCTCAGTGCTGATGAAATTTTTTTGGGTCTTCCACTTGACTTTTTTGTTCCCTAACCCTCAGGATCATTTAGGAATTTAAGAAATTCCAAATGACTGTCTTACTGCGTCCCACTTCAGCAGCGATGGCGCGGTGTGAGAGACCCTGCTTATGCAGTTCAACAACCCGACCAAGTTCAAAAAGGGAGATTTTTTTTTGCCTTTGCCATCACAACGTGTGACTACCTGACAGAAAATGACAATGAATCCACATCTTTGCACAGATTTGGCCTTTTAAAGGCATGTGGTCCTAAACTTTTGACCAGCTGAAAAACATCCTGTTTCAGTTTATTAGTTGTTTTCATTAAATTGAATACTCAAAAAATGTTTTGTCTCACTCCCATTTGTTGTTGTTGCATGTTGAAGCTCTGGAACCTTGTTAAGATCCAGCCATGTTAAGATCCAGCCATGCTAAATATGATTTTTTGCCATTGTTCAAGTGGTCTTAAACTTTTTATCAGGACTGTATATATGTTGTTTTTTTCTGTATTAAACCACTATAAACACAGTATAAATATGGTGTCTTTGTAATCATACTGACCGTTCTCTTAGGTACAGTACAATAATGCACCAAAAGAGAGTTCATTTTATTTTGGTCTCTGTTGAGTGAGTATGCATTAGCATTTATTTTATTTTTTTACATATGTAGAGACAAGCACAGACTGCCTTATCTATGTTTGGGGAAAAATGAAGACATTTTTCAAAAAGCAATTGTTATCCTTGGCTAATTTGCTATACAACTATACTACAATATATGAGTATATATCCTTATCCTATTGTCATTCCTTAACACCATACCAACATCCGCCGTACATGTATGGCAGGTAATGCCAACCGCGGACATTTAATCCCTCAGATGCTGTGGTCAAATATGACTATTGCATCTGAGAGAGCTAAAACTCGGAAGCATGGGCTTCCGGGTCAGGCACTATTTCTCTCGGAGGAGATTGGGTAATTCGCTCTGTTCTAATAATGAGCCTGAGCCTGTACTAGGCTTACAGGCTCATTATTAGTATATCCCAGTTCAAGCCAGTAAGTGGCAGTACTAAACTGGGATATATCAATTTTGTACAGAATAATGGAACATATTCCATTGTTCTGTACAAGTTACAATGTGATGATTACAAGTTGTGGTCCACTTGGCGATCTAACAAAAAAAAAGTTTATCAGAGTCTATAAAAATAATAAAATCTAAAAATTTCAAATCAACCCTCCTTTCCCAAAATCAAAATAAACAATTGAAAGAAATAACATCATGGGCATCGCCATGTACAAAAACACCCGTATTATAAAATGGCCAATTTGCCTTTTTGTCATCTCCATTCATAAAAGGCCCGTTTCACAGGAGCGAGTTTTACGCGCATGTTCTATATTCTGTATTTTTCACACAGCCCTGGTCCCATAAAAGTGAATGGGGCTTCAGTGAAAAATTCATTGCATCCGCAAGAAAAGTGCATGTTGTTTGTAAGCCTTCAGTTTTTATCACGCGCGTGCAAAACGCATCAAAACGCATTGCACCCACACGGAAAAAAATGAACAACTAAACGCAATCGCAGACAAAACTGACTGAACTTGCTTGCAAAATGGTGCGAGTATGCACCGTGAACGCATCCGGAGCCAATCCGTCACGCTCATGTGAAAGGAGCCTAAAAGATTTTCCTGCAACAAATGAGCCCCCACACATCTCCGTAGATGTAACTATAAGGACTCATGCACACGACCAGGGCGCCACCGCATGGGGATCGTGGACCTATTCACTTGAAATGCATGCACTACTTTTTTGCGGTGCCCACCCATGGAAGCACTCTGTAGTCAAGTGAATGTGTCCACATCCGTGATGCGGGGTGCACACGGTCGGGGCCTGTGTATTGCAGACCCGTTGTATGCAGGCTGCAATACGGCCACGGCCGGGCAACGGCCATGAGCGCGAGCCCTAAAAAAGGCATGGGGGACAGAATATGGCAATAAAAAAATATATACATTCAGTATTAAAACACAAGTATTTTCAGGGGGGACTGTTTCTGCAGTATAGTATTGGGGAGTGTGAGAGATGTGTATCTGGTCTGTAGTACACATTTTTGTCCACAAGATGGCCGCAAGCCAGATGTTTGAACCATGGGTGCATTCTTTTGTTTAAGGTAAATAAGGGAGGGGGAAAATGGGGATTACATTACAGTTTTCAAATCTACCTATGAACTCAGAGTTGAAGTTGCTGAAACCACTCCTATCAGGTTAAGGAGCCAATAGTCTCTTCTTAAGGAACACCCCTTTTGTGATGTCATGTCTGCTATTTAAGTCAATGTAATGTGAATAAAGTGCGTCTCTTCTAACATGGCTCAGGGAAGATGAGAAGATGCTTTCATAAAACCACCTAGTGTGTCTGGTCTCATTATAAAGCAGTATGGTGTACACATACTTATTCTTCTAATTGATTTGGCACCACACAAAGAAGAAGGAGAAGCGCATGAATTGCGCTAACAAAATGGCGTCCCTGGGTGGGCAGACAGCTTGCATAATTTCCGATTCAAACACCAGGAGAGGACTTGCGCAAAACCACCAGACGAGGTCATAAGCTGCAGCAAAGGTAAGAAGCTTTAATTCTTACAACCTCCTCTGAGTCTTTTGCCCAAGTGGATTCTCAAGAGTTGAATTGGTGTTATCGCGATAGAAGGGTTCAAATTATAGCTGATCTGTCTGTTAGAAAGAAACTGTTGAAATATTCCTTCTTTGTGTGGTAGGACATGCTGGAACTAAACGGAAGTTGTTAGACAGCTGAGTCGGATATCCTGTGACGTAGAATTGGATCCCAGCCAAGTTCTGACGAGAATCTTGAGGAAAGGGTTAACACCAATTGTCATAGGCAATTGGAAGTTTTTAAGATTTTGTATCCCGGTGAATTGACTAGGGGTCTTCACCAAGAGAGATTGTGGGCTCAATACTATTATATATCGTTTGACGTGTAACTGTGCTTAAGTTAGTGGGTTTGATAGCAATTACTTATAGTAATCGGATATCGTTTGATCTTTGTGCAACTACGCTTAAGTTAGCGGGCTCGATAATAATTAGCAATTGTTTGATCTTAGTGTAACTACAATAATGGGAAATTCTAATGTTGCAGGGCCAAGTGAGGAGATGTTAACAGCAGCTCAGTTGATGCAAGAAAAAAAAAAAAAAGGAAAAGTTTCAGTTAGGAATAAAAGTTGAAAGCATTCTGTCATACTAAGTAGCAGCGATTTCCGGTATTATCCGGAAAAATATGCAGTTTTGTGTAAAAGTTCCGCCTAGAGGTTGCAAATGCAGTAGGAGATAGATTAAATTAAAGTTTGTGGATAAGTGTATTGAAGGAAAAGAGAAGTTGGTTGAAGGGTAATAATAGGCTGGTGCAAGCTGAGTTATGGTGGAAAAGTGTATATGGAAGTGACTGAGAGAAATTTAAGTAAGTTGGAGAAATGAAATGAGCAGCATTTCTTATTACAAGAAGGAGGATTTTGAATCCTACAGAGAACAAAGAAGTTGCCATGTGGCATCCCTTCCCCCACCACATCTGCTGTAAATTCCAAAATGTGACTTGTAGTTCCACAAGAACTTTTCCTGTTCTCTCTGGAATGTGCTCTCAAAAAGTACCCCTCCCATCTGTATTTTGCTATTTCCTTCACATTCCCCCCCCCCCCCTGTGCTCTTACTGAAACCCCCCTGAGGAATCAACCCCCCTTCATATGGGGGTTGGGGGGAGGGGGGCTGGTAATTGGTAATGCATCTGCAGACTGTGAAGATACTAATGTGTGTTATCTATAGATCTTCCAGACAGGGCTCCAGTATTGGATTAGATCCAATGATGTTTGCAAAAATAACCTTTCCAAATTGTATGTTCCGATGGTTTAAAATGTGCCTGCAGTGATTATTCCCATGATGCCAATTGGAAGTGTCCAATCCTATCAATCTAAGGTTGCACCCATTCTAAGTCCTTATTCAGATATGAGTGAAAGTGTAGGGATATCTGCATCATTATATGATGTATGACATCTACCACACCCAGTAGTAACATCAATTTTGCCATGATGAATAGAATTCCCAATTCAGAGAACTTACTTATGCTGCTTTATAGAAAATTAGTTAAAATATGGAGAGTTTTCTCCTATTATTTATGAGATTTGGAAAATTTAGTCCAATGTAGAGCTGGGGATTTAATTCATAGTGAAGATAATTGAGTCTGGGAGGAAGTGTTTAGGTCATCAGTCAGTCACGTTGTCATCAGGACAGAGAGTGTGGAGAAAGTTTTCACTAGACTCCAGGAAAGTTGGGTGGATTTGGATTTTTGAGCTTACTTTAGCTATGCATGAGAAAATCCTTAGTGCTGCCTTTATGGATGGTCTTAAGGATCATCTGCGGCCGTCTAGTGTTGTCTAGGCTTGAGTGAAGTTCATTTTGTCCCTTCATATTGTTAAAGTTAAATCAAACAAAGACCTAAGGCGGGCATGGCTGCCTATCAGTCCTCTCCACAAGGGGGGGAGGAAGACTTTGTATGTACTTGCCCACTTCCTCGCCCGTGGGAGGAGCTACAAATGTTCAGCCCTTTCAAATGAAACACCCATAGGGAATTAACAACCCAGAATCAAATACTGGATCCCTATTATTTATATAATCCTTAGGATCTAATTCCATTGCCTCATAGCAAACATGTTCCATGATCTCTCATGGCTAAGGGTAGTATCACATGTGTCGGAGCATCTAGTAATGCAATTCCTACTCCTCTCACCAATTAATCACCGTCTTAAGGGTGTGCAAAATTAGATCCGATTACTCTGCTGCATCTGGAGGGGGGGAGGCTGGGAGTAGTAAATACAAATACTTTTTCCCACCTCTGTAAATAGAGTGCTTTCTGGGAGTAGTAAATAAAAATATAAAAATTCTAATTTACATGAATGTCTCCAATTAATAACCACATTTTTGAGTTTCTGGTAGATCATTTCAGGTTCCTGGAAGATGGATCATTTCGGACAGGATATGCTGTTCCTACTTAATCTGATGTTGTCAAGAAAGAACCACTCCGTCCAGCAATGGTAGTGCAGGAGACAGAGCTGAAGACACTCGCTGAGGTTGGTAAGATGGCTGAGGGTAAAACTACTAACATCCAGGTATGCCTTCGGTATCACTCATTATTATGGTCTAATCTGGCGAAGCAGAGATTTTGTTTGATCCATGGGTAAGCCCATCAATAATGAATGCTGAGTGTATGAAAGATGTTTGATGCCCTGATGCTGCCTGAGAAGGTAGAGACTAAACTATTACCTGAAGTCTATGTTAAGTGGAAGTCTGTGTGATACAGGATGGCTTATGGCCAGTGGACTTCCAAAAAGTTTGTCTTTTTCAGATACAGGCTACAGAGGCTGAAAGGAAACATCAAAGGATAAAGGTAGAAGTGATGATAGGACTCTGAAGAGTTGGTAAGAAACTCTTCCTTCAGAGGGCACTCCTGGGCAGGTGTGATTGGGTTCTGTAGTGGATGGCTCCTGGGTTAAACAATGCTGCCACTAGGTTAGTTGAAGGTGAATGCTGTAATAATGATAGGAGAACTATGGGAGTTCCAGGAAGGCATATGCCCAGGTCATCTTACCCATTTCAGAGACTGCGGATTGACTACATTCAGAACAAAGGTGGAACAGTGTGAATATGTCTGTGTCTATATTGATCTCTTTCCAGGATATTCGGAGATTTGGCCTGTAGCAAAGGCTACAGCTAAAGGATTCTGACTGAGGTGAGGACTGAGGTGAGAGTACCTATCCCTGGGGCTTTTCTCCATCCGATATACATCTAACCGGAAGATAGGCCTAAGTCCTTATGAAGTACTCTTTGGGAATGCTCCTGGATTAGGTCTCTATTTCCTCAACAGCTCCAGATGCAGTATAGTAGTTTTCCAAATTATGTTGTCTGTTGCACAATTTATTGTCTAATGTGTATTTCCAAGTTTTAGTTGTTTCCTAGAATCCAGACTGTATAGAAGCAATTCATTCTTTACAATCAGGAGATTGGGTATTGGTGAAACGAGAGACGTGTGGAAAGTCCTAGAGCTACGGTTTGAAAATCTACATCAAGTCCTGATAACCACCGCCACTGCTGTCGAATTGCAAGGAGAAACTGATCGTATTGCAATCAAGTGCCAGGACTATAAGAGCCATAATGTTTTGTTTCATGTCGTATTGTTTGTTAAATATTGTACAAAGGGGAAATCACAGTCAAATCAAATTCCAACGGTGTTATATTATCAAGATGAGTCAGGAACAACTAAGTTGACTTTTGCAGTATAGTGGACTGTAAGACAGATGACAGGACACTTGGTTTTGGTCTGAGAAGTACATCTGTGTGACTGGAACTGACCCAGTCTATGGTAATTGTGTTTAGATATGACCATACCAACTGTGGATATTGGAGATTAACAGAATGGAGTACTAGTCTGAAGTGTTGGGAATATAAACCAGTGGAAACTACCTCTAGAGTCAATAAAGCTGAAGGTTTGTTGCAAAGAATGACTGTCCTGAAGGGAACACCACCAAACAGTTGTAAACATAATGAGTGTAATCCTCTGTTCCTGTCCATTAGAAATCCTATCCAACAGGATTTGGGGATATATGTGTTAGGAGCATGTGTAAGTGACAAAGATCCCCTAGAAAAATTTTGAATGTTGGTAAGGGAGAAACCTCAAAGTTCAGGTGCTTCTGTGGCTCCTACATTCTTACCTATAATTGACATTAAGTATTTGGTCAATTTAAAAAAATTATGACAAACTGGCCTTAGAGACAGGATTTATACAGGAAAGCCCTTCGGTGTTTTCCCTCCAGGATATTGTTCTTACATAATTCAGCTGAAGAAGACAAGTAGTGACTCTGACGTTTACTCTGACAGTTGGTTTATCAACCAAAATTATCAAAACGCAGATATCTGGTGATTGTGTGGAGATTTGAAACTCTGACCCAGGATGCAGGTGGAATGAAGTGGTCAATGTACCCTGATCAAGTCCTGATCGGGTACTGATGCCATTTGTTCTATTCTCACCTCCTGAGTGAGATCAAATCAGAAAACAATGTCCGGTCACGACTAAGGAGGACACTGCCTACATCCTTTGACTCACGTTTATACATGGATGCCATATGAATCTGCAGAAGAATTTCTGATTAATTTAAAGCTAAAAGTCAGATAGTTGCAGGATTCGAGTCATTAATTCCCATGATTAGTAGTAAAAAAAATAAAAAATAATAATTTTATTGGATTAACATCTCTATTGTCATCAACAGAGATTTGTGAATTATATATGTGATGCTGTTAAGGGAATGGTGGAACAACTGAGCTCTTTTCCAGTAATGACTCTACAGAACCGACTGGTCCTTGACAGCAGAAAAAGGAGGGGTCTACAGTAACTGCTGCATCTACATTCCGGACAACACTGCCCCTGATGGAAGGATCACCAAGGATCTGAGGAAACTGATGGACTTTATCAAATGAACTGATGGGAAAAATTCTGAAATTAATATCATGGCCAGAATAATGTTTTGGGAACTGGTTCAGCGACTACAATGTTATTAGAATTTGGTTTTAACAGGCAGTCATATAGTTCTACATTTTAGGAAAATTGTTTTTGAAAATGTATAATACATCCATTCCCACACTATGTATATGTGCTGTGCCCCTGTCAAAGACAAAGATTATTCCATCCTTAAGTAAATAAAACCTTGTTGATGGTTGCGGGGTAAATAGGACAAGGTGAAGGCAAACCTGAAAGGGAGTTGAGGGGACCTGGTGAAGCAATAAGGAAAGTCCAGCTCTTCGCTGTTTAGGGCGTTGGGAGAGTACCTCACTTTGCCTGTTCACCTTTGGTCTATTTCCCGCAAAAGGAGGGATTTGTGAGAGATGTGTATCTGGTCTGTAGTACACATTTTTGTCCACAAGATGGCCGCAAGCCAGATGTTTGAACCATGTGTGCATTCTTTTGTTTAAGGTAAATAAGGGAGGGGGGAAATGGGGATTACATTACAGTTTTCAAATCTACCTATGAACTCAGAGTTGAAGTTGCTGAAACCACTCCTATCAGGTTAAAGGGGTTTTCCCACTTTGCTAAATCAGCCTCACCTGCAGTCACTCTGCTGGTAACTTCCTGGTTTTCTGCAGCTAAGGCTGTGAAGACTATGACTCATCAGGCTCACTGGCTCCCGGCAGTGTCTATGAAGCTTATCTCTCCTGGTGTGGATTGCTATCACTCAGCAAGCAATGCTAAATGATCTTAGAGAGTTGCATTTTGATGTCCTGAATACTATCCACACATAAAACTTTCCAAATATATTCAACACTATATCTGTGCATCAAAAACTGTCATTTACTACAGCACAAATGCATGACACCTTGTATAAATATGATTTTTGTTTTTTACTCCCCTAAAACAACCACTGAACAGCACAGATGCTGTATTCTTACCATTATAGCTGTACTAAATTGAGTAATAATATTCATATCCAACTTTTCTATATATCAGTGTATTCCCCTCCCCCATGTCATCTAGATTTCCACTTTTCTCTGTCATACCTTGCTAATCCACTCCCCTGCTATCCCTGTGGATGCTTGCAACACGATTAGCCCTGCTACATTTTATGTTTTTCCGCACCCATGTCATCTAGATTTCCACTTTTCTGTCATACCTTGCTAATCCACTCCCCTGCTATCCCTGTGGATGCTTGCAACACGATTAGCTCTGCTACATTTTATGGTTTTCCATACAATTCATAAACTTGCCCCCAGTTTCCATAAAATTCATATAGTTGCCCCCAGTGTCCATACATATAATATAGTTGCCCCCAGTGTCCATACATATAATATAGTTGCCCCCAGTGTCCATACATATAATATAGTTGCCCCAAGTGTCCATACATATAATATAGTTGCCCCCAGTGTCCATACATATAATATAGTTGCCCCCACTGTCCATACATATAATATAGTTGCCCCCAGTGTCCATACATATAATATAGTTGCCCCAAGTGTCCATACATATAATATAGTTGCCCCCAGTGTCCATACATATAATATAGTTGCCCCCAGTGTCCATACATATAATATAGTTGCCCCCAGTGTCCATACATATAATATAGCTGCCCCCAGTGTCCATACATATAATATAGTTGCCCCAAGTGTCCATAAAAATGCCCCCATTGAATTCACTATGAACCCCCTTTATTGCCGAATATTCAATAATCGTTGGTGCATTAGTGGGCCAGTAGGTATTAGACTTACAGTATCCCGTTCCTCCGACGTCCGTCCGCTCACTCCGCTGACTCGCCCGAACTGTTCGGATGCCCGCACATGCGCAGCTCTATCTCAGACGCGCTGGATATACTACGCGTCTGAGATAGAGCACGTTCATGTAAAAGTGGAGAGGCCGGCCAATGAATTTCTTAGCCTGTAGTGCGCAGGCGCGGCACATGGATGCGGCCGGCACAATGAGGCCGTATCCATGGGAGACCTGAGTAAACAAACAATTCTAATAGAACCAGCTTTAGGAAGATTGAGACGTTTTTTTAACACACATATATAAGAAGAAATGTTCAATGGGGGGAAATCATTTAGGTTAAACCTATTTAATGAAGTGGGACAACCCCTTTAAGGAGCCAATAGTCTCTTTTTGTGATGAAAACCCCTTTTGTGATGTCATGTCTGCTATTTAAGTCAATGTAATGTGAATAAAGTGCGTCTCTTCTACCATGGCTCAGGGAAGATGAGAAGATGCTTTCATGAAACCACCTAGTGTGTCTGGTCTCATTATAAAGCAGTATGGTGTACACATACTTATTCTTCTAATTGATTTGGCACCACACAAAGAAGAAAGAGAAGCGCATGAATTGCGCTAACAGGAGCACAGTGGGCACAGTATTGAGGGTAGCAGGATGGGGTGTTCAGAAGGTAAGAGAATAATGGAAAAGTAGGAAAGTAAGATGTCTGTTTGTCAATCAGAAACAAGAAATGAGTAAAAAATCATCATGGCGGTCTGGTCTGAATGGAAAAGATGAGGAAAGAACATCTACATCAAAGGAGAGAACACTGGATGTAAGAGGTAGGTGTGGCTGTATTATCCTGTATGTTTTGTACTAATGTATGTAATGTTAGTAAGGAAGGGCTTAGTCAGAGATTTTGGCATGGGGATTGGTGTGGGGGGAGGCGCCGTTTCATTTTTCGCCTCAGGCAGGAGAAAGGCTAGGTGCACCCCTGTGCTTTTAACACTGCCAGCACAGCGCAGGGATCACTATGTGGCAGCCAGGCAGTAGGCACATTCTATGTAAGAGAGGAGATGCTCTCGCTCCTCCCCCTGCCATTTTCAGACGGACGATTCAGAGCGTGGCAACTATAAGTAGTCATACGATACCACCACCAATCACATGAAAATTTGTTGTGCTTTTTCATACTGTAGGTGCAAAACAAAGTATGCTGATAGGTGCAAATAGGATAATGGGGCTTCAGCCTAGTGTGGACGGCTGAGGCGTGGGACAACAGCAGCAGGCCATGAATGGGTTGCAGGGAGTGTGGGAATGACAGGCTGCAAGTAGGATCCATAGGGGGAGGGGAGGAGAGTAGCTTCCTGGGTGTAGTCTGCTGTTGTCTATTGTATAATATAAAGCACGCAGTGCATAAAGGGCAGGTCTTCCCTTCACTGCCTTATTATGTAGAGCAGGGCTCCTCCACCCCGACCTACACCCCTTAAATATCATACAGCTCCAGTCCTCTTTTGGTGCCTTCAGGACTAGGAGGCAGGAAGCAAAGCTGCAACACTTCCTGCCAGAGCCCACCACATGATGGGCGAGGGTGAGACTGATGACAGCGAGACTCTTAGTTTCATCCTCAACAATATAATTTCAGCTGTATGGTGTTTGTTGGGAGTGGCCTATTATATATAGAAGTAGCTTATAATAAGCCTACAATTCTCCTCGGATCACCTGTAAGCAATATTTCTGTGTTCTCCCCTGCTTTTCAGCAGTCATATTATAACCACAGGCAGGATTACAATGGAATATAGCACCTCTATTATAAAGCTGAAGGCAGGAAACACAAGATCCATTATTTAAAAATGGTGGAAGACTCACCTCCCCCAGAGCCTTCACCCTCTCTGCTTATGTCACAGAAAATAAAAATTCACGATTGGAAATATAGCAGTTATTACAGATGAGCGAAGTATTAAAAAATGTGATTCGGCCTCTTTGCCGAATTTTACAAAAAAATTTGCTTTGTCACGCCACCACCCATCATTGAACCCCTCAGGTGCCACATTCATCGCTGATCTCAGCATCCGAGGATACAATTTTGCCCTTTCAGGCAGTGGCATACATAGGACAGAAAGGTTTCCGCCTAAACCCTTTTCAATGACCCGTGGGCCATTTTTCCACGCAAATGGATTAGGTGAGTATGTTTTGTTTTGTTTTTTTACGACATTTCAGGAAAAACAGATTAATTACCACGAAGCACAAGGAAGAAATTCGGCTTTGCGGCTAATCAAATTTTTTACTGAAATTCGGAAAATAGTCAAATCAATTGGCTTTGATTAGCTCAACACTATTTGTGAGCATACTTTATGTAAGAAGTTTGGACCTGACTCCTGTAGGGAGTCGAGTCGTTAACATACTTATCCACGATTGGTGCAGCAGGGTTTTATCTGTCTTTATCAGGGTTTTGCTATCTGCATTATTATATTTCAGTGTACATATAAGGGATGGTGGTATTTCTGACTTGAAATGGATGCAATTGACAGAAATGAGTCCTTAGTGTACAGTTCTGGAATCAAATGAAAAAACTAAAACGCCTAAAAAAAATTCAACAGACTTCCCTGTGTGAATCTGGCAAATACTTTCTTATTTCACCCATCTGAATAACATAATGTTTATTGGACAAAACAATAGCTCAGTACATAGCAATGACTGTGCATAAGATGGCTTATCTTTAATGTCTGCCTTGTGACTGGGATGTTGTTCTGTTATAGACAGGACATCAAGTAAACCATTGGTGTCCCTGTAGATAAGAATCTAAAGATTAGAATCTTGTTTATCAGCTGCCATACCTCTAGCTAATAACAGATTGTGACCATATGCTGATGCACCAAAAACAAGAGTCATCAAAATTACAATTGCATCACTCCTGCCTGTCTGTCTGGCCTGGTACTTTTCCTACAGAAAGTAACTGATGCAAATAAGTCAAATGGTAATTTCCTTTCCAACATAGCAGCACTTAATCAGATTCTAATTATGACTTATAGGGCAGGAAGTATTCACCTTCCCGTCCATTAAATGAAGCCACAGGTATTCCATCACTTATCACGGATATTCATTTCCTAAATTGAACTTCTATTTAAAATGATTTCTTAAAATGTATATTTAGCATGATGAAAATATTCTGTAACAGGGAAATTGTACTTTTTTATGAAGAAATAATATATTAGCAATTTAATTAGCTTGACCAACAGCTATATAAAATAAATACAATCATTCTCTAAATATTCCATCTATCTATCTACTAGTAGACCAGGACTTTCACTTCCTTAGACCACCAGCTGGATAATCCAAAATGTATGAACAGATCAAAATACTGCAGTCTCCAAATCTTCCTCCAAAACCATTTATTACAGCAGGAACATAAAAAATGATAGTGGCATTTTGACTGAAAAAAAAAGAAGCCTTTATCAAGCATGCTTGCTCAATAAAGGCATTTTAAAGGGTTTTTAGAAATGTTTTCCAGGATAGATGAGTATGTGATCAGTGGGGTTCCAACACCTGGCAATCTTGCCGATAACAAGTTGGAAGAGGCCGCAGATCTCTGGTGAGTGCCACTGCCTCCTCGCAGCTTACCAAGAACAGTGCCGCCCACTGGATAGCAGCTGTGCTTGGTACTGCAGCTCAGGCCAGACATGTGAACTAGATGCTTGAGTGCAAGATCGCTTTGTCTTGCATGTTCACCCGCTCCACTTCGGGTTTTACGTGCACCTAGCTGTCTGGATGAAGCAACAGACATGAGCTGAAATTTTCTTTGGATGTTTTATCATATATACCAAATAAAGATGAGCAGTAATGTTCAGTTATTATTGGAAGGCTTCAGATTGTACATAAAATCATTCAATTAATAAACTCTTTGTATGTTTAAGGAAGCAGAAGGTAAGAAGCAAAGGGGCATGGAGACCAGTCTATGTGAGAGAAGGGATGTGGCATGTGGGAGCAGTGTATGAAAATGAGCATTGGATTCTGTGAAAGGGCATAGGGAGCAGCCACTGTGAAAAAAGGGTGCAGTCTAGGAGATACTGGCATAGGGAGCAGTCAATGAGAGGGAGACCCAGGAAGAGGAAGAAGAGTCTCTGAGAAAGAGTGGGGCCAAGAAGTAGAATGAGGTCGGAGCAATCTATGTGAAAAAGCAGGGGAATATGGGAGCAGTCTTTTAGAGGGGGAAACCATAGAGAACATTGTTTGAGAGAGAAGGTTATGGGGATAAGTATATGAGAGGGGGGGCAATCTATGTGAGAGAAAGATCAGTCTGTGAGAGAGTGAGACATATAGAGATGTTTTTGGGAGACAGGCATGATATGAGGAGCAATCTATCAAAAGGGACCATGGAAACAAATCTAAGTGAAAAAGCAAGTGGCATGGGGTACACTCTGTGTGAGAAAGATAGCGCAATAGAGAGGAGTCTGTTTGAGAAACAGATCAGCAATGGGAGCAGTCTGTGTGAAAGAGTACACTAGGTAGAAGTCTGTGTAACAGAAAGACAGGAACAGTCTGTGTGAGAGAGGAGGCATCTTCAGTAGCAGTCTGTGTTGTTAGTGATGTGGAAGTTCATTGTAGATGCATATGGAGCTGTAGGATGCTTGTTGGTGGTGAGTGGTGAGAAGGGTTGCCACCTTTCCCAACAAAAAATACCGGCCACGTTAAGCCACACCCCAAAGGGGTGTAGTTGTGGAGGAGTGGCTTAACACAGGGTCATAATAATTTGCCATTTAGTTCTTAGCATCAGATTGGCTAAGTACTCTTTCCTCCATCTATTCCAAAACTGTTCTGATAGATATTGAACTCTTCGCCATCTCCTTCTGGCATATAAATCCTCTTTGGTGAACTTGCCAGGCGGTGGCTGTATGTAATCAGACTTAAAGTGAAGTAGATGGTTGGGATTTAAAGGGTCCAAACTTGTTGGATCGTCGATGTTATCAAATGTAAGTGGACGACTGTTAACAATAGACATTACTTCATAGAATAGGGTCCTAAGTAGGGTTGAGCAAACCCGAACTGTAAAGTTCGGGTTTGTACCGAACATTAGGTTTTTTGGACCCCGGACCCGAACTAATGGCATGGCTGTGATTGGCCAGAGCAGCATGTGACCCAGGCTCTATATAAGCTTGAGTCACGTAGCGCTGCATGTCACTCTGCTGTTACAAGTGTAGGGAAAGGATGCTGCTGGACTTGTGATTTCAGGGAGAGAATAGGAGAGAATCTAACTCAGCGATCTACCTAGAAATAGTTGTGTGTGTGCAGGGCACAATCGTTTTACCCTGCCCTGAGGCCATTGACCAAAAAAAAAAAAAACTTTTATAATTCTGTTAGTTAGGTGGGTGGCGGCGGCGGCCATTTTACGCAAGCTCAATGCACCAGCACTGCATCTGAGCTTTTGGGACATTGCAAATCACCATTTTTTGGGGCAAACTACAACATCTGGATTAGTCAGTGTGCAATTTAACCACTTCAGCCCTCCTAGCTTAAACACCCTTAATGACCAGGCCACTTTTTACACTTCTGACCTACATTACTTTCACCGTTTATTGCTCGGTCATGCAACTTACCACCCAAATGAATTTTACCTCCTTTTCTTCTCACTAATAGAGCTTTCATTTAATGGTATTTCATTGCTGCTGACATTTTTACTTTTTTTGTTATTAATCGAAATTTAACATTTTTTTTGCAAAAAAATGAAATTTTTCACTTTCAGTTGTAAAATTTTGCAAAAAAAAAAGACATCCATATATAATTTTTTCTCTAAATTTATTGTTCTACATGTCTTTGATAAAAAAAAAAAATGTTTGGGTAAAAAAAAATGGTTTGGGTAAAAGTTATAGCGTTGGTACAAAAATGTGAATTTCCGCTTTTTGAAGCAGCTCTGACTTTCTGAGCACCTGTCATGTTTCCTGAGGTTCTACAATGCCCAGACAGTAGAAAAACCCCACAAATTACCCCATTTCGGAAAGTAGACACCCTAAGGTATTCGCTGATGGGCATAATGAGTTCATAGAACTTTTTATTTTTTGTCACAAGTTAGCGGAAAATGATGGATTTTTTTTTTCTTACAAAGTCTCATATTCCACTAACTTGTGACAAAAAATAGAACATTCCATTAACTCACTATGCTCATCACGAAATAACTTGGGGTGTCTTCTTTCCAAAATGGTGTCACTTGTGGGATAGTTATACTGCCCTGGCATTTTAGGGGCCCAAATGCGTGCGAAGTAGTTTGAAATCAAAATCTGTAAAAAATGGTCGGTGAAATCCGAAAGGTGCTCTTTGGAATGTGGGCTCCTTTGCCCACCTAGGCTGCAAAAAAGTGTCACACATCTGGTATCGCCGTATTCAGGAGAAGTTGGGCAATGTGTTTTGGGGTGTCTTTTTACATATACTCATGCTGGGTGAGAGAAATATCTCGGCAAAAGACAACTTTTCCCATTTTTTATACAAAGTTGGCATTTGACCAAGATATTTATCTCACCCAGCATGGGTATATGTAAAATGACACCCCAAAACACATTGCCCAACTTCTCCTGAGTACGGCGATACCAGATGTGTGACACTTTTTTGCAGCCTAGATGCGCAAAGGGGCCCACATTCCTTTTATGAGGGCTTTTTTAGACATTTGGATCCCAGACTTCTTCTCACGCTTTAGGGCCCCTAGAATGCCAGGGCAGTATAAATACCCCACATGTGACCCCATTTTAGAAAGAAGACACCCCAAGGTATTCAATGAGGGGCATGGCGAGTTCATAGAATTTTTTTTTTTTGGCACAAGTTAGCGGAAATTGATTTTTTATATTTTTTTTCTCACAAAGTCTCCCTTTCCGCTAACTTGGGACAAACATTTCAATCTTTCATGGACTCAATATGCCCCTCATGGAATACCTTGGGGTGTCTTCTTTCCAAAATGGGGTCACATGTGGGGTATTTATACTGCCCCGGCATTCTAGGGGCCCTAAAGCGTGAGAAGAAGTCTGTAATATAAGAAGTCTAAAAATTTTTACGCATTTGGATTCCGTGAGGGGTATGGGGAGTTCATGTGAGATTTTATTTTTTGACACAAGTTAGTGGAATATGAGACTTTGTAAGAAAAAAAAATAATATTTCCGCTAACTTGGGCCAAAAAAATTTCTGAATGGAGCCTTACAGGGGGGTGATCAATGACAGGGGGGTGATCAATGACAGGGGGGTGATAAATGACAGGGGGGTGATCAGGGAGTCTATATCACCCAGTCATTGATCACCCCCCTATAAGGCTCCATTCAGATGTCCGTATGTGTTTTGCGGATCCGATCCATGTATCCGTGGATCCGTAAAAAACATACGGACATCTGAATAAAGCCTTACAGGGGGGTGATCAATGACAGGGGGTGATCAGGGAGTCTATATGGGGTGATTACCCCCCTGTCATTGATCACCCCCCTGTAAGGCTCCATTCAGATGTCCGTATGTGTTTTGCGGATCCGATAAATGTATCCGTGGATCCGTAAAAAACATACGGACATCTGAATGCAGCCTTACAGGGGGGTGATCAATGACAGGGGGGTGATCAATGACAGGGGGTGATCAGGGAGTCTATATGGGGTGATCACCCCCTTGTCATTGATCACTCCCCTATAAGGCTCCATTCAGATGTCCGTATGTGTTTTGCGGATCCGATCCATGTATCAGTGAATCCGTAAAAAACATACGGACATCTGAATGCAGCCTTACAGGAGAGTGATCAATGACAGGGGGTGATCAATGACAGGGGGGTGATCAATGACAGGGGGGTGATCAGGGAGTCTATATGGGGTGATCACCCCCCTGTCATTGATCACCCCCCTATAAGGCTCCATTCAGATGTCCGTATGTGTTTTGCGGATCCGATCCATGTATCCATGGATCCGTAAAAAGCATACGGACATCTGAATGGAGCCTTACAGGGGGGTGATCAATGAAAGGGGGGTGATCAATGACAGGGGGGTGATCAGGGAGTCTATATGGGGTGATCACCCCCCTGTCATTGATCACCCCCCTATAAGGCTCCATTCAGATGTCCGTATGTGTTTTGCGGATCCGATCCATGTATCCGTGGATCCGTAAAAAACATACGGACATCTGAATGGAGTCTTAAAGGGGGGTGATCAATGACAGGGGGTGATCAGGGAGTCTATATGGGGTGATCACCCCCCTGTCATTGATCACCCCCCTGTAAGGCTCCATTCAGATGTCCGTATGTGTTTTGCGGATCCGATCCATGTATCCGTGGATCCGTAAAAAACATACGGACATCTGAATGCAGCCTTACAGGGGGGTGATCAATGACAGGGGGGGTGATCAATGACAGGGGGTGATCAGGGAGTCTATATGGGGTGATCACCCCCCTATAAGGCTCCATTCAGATGTCCGTATGTGTTTTGCGGATCCGATCCATGTATCCGTGGATCCGTAAAAAACATACGGACATCTGAATGCAGCCTTACATGGGGAGTGATCAATGACAGGGGGGTGATCAATGACAGGGGGGTGATCAGGGAGTCTATATGGGGTGATCACCCCCCTGTCATTGATCACCCCCCTGTAAGGCTCCATTCAGACGTCCGTATGTGTTTTGCGGATCCGATCCATGTATCAGTGGATCCGTAAAAATCATACAGACGTCTGAATGGAGCCTTACAAGGGGGTGATCAATGACAGGGGGGTGATCAATGACAGGGGGGTGATCAGGGAGTCTATATGGGGTGATCAGGGGTGATCAGGGGTGAATAAGGGGTTAATAAGTGACGGGGGGGTGTAGTGTAGTGGTGTTTGGTGCTACATATTACTGAGCTGCCTGTGTCCTCTGGTGGTCGATCCAAACAAAAGGGACCACCAGAGGACCAGGTAGCAGGTATATTAGACGCTGTTATCAAAACAGCGTCTAATATACCTGTTAGGGGTTAAAAAAATCGCATCTCCAGCCTGCCAGCGAACGATCGCCGCTGGCAGGCTGGAGATCCACTCGCTTACCTTCCGATCCTGTGAACGCGCGCGCCTGCGTGCGCGCGTTCACAGGAAATCTTGCGTCTCGCGAGATGACGCATATATGCGTGACTGTGCGCAGGGCTGCCGCCTCCGGGACGCGATCCTGCGTTAGGCGGTCCGGAGGCGGTTAAGGTAGAAATACAGCCATCATTTTCTGGGGTTTTAAAAACACACAATTTTTTTTCAAAAAATAGTATTTTCCAGATCTGCAAGTGTTAAATTCAAGTTTAATATATACAGCTTTCATATTTTGTTACTAAAAAAATACTTTTTTGGCAATCTACGACATCTGTATTAGTCAGTGTGCAATTTAAACTAGAAATACACTTATCATTTTCTGTGGTTTAAAAAACACACTTTTTTTTCTTTCTTTCAAAAAACAGTATTTTCCAGATCTGCAAGTGTTAAATTCAAGTTTAATATATAAAGCTTCCATATTCTGTTACAAAAAAACCCCCACTTTTTTGGCAATCTACAACATCTGTATTAGTCAGTGTGCAATTTAAGGTGGAAATACACCCATCATTTTCTGTGGTTTGAAAAACACACTTTTTTTTCTTCAAAAAACAGTATTTTCCAGATCTGCAAGTGTTAAATTCAAGTTTAATATATAAAGCTTCCATATTCTGTTACAAAAAACCCCCCACTTTTTTGGCAATCTACATCTGTATTAGTCAGTGTGCAATTTAAGGTGGAAATACACCCATCATTTTCTGTGGTTTGAAAAACACACTTTTTTTTTTTCAAAAAACAGTATTTTCCAGATCTGCAAGTGTTAAATTCAAGTTTAATATATACAGCTTTCATATTCTGTTACCAAAAAAAAGACTTTTTTGGCAATCCTCAACATCTGGATTAGTCAGTGTGCAATTTAAGCTAGAAATATACCCATCATTTTCTGGGGTTTGAAAAACACACTTTTTTTCAAAAAACAGTATTTTCCAGATCTGCAAGTGTTAAATTCAATTTTAATATATACATCTTTCATATTTCTGTTACCAAAAAAACTCAATTTTGGCAATCTACAACATTTTGATTAGTCAGTGTTCAATATAAGCTAGAAATACACCCATCATATTCTGAGGTTTGAAAAACACACTTTTTTGACAAAAAACACTATTTTCAGGCCTTGCAGCCCATCAGCACGTCTGAAATTACAGGCTTATATACTGCTGTCAAATTCAGTTGTTAAACAAACACTCGTTTGGGCACAAAAAATTTAGTTGTCAGCCTTTGATGCAGATGTCATTGTGAGATACACCCTTAATACTTTTGGGTTACATTCAGAGATTTTAAATACTGCCATTTGGTGCACCAATATTTACTTCAGGTCTACACTGGTTCAGACCGTGTAAGATACCCCCTCTACATACAGAGGTTTGAATCAGGCATTTGAAATATAGCCATTTGAAATACAGCCATTTTGTGCAAAGATATATTTACTTCAGTCCTACACTGGTTCAGGCCCTGAGAGATACTCCCTCTACATACAGGGGTTTGATTCAGGGATTTGAAATACAACCATTTGAAATACAGCCATTTTGTGCAAAGAAATATTGAATTCAGGCCTACACTGATTCAGATACCCCCTCTACATACAGGGGTTTAAATCAGGCATTAGAAATACAGCCATTTGAAATACAGCCATTTTGGGCAAAGAAATATTGAACTCAGGCCTACACTGGTTCAGACCGTGTGAGATACTCCCTCTACATACAGGGGTTTGATTCAGGGATTTGAAATACAGCCATTTTAAATACAGCCATTTTGTGAAAATAAATATTTAATTCAGGCCTACACTGGTTCAAACCGTGTGAGATACTCCCTCTACATACAGGGGTTTGATTCAGGGGTTTGAAATACAGCCATTTGAAATACAGCTATTTTGTGCAAAGATATATTTACTTCAGGCGTACACTGGTTCAGGCCCTGTGAGCTACCCCCTCTACATACAGGGGTTTGAATAAGGCATTTGAAATACAGACATTTTAAATACAGCCATTTTGTGCATAGATATATTTATTTCAGGCCTACACTGGTTCAGATCATGTGAGATACCCCCTCTACATACAGGGGTTTGAGTCAGGGATTTGAAATACAGCCATTTTGTGCAAATATATACAGTACAGACCAAAGGTTTGGACACACCTTCTCATTCAAAGAGTTTTCTTTATTTTCATGACTATGAAAATTGTAGATTCACACTGAAGGCATCAAAACTATGAATTAACACATGTGGAATTATATACATAACAAACAAGTGTGAAACAACTGAAAATGTGTCATATTCTAGGTTCTTCAAAGTAGCCACCTTTTGCTTTGATTACTGCTTTGCACACTCTTGGCATTCTCTTGATGAGCGTCAAGAGGTAGTCCCCTGAAATGGTTTTCACTTCACAGGTGTGCCCTGTCAGGTTTAATAAGTGGGATTTCTTGCCTTATAAATGGGGTTGGGACCATCAGTTGCATTGAGGAGAAGTCAGGTGGATACACAGCTGATAGTCCTACTGAATAGACTGTTAGAATTTGTATTATGGCAAGAAAAAAGCAGCTAAGTAAAGAAAAACGAGTGGCCATCATTACTTTAAGAAATGAAGGTCAGTCAGTCAGCCGAAAAATTGGGAAAACTTTGAAAGTAAGGGCTATTTGACCATGAAGGAGAGTGATGGGGTGCTGCGCCAGATGACCTGGCCTCTACAGTCACTGGACCTGAACCCAATCGAAAGGGTTTGGGGTGAGCTGGACTGCAGAGTGAAGGTAAAAGGGCCAACAAGTGCTAAGCATCTCTGGGAACTCCTTCAAGACTGTTGGAAGACCATTTCAGGGGACTACCTCTTGAAGCTCATCAAGAGAATGCCAAGAGTGTGCAAAGCAGTAATCAAAGCAAAAGGTGGCTACTTTGAAGAACCTAGAATATGACATATTTCAGTTGTTTCACACTTGTTTGTTATGTATATAATTCCACATGTGTTAATTCATAGTTTTGATACCTTCATAGTCATGAAAATAAAGAAAACTCTTTGAATGAGAAGGTGTGTCCAAACTTTTGGTCTGTACTGTATTTACTTCAGGCCTACACTGATTCAGGCCCTGTGAGATACTCCCTCTACATACAGGGGTTTGATTCAGGGATTTGAAATACAGCCATGTGAAATACAGCCATTTTGTGCAAAGATATATTTACTTCAGGCCTACAGAGGTTCAGGCCCTGTGAGATACCACCTCTACATACAGGGGTTTGAATTAGGCATTTGAAATACAGCCATTTGAAATACAGTCATTTTGTGCAAAGATATATTTACTGCAGGCCTACACTGGTTCAGGGCCTGTGAGATACTACCTCTACATACAGGGGTTTGAATTAGGCATTTGAAATACAGCCATTTGAAATACAGCCATTTTGTGCAAAGATATATTTACTTCAGGCCTACAGAGGTTCAGGCCCTCTGAGATACTACCTCTACATACAGGGGTTTGAATTAGGCATTTGAAATACAGCCATTTTGTGCAAAGAAATCTTTAATTGAGGCCTAGTCTGGTTCAGGCCATGTGAGATACACCCTTTACATACTGTCGTTCTTTTCTACTATTAATTAAACACCCATTTAGGGCAAGTTCCTAAATTCGAAAAATATGAGGAGAGCGTCAAATAAGTAGTGTTGATCACGAATATTCGAATTTCGATTTTTTATCGCGAATATAGGTACTTCGAAAATTCTGAATATAGTTATATATATTCGTAATTTCAAATATTCAAATTTTTTTATTTTATTTTTTCAATTTTTTTATTTATTTTTTATCAGTACACATGATCCCTCACTGCTTCTAGCTTGTGGGCCAATAAGAAGGCTGCAATATACTTGACTTTAGGAGTAGTAGTGTTTGCGAATTTTGCTCTATATTCTTTTTTTTTGAATATTCGCTATATTGCTATATATTCTTGTTTTAGGGCTCTTTCACACTTGCATTGTTGTGTTCCGGCATAGAGTTCCGTAGTCGGGGCTCTATGCCGGGAGAATCCTGATCAGGATTATCCCCATGCATTCTGAATGGAGAGAAATCCATTCAGGATGCATCAGGATGTCTTCAGTTCCGGACCGGAACGTTTTTTGGCCGGAGAAAATACCGCAGCATGCTGCGCTTTTTGCTCCGGCCAAAAATCCTGAACACTTGCCGCAAGGCCGGATCCGGAATTAATGCCCATTGAAAGGCCTTAAGCTAAACGTCGTTTCGGCGCATTACCGGATCCGACGTTTAGCTTTTTCTGAATTGTTACCATGGCTTCCAGGACGCTAAAGTCCTGTTTGCCATGGTAAAGTGTAGTGGGGAGTGGGGGAGCAGTATACTTACCGTCCGTGCGGCTCCCGGGGCGCTTCAGAGTGACGTCAGGGCGCCCCACGCGCATGGATGACGTGTCGCATGGATCACGTCATCCATGCGCATGGGGCGCTATGACGTCATTCTGGAGCGCCCCGGGAGCCGCACGGACGGTAAGTATACTGCTCCCCCGCTCCCCCCCACTATTATGGCAGCCCGGACTTTAATAGCGTCCTGGGTACCATAGTAACACTGAACGCATTTTGAAGACGGATCCGTCTTCAAATGCTTTCAGTTCACTTGCGTTGTTACGGATCCGGCGGGCACCTCCGGCAAATGGAGTGCACGACGGATCAGGACAACGCAAGTGTGAAAGAGGCCTTAGAATATTACGAATATTCGAAAAAACTAAGTTATAGCAAAATAGAGAATATTCGAAAAAAATCGAATAGAGCAATTTAGCTAATATAGTGCTATAATCTTCTGAAAAATTCGCGATACAAAATTCGAATCCGAAAATTCGAATTCCGAAAATTCGCATATTACACAATCATTACCCTTCCGATTTTTCGAGTAAAAAAAAAAAAAAAAAAAAAAAAAAATCGAGAATTTTTTAATTTGCGAATTTTCGACGAATATTCTACTAAATATTCGCGAAATATCGCGAATTCGAATATGACCCCTGCCGCTCATCACTACAAATAAGGAACGTGGCCCAGGTCGTGGTGCTGCTGGTGGAGCACCTGTTGCAGGGAGATGACGTGCTCGATCTGTGCCAGCTACACGCACAAGTGAAACCCCTTTCTCAGGTGCGAGTAGGCGACAAAACCTGCAGCGGTATTTGGTCGGGCCTAATGCTGCTCTACGAATGGTGAGGCCTGAACAAGTACAGGCGATAGTAAATTGGGTTGCTAACAGTGGATCCAGTTCCTTCACATTGTCTCCCACCCAGTCTCCTGCTGAAAGACCACAGTTGGCACCTGCAGCTGATGTCCATCAGTCTTTCACCTCACCCCCTTGCAAATCAGCCAAGCAGTCTGAGACCCAAGTCATGCAGCAGTCTCTTCTGCTTTTTGATGACTCTGTTAGCAGGGTTTCCCAGGGCCATTCACCTAGCCCTGCCCCAGAAGTGGAAGAGATTGAGTGCACCGATGCCCAACCACTTATTTTTCAAGATGAGTACATGGGAGGACCATCGCAGCACGTCTCGGATGATGACGAAACACAGGTGCGAACTGCTGGGGCTTTCGAAAGTGTGCAGACTGACAAGGAAGTCAGGGGTGAAGACTGGGTGGAATATGATGTGGAGGACGATGAGGTCCTCGACCCCACATGGAATCAAGGTCATGCGAGTGAGCGATGTAGTTCGGAGGAAGAGGCGGAGGTCGCACAGAGCCACCAGCACAGCAGAAGAGGGAGCAGGGTGCAAAAGCGTAGCGGCCGTCCTCTAGACAGTATGCCTCCTACTGCTCACCGCAGCAAGGGACCGAGCACACCTAAGCCTGCTCCAAGGAGTTCCCTGGCGTGGCAGTTCTTCAGACAATGTGCAGACGACAAGACACAAGTGGTTTTCACGCTGTGCAATCAGAGCCTGAAGCGAGGCATAAACGTTCTCAACCTGAGCACAACCTGCATGACCAGGCATTTAAGTGCAAAGCACGAGGTGCAGTGGAGTAGACACCTCAAAAACCAAGAAAGGTCTCTGGCTCATCCTGCTTCCTCTTCTGCTGCAGTCGCGGCCTCTTCATCCACCTCTGGAGTGACAGTGCCACCTGGCACCCCGCAAACAGGGGATCTGCCAGCAACATCAACACCTGGGTCACCAAGCATCTCCACAATGTCCCACGCAAGCAATCAGCTCCCTATATCCCAAACGCTGGAGAGGAAAAGGAAGTATCCCCCTACCCACCTGCAATCCCTAGCCCTGAATGCCAGCATTTCTAAATTACTGGCATTTGAAATGCTGTTATTCCGTCTGGTGGAGACGGATAGTTTTAAAGGCCTTATGGCGGTGGCTGTCCCACAGTACGTCGTGCCCAGCCGCCACTACTTTTCAAGGCGAGCCATCCCTTCCCTGCACAACCAAGTAGGGGACAAAATCAGGTGTGCACTGCGCAACACCATCTGTGGCAAGGTGCACCTGACTACGGATACGTGGACCAGTAAGCACGGTCAGGGCCGTTATATCTTTATAACAGCACACTGGGTAAATGCAGTGGCGGCTGGGCCTGAGGCGGATAGCAGTTTGGCGCATGTCCTTCCATCACCGAAGATTGCAGGGCGCTTCAGTTTGCCTCCTGTTGCTTCCTCCTCCTACTCTGCTTCTTCATCCTCTACCAGCTCCTCATCCGGTCAGCGTAACACCTTCACCACCAACTTCAGCACAGCCAGGGGTAAATGACAGCAGGCAGTTTTAAAACTTATCTGGGGACAAACAACACACCGCGCAGGAGCTGTGGACGGGCCTTGAACAACAGACCGATGAGTGGTTTGTGCCAGTCAGCCTCAAGCCCGGCTTGGTGGTGTACGATAATGGGCGAAATCTCATAGCAGCTCTGGGACTAGCCGGTTTGACGCACATCCCTTGCCTGGCGCATGTGCTGAATTTGGTGGTGCAGAGATTCCTTAAAAATTACCCTGACATGTCAGAGCTGCTGCATAAAGTGCGGGCCGTCTGTGCGCGCTTTAAGTGTTCTCACCCTGCTGCTGCTCGCCTGTCAGCGCTGCAGCGTAACTTCGGCCTTCCCTCTCACCGCCTCATATGCGACGTGCCCACAAGGTGGAACTCCACCTTGCACATACTGGCCAGACTGTGCGAGCAGCAGCAGGCGATAGTGGAGTTTCAGCTGCAGAACGCACGGGTGAGTCGCTCGGCGGAACAGCACCACTTCACCACCAATGACTGGGCCTCCATGTGAGACCTGTGTTCCTTGTTGCGCTGTTTCGAGTACTCCACCAACATGGCCAGTGCCGATAACGCCATTCTCAGCGTTACTATCCCACTTCTATGCCTCCTTGAAAAAACGCTCCTGGCGATGATGGAAGAGGATGTGGCACAGGAGGAGGAGGAGGAGGAAGAGGGATCATTTCGTAGGGTTTCCGGCCAGTCATTCCGAAGTGGCTCTGAGGGTGGGTTCCTGCACCCACAAACCCAAGGTACACAATTGTCCAGCCAGGGCACAGTTCTGGAGGATTAGGAGGTGGAGGATGAGGAGGAGGAGATGGAGGAGGAGGAACCATGTTCATAGCAGGGTGGCACCCTGACCAGCTCATGGCCATCAGTGGTGCGTGGATGGGGGGATACAGAGGACACAGACGATACACCTCCCACAGAGGACAACTTTTCGTTGCCTCTGGGCAGCCTGGCACACATGAGCGATTACATGCTGCAGTGTCTCCGCAACGACCGCCGAGTTGCCCACATTCTAACTTGTGCTGATTACTGGGTGGCCACGCTGCTGGATCCCCGTTACAAGGACAACGTACCGTCCTTAATTCCATCACTAGAGCGTGATCGTAAGATGTGCGAGTACAAGCGCATGCTGGTAGACGCACTGCTGGTGGCATTCCCACCTGACAGCGGGGGCACAGTGGAAGCACAAGGCGAAGGCAGAGGACGAGGAAGAGGTCGCCAACGCAGCTGGGGCACCGCCAGCACCTTAGAAGGCAGGGTTAGCATGGCTGACATGTGGAAAAGCTTTGTCAGCACGCCAAAACAACCAGCACCACCAGCTGATATGGAACGTCTTAGCAGGAGGCAGCATTTCACCAACATGGTGGAGCAGTATGTGTGCACACGCCTACACGTACTGAATGACGGGTCTGCCCCCTTCAACTTCTGGGTCTCCAAATTGGGCACATGGCCTGAGCTTGCCCTTTATGCCTTGGAGGTGCTGGCCTGCCCTGCAGCCAGTGTATTATCTGAACGTGTGTTTAGCACGGCAGGGGGCGACTTCACAGAGAAGCGCAGCCGCCTGTCCACAGCCAATGTGGACAAGCTCACGTTTATTAAAATGAACCAGGCATGATCCCTCAGGACTTGTCCGTACCTTGTGCAGAATGGACATGTATACCGGCACTAAGCAGCCATTGTTATGCTGCAGCGCAATTGCTCATGTTTGTATTTTGGATATTTCACACTCTTTTGGAGTGTACCTTAATTTTACAAAATTAAATTTAAACCAAAAACCTGTGTTGGCTATCTCGTCCTCCTCCACTGCCGCTTCCACCTACTCCGCTATGTCCACCGCCTCCTCTAACTCCTACTCCATTTGGAACTCCACCTCGTAAATCCATTTTTTTTTTTTACGTGTTTTATTTTATATCATTTCAATACTTTGTCATTTACATTTTCGGGTGTAATTCATCAATTTTTGGGTGTATAGTACCACTGCTCTACCTAGTAGGCCGGTTAGAAAATAAAAATAAAATTGTCATTAACATTTTCGGGTTAAATTCACCAATTTTTGGGTGTATAGTACCACTGCTATATCTAGTATGACGGTTAAAAAAAAATATATATAAATTGTCATTAACATTTTCTGGTGAAATTAACCAATTTTTGGGTGTATAGTACCACTAGGTGTTGGCCGGTTAAAAAAATAAAATAAATTGTCATTAACATTTTCGGGTGAAATTCACCAATTTTTGGGTGTATATTACCACTGCTATACCTAGTAGGCCGGTTAAAACAAAACAAAAAATTGTCATTAACATTTTCTGGTGAAATTCACCAATTTTTGGGTGTATAGTACCACTGCTATACCTAGTATGAAGGTTAAAAAAATAAATAAATTGCCATTAACATTTTCGGGTGAAATTCACCAATTTTTGGGTGTATGGTACCACTGCTATACCTAGTAGGCCGGTTAGAAAATAAAAATAAAATTGTCATTAACATTTTCGGGTGAAATTCACCAATTTTTGGGTGTATAGTACCACTGCTCTACCTAGTAGGCCGGTTAGAAAATAAAAATAAAATTGTCATTAACATTTTCGGGTGAAATTCACCAATTTTTGGGTGTATAGTACCACTGCTATATCTAGTATGACGGTTAAAAAAAAATATATATAAATTGTCATTAACATTTTCTGGTAAAATTAACCAATTTTTGGGTGTATAGTACCACTAGGTGTTGGCCGGTTAAAAAAATAAAATAAATTGTCATTAACATTTTCGGGTGAAATTCACCAATTTTTGGGTGTATATTACCACTGCTATACCTAGTAGGCCAGGTAAAAAAAAACAAAAAATTGTCATTAACATTTTCTGGTGAAATTCACCAATTTTTGGGTGTATAGTACCACTGCTATACCTAGTATGACGGTTAAAAAAATAAATAAATTGCCATTAACATTTTCGGGTGAAATTCACCAATTTTTGGGTGTATGGTACCACTGCTATACCTAGTAGGCCGGTTAAAAAAATAAAAAATAAATTGTCAATAACATTTTCTGGTGAAATTAACCAATTTTTGGGTGTATAGTACCACTGCTTTACCTAGTAGGCCGGTTAAAAAATAAAAATAAATTGTCATTAACATTTTCTGGTGAAATTCACCAATTTTTGGGTGTATAGTACCACTGCTATACCTAGTAGGCCGGTTAAAAAATAAAAATAAATTGTCATTAACATTTTCTGGTGAAATTCACCAATTTTTGGGTGTATAGTACCACTGCTATACCTAGTAGGCCGGTTAACATAAAAAATATATTTGTCAGTTACATTTTCAGTTGAAATTCAACAATTTTTGGGTGTGAAGTACCACTGCTATACCTAGTAGACAGGTTAAACAATAAAAAAAATTTGTCTCTTACATTTTATGGTGAAATTCACTAATTTTTGGGTGTGAAGTACCACTGCTATACCTAGTAGGCCGGTTAACAAAACAAAAAAATTGTCAGTTACATTTTCTGGTGAAATTCAGCAATTTTTTGGTGTGAAGTACCACTGCTTATACCTATTAGACCGGTAAAAAAAAAAAAAAAAAAACATTTGTCAGTTACATTTTAGGGTCAAATTCACCTAGTTAATAAATTTCAATAATTTTTATTTTACATTTTCGGGTGACAATAAACAATTGTTTTCTGTCATAGACCCCTGCTCTACCAAGTAGACAGGTTAATTAATTTCTGTAATTTTTCTGTTACATTCTTGGGTTGACATTATACAATTTTAGATGTGAATAAACCCCTGCTCTGCCTAGGTGACAGGGAATAAAATTTCTGAAATGCTTCTTTAATTGATGCACGCCACCTCCTTTGATTCAATGCTTAAACTTAAGCAAGTTGTACCACATTTAAACTTCAATACTTTGTCCCACATTTCCGCTATACTCTTTTGGCCAACATTTGCTCCTCAATAGCTTTTCCCACAATTCCGCTTGACTCTTTTGGCCCACATTTGGGCTTCTGTAATTTGTCCCACATTTGTGCCTCAATAACTTTTCCCACATTTCTTCTTGATCCCAAATTTTTTAAATAGATTTATCTCCCTTAAATTTGGTCTCTTTTTCTCACACTCTCTCTCCGGCTTGGAACCCTGATTCCCCGCAACCCGTAATCACCATGGTAGGCGCATAAAAGAACATCGAAAGTTGATAGAGCAGATATCAAATTGGATCGTGAACATCACGGGGACGTGCGACATGGTGGGTGGGGCAGTAAGTATGCACACGCCTACACGAACAGGGTCAGCCCCTGCAACTTCTGGGTCTCCAAATTGGGCACAAGGCCTGAGCTTGCCCTTTACACCTTTGAGGTTCTGGCCTGCCCTGTAGCCGGTGTATTGTCTGAACGTGTATTTAGCACGACTGGAGGGTTATATTTCCCAATGTTTTGGGGTGTACCCTAATTTAAAAAAATATAAATAAATTTAAACCCAAAAAGCAGTGTAGGCTACCTCCTCCTCCTCCACCGCCACTTCCACCTACACCGCCACATCCACCGCCACCTTAACCTCCTTCTCCATATGGACCTGGTACTCCTAGATCAAGATTATTATTTTTTATTTTTACGTATTTTATGTTATTTTAAGTCATTTCCCTATCCACATTTGTTTGCAGAGCACTTGCCATGCTCTTAACCACATTTTGCTGCCATTTGCAGCCCTCTGGTCCTTTCCATGACATTTTTACAGCCCTTTTAAAGCTCAAAAGTTCGGGTCCCCATTGACTTCAATGGGGTTCGGGTTCGGGGTCAAGTTCGGTTCGAGTTCGTGTCCCGAACTCGAACTTTTTTCCGAAGCTCGGCCGAACCCGTCGAACCCGAACATCCAGGTGTCCGCTCAACTCTACTTATATACTTTGCTATAACTTTGCTTCCTTTCACTATCCAGTAACCACCTTTTCTCAAACAGCTTTGGGTAAAGCTTCTTCCTTGATGCAAAGATTTGTTGTGGTAGTGATCAATAATCAATCTTGCAAAGGTATAATTTTTGGGTAGAATTGCTGGATGCTTCACTCTGCTAGGTAACAATGCATTTTCCAGTCTCCCTCCCACGTTCAGTATACCATCCTGCAGAACAAGATTAAGCTTAATGGGTGGTTGTTTGGAACCCTTTTAGGTTCTTGACTAAGTCTCTTCAACTCTTCACTGTAGAATCTCTGTTGAATGAGTCTTGTGACTGTTTCTTCAGCTTTCATTTTTTCTTCTACATTCGATGATTCCTTCTTTCTGATTCCCTTTGTCAAACGTTGAATCCGAGCTACTTCATTTATGACCGTATTCCATTTTGTACATCTGGCTAGTATTTCAAGTATGTCATCTTGACACTTGGCAGCAGTGCTCAATGTTTGTACAACTTTTACTTCTGGATCACCCATAGACAATTATGTGTTACCTTTACTGGGCCTGATTTCCTTTTCCCAAAGGAACTCTGGACCGGTGAACCAATTTGAATATTTTAATTCTGTTACATTCAGGCCTCTTGAAGCATGATCTGCTGGGTTATGCTTTGTGTCAATGTGATGCCAATGTTCTGGATTTGTTATTTCCTGAATTTTCTCAACTCTGTTGGCAACAAAGATATGAAATCTTCGAGCTTTGTTTTTTATGTATCCAAGGACAATTTGTGAGTCTGTCCAAAAATATTCTTCATCTATTTTCAATTCCAATTCTTCTCTCAGAAACTTGCTTACTGATGCTGAAACAACAGCTGCTGTCAGTTCAAGTCTTGGTATTGTCTGAATACTGGTAGGTGCAACTCTGGCCTTCCCCATAACCAGGGAACAGTGTATCTTTTCTTCCCCTATCACTTCGATGTAGGAGCACTGACCATAACCATAGCTACTGGCATCTGAAAAGTGATGAAGTTCTATTCTCTTGTACTTTCTGAAATCATGAGGTACAAAACATCTGGGTATCCGAACCTCTCTCAAGTTTTGCAGGTCTCTTATCCAACTCTCCCACCTTTGCCTCAAATTTTTAGGTATGGGCTCATCCCATCCCAACTTCTGTCTGCATAATTCTTGTAGTATTTATTTTGCTCTGAGGATTACTGGGGCCAAGAATCCCAATGGATCAAATATAGAAGGCACTGCGGAAAGAATGGTATGTCTAGTTGCAATTTTCTCTTCAATAGATACTTCAAAGAAGAACTTGTCATTCTCTACATCCATCCCAATACAAGTACTTTGTGGACTGGAAGATGATCATAATTGAGATCTACATTCTTCATTGATGATGCACATTCAGAGTCACTGATGGAATCCAGTACCTCTCTGTTGCTTGAGATTAATTTATGAAGGCGCAGGTTTCCTCTTGCGCATAACTCTTGGCTTTCTTTCACTAGTTTGATTGCAGATTCTGTGGACTCTAGACTTATGAGACCATCATCTACATAAAAGTTTTTCTTCAGAAAATTTTCTGCTGATGGGCAATCCTTTTCATTCTGATTGGCCAGGTACTTGATACCAAAATTGGCACAACCTGGAGACGATGCTGCTCCAAACAAGTGTACTTTCATAATATATTCTGCTGGCTCTGTATCTATATCTCCATCTTCCCACCATAGAAACCTCAGGAAGTCTCTATCTTCATTCTTCACATGAAAAACTGGTAGAACATCTTTTCAACATCACACATGACCGCTACGGGATACTTTCTGAATCTACAGAGTACTCCAGGCAGAGTGTTTGTAAGATATTGTCCTTTTAGTAGATGATCATTCAATGCAATACCATTGTACAGGGTCGGCCATTTATATGGATACACCTTAATAAAATGTGAATGGTTGGTGATATTAACTTCCTGTTTGTGGCACATTAGTATATGTGAGGGGGGAAACTTTTCAAGATGGGTGGTGACCATGGCGGCCATTTTGAAGTCGGCCATTTTGAATCCAACTTTTGTTTTTTCAATAGGAAGAGGGTCATGTGACACATCAAACTTATTGGTAATTTCACAAGAAAAACAATGGTGTGCTTGGTTTTAACGTAACTTTATTCTTTCATGAGTTATTTACAAGTCTCTGACCACTTATAAAATGTGTTCAATGTGCTGCCCATTGTGTTGGATTGTCAATGCAACCCTCTTCTCCCACTCTTCACACACTGATAGCAACACCGCAGGAGAAATGCTAGCACAGGCTTCCAGTATCCGTAGTTTCAGGTGCTGCACATCTCGTATCTTCACAGCATAGACGATTGCCTTCAGATGATACGAGATGTGCAGCACCTGAAACTACGGATACTGGAAGCCTGTGCTAGCATTTCTCCTGTGGTGTTGCTATCAGTGTGTGAAGAGTGGGAGAAGAGGGTTGCATTGACAATCCAACACAATGGGCAGCACATTGAACACATTTTATAAGTGGTCAGAAACTTGTAAATAACTCATGAAAGAATAAAGTTACGTTAAAACCAAGCACACCATTGTTTTTCTTGTGAAATTCCCAATAAGTTTGATGTGTCACATGACCCTCTTCCTATTGAAAAAACAAAAGTTGGATTCAAAATGGCTGACTTCAAAATGGCCGCCATGGTCACCACCCATCTTGAAAAGTTTCCCCCCTCACATATACTAATGTGCCACAAACAGGAAGTTAATATCACCAACCATTCCAATTTTATTAAGGTGTATCCATATAAATGGCCCACCCTGTATATATATATACACACAGTACAGACCAAAAGTTTGGACACACCTTCTCATTCAAAGAGTTTTCTTAATTTTCATGACTACCTCTTGAAGCTCATCAAGAGAATGCCAAGAGTGTGCAAAGCATTAATCAAAGCAAAAGGTGGCTACTTTGAAGAACCTAGAATATGACATATTTTCAGTTGTTTCACACTTGTTTGTTATGTATATAATTCCACATGTGTTAATTCATAGTTTTGATGCCTTCAGTGTGAATCTACAATTTTCAGTCATAGCCATGAAAATAAAGAAAACTCTTTGAATGAGAAGGTGTGTCCAAACTTTTGGTCTGTACTGTATATGTGGCGGTTTAGAATCAATTCTGGTGGAAGAGAGAGTCAGATATAGCAGAGCTGAATAAGCTGCTGTTCAGCCACAGTACTAATGGTGAAGGGAACAGGCAGATTTAGCAGAGATGTATACAGTTGCAAAAAAAAGTATGTGAACCATTTGGAATGATATGGATTTCTGCACAAATTGGTCATAAAATGTGATCTGATCTTCATCTAAGTCGCAACAATAGACAATAACAGTCTGCTTAAACTAATAACACACAAAGAATTAAATGTTACCATGTTTTTATTGAACACACCATGTAAACATTCACAGTGCAGGTGGAAAAAGTATGTGAACCCCTAGACTAATGACATCTCCAAGAGCTAATTGGAGTGAGGTGTCAGCCAACTGGAGTCCAATCAATGAGATGAGATTGGAGCTGTTTGCTACAGCTGCCCTGCACAATAAAAAAAAACACACACCAGTTCTGGGTTTGCTTTTCACAAGAAGCATTGCCTGATGTGAATGATGCCCCGCACAAAAGAGTTCTCAGAAGACCTACAATTAAGAATTGTTGGCTTGCATAAAGCTGGAAAAGGTTATAAAAGTATCTCCAAAAGCCTTGCTGTTCATCAGTCCACGGTAAGACAAATTGTCTATAAATGGAGAAAGTTCAGCACTGCTGCTACTCTCCCTAGGAGTGGCTGTCCTGTAAAGATGACTACAAGAGCACAGCACAGACTGCTCAATGAGGTGAAGAAGAATCCTAGAGTGTCAGCTAAAGACTTACAAAAGTCTCTAGCATATGCTAACATCCCTATTAGCGAATCTATGATACGTAAAACACTAAACAAGAATGGATTTCATGGGAGGATACCACAGAGGAAGCCACTGCTGTCCAAAAAAAACATTGCTGCACGTTTACAGTTTGCACAAGAGCACCTGGATGTTCCACAGCAGTGTTGGCAAAATATTCTATGGACAGATGAAACCAAAGTTGAGTTATTTGGAAGAAACACACAACACTATGTGTGGAGAAAAAGAGGCACAGCACACCAACATGAAAACCTCATCCCAACTCTGAAGTATGGTGGTGGGGGCATCATGGTTTGGGGCTGCTTTGCTGCGTCAGGGCCTGGACAGATTGCTATCATCGAAGGAAAAATAAATTCCCAAGTTTATCAAGACATTTTGCAGGAGAACTTAAGGCCATCTGTCCACCAGCTGAATCTCAACAGAAGATGGGTGTTGCAACAGGACAACGACCCAAAGCATAGAAGTAAATCAACAACAGAATGGCTTAAACAGAAGAAAATACGCCCTCTGGAGTGGCCCAGTCAGAGTCCTGACCTCAACCCGATTGAGATGCTGTGGCATGACCTCAAGAAAGCGATTCACACCAGACATCCCAAGAATATTTCTGAACTGAAACAGTTCTGTAAAGAGGAATGGTCAAGAATTACTCCTGACCGTTGTGCACGTCTAATCTGCAACTACAGGAAATGTTTGGTTGAAGTTATTGCTGCCAAAGGAGGTTCAACAAGTTATTAAATCCAAAAGGTTCATATACCTTTTCCACCTGCACTGTGAATGTTTACATGGTGTGTTCAATAAAAACATTGTAACATTTAATTCTTTGTGTGTTATTAGTTTAAGCAGACTGTGATTGTCTATTGTTGTGACTTAGATGAAGATCAGATCACATTTTATGACCAATTTGTGTAGAAATCCATATCATTCCAAATGGTTCACATACTTTTTCTTGCAACTGTATGTGGCGGGTCAACATCAATGCTGGTGGAAGAGAGAGACAGATGTAGCAGAGCTGAATAAGCTGCTGTTCAGCCACATTACTAATGGGGAAGGGAATAGACAGATGTAACAGAGATGTATATGTGGTGGTTTAGAATCAATGTGGGTGGAAGAGAGAATCAGATGTAGCAGTGCTGAATAAGCTGCTGTTCAGCCACAGTACTAATGGTGAAGGGAATAGACAGATGTAACAGAGATATATATTTGTGGAGGGTCAGAATCAATTCTGGTGGAAGAGAGAATCAGATGTAGTAGAGCTGAATAATCTGCTGTTCAGCCACAGTACTAATGGAGAAGGGAATAGACATATGTACAGAGATGTATATGGGGCGGTTTAGAATCAATTCTGGTGGAAGAAAGAATCAGATATAGCAGAGCTGAATAAGCTGCTGTTCAGCCACAGTACTAATGGTGAAGGGAACAGACAGATTTAGCAGAGATGTATATGTGTCGGGTCACCATCAATGCTGGTGGAAGAGAGAGACAGATGTAGCAGAGCTGAATAAGCTGCTGTTCAGCCACAGTACTAATGGGGAATGGAATAGACAGATGCAACAGATGTATATGTGGCGGTTTAGAATCAATGCGGGTGGAAGATAGAATCAGATGTAGCAGAGCTGAATAAGCTGCTGTTCAGCCACAGTACTAATGGGGAAAGGAATAGACAGATGTAACAGAGATATACACTGCTCAAAAAAATAAAGGGAACACTTAAACAACACAATGTAACTCCAAGTCAATCAAACTTCTGTGAAATCAAACTGTCCACTTAGGAAGCAACACTGAGTGACAATCAATTTCACATGCTGTTGTGCAAATGGGATAGACAACAGGTGGAAATTATAGGCAATTAGCAAGACACCCCCAATAAAGAAGAGGTTCTGCAGGTGGAGACCACAGACAACTTCTCAGTTCCTATGCTTCATGGCTGATGTTTTGGTCACTTTTGAATGCTGGCGGTGCTTTCGCTCTAGTGGTAGCAAGAGACGGAGTCTACAACCCACACAAGTGGCTCAGGTAGTGCAGCTGTGGCAAGAAGGTTTGCTGTGTCTGTCAGCGTAGTGTCCAGAGCATGGAGCCCCTACCAGGAGACAGGCCAGTACATCAGGAGACGTGGAGGAGGGCAACAACCCAGCAGCAAGACCGCTACCTCCGACTTTGTGCAAGGAGGAACAGGAGGAGCACTGCCAGAGCCCTGCAAAATGACCTCCAGCAGGCCACATGTGTCTGCTCAAACGGTCAGAAACAGACTCCATGAGGGTGATATGAGGGCCCGACGTCCACAGGTTGGGGTTGTGCTTACAGCCTAACACCGTGCAGGACGTTTGGCATTTCCAGAGAACACCAAGATTGGCAAATTCGCCACTGGCGCCCTGTGCTCTTCACAGATGAAAGCAGGTTCACACTGAGCACATGTGACAGACGTGACAGAGTCTTGAGATGCCGTGGAGAACGTTCTGCTGCCTGCAACATCCTCCAGCATGACCGGTTTGGCATTGGGTCAGTAATGGTGTGGGGTGGCATTTCTTTGGAGGGCCGCACAGCCCTCCATGTGCTCGCCAGAGGTAGCCTGACTGCCATTAGGTACCGAGATGAGATCCTCAGACCCCTTGTGAGACCATATGCTGGTGCGGTTGGCCCTGGGTTCCTCCTAATGCAAGACAATGCTAGACCTCATGTGGCTGGAGTGTGTCAGCAGTTCCTGCAAGATGAAGGCATTGATGCTATGGACTGGCCCGCCCGTTCCCCAGACCTGAATGCAATTGAGCACATCTGGGACATCATGTCTCGCTCCATCCACCAACGTCACGTTGCACCACAGACTGTCCAGGAGTTGGCAGATGCTTTAGTCCAGGTCTGGGAGGAGATCCCTCAGGAGACCATCCGCCACCTCATCAGGAGCATGCATAGGCATTGTAGAGAGGTCATACAGGCACATGGAGGCCACACACACTACTGAGCCTCATTTTGACTTGTTTTAAGGACATTACATCAAAGTGGGATCAGCCTGTAGTGTGTTTTTCCACTTTAATTTTGAGTGTGACTCCAAATCCAGACCTCCATGGGTTGAAAAATTTGATTTCCATCTTTTAATTTTTGTGTGATTTTGTTGTCAGCACATTCAACTATGTAAAGAACAAAGTATTTCAGAAGAATATTTAATTAATTCAGATCTAGGATGTGTTATTTTTGTGTTCCCTTTATTTTTTTGAGCAGTGTATATTTGTGGAGGGTCAGCATCAATACTGGTGGAAGAGAGAATCAGATGTAGCAAAGCTGAATAAGCTGCTGTTCAGCCACAGTTCTAATGGAGAAGGGAATAGACAGATGTAGCGGAAAAATATCTGCATCAGTGCTGGTGGGTGGGGGATGGTCATGTTTTATGGGAGACAAAAGCAAAGAATTTAAGTCTACTAGCTAACATGCTTTTGAGCTAATGTATAATATGGAATTATATTTTTTGATAAACAAAATGGGTTTGTAAGAGATCAGACAGAGATTGTGTGTAAGGGTCCATTCACACGTCCGCAAATGGGTCCGCATCCGTTCCGCAACTTTGCGGAACGGGTGCGGACCCATTCATTCTCTATGGGGACTAAATGGATGCGGACAGCACACAGTGTGCTGTCCGCATCCGCATTTGCGGAGTGCGGCCCCGATTTTCCGGTCCGCAGCACCGCAAAAGATAGAACATGTCCCATTCTTGTCCGCAGCTGCGGACAAGATTAGGCATTTCTATAGGGGGTGCCGGCCGGGTGTGTTGCCAGACTGATGAGTCATTCTCTCCACATGAATGAGCACATAAGGACTGAGTTCCCAGTGTGATGTCATAAAGAGGTGTGTCCGGCCTTCACTCAAACTGCCTAAGCCCGCGCAGCCTTAGAAGCAGAAAACCAGGAAGTGAACAGCAGAGCTAGCAGCAGGTGAGGATGAATTTGCAAGATGGGAATACCCCTTTAATAATTAAATAATTAACCAGACCATCCCACCTCCAATAAAGAGGGGGATCACCCCCAGTCCCCTTGTGTTTTTTTCTGTCCTCCGGACAGGTTTGGACTAGTGGAGGTCCCTCTGGGATCCCTGTTCATTTCAACGTGACACTTACCCCTTTGGGGTAACTTGGCTGTTCTTAATTCCTGCGGCTGTCCGCAGGGTAATCTCTGCCGCTCCCGTGCTGTGTTCTCGGGCGGTGAGGATGGTTGTATTCGGCCCACTTGTGGCTCCCTGCTGTCTTCTATCTCGGCGCTCCTGAGCTCTGGCGCTTGGAAACAGAGGCCCCATGTGTTTCCTGTGGACGCCACCATTTTGGGAGTGACGTCTATGGCTGTGACGTCACTTCCTGTTTCTGGGAGAAGTGTTTTCTTCTTTAATAGTGTACTTTTTTCACCGGTTTTTGCAAATTAAGCTATTTTGACTCACTCTTAGCCTGGTATTTCTATTTTGATCTTGTTTTTAGTCATTTTTATTGATGATTAGATGTTGGCGCTAGCTCCGCCCCTTTTTGGGACGGAGCCTATTTTTTGGCGCCAAGGTTGCTATTTAAATCCTGCACCAGTGGTCATTGGCCTCCTGCAGCGCAGGTGTATGGGTATCCTATACTCTGTCTGTCTTGGATATTGGTGAAGCTTCCCTTCTTCCAAGCGTTTTTCATTTGTTCAGCTAGTGCTGTCCTCTGCTATTTTACTCTTGCGGGTTTTGCTTGAAACAGGTCTTGGGTTTTCTGTGAAAAAGCCTTTTTGCTTGGATTCCTTTCCTCCTTCCAGTCTTAACAGTTAATTCTGTTTGTTTCTTACAGCCATGTCGTCTACAGGGGACGGTGATCGGGACCTAGGCAGGAAGAGTTCTGGGCAAAAGACGTCATCTTCTATGCCACGATTGTCAAATTGTCCTGGAAGACAATTATTTATTTTTGCGATGTCCGCCCTCTAGAGCTAACGTTCTTCCCCAACAGGAACCTATGGTTCATGATGTAGTCGACTGGGTGAAGAACTACATGGAGTCCAACATCAACCAGGTGAACTCCTCTATAGAGGAGCTGAAGCAGGCCTTTAGATCTGAGCGCCAAAGACCTTCCTCTCCTCATCGGGCCATGGAGGTATCGGGGGCTCAGGATGCCAGAGAGGGTTCTATTTCCTCTTCTTCCAAAGATGAGGATGGATTTTCCAACTTTTTCCCTCCCGATAAGGCCCAGCAGCTGCTGAGATCCATCCGGTCGGGGGACCAGGATGTGGATCAGGGTGAAGCCTCTACCTCTGCCTCTAAGGGGCCCAGGGCCTTTAAAGCGGATGATTCCCTCCTGTCATTAATGAGGACGGAGTGGAAGAAACCAGAAAAAGGTCCCGTGCTGACCAAAAGATTTAAGTCTGTCTTCCCGGTAAGAGAAGATTAATTGTCCTCTTGGGGGCCAGTACAAAAAGTTGATATGGCCATTTCCAAGCTTTCCAAGAGGACCATGGTACCATCGGACGACGGTTCAAGTCTTCAGGATCCGATGGACCGCAAGGCTGATTGCGCCTTTAGGCGCGTTTATTCCTCTGCTTCGGCTTCTGCCTCGGTCGCAATAGCGTCCTCTGAAGTGGCGAACTTTCTCAAGACCAGGTTCGCTCAAATTCAGTCTGACCTAGGGATGACTCCTTGGCCTCTTGTAAGATGGCCGTCTGGCCTTTGATTTTTTTGTGTGACGCTGCTCCACAACATCTAAAATTGGCTTCCAAGACTATGGCGCTCTCAGCCACGGGCAGGTGTCCTCTCTGGCTAAAACCCTGGAAGACTGATACAACTTCCAAACATAATCTCTGCGCCATGGCATATGAACCCGCCAGACTTTTTGGGACAGAGATTGACCATATTATGGAGGGACTGTTGGATAAGAAGGGCAAGTCCCTCCCCCAACAGCCCTTTCGTGGTCAGGGCAAAAGGTATGGGTCCAGGTCTGGACCTCAGCCCAAAGCCAAGAGAGATTGAAGCTCCTGTAGGGGGGGGAATCCTCCAGGGTCTCTAAGCCCCCCAAGAAATCCTCGACGTTCTGATTGCGGGCCTCCTCGAGGCTCTTGGTACCATGCCGGTCTGACTGGATTCTCAGAACTCCCTGCTCCCCATAGTACAACACTTTCTAGAACCTTGGCAGATCCACATCCAAGACCATTGGGTGCTTCGTATTATATCTCAGGGATACCTGGTACACTTGGACAGTCCCCATTGGACAAATTTGTGCTAACAAGACTGCTTCCATCCAGCAAACAGAAGATTCTAGAGGACTATATCCTGGAGTATCTTCGGAAAGGGGCCTTAGAGGAGGTGCCTCTTCAGGATTAGGGAGCAGGTATCTATTCCCCAGTTTTCCTGGTACCCAAAGTAACCGGAGACTGGAGGATGATCATAGATTTGAGATATTTCAATCAGTTCATCAAACGCAAGCATTTCCGGATGGAAACTATCCAGTCAGTGACCAATCTTCTATTGTCAGGAGATTTCCTGGCAACCTTGGATCTCAAGGATGCTTACCTCCATATTCCTATCCATCCTGGGTCCAGAAGATTCTTAAGTATCGCAGTGCAAGTCAGGGGAGTCCTAAAACACTTTCAGTTTGCGGCCCTCCTATTTGGAATTTCTTCGGCCCCACACACATTTACCAAAGTGGTGGTTTCCGTGGTGGCAGCTCAGGGTCTGAGCATCATTCCATACCTGGACAATTGGCTCTTCAGAGCGCCTTCCCAAGTGATCTTGTCCCAACACATCCAGCGGGCTGTAGCCTTCCTCCACCAGCTAGGATTGATAATCAACTGGGACAAGTCCCATCTCCTGCCAGTTACCTCAGTGAAGTTCCTGGGATTCGTGGTGGACTCAGTGGAAATGACGATTCATCTTACTCCCGAAAGAAGGCTATCTGTTCAAGAGACAGCCCGCTCTCTCTTAGTACCTCGGAAAGTAAGCATTCGTACTTTGATGAGAATGTTGGGACTAATGTCATCAACTGCAGAGGCGGTTCCTTGGGCATTATGGCACCTATGTCCGTTACAATCGGAGGTACCAGCCAAGTGGAATCACAGTCCGGTGGGACTAAATTCCGTGCACTCCCTGTTTTACCGTGCCCGGTCCTCCCTAAGATGGTGGACCCATCTGGAGGATGGCAAGTCCCTGATCCAACCCTCTTGGATCATACTTACCACAGATGCATCCCTAGTAGGCTGGGGAGCACATCTTCTGAACAAGACAGTTGAAGGAACCTGGACATCACAGGAGAAGTTATTGTCATCGAATCTCCTAGAAATCAGGGCAATCTAATTTGCCCTTCTTCATTTCGCTCCCTGCATTCAAGGCAAAGCGGTGAAGGTACAGTCAGACAGCATGACCACTGTAATGTACATCAACAAGCACGAAGTCACAAAGTCTCCTGAGAGAGATAGGTGTGATATTGGATTGGGTAGAATTGAACCTCACCCATTTATCAGCCGTCCACATTCGTGGAGTCCACAATATGATTGCAGATCACCTGAGCCGAGGTCTTCTAACCGGAGAATGGTCTCTCCATCCAGACATCTTCAAGGAGATAACGCTCAGGTGGGGCATGCCAGAGATCGATCTCATGGCAACGAGGTTCAACACCAAGGTGGAGAGGTATTGCTCCCTTTACAGGGAGGACAACCCGGTGGCAATAGATGCACTGTCAATCCCATGGAGGTTCGGGCTGGCCTATATCTTCCCTCCAATTTCCTTGATTCCAAGGGTATTGATGAAAATCAGGCAGGACCGAGAATCAGTCTTCGCCATCATTCCATACTGGCTGAAAAGAGCTTGGTTTACCCAACTCATTCAAATGAGTCGGGGTCAATTTTGGAGGCTTCCCCCAGAGAGAGTAGTGATGTCGGGGGACACTCAGATCATCTCAAATCTTTAAATGTTCAACCTGACAGCCTGGAGGTTGATCAGTCCCTTCCTAGAATAGAAGGGCTATCGGGGTCTGTCTTGAGAACCCTACTCCAGATCTGAGACTACTAACAGATCTTATTCAAGAATTTGGAAGATTTTTTGAGGTGGTGTTCCAGTCGTCAACTGTCATCCACAGACGCTTCCATACCTATCATCCTACAGTTCCTGCAGGATGGTCTGGACAAGGGGTTGTCACCATCTACCCTCAGAATGCAAACTTCTGCTATCTCGGCCTGTCTCAACTGGTTCATTTCTCAAGAACACCTTATCAAGAGGTTCCTGAAGGAAGCTTCAAGGTTAAAGCCTACAGTAATCAGACCTATCCCGGTATGGGATTTAACGGTCGTGCTCAGGGGGTTATCATCCACTCCTTTGAGCCTTTAGAGGAGGTGGAGTTCAAATTTCTTGCCTGGAAAATTACTTTTTTATTGGCTATCACTTCTGCAAAGCGAGTTGGGGCACTCCAAGCTTTTTCTGCTTTTGAGCCGTTCACCAAGTTCCTGCAAGACCGGGTGCTGCTCAAGTTCTTGCCTACCTTTATTCCAAAGGTGCCTTCATTAAGCAACATCAACCAGGTGATTTCTCTTCCAGTTTTGGCTCCACTCCCCTCCTCAGAAGAAAGAGGGCTCCATACCCTCGATGTCTCGAGATGTCTCAGGATTTACCTGGAGCGATCCAAGGTATTTAGGAAAGATGAAAATCTCCTTATCCTTTTTTCCGGTGGATTAAATAGGCAATTCGGGAGTCTTATGTGTCTCAGGGTTCTGAGCCACCTGAGTTTGTAAAGGCCCACTCTACTCAAGCGGTGGCTACTTCTTTTGCAGAAAGAAGCTCAATTCCACTGGATGTCATCTGTAAATCAGCTTCCTGGAGTTCTCACTAAGTGTGAGAAATGCCGTAACAGAAAAATAAATAAATGAAAACCATTTTTTTTGTCACCTTGTCCCCCAAAAAATAGGATAGGATTGTTCGATTATGGGCTGGATGTTCCATAAAATGCGGAATGCACGCTGCTTTTTTGGTGTTTTATTTTTTTTGCGTGGTATCGAATGGTATCGAGTATTCACAATACTTTTTTATGGTATCGAAACCAAATCAATTTTGGTATCGCAACAACTCTACACCATTCAGAGATTAAGCACGCCCATCTCCTTTTTTACACACTAAAGCAAGGCGCTTATGAAGCCCCATCTCCAATCACTAAAGCTCCCATTGTTGGTGACGTCCCTTGTTTCCACAGAAGGGACATGCCGTGAACATTTAGGAGGCACGATCTTATTGATGCTAGCTGTGGGCTTGTCATATGTGACACCTCCTTATTCGGAAGGGAGTGTCGCACCAGAAACAGGCACGCGACCTAGCTATCATGTGATCACATTGTTTATGTACTACTGCAAGGTAACCAGTAGTGTGCCTGTCACTACAAGCGTTATGGCTTAAAGATTATTGACAGCAACAGCCTTTTTCTGTAACCCCCAGGGTTATGATCTACGGGTTACAGAGCACCCCATTTATGATCTGAGCATTTGGACAAGAAGGAAAAATGGGGGAAAGAGAAAGGAGGGAGGGGGAGAGATTATGGGGTAAACATAATAGAGTTGGCTCTATTTTACACTCTCACTTGATTTGAGTCTTATGAAAAGAGACAATCGCTTGTACATTGACCAGCTCCCTAAATGCCCTAAAGGGAAAAGGGGGAATGGGGGAGGGGAGGACCATCAGTCCCTAAGCACCCTCCCTATACAGTCGGGCACTTGCCAGACTGCCGGTATTCAGGGAAACATGGGAAGGGGCAACACCTTTACTAACCCCTGGCCCCTTTGCCCAACCTTGACCCATAACAAACAACACTGACAACTGTGTCACTTTATTGCTGGGTGGTGATCGGCCACAGCTTCTTTATTAAAGCGGCAAACCTTAATAAACCATAATATCAGAGCAGTATGCCAAACGCTGGACTCCCAGCGGGCAAGTTAAACCGTAATCATCAGAGCGGTATGCCCACCGCTGGACTCCCAGCAGGCAAGGTAAACCGTAATCATCAGAGCAGTATGCCCACAGCTGGACTCCCAGCAGGCAAGCACGCCATCTGCTCCCACCATATCTCCACTGTACTCAAATGCCTCCACGGAGGAGACCCATTCTCCAAACGGGGCTCCGACCACCACCCAGCAGAACAGGGTCTGTTTAAACCCTTCTTACAGGCCGGAAAAGGAATTTTACCGACTAACATACAAAAACGCCATCAGGCACCATTAAAACAAGCAGACATAGCGGAGCTGGAGAGGGTTCAGAAGAAGGCAACTCAACTAATGACTGGAATGAGAGAACTACAGCACCCTGAAAGATTATCAAAGGTAAGATTATGCACTTTAAAAAATATACGACTGGGGGGGGGAGGGGGAAATTACCATGTATAAATATAAAGGGTCTTTACAGAGATCTCTCCCATCAATCTACCCCAGTACTGAGACCATGAAAAGAGGGCATCCCCTGCGTCTGGAGAAAGAAGGTTTGTACACAAACATAGAAGAGGATTCTTTACAACAAGGGCAGTGAGATTACAGAAATCTCTGCCTGAAGAGGTGGTGATGGTCAGTTCACCAAAATTCAAGAGGGGCCTGGATGTATTTCTGAAGAGTAACAATAGTACGGGCTATAGCTACTAAAGAGAGGTCGTTGATCCAGAAGGACTGTAACCACTACACTATACAGCTGCAACTTCCGATAACGGTGACAAACTACCACCCCTTGATCTATACCTTTGTATTGTATCCCTAACACATTCCCATATATGGCCCAGAAACAACCCACCTGAGAGATTACCACCAACATCCTGAAAATGACCGGGATCAACATATGTGGAGAACCATGAGGTCCAAAGCTACGGAATAGGCCAGGGGAATTATCTCAGCGTGGGTCTCCAGCATCACCGCGCCCCTGGCACAACTCTATACCAACCACCTGGAATCCCGGATCCCGTTCCAAAAGACTTCCACCTCTCGACAACCAAAAAACGCCCACCGGGCCGTGGTCCTCTCTCCGAACCCACGGAAGATATCCGAAACGCCAACCAGCAAACCGCCGAACGCCACGAACCTGAAAGAAAAAACAATTAGCCTGAGCAGCTACCACATAGAGGATCATATAACTAGCCACAGAATACCTATATTCCATCCAAATTACAATTTATTTTTTTATTTTTTTTATATTTCAATTATGTATTAAATTAGTTATATATTTTCTATTTTTTTTTATTTATTTTTTTCAAGGTGAAATGTAAAACCACAGAGGAAAAAACCACGCTGCGGGAAAAGGAATTGAAGCCCCACCATAGTTAAGTCATAACCGAATACCCAACTAACCGCCGGATCGAAACCGGGCGGAGGGGAGGTACACACACCACTTAGATTTACTGGATCGTCATGTATAGACGGGCCCTAAGCCCAAGAGAACTATTACCCCATACAAAACCTGGGATAATACCCCAAACGCAGTGCGGCCTAGAATGAAGAGACAAACACCTTGGATGAAATATCAATCAGCCAGAACAGAAGGCTGAAGGAGACAAAACATGATTTACCAAAGTAAATACTCCCTTATTACAACTGCATCGCCTACCGTACAATGGAACGATGCATGCAAAATTATATTTTGAAGGGTCAGCATGCCGGCCTGTGAAGGCCCATAAGAGGACCAATCAGTGTGTCTGACCCGCTGCAAAACCTAGATCAGAACGGGGATTGAAAGGCTGCAGATTAAAGTGAAATTCCATGAATTGTGTTTGCATCTTTTTAAAGCTCTACCCTGAGCGACGAACGAACGGACCCGGATATCCGCTTCCGGCTTAACTTCCGATTATACCTGAGACACGGATCCTGCAATATACACCAAACTAGAGGCAGCCGAGCCTCTCACAAACCCTGCAACCGCTGCGTACCAATACCGCCATACTGGCGACCAACCCAGCTGCACTAGAATAAAGCCTCTTGTACCGCTTACATCATGGGTATCCCCCTTGGATTCGTCCCTACTGAAACCCACCGAACTGCAACTCCTGTAACACTGGACATGAGGCAATTGAAATACCACCAAGCAAAAATTTGTGAGGGAGTCCAAACTCACAGCTTCTGCATCATAGCCCAGAGCTTCAGAAAATAGTAAATATACAAAAGTTATCTCTATTACTGAATGTTTCTGCCAGGATTCAAACTACAACCTTGTATACTAGAGGCAAGTATGGCAACCACTACACAAGAGGGATATTTTTTCTTACTGTTTTTTTATTTATTTATTTTTATGTCCAGCCCCTGTATATATGAATAAAACCCTGCCATATATGTCAGTATTGAAAGCCCAAATATAATTTTTTTTATTATATATATATATATTTTTTTTTTTAAATACACACGGCATAGTGCCCAAGGTAGGAGCCCAACAGGAAGTACTACTTTACACAGGAAAGAACCCGAATATACCACTCCTCATACTCTAGGTTTATTGTATTATTCCGGAATATGTGAAATAACCACAACATATTAATGTCATTCCTTATATATCTATATTATCCTCAATTATTTTTTTTTTATTATATACCCTTCTCCCGGGAATGAACCAGGGGGAGCTAAACTCGATGGTCACTATACCAATGGCTATAGCTGTACCTCGCCATACTCCTGCTAAAATGAAACTCTTTGGATCGTGAGGGTTAAAAATACCTGGAATTGAACCCCCGCCGACAGTATAAGCCTTATCCACTACAGTATAGAATAACTCACCGTATATAACAAGTAAAACAACTGCTGAACTTCCGTGAAAACAAGTCTGGACTCAACTTATTCCTACACCATACTATCAAGCTATCTTTTGCACCGTCGTGGATGCATACCATCTCTTTTAAAAGGGGAATGCAGTATAAACATATGGCGACACTATATATCACAAAATAAAACCCATAGCGTACCATCTACAGAAGGAGCATATAGTGTACGAGATCTACGAGCGGATATAGCACTAAAGTTTCTACAGGGATATGAACTCACGAGCCTGCCCCTTAGAGGCAATGAACAAATTTTAACTTTTATTTTTATTGAAATTTTTTTTATTTTATTTTTATACTTTATTGCTATAAAGCAGCAAGCTAAAAGGGGATTATAAAAGAGTTATAAACCCAAAAAACGCTGCACGTGAAATTACGTAACACTGATCTATAAGAATGATTCCGGGAAGGTGGGGGGGGGGGGTCAGGGTGCACTGGTGTTGGGGGTGAAAAACTTCCCTATGCCCCCACCACCGATCATAATTGCCAGCCACACAGGCGCCGTGTAGGGGCTACAAGGGGAAGGGGCAGGGCCACGGTGCGGCGCTGCGAGTCCCTACGGGTCGTTCAATAGAGGTACGCAGGTAAGATTAGGGCTGTAATGGAAAGACATGGAGGGGAGGGGGCTGCCGTGCGGATCGCAGGTCCCTCGCTTAGGTGGTGAGGCTGCTCGCATGGTGCGGCAGCTCGTGGCCAGACCTATGAAATGGAGCGGGGAGAGGGGGGGGGGGCGGGAGTTACCGCCGGCCCCATTGCTTAAGTGCTGGGGCTGCTCGCATGATGCAGCAGCTCCCGGCCAGTTCTGTGAATAGGAGCAGGGGGGGAGGGTGACAGGGGAAAGCCAGTAACGCTCATAAATGAGCCAGCAAACCCTCACCCTCCACATGCAAACTCGCCAGGAGGACCTCGAGGCCGCAACTCCCGCGGAAGCTTGGAGTGGACAGAGAAAAGAGGGAGACATACCTCTCCAATTTTTGCTTCCACTTGCAAGAGGAAGTACCGGAACAGGGGAGGGGTATATGTACCTTCAGGATTCCTGCACCGCCCCCATCCTGTCTAAGGAGGTTCCCCAGAGAATTAACCCCTTAACGGCCCCCTAATCTACCACCTATTTAATCCTTACATGACGGGGCCAGCTCCCTAAATGCCCTAAAGGGAAAAGAGGGAATGGGGGAGGGGAGGACCATCAGTCCCTAAGCACCCTCCCTATACAGTCGGGCGCTTTCCATGTCAGAAAGACACTCCACCTAATGATGATATAAGGACACTCCCTATAATGATTTCAGAGCAGTACTCCCATAATGATGTCAGAGCGACACTCCCCCTAGTGATGTCAGAACGACACTCCCCCTAATGATCGCCCTAATGATGTCAGAACGGCACTCCCCTTAAAGGGAACCTGTCACTGGGATTTTGTGTATAGAGCTGAGGACATAGGTTGCTAGATAACTGCTAGCACATCCGCAATCAGAGGCGGCTCTTCCATTAGGCCACTTAGGCCGCCGCCTTAGGCCTCGCACTGGTGGGGGCCTCACTCTGGCTCCCACCCGACACCGCCGCAAGTACAATTAGTGGCTTCCGCGGCCGGCAGGTGGCCTAAGCGGACTAATAAGAGCCGCAGCGGGGCCTGCGGCCGCTCTGAGCCCCTCTCTGCCTCTTTAAAAGAGCAGTGGCTGCTGGGGCTCGGAGTGTGCCGCTGCACAGGCACGTCTTCTGAACATTGCCATCCCCGCCTCCAGAGCGCTGCGCAGCCACACAGGGCAGAAGCCAGGGACCTCACCTCAGTCCGTGTCTGGCTGCCGCCCACAGACAGACAGTGGTGCCGGAAGCCCAAGGTGTGTGTGTGTGTGTGTGATTGTGTCTCACTGCTGCTGCCCTGTGCCCACTCCTGGTCGGGCCACAGCAGCAGCCAGCAGTCAAAAACAGTGCACCCCACCCACCCATTGCCTGCTGGCTACTGGCTGGCTACTGTGAACCTTAGGGCCTGCAGCTGCTGGTGACAGGCTGTTAGCAGTGAGTCATGATTCAGAGTCATGATGATAATAACTTACTGGTGCTAGTATCTGTGCCATCATGGAGGGGGTTGGGGGAGAAATGCGCCATTGGAAGGGGGAAGGGGTAAGATGTGCTGCTGCCAGGCCTATGGAGGGGGAGAAATGTGCCGGGGGGCATCATTGGGGGCACTTTTTACTGGCATATTATTAGGTGGCACTATGGGGGCACTTCTTGCCTGCACATTATTGGTGGGCACTATAGGGGAATCTACTGAGGCCACAAAGAAGGGGTTTGTTATATGGAGGGCTCTGTACAGTGGCATTTTATACTGTGACACATTATGGTGGGTACTATGGGGAAGGGGGTAGAGGAGTACTATGGGGTCATCTCAGTGGGGCACTTAGAAGGGGTATTTTATGTTTGCAAATTATAGGGGACACTGAGGGCAACTACTGGGGACTATATAGGGGCATTTTATACTGGTACATTATGGGGGCACAAGGAGGAAGGGGGGAGAACTATGGGGCATTTACTGGGGGCACTATATAGAGGTATTTTATACTGGCATATTATGGGGGACACTATGGGAACATTAGCTCAACTGGGGGCATTACAAGGGGGTATTTTTTGCACTGTCTATTATAAGGAGAATTATTACTACTGGGGGGGCATTATGGTGGACTTTATTACTTCCCCATGGTATGACGCCCTAGTAGCAGCACCAGCCTCTCCCTGCTCTGCTATCCCTCTGCCCCTTCTCCAAATCCTTATTATGAAATCTCTCTCATTAGGATAAAACACAACATCAGCTCCACCTAGCCCCACAGCCCTGTTCCGGGTGCATTGTCTGGCGTGTGTCCACCCCCTCAGGGTTGAACAAAGGAGGGGGTATGCCACTTCGTGAGTCCATCTGCCAGCCCCTGTGGTTAGAGACACCAGGGCAGTGGGATAGTCTTTTAAGTCTCCATGGATGCACAACATTTTGGCCAGTATACTCCGCTGACCTTACCAGGGGAGCCCTTACCAGGGACACCAGACTCCCTGAGTCCAGCAGAGCCTCCGCTGGAGTGTCTCCTACCTCCACCTGGCACAGGTGGTTTAGAAATTTTGTGGTACCTGCTGCACACAGCTTCCTGGCATATAGCGACTGACAGTAGCCATAGTTATTATCCATGGGTTCCACCTGATGGGACAGCCGGCTCTTACATGGCCCGGCTCCTGACACCACCAGCAGACTATCAGAGCCAGGTCCGTAGAGGGTACACCCAGAGTTGGTTTCGTTGGAACAAGTCGACGGGTCTGGGATGGAGATTTACGGGGTTTGACTGCCCCCCTCCCAGCAGAACCCCCTGTAACAGTCTTAGTAGCCTCGTAGCGCTCCACCAGGTCTACCATTTCTCGGGCGTTGCTAGGAGACACCTAGCCAATCCAGTGCTGGAGAGGGGTTGGCAGAGTCCTCCAGAACATATCAGCCAATAGTCTATCCAGCATAGCCGTGGGACTCAGCACATCAGGTTGTAGCCACTTTTGCAAAAGGTGGAGTAAGTCATAATACTGGGTCCTCGCAGGCTCATCCGGCTTAAACCCCCACTGATGTACCTGCTGGGCCTGGACCAACACATTCACCCCCGTCTTGCCAAAATATCACCCTTTACTTTTTGGTAGTCGGCCGCTTGATTGTCCTGGCGAGCCGAAATACACCCACTGGGAGTCGGATGCAAGAAATTGAGCGACGACCTCAGCCCACTGGTCACGGTGTAGCTTTTCCCTGTTGGCCACTTTCTCGTACATCGCCAGGTAGGTTTTGAGGTCGTCTGCGGGGGTCATCTTAGGAATGGTGGCACAAACTGCTTTTCGGGCATCGTGGACGCTCAGGCTTGCTCCTGCTGTCTGCAAAGCCATCATGTGTTGTAGAAGCAACTGGTAAGTCTCCTGCTGCTGCTTATTAGCCTCGCGTTGCTACAGGTTTGTCTCTCGCTGAAGAAGATTAGCCTTTATGAGGGCCTTCACAACAGCCTCCATTTTGTCTTGGGGCACTGGTTGTAATACAGCTGGTTTAATGTACGACATACAACTGTGCCTGAAAAATGCAGAAACCAAAAATATCGATGTTCATGCCAGCCTCACTGCTCTTGCCCGCATCCTACACCAATTGTGGGGTTTCGCTCTGGTAGATAGGGTAAGCGGGCGCAGTACAGAGGCAAAATACAAGTTCTTAACTCAAAATGTCAGTGTTTATTCACACTTGAGGCAATTGCACAAAACAGCACGTAACTTTGCAGTCTTGGTGTTAATTCACACACAATGAAAAGTTCATATAACACAAGTCAACTTGCTGGCAGTTCTGCCTCCAGTAGTCCACAGCAAGCTTTAGAGGGCCTGTTTCCCCAGCGTGCGTCTCTCAGCCCTCCAGCACGGCACAAAGCCTCAGATCCCAAAAACAGAGACCTCTCTGCTGAGCCCAGCTGCCCATTTCAGGACAGCCAGGTGCTGCCAAAACCCAGAGCAGCACTTAAACTTCGGTCCGGTATTTGACCTCACCTGGCTGGAAACCAGCCCAGCCACACATGCCAGGAGGAAAATACCTGCCTTGCCAGACACAACCCCTCACTGTATCACAATAACTATAAATTAGCACAAAAATACTGGTGGATCAACCCCCTCACCAGAATTTCTTGTGCACTTTGAGCTAACATCTCACTCCAATATTCTATCAGATGATAGATGTGATCTGTACACCATGACATAATGAAGTGACAGTGCGACGTCCGTGCCACAGGGAGCAGTGAGTGTTATGGTGGTGTGCCGAATGGGGGTAGTAGTCGTACTCACTTTTCTGCAGCTCCCTGGGCCGGCGTGCAGTGGAAGGGAGGTCAGCACTAATTCCTCCAGGGCACTCTGTTGAAGGGAACACCAGCCAAATGTTGGTTGAGGTGCCCTTGATGGTAGTGGGTATGCTTAGGGTGCTTTGGTGGCTGGGCCCCTGTGTTGCTCGTAACGCCAGCACTGTAAGGTGCAAATGTTGGTGATGGAAGAAATGAGGAGTCGGTGGTAATAAAACAGTTAAAACGTTTACTTAAATCAAATGTCTCAGGACCGTTGGTACAGTTCATCAATACAGTGCACTTATATGGCATAAAGGAGGATTCAGAAATTAGTTTAGCTCTAATCGTTACAACACGTCTGGCAATTATCAGTTGAGGAGTTTTCCTAATGCGGTTACTTTACAAGCAAGACAAAAGTTCTCTACTTAGATAGTTTGAATTTAAGTCCAATCTCTAACACTCAAGTACGGAATATAATGGTTTCCTTACTTTATATTGAGCAATCCAATAAGGGCGTTCTACCTTGTGGCAGGTAAACTCTCTGCTACATTATTTTATGCAGGATGCTCTCCTGAAGTATTCAGGTTCACTATGTCCCAGAAGGCATGTAGTAAAATAGGATAATTAGGCGCCTTTTTATCATCCGGCTGTGTCCAGTCACTGGTGCTTGTGAAGTCCATTGGCTAATTTTAGCTCTAATCTTCATTAGTCTTTCCCTATATTCATACATAGACTAACTTGTCTGTGCCGGGCTGCCGTGACTATTTGGTCGGTCCTCTCCAGACTTGATCATGGCCCAGAGGGTGAAAAGGCAGGTACATCTTTGACTGAGCCTGCTCCACTCCTCCATACACTTCCTTCTCCTCTCTGCTTCCTACATTACTCTGTTCTGCTTCAACACTTCCTCCACACTGAGTCAGCAAACCCTAAGCTATATATAGTATGAGGCGCTAGCACCACCTAGGGGCGAATAAATGCAATGAAAATGCCAGCCTGAATTTAGGAATTACAATACATTAAACACATATACAGAAATTTAAGGGGACCACTTATACACACAAAAGTGGGGCGCTGCAAATGCGATACCCCAATAGGGTTACACTTGTATTTTCTCTTAGCATAAATAGTAACATTTACATTTTATCTCAATAAGGTTGACCCTGTACAGGGACTATTTTTTTGTGGGTTATGAACTCTCATATAGTTTTTGGCATAATCTCTGCATGCTGCATGAAGAGACCACTCATTACCACTACCATGTACTGAGGACAAGCTTCAATCACACTGGGCCTCTTCGTGGCCACTGTTTATTCCATCACCACTGCCAAACTCAGACAATCCCCTTTATTTGCTGCCTCTGCTGTTCTCACTCTGATTAATGGTGGATATCAGTTAGGGTTGTGAAGTTTGCGGAACACTTTATCTAGGAGCACACCTGAGGTGCTGCTGTTATCTTGACCCATCCAGTAATCCCACTCTTAGTATGAAAACTAGAAGTATTTTCAGTGGCGCTTGAGCCTTGACAGGCATCAATGATACATCATATGTGACCTCTGACAATGTTATAAATGCCACTACCAGCAAGCCGGTCCCCCAGAGACTGTTGGCCCTTTAGAAGCCAGTGTGATAGTTACACCACTGATTGGGCATGTTGAAATTCAACAGCCCCATCCTTATTTTATTTGTGGTCTGGAGAGAGTTGAGAGAAGGCTTCCATACACATTAAATGGTTAGTTGGCCTATATACATTTAATATGTATGGCCTTCTTAAGAATCATACAACTCATTACATATGAATAACCACTACAATAATGCAACACAATGCTTCACTTTGTGATAATAATAAATGGTTACTTTTAGTTTACACCCTTAGTTTATTCTGCAAATTTATTTAATGTACAGTACGTATGTAAATTTTATCAACTTATTTTATGGTTATCTCTTTGGAATTATTTTATTTAACTGAACAAGTTCAGTCTTGATTTTCCTTCATTCTTACTTTGCAATCAATTAAACATGAAATCTGTATGAAGCAGGTATAGTACCTGGTAGTTTTCCACTAAATAACACTTTACATAATTCCTTGCCAAACCACATATTTATTGAGTGTATTTCAGGGGAACATATGCTGTTTTTCTCCTTGCAATGTCATTCTTTGCATATTTGGTAAATATATGATTGTGTGTGTGTATTTCTTTGTCACCTGAGACTCTAAGCTGTGACATCTTTGTATATACTAAATATTAGTGGCAGTTAGCCTAGTGTAACCTTGTAAGAAAACACTGTAACAATTCTGTCTTCAGGAGTTTTTACCACAGGCCTCCCATTACCACTAAAGATGAGCGAATTTCGAAAAAATTCGATTCAGTCGGTCTTCCAAATTTTCCAAAAAGATTCGAGCCGAATTTAATTGTGGTGAATCCTGTTAAAAAACATCTATTTCCTGGCTGCAGAGATCCGGTATAGTGGTGTAGAACACTGAATTGCAGTAACACGCATAGGGAGTCTGCTGTGGTAGTGAAACAATACTGTGAGTCAGTATGACATGCAGATGACAGGTGTCGTTTTTAGAATCACTGCACACTTCACTTATTTGGGCAGTTATGGGGCCAAAAATGACCAAATAACTCAAGTGTGAACTCAGCCTTACAGGTCAATGTTAGCACCAGGTATAAAAACAGTGCAGAGGCCCAAGATCCTACTATAGTGTAAAGAAGAAGCTCCTTTTACACCGTCGTCTGATGATTTCACATAGATTTCTACAGAACCTGTTCTTTTAAACGCTTATACAGGTAGAGCCCCCCTGACAGAGTGGAGAAGATGTCATCAGTAAGTTTGTGTTGACGTCACTGATTATTTTGTCCTGATCCGTCAGAACAATAACCCACAAAAAACGGATCCTGTCTGTGGAGCATCCGCCTTCACTCGATCAGCATTTGGTCATAATCCATCCGTATTGCTAATGCCAAAAAAATACAGGAGTGGATCCAAAACAGAGATGACATTTGAACGGAATATTTGCAAGTCGTCTGTGTTTTGTACCCACTCCTGCTTTTGGCTACTAAATCATAAGCCAATTCTGATGCAAAATAGGGACCATGTCATACAGGCCTTACAGCTGCTACATAGACAGGATCCATTGTTAGTGTTGAGCGAACCCGAACTTTATGATTTTTGGTACCCGGACCCGAAACCCGAATTTTGCCGGAAAAGTTTGGGTTCGGTGTTCAGGTATTTAATTAAGCTTTTTGAAAGGCTGCAGGGCAGCCAATAAACAAGCTTTTCAGCTGTGTCCCCTTAGAAGCCATCACAGCCATGCCTACTAATGGCATGGCTGTTATTGGCTGGTGCATCATGTGACCCAGCCTCTACATAAGCTGGATCATGTGTAGCACCGCCCATTAGCTCTCAGTATTGAAGGGACTGAAAGCCGGCAGCTAAAGTGAGGGACAGTGTTATTGCTTTTTTTTTGTGGGTGCAATACACCATCTTTGCACCCCGACACAGAAAGATAATCATAAATCTGGCTGTTAATTCTGTGGGTGACTTACAGTGATTTTTTTTTTTGTGTGGGTGCAATACACCACCTTTTCACCCCTGACACAGAAAGCTAAATCATAACTCTGGATCTTAATTCTGTGGGTGACGTACAGAGATTTTGTTTTGTGGGTGCAATGCAACATTGTACTTTGTACCCCTGACACACAAATATAATAGTTAATCCGTCTGTTAGTTAGGTGCACGTCATATACCCATTTATTGCGTGAAGTGCCCCTGCACTGCACACCTGACAGGGAAAATGATACAGTTAATCCCTCTGTTAAGTAGGTACACGTCATATACCCATTTATTGCGTGAAGTACACCTGCACTGCATATGTGACATGGAAATTGATATAGGTAATCCGTCTGCTAGTTAACTGCACGTCATATAACCATTTATTGCATGAAGTACACATGCACTGCATACGTGACAGAGAAAATAATATAGTTGATCCGTCTGTTAGTTAGGTGCACATCATATACCCATTTATTGCATGAAGTACACCTGCACTGCATACGTGACAGGGAAAATAATATAGGTAATCTGTCTACACTCCCAAATATAACACCTTTCTCAGGTGCACGTAGGCGACAGAACGTTCAGCATTATTTTGTAGGTCCGAATACCGGTGTACGAATGGTGAGGCCAGAACAAGTAGAGGCGGTAGTATATTGGGTGGTTGACAGCGCTTCCAGTTCCTTCACATTTTCTCCCACACAGTCCCCTGCTGAAAGTGCAGAATTGGCACCTGCAGCCCATGGGCATCTGTCTTTTACCTCACCCCCTTGCAAATCAGGCAAGCAGTCTGAGCCCCAAGTCATGCAGCAGTCTCTTATGCTTTTTGATGACTCTGCTGGCAGGGTTTCTAAAGGCCATCCACATAGCCCTACTCCAGAAGTGGAAGAGATTGAGTGCACTGATACCCAACCACTTATGTTTCAGGATGTGGACATAGGAGGACCACCGCAACACATCTCTGATGATGACAAAACATAGGTGCCAACTGCTGTGGCTTTCTGCAGTGTGCAGACTGGTAAGGAGGGCAGGGGGGAAGACTGGGGGAAGATTATGTGGAGGATGAGGAGTTGCTAGACCCCTGCTAGACCCCACATGGACTCAAGGTCATGTGAGTGACATGTCCAGTTCGGAGGAAGAGGTGGTGGTCACACAGCACCAGCCGCACAGCAAAAGAGGGAGCAGGGTGTAAAAGCAGAGTGGCCGTCCCCTAGCCAATATGCCTGCAACTGCCCACCGCACCCAGGGACTGAGCACACCAAAGCTAGCTCCAAGGAGTTCCCTGGCGTGGCAGTTCTTCAGACACATTGTGTAATCAGAGCCTGAAGCGACTCAAGTGAGGCATAAATGTTCTAAACCTGAGCACCACCTGCATGACCAGGCATCTAAATGGAAAGCACGAGCTGCAGTGGAGTAAACATCTCAAAAACCACAAAAGTTCTCAGGCTCCTTCTGATCCCTCTTCTGTTGCAGCCTTGGCCTCTTCCTCCCCCTCTGGAGTGACAGTGGCACCTGCCACCCTGCAAACAGAGCATGTGGCAGCAACGCCACCATGTCCGTCACCTTCACCAAGCATCTCTGCAATGTCCCATGGAAGCGTTCAGCTCCCAAACACTGGAGAGAAAAAGGAAGTACCCCCTACCCACCCGCGGATTAGTGTTGAGCGCGAATATTCGAATAACACATTTTTTTAACGAATATCGCAACTTCGAGAAATAGCGAATATTTCGAATATAGTGATATATATTCGCTATATCGAATATTTGTGAATTTTAAACATCTGAAAACATGATCCCTCACTGCTTCTTACTTGTGGGCCAATGAGTCATTGGCCCACAAGCAAATTAAGCTGGAAGGAATAATTTTTTCATATTGAAAAAAAATGTTACGAATATTCTAAATAACGAATATATTCGCTATATTGCTATATATTTGTTTTTTAGAATATTCGTCATATTCTAAAACAAGAATATACACTGACCTAAAGAATTATTAGGAACACCTGTTCTATTTCTCATTAATGCAATTATCTAGTCAACCAATCACATGGCAGTTGCTTCAATGCATTTAGGGGTGTGGTCCTGGTCAAGACAATCTCCTGAACTCCAAACTGAATGTCAGAATGGGAAAGAAAGGTGATTTAAGCAATTTTGAGCGTGACATGGTTGTTGGTGCCAAACGGGCCGGTCTGAGTATTTCACTCATTTTACTGGGATTTTCACGCACAACCATTTCTAGGGTTCACAAAGAATGGTGTGAAAAGGGAAAAATATCCAGTATGCGGCAGTCCTGTGGGCAAAAATGCCTTGTGGATGCTAGAGGTCAGAGGAGAATGGGCCGACTGATTCAAGCTGATAGAAGAGCAATGTTGACTGAAATAACCACTCGTTACAACCGAGGTATGCAGAAAAGCATTTGTGAAGCCACAACACGCACAACCTTGAGGCGGATGGGCTACAACAGCAGAAGACCCCACCGGGTACCACTCATCTCCACAACAAATAGGAAAAAGAGGCTACAATTTGCACGAGCTCACCAAAATTGGACTGTTGAAGACTGGAAAAATGTTGCCTGGTCTGATGAGTCTCGATTTCTGTTGAGACATTCAAATGGTAGAGTCCGAATTTGGCGTAAACAGAATGAGAACATGTATCCATCCTCTGATGGCTACTTCCAGCAGGATAATGCACCATGTCACAAAGCTCGAATCATTTCAAATTGGTTTCTTGAACATGACAATGAGTTCACTGTACTAAAATGGCCCCCACAGTCACCAGATCTCAACCCAATAGAGCATCTTTGGGATGTGGTGGAACGGGAGCTTCGTGCCCTGGATGTGTATCCCTCAAATCTCCATCAACTGCAAGATGCTATCCTATCAATATGGGCCAACATTTCTAAAGAATGCTATCAGCACCTTGTTGAATCAATGCCACGTAGAATTAAGGCAGTTCTGAAGGCAAAAGGGGGTCCAACACCGTATTAGTATGGTGTTCCTAATAATTCTTTAGGTGAGTGTACAGTCGTGGCTAAAAGTTTTGAGAATTACATAAATATTGGAAAATGGAAAAGTTGCTGCTTAAGTTTTTATAATAGCAATTTGCATATACTCCAGAATGTTATGAAGAGTGATCAGATGAATTGCATAGTCCTTCTTTGCCATGAAAATTAACTTAATCCCAAAAAAAACTTTCCCCTACATTTCATTGCTGTCATTAAAGGACCTGCTGGGATCATTTCAGTAATCGTCTTGTTAACTCAGGTGAGAATGTTGACGAGCACAAGGCTGGAGATCATTATGTCAGGCTGATTGGGTTAAAATGGCAGACTTGACATATTAAAAGGAGGGTGATGCTTGAAATCATTGTTCTTCCATTTTTAACCATGGTGACCTGCAAAGAAATGCGTGCTGCCATCATTGCGTTGCATAAAAATGGCTTCACAGGCAAGGATATTGTGGCTACTAAGATTGCACCTCAATCAACAATTTATAGGATCATCAAGAATTTCAAGGAAAGAGGTTCAATTTTTGTTAAGAAGGCTTCAGGGCGTCCAAGAAAGTCCAGCAAGCGCCAGGATCATCTCCTAAAAAGGATTCAGCTGTGGGATCGGAGTGCCACCAGTGCAGAGCTTGCTCAGGAATGGCAGCAGGCAGGTGTGAGCGCATCTGCACGCACAGTGAGGCGAAGACTTTTGGAAGATGGCCTGGTGTCAAGAAGGGCAGCAAAGAAGCCACTTCTCTCCAAAAAAAACATCAGGGACAGATTGATCTTCTGCAGAAAGTTTGGTGAATGGACTGCTGAGGACTGGGGCAAAGTCATATTCTCCAATGAAGCCTCTTTCCGATTGTTTGGGGCATCTGGAAAAAGGCTTGTCCGGAGAAGAAAAGGTGAGCGCTACCATCAGTCCTGTGTCATGCCAACAGTAAAGCATCCTGAGACCATTCATGTGTGGGGTTGCTTCTCATCCAAGGAGTGGGCTCACTCACAATTTTGCCCAAAAACACAGCCATGAATAAAGAATGGTACCAAAACACCCTCCAACAGCAACTTCTTCCAACAATCCAACAACAGTTTGGTGAAGAACAATGCATTTTCCAGCACGATGGAGCACCGTGCCATAAGGCAAAAGTGATAACTAAGTGGCTCGGGGACCAAAACGTTGACATTTTGGGTCCATGGCCTGGAAACTCCCCAGATCTTAATCCCATTGAGAACTTGTGGTCAATCCTCAAGAGGCGGGTGGACAAACAAAAACCCACTAATTCTGACAAACTCCAAGAAGTGATTATGAAAGAATGGGTTGCTATCAGTCAGGAATTGGCCCAGAAGTTGATTGAGAGCATGCCCAGTCGGATTGCAGAGGTCCTGAAAAAGAAGGGCCAACACTGCAAATACTGACTCTTTGCATAAATGTCATGTAATTGTTGATAAAAGCCTTTGAAACGTATGAAGTGCGTGTAATTATATTTCACTACATCACAGAAACAACTGAAACAAAGATCTAAAAGCAGTTTAGCAGCAAACTTTGTGAAAACGAATGTTTGTGTCATTCTCAAAACTTTTGGCCACGACTGTATAGCAATTTAGCAAATATTTGTAAAATACAAACATAGAGCAATTTAGCTAATATAGTGCTATAATCTTTTTATTAAGAGTCTTAATTTTTTTACAACTATTAGACAAAGAAGATTATACCACTATATTAGCTAAATTGATCGATTCTACAATCTACATTTGTTTTTTCGAATATTCGCTATATTGCAAGAAGCAGGGTGGAATCAATCTTGTTATTCGAATTCCCGATTTTTAGCCGAAAATCGGTAATGTTATTAATGATCGTGTGAGGACGCGATCTTATGAGTGACGTAATGGTGTCACATGTCATGTGCCCTGGTTTCGGTTTCGCTACCAGTGGAGTTTGGCTGTCTGCCTGAATCGGCGATCGAAAATGGGGCGAATTCGATTTAAAAAAAGATGAAGAAGTTTTTCTCACTGTAAGTAATATAGTATTACAGCACTGTATTTTATTTCATATTACATGCATGGCAGAACAATATTTAGCAACACTCGATCTAAGTCTAAATTATTTATATGTAGATTGAGTGTTGCTAAATATTCGTGTATGCGAATAAGAACTACATTGATACAAATTTTTTCTTGTTACTTCGCAGCACTATGTCAGTAGCATGTATGTATGTACAACAGATAAATATCTATCACATGCATATAGCACGTCCATATTCTTGCCATGCAATATATACCACACACTATATATATAGATTTAAATTTATGTCCATAAGCTTATTTTGTCGGACCAGAAGTATTTGCTGGTTCATTTAGCGTTACCCATGGTGCACCACGGGGAGGCGAACCAGCAGTACACCCAATAATGTACAGTCACTTAACTAGACAGGTACATCGCAGCTTTTGCTGGCCAATATCTGATTGCTCAGACCTCACATACATATAATCGCAATACAATCCGATCTTATATTGGTAACTTTAAATCTAATATTTCCCCTTTAAAGACGTAACTACTTTTTGCTTTTTTGTAATGGATATTTTTTTGAATATTTGTATAATAAAAAAAAATGTTATTATATGCTTTCATCTTTAACCTTCAGCGCTTTCTGGAGCGGGGATACCCTTGGACCCGGAAAATGGTTGAAAAAGAGGCAATTGTACGGTCTGTCCGGGCCGAATTAAAATTAAAAAGCGGGATATGGCACGACCCCAAGGCCATTAAAAAAATATATTGCGACCTCAAACGCCTACACCCAGATCGAGTCGAAGATTATAGTAGGCGATTATGCCCAGGTACAATGCTTACATGATTTTTGTATCTCTCTCTACAACACTCAGTAATGTATATATTCAGTTATGCTGCTAACCCGTACAGATGTAGTAAGGTTAACACACAACCTCTTAATTCAAATTTCTTAACTCATCACGTAATCTTGAAACAAAAGCCATTTAATAAAATATCTTAACGTACTTAATTGCATTAAGTTTACATAACACGTCTCATTAAGCATATGTGTTAACTCTACTACATCCGTATTTCATCCCTTTTCAAATGACTACTTAATACCTGGTGTGACATGTACAAAATCTTCCGGTTACATCATACATCTCTACCTCGCTGATTGTATTGTTATACACACAGAGCGGTACTGATGTATGATGTCACCGGATGATTTCATACGTTTCACACACACATAAATATATAGATATTTTTGTTTATATCTACATAAACTGCAAACATAATTAAGTATTCCGTTCAAAGTCCCTGACCATTACATACATCCCCCACACAATTTGCATGGGATTCAAGATATATATACAGTACAGACCAAAAGTTTGGACACACCTTCTCATTCAAAGAGTTTTCTTTATTTTCATGACTATGAAAATTGTAGATTCACACTGAAGACATCAAAACTATGAATGAACACATGTGGAATTATATACATAACAAACAAGTGTGAAACAACTGAAAATATGTCATATTCTAGGTTCTTCAAAGTAGCCACCTTTTGCTTTGATTACTGCTTTGCACACTCTTGGCATTCTCTTGATGAGCTTCAAGAAGTAGTCCCCTGAAATGGTTTTCACTTCACAGGTGTTCATTCATAGTTTTGATGTCTTCAGTGTGAATCTACAATTTTCATAGTCATGAAAATAAAGAAAACTCTTTGAATGAGAAGGTGTGTCCAAACTTTTGGTCTGTACTGTATATATATATATATATACACTGCTCAAAAAAATAAAGGGAACACAAAAATAACACATCCTAGATCGGAATTAATTAAATATTCTTCTGAAATACTTTGTTCTTTACATAGTTGAATGTGCTGACAACAAAATCACACAAAAATTAAAAAATGGAAATTAAATTTTTCAACCCATGGAGGTCTGGATTTGGAGTCACACTCAAAATTAAAGTGGAAAAACACACTACAGGCTGATCCAACTTTGATGTAATGTCCTTAAAACAAGTCAAAATGAGGCTCAGTAGTGTGTGTGGCCTCCATGTGCCTGTATGACCTCCCTACAACGCCTGTGCATGCTCCTGATGAGGTGGCGGACGGTCTCCTGAGGGATCTCCTCCCAGACCTGGACTAAAGCATCTGCCAACTCCTGGACAGTCTGTGGTGCAACGTGACGTTGGTGGATAGAGCGAGAGAAGATGTCCCAGATGTGCTCAATTGGACATCAATGCCTTCGTCTTGCAGGAACTGCTGACACACTTCAGCCACATGAGGTCTAGCATTGTCTTGCATTAGGAGGAACCCAGGGCCAACCGCACCAGCATATGGTCTCACAAGTGGTCTGAGGATCTCATCTCGGTACCTAATGGCAGTCAGGCTACCTCTGGCGAGCACATGGAGGGCTGTGCGGCCCTCCAAAGAAATGCCCCCTTACACCATTACTGACCCAATGCCAAACCGGTCATGCTGGAGGATGTTGCAGGCAGCAGAACGTTCTCCACGGCGTCTCCAGACTCTGTCACGTCTGTCACATGTGCTCAGTGTGAACCTGCTTTCATCTGTGAAGAGCACAGGGCGCCAGTGGCGAATTTGCCAATCTTGGTGTTCTCTGGCAAATGCCAAACGTCCTGCACGGTGTTGGGCTGTAAGCACAACCCCAACCTGTGGACGTCGGGCCCTCATATTACTCTCATGGAGTCTGTTTATGACCGTTTGAGCAGACACATGCACATTTGTGGCCTGCTGGAGGTAATTTTTCAGGGCTCTGGCAGTGCTCCTCCTGTTCCTCCTTGCACAAAGGCGGAGGTAGCGGTCCTGCTGCTGGGTTGTTGCCCTCCTACGGCCTCCTCCACGTCTCCTGATGTACTGGCCTGTCTCCTGGTAGCACCTCCATGCTCTGGACACTACGCTGACAGACAGCTTCTTATCACAGCTCGCATTGATGTGCCATCCTGGATAAGCTGCACTACCTGAGCCACTTGTGTGGGTTGTAGACTCCGTCTCATGCTACCACTAGAGTGAAAGCACCGCCAGCATTCAAAAGTGACCAAAACATCAGCCAGGAAGCATAGGAACTGAGAAGTGGTCTGTGTTCACCACCTGCAGAACCACTTCTTTATTGGGGGTGTCTTGCTAATTGCCTATAATTTCCACCTGTTGTCTATCCCATTTGCACAACAGCATGTGAAATTGATTGTCACTCAGTGTTGCTTCCTAAGTGGACAGTTTGATTTTACAGAAGTGTGATTGACTTGGAGTTACATTGTGTTGTTTAAGTGTTCCCTTTATTTTTTTGAGCAGTGTATATATATATATATATATATATATATATATATATATATACACACATACAGTACAGACCAGATCAAAAGTTTGGACACACCTTCTCATTCAAAGAGTTTTCTTTATTTTCATGACTATGAAAATTGTAGATTCACACTGAAGGAATCAAAACTATGAATTAACACATGTGGAATTATATACATAACAAACAAGTGTGAAACAACTGAAAATCTGTCATATTCTAGGTTCTTCAAAGTAGCCACCTTTTGCTTTGATTACTGCTTTGCACACTCTTGGCATTCTCTTGATGAGATTCAAGAGGTAGTCCCCTGAAATGGTCTTCCAACAGAGTTCCCAGAGATGCTTAGCACTTGTTGGCCCTTTTGCCTTCACTGTGCAGTCCAGCTCACCCCAAACCATCTCGATTGGGTTCAGGTCCGGTGACTGTAGAGGCCAGGTCATCTGGCGCAGCACCCCATCACTCTCCTTCATGGTCAAATAGCCCTTACTTTCAAAGTTTTCCCTTCATAGGCATCAAAGTTTTGATGCCTTCATAGTCATGAAAATAAAGAAAACTTTTTGAATGAGATATATATATATATATATATATATATATATAGATATAGATATAGATATAGATATACATATAAAAAATGTATGTGTATATGTTCCGCGAAAACTCAAAACGCAACCATCGATTTCAACGAAACTTGGTATACACATCCCTTGCTACCTGGAAAGAAATCTTGCGAGGGTCTCGGCTCGTACCGTTCCCAAGATATTCCCAAAAAATGACCTGTATTATCCAATACAAGCCTGACATCCTTTCACTTAAATCCTAACTGCCAACTGATGGGCGCTATGGAGTTCACAGTTAAAGGGGCAGTCACCGTGAAAGTCACTGTTAAACGGCCGGTCACCGTGAAAGTCACTATTAAAGGGGCGGTCACCGTCAAAGTCACAGTTAAAGGGGAGACTTTATTCCTCCTTCTAATTATAAAGTTACTGTGACAACTAAATCAACAGGGAGGGAGGGCGGGTTAGTAGCAGATCTTCAAAATGCGGCTTGGCAGATAGTCTAACGCTGGCAGCCACAAAAAATTATATACCCAACATAACACCATCCAATAACCCCTTATCTAATTTCCGAACTGTTGTTTGACTTCCCTAAACGTCAATTACCCAGTCACAATACCCTATAGGGCACCTTCCTAACAAATCCCATGTTACCTCATCCTACCTTGGAACTTTTTTTTTTACCACAAAATGAGGCAAATCCACTATTGGTATAATTCATAATCCCATGCAGATTCCTCCATATAGGATTTTCTTGATCTTTACCTTTGTTATGATTTATGAATTGTTTGTATAAATTCTTAACATTGTGTCATTATTACAGGTCAACCCGTTCCCTCGGTCCGCCACCACAAAAAAATAAAAAAACAAACAGAGGAGGTACCCATGGAGGAGGAGTGTGAGGAGCAGGAGGAGGTAGAAAATGTGGAGGCCACTGCCCCCCAAGATGTTGGCGAGACAAAGGAGGAGGCCGGACCTTCCCGGCCACCAGATTCTGCACCCCCAGCTCCAGAAGAGGAGGAAGAGGTGGTCTACACCCCCACCGGGAGGGTAAATATGTGCACACATTACTATAATTTGCTATACATAACATATTCACAAGCATCCCACGATCGCCCCACCACCCTGCATCTTCGGAGCTTTAATGCACATGTGTAATGAATCTGAAAAATAGCAGCCCTTAGTTAACATGGCTGCCTGTTTAGCTGAGCTGCATTTGCACCCTGGTTCACAAACGTTTATGGCTGGGGGCAGGGTGTCTGTTGGTCCATAATAGATTGTCCCTCTGTGTCAAGTCACGTCTCGCTGAGGCCTACTCTTAATGGCCGGCCGTGAAGTGGTTAAAAGTGGCAACAATGAGGGGACAACATAAACTAGTGTAATAGAAAAATAAAATAAAAAAGTGACATAATCTGTAAATTACCTAAAAACTAACCAAATAAATAACATTATTCTCTATCCGAACTATCACTAAGAAAACCAAAATATAATTAACGTAACTATCTATAGTTATTGTATTTAGATGTAAATAGGCAGTGTTTAAACACATACTACACACAATGCACTAATTGTCTTGTAAGTAACCGTAATTGAAATACATTTTTTTTTGTTTTTTTTCCAGTAGTGAACAAGTGCAGAAAGCACTTTGAAGATCTGAAAATAGAGTATACAAAAGACATGCTTGAATTGAAAATGCTGCATCAGCGCGTCAATAAGAAAGAGAGGGAAATGGAGAAAAAGTACCTTCTCAGATTTAAAGAAATGGATGAGCTATTATCGGAGCTCCAAAAGTTGCCCTAGAGGCATATTTTGTTATTATATTTGTTATAAATACAATTTTTCAGTTTGATACAGCGTGCTTTCGTTTTTTATAATGTAATGTTACGGTGTAATTTTATAAGTTAGTTGTAAGACCACTTTATTCCAGGGTCAAACTCATCTTGATCAGGACAGACAGCAAAACAGACAGCAGTAGGTACATGGTAACACTGTAGTATACGGCCCAAACAATAACTCAGCAGTGTCAGGACCTACAACAGCAAGTATCGGTAACGGTAGAGTACAAGGCCCCACACATAAGTCATCAGGGTCAGGGTAGACTTCAGCATCAGCAGCAGGTAGATGTTAAGGGTCCAGTATAAAGCCTACACATAGCTCGGCCTAACTCAGCACGACAGCCAGCAGCAGGTTCGAAGTGTGCAGCAGGAATTTGTTCCCAGGAATGGGCCCCCACCAGACCCGGACAGCACCAAAAATAAACCAAGACACCTCTGACAGCATCATGTTGTAAGTGTGCAGCAGGAATGGGCTAACATGAAAAAAAAATACACTATTTGACTTTCTAAAATTTTTGTTTAAATAAATAATTCTTTTTCTAAACAACAAGAAAAAGAAGTACAAAATTAGCTACACACGACACGACGCGTTCCTCCGACTGCTAGAACTTTCAAGATCGGGCACATAGAGTCTGTGGCAGATAAATATTTTTAATAACATTTTAACAATAACTGTCCTTTTAAATTTTTTAATGGAAAGAAACTATATCTTTCATTATTTGACGGTTCCTCTTATCCATCCTCCGAACCTAAAACAAGAATATATAGCAATATAGCGAATATTTGTAAAATACACATACTATTAGCAAGCAATCCAATAGGAAAGTTGCCGTATACAGTTAAAAATCGCAATACGCGAATAATTAAATCGCATATATTTATCGCGATAAATAGAATAATGACGAATATTTGATTTTGACGAATATAAGATGAATATTCAATCGAATATTCGCAAAATATCGCAAAATCGAATATGGCACCTGCCGCTCATCACTACCCGCGATCCCTGGCCCTGGATGCCAGCATTTCAAAATTCCTGCCCTTTGAAATGCTGTCCTTTAGGGATGAGCGAACCTGAACTGTATAGTTCCGGTTTGTACCGAATTTTGGGGTGTCCGTGACAAGGACCCGAACCTGAACATTGTAGTAAAAGTCCGGGTTCGGGTTCGGTGTTCGTCGTTTTCTTGGTGCTTTTTGAAATGCTGCAAAGCAGCCAATCAACAAGCGTCATACTACTTGCCCCACGAGGCCATCACAGCCATGCCTACTATTGGCATGGCTGTGATTGGCCAGTGCAGCATGTGACCCAGCCTCTATTTAAGCTGGAGTCACGTAGCGCCGCACGTCACTCTGCTGTGCTTAGTGTAGGGAGAGGTTGCAGCTGCGACGTTAGGGCGAGATTAGGCAGTGATTAACTCCTCCAAAACACTTAAGTCAGTGATCGATCTACAGCCGTGGATCATTGAACTGCTGCTATTCAATTGCTCACTGTTTTTAGGCTGCCCAGAGCGTTTTTCAGTCACTTCTTTCTGGGGTGATCGGCGGCCATTTTGTGTCTTGTGGTGCGCCAGCACAAGCTGCCACCAAGTCCATTTAACCATCAATAGTGTGGTTATTTTTTTGCTATATCCTACATCAGGGACAAGCTGTCACTAAGTCCATTTAACCATAAATAGTGTGGTTATTTTTTTGCTATATCCTACATCAGGGGCAAGCTGCCACCAAGTCCATTTAACCATCAATAGTGTGGTTATTTTTTTGCTATATCCTACATCAGGGGCAAGCTGTCACCAAGTCCATTTAACCATCAATAGTGTGGTTATTTTTTGGCTATATCCTACATCAGGGGCAAGCTGCCACCAAGTCCATTTAACCATCAATAGTGTGGTTATTTTTTTGCTATATCCTACATCAGGGGCAAGCTGCCACCAAGTCCATTTAACCATCAATAGTGTGGTTATTTTTTTGCTATATCCTACATCAGGGGCTTGGCAGTGCTTGCAATTTTATTGAGGGGTGAAATACAATTGCCAAAATAGCAGTACCCTAAATGTGGTGTTTCAGCTGTGGCCAGCCAATTGTAATACTGTCTGCTGTCTGGCAAAGGATATATTTTTGTTCTGGGTTGAAATTCAATTCCCAACTTAGCAATTTCCTAAATTAGTGGTTTCTGCTGTATCAGGCCTACTTTAAATCTATCCCTAAAAGGGTATATTAGATTCAAGGTGCTGATAGGGTCATTCTCAATAACTTCACACACACTCTACTGTGCATATCCAAGTCTAATTCTGTCCGTAAACGTATACCTGTCACCCAGCGCCTAAATAATAGGCCTCAAATTTATATTCAGCTAAATCTGTGGTTATTGCTGTAGCTGGTCAAGTTATTTTGTGTCCGTCAAAGCACAGTTTTTGTTCTGGGTTGAAATACAATTCCCAACCTAGCAATTTCCTAAATTAGTGGTTTCTGCTGTATCAGGCCTACTTCAAATCTATCCCTAAAAGGGTATATTAGATTCAAGGTGCTGATAGGGTCATTCTCAATAACTTCACACACACGCTACTGTGCATATCCAAGTCTAATTCTGTCCGTAAACGTATACCTGTCACCCAGCGCCTAAATAATAGGCCTCAAATTTATATTCAGCTAAATCTGTGGTTATTGCTGTAGCTGGTCAAGTTATTTTGTGTCCGTCAAAGCACAGTTTTTGTTCTGGGTTGAAATACAATTCCCAACCTAGCAATTTCCTAAATTAGTGGTTTCTGCTGTATCAGGCCTACTTTAAATCTATCCCTAAAAGGGTATATTAGATTCAAGGTGCTGATAGGGTCATTCTCAATAACTTCACACACACGCTACTGTGCATATCCAAGTCTAATTCTGTCCGTAAACGTATACCTGTCACCCAGCGCCTAAATAATAGGCCTCAAATTTATATTTAGCTAAATCTGTGGTTATTGCTGTAGCTGGTCAAGTTATTTTGTGTCCGTCAAAGCACAGTTTTTGTTCTGGGTTGAAATACAATTGCCAACCTAGCAATTTCCTAAATTAGTGGTTTCTGCTGTATCAGGCCTACTTTAAATCTATCCCTAAAAGGGTATATTAGATTCAAGGTGCTGATAGGGTCATTCTCAATAACTTCACACACACTCTACTATGCATATCCAAGTCTAATTCTGTCCGTAAACGTATACCTGTCACCCAGCGCCTAAATAATAGGCCTCAAATTTATATTCAGCTAAATCTGTGGTTATTGCTGTAGCTGGTCAAGTTATTTTGTGTCCGTCAAAGCACAGTTTTTGTTCTGGGTTGAAATACAATTCCCAACCTAGCAATTTCCTAAATTAGTGGTTTCTGCTGTATCAGGCCTACTTTAAATCTATCCCTAAAAGGGTATATTAGATTCAAGGTGCTGATAGGGTCATTCTCAATACCTTCACACACACTCTACTGTGCATATCCAAGTCTAATTCTGTCCGTAAACGTATACCTGTCACCCAGCGCCTAAATAATAGGCCTCAAATTTATATTCAGCTAAATCTGTGGTTATTGCTGTAGCTGGTCAAGTTATTTTGTGTCCGTCAAAGCACAGTTTTTGTTCTGGGTTGAAATACAATTCCCAACCTAGCAATTTCCTAAATTAGTGGTTTCTGCTGTATCAGGCCTACTTTAAATCTATCCCTAAAAGGGTATATTAGATTCAAGGTGCTGATAGGGTCATTCTCAATAACTTCACACACACGCTACTGTGCATATCCAAGTCAAATTCTGTCCGTAAACGTATACCTGTCACCCAGCGCCTAAATAATAGGCCTCAAATTTATATTCAGCTTGATCTGTGGTTATTGCTGTAGCTGGTCAAGTTATTTTGTGTCCGTCAAAGCACAGTTTTTGTTCTGGGTTGAAATACAATTCCCAACCTAGCAATTTCCTAAATTAGTGGTTTCTGCTGTATCAGGCCTACTTTAAATCTATCCCTAAAAGGGTATATTAGATTCAAGGTGCTGATAGGGTCATTCTCAATAACTTCACACACACTCTACTATGCATATCCAAGTCTAATTCTGTCCGTAAACGTATACCTGTCACCCAGCGCCTAAATAATAGGCCTCAAATTTATATTCAGCTAAATCTGTGGTTATTGCTGTAGCTGGTCAAGTTATTTTGTGTCCGTCAAAGCACAGTTTTTGTTCTGGGTTGAAATACAATTCCCAACCTAGCAATTTCCTAAATTCGTGGTTTCTGCTGTATCAGGCCTACTTTAAATCTATCCCTAAAAGGGTATATTAGATTCAAGGTGCTGATAGGGTCATTCTCAATAACTTCACACACACTCTACTGTGCATATCCAAGTCTAATTCTGTCCGTAAACGTATACCTGTCACCCAGCGCCTAAATAATAGGCCTAAAATTTATATTCAGCTAAATCTGTCATTACTGCTGTGCCTGTATTAGTGTAATACGGTACTTAAATAGATTGCCAGATAGTGTTAGGTGGCCTGAATTTGAATTCAATACATTGGGCCAAATAATATTTTTCTTATTGTGGTGAACGGTAACAATGAGGAAAACATCTAGTAAGGGACGCGGACGCGGACATGGTCGTGGTGGTGTTAGTGGACCCTCTGGTGCTGGGAGAGGACGTGGCCGTTCTGCCACAGCCACACGTCCTAGTGTACCAACTACCTCAGGTCCCAGTAGCCGCCAGAATTTACAGGGATATTTGGTGGGGCCCAATGCCGTTCTAAGGATGGTAAGGCCTGAGCAGGTACAGACATTAGTCAATTGGGTGGCCGACAGTGGATCCAGCACGTTGACATTATCTCCCACCCAGTCTTCTGCAGAAAGCGCACAGATGGCGCCTGAAAACCAAGCCCATCAGTCTGTCACATCCCCCCATGCATACCAGGGAAACTGTCTGAGCCTCAAGTTATGCAGCAGTCTCTTATGCTGTTTGAAGACTCTGCTGGCAGGGTTTACCAAGGGCATCCACCTAGCCCTTCCCCAGCTGTGGAAGACATAGAATGCACTAACGCACTACCACTTATGTTTCCTGATGATGAGGACATGGGAATACCACCTCAGCACGTCTCTGATGATGACGAAACACAGGTGCCAACTGCTGCGTCTTTCTGCAGTGTGCAGACTGAACAGGAGGTCAGGGATCAAGACTGGGTGGAAGACGATGCAGGGGACGATGAGGTCCTAGACCCCACATGGAATGAAGGTCGTTCCACTGACTTTCACAGTTCGGAGGAAGAGGCAGTGGTGAGACCGAGCCAACAGCGTAGCAAAAGAGGGAGCAGTGGGCAAAAGCAGAACACCCGCCGCCAAGAGACTCCGCCTGCTACTGACCGCCGCCATCTGGGACCGAGCACCCCAAAGGCAGCTTCAAGGAGTTCCCTGGCATGGCACTTCTTCAAACAATGTGCTGACGACAAGACCCGAGTGGTTTGCACGCTGTGCCATCAGAGCCTGAAGCGAGGCATTAACGTTCTGAACCTTAGCACAACCTGCATGACCAGGCACCTGCATGCAAAGCATGAACTGCAGTGGAGTAAACACCTTAAAAACAAGGAACTCACTCAGGCTCCCCCTGCTACCTCTTCTGCTGCTGCCGCCTCGGCCTCTTCTGCTGCTGCTGCCGCCTCGGCCTCTTCCTCCGCCTCTGGAGGAACGTTGGCACCTGCCGCCCAGCAAACATGGGATGTACCACCAACACTACCACCTGCGTCACCAAGCATCTCAACCATGTCACACGGCAGCGTTCAGCTCTCCATCTCCCAAACATTTGAGAGAAAGCGTAAATTCCCACCTAGCCACCCTCGATCCCTGGCCCTGAATGCCAGCATTTTTAAACTACTGGCCTATGAAATGCTGTCATTTAGGCTGGTGGACACAGACAGCTTCAAACAGCTCATGTCGCTTGCTGTCCCACAGTATGTTGCTCCCAGCCGGCACTACTTCTCCAAGAGAGCCGTGCCTTCCCTGCACAACCAAGTATCCGATAAAATCAAGTGTGCACTGCGCAACGCCATCTGTGGCAAGGTCCACCTAACCACAGATACGTGGACCAGTAAGCACGGCCAGGGACGCTATATCTCCCTAACTGCACACTGGGTAAATGTAGTGGCGGCTGGGCCCCAGGCGGAGAGCTGTTTGGCGCACGTCCTTCCGCCGCCAAGGATCGCAGGGCAACATTCTTTGCCTCCTGTTGCCTCCTCCTCCTACTCGGCTTCCTCCTCCACTTCTTCCACCTGCTCATCCAGTCAGCCACACACCTTCACCACCAACTTCAGCACAGCCCGGGGTAAACGTCAGCAGGCCATTCTGAAACTCATATGTTTGGGGGACAGGCCCCACACCGCACAGGAGTTGTGGCGGGGTATAGAACAACAAACCGATGAGTGTTTGCTGCCGGTGAGCCTCAAGCCCGGCCTGGTGGTGTGCGATAATGGGCGAAATCTCGTTGCAGCTCTGGGACTAGCCGGTTTTACGCACATCCCTTGCCTGGCGCATGTGCTGAATTTGGTGGTGCAAAAGTTCATTCACAACTACTCCAACATGTCAGAGCTGCTGCATAAAGTGTGGGCCGTCTGTGCGCGCTTCCGGCGCCTGTCTGCGCTACAGTGTAACTTCGGCCTTCCCGCTCACCGCCTCATATGCGACGTGCCCACCAGGTGGAACTCCACCTTGCACATGCTGGACAGACTGTGCGAGCAGCAGCAGGCCATAGTGGAGTTTCAGCTGCAGCACGCACGGGTCAGTCGCACTGCGGAACAGCACCACTTCACCACCAATGACTGGGCCTCCATTTTCCCAGTGTGCTAATAGTAATTAGTATGTGATACTCCTGCTACTTGGCATCGCCCTCACTGCCTAAAATAACATACAACACACTCTGCCCCCCGACATGTTTCGCCAAGCTCTCTTGGCGTCTTCAGGGGACGGGCCCCTGCCCGTCCCCTGAAGACGCCAAGAGAGCTTGGCGAAACATGTCGGGGGGCAGAGTGTGTTGTATGTTATTTTAGGCAGTGAGGGCGATGCCAAGTAGCAGGAGTATCACATACTAATTACTATTAGCACACTGGGAAAAAGCCCGCAGCTCAGCGAGCGCATTGTGGAAAACAGTGCGCAGATACCAACTAGCAATCTGGGAACAAGCTTGCACTTAGAGGAGTACACTGTGTCAATAACAGTGCACCTGAAATAACGGCGATATACTGCTGCATTGAGACGGCAGGAACTAGCTAAGAGAACCTAAAGGGCCCCCCAGTGGTCAACAAGCATATTATCAAAGGATACAATATAAGATACATTGTAATAGGGCAGGCACCACTGATAGTTTTAAAGTGTGAGTTCAAGGCATTTATATTAAATGTATGAAATAAACGTTAAACTTTATATGTAAATAACCAATACATTTAGTAGCACGTATAAACCAGAGACATTTGTGGTCTTACTGACCAAATGAAAATATTCCCATATATAGAGTCTCAATACGTGCTAATGGGTCGTATGTAATTTTCATCTATAATGGGCAAAATCTCGTAGCAGCTCTGGGCCTAGCCGGTTTGACGCACATCCCTTGCCTGGCACATGTGCTGAATTTGGTGGTGCAGAGGTTCCTGAAAAATTACCCCGATATGTCAGAGCTGCTACAGAAAGTGCCGTCCATCTGTGCGTGCCTTTGGTGTTCTCACCCTGCTGCTGCTCGCCTGTCTGAGCTGCAGCGTACCTTCGGCCTTCCCGCTCATATGGGACGTGCCCACAAGGTGGAACCCCACCTTGCACATGCTAGAGACACTGTGCGAGCAGCAGCAGGCGATAGTGGAGTTTCAGCTGAAGCACGCACAGGTGAGTCGCTCTGCGGAACAGCACCACTTCACCACCAATGAGTGCGCTCCATGCCGGACGTGTGTGCCGTGCTGCGCTGTTCGAGTACTCCACCAACATTGTCAGTGCCGATAATGCAGTCCTCAGCGTTACTATCCCACTTCTATGTCTCCTTGAAAAAACACTTTGGGCGATGATGGAAAAGGATTTGGCACAGGAGGAAGAGGAGGAGGAAGAGGAAGAGGGATCAATTCCACGGTTATCAGGCCAGTCATACACAAGTGACTCGGAGGGTGGGTTCATGCACAAACAGAGGCCAGGCACACAATTGTCCAACCACGGCACAGTTCTGGTAGGATGAGGAGGAGGAGGATGAGGAGGAGGAACCGTGTACACAGCAGGTTGGCACCCAAAGCAGCTCATGGGCATCACTGGAGCATGGCTGGGGGGATACAGAGGACACAGACGATACACCTCCCACAGAGGACAGCTTGTCGTTCCCTCTGGGCAGCCTGGCACACATGAGCGACTACATGCTGCAGTGCCTGCGCAAGACCACCGAGTTGCCCACGTTCTAACCAGTGCTGATTACTGGGTGGCCACTCTGTTGGATCCCCGCTACAAGGACAATGTGCCATCCTTAATTCCATAACTGGAGCGTGATCAGAAGATGCGCGAGTACAAGCGCACGCTGGTAGACACGCTGCTGATGGCATTCCCACCTGACACCGGGGGCTCAGTGGAAGCACAAGGCGAAGGCAGAGGAGGAGGTAGAAGTCGCCAACACAGCTGGGGCACCGCCAGCACCTCAGAAGGGAGGGTTAGCATGGTCGAAATGTGGAAAAGCTTTGTCAGCACGCCACAACAACCAGCACCACCAGCTGATATGGAACATCTTAGCAGGAAGCGGCAATTGTCCTGCTCTTACCCCTATTTTGCTTCCTTTTGCAGCCCTCTAGCCCTTTCTATGACTTTTTTAGAGCCATTTTAGTGCCCCAAAGTTCGGGTCCCCATTGACTTTAATGGGGTACAGGTTAGGGGTCAAGGTGGCAACAGCATAAGGAGACCATAGAGTGGCCCAGTGACAGAGTGTTGAGGTAGCAGCAGCATAAGGAGACCACAGAGTGGTTATGTGGCAGCAGCATGAGGAGACCACAGAGTGGTGAGGTGGTAGCAACATGAGGAGACCACAGAGTGGTCCAGTGACAGAGTGGTGAGGTGGCAGCAGCATGAGGAGAGAGTGGGGAAGTGTGGGGCAATACCAGTACCAGCTGAAGATGATGGGTGGCAGAAGGAGCACCTGTCGGCAGGTGTGGCATCAGCAGGTGGCATCATCAGAATAGTAGCTGAAGCAGATAGCTAGAAGAAACAGGTCTCTTTTGACAAAGTTTAGGTGTGGCACCATGGATGATCTAGTCTGATGCATCAGACACTGAAAATCCTGACTGATCCATGCCTGATTCATCTTCACAAAAGGTCAGTTTCTCCACATTTTGGGTGGACAGGCGAGTTCTCCTTGGGGTAACTATGGCCGCCGCCGTACTAAACACCCATGATACAACATTACTGGCCGGGCAGGAAAGCTCGGCCAGTTGCGGCCACAAATCGAGTTTGGCTGTCCAGTAGTCCAGGGGATCTTTGATGTGGGGTGGCAGGGTGCTGTCCAAGTATGCTCTCTGTGTAGCTGCTGGTGAGTAGAGATGGCCTTGCGGTTTGCCCGGCGGTCGTTTCACGGCGAATTTTGCTCGTTCTCAATTCGACAAACGGGCGAACATATGGCGATGTCCGCCGGCACCATATTCTTTTACATTGTGAAGAACTTTGACCCATGACACATCCATCAGGTGGTACAGGACAGCCAATTGAGACGTTTCAGCACATGCCCCGTACCTTATAAAAACTTGATCAGGCCGCCATTTTACATTCAGTCTTTTGCCAGTGTAGGGAGAGGTTGCTGTGTGGAGCAGGGACAGACTGTTAGGGACACCAAACGCTAGCTAATAGGGCCACAAAAGTCTTTTTAAGGACTGGTATAGGTGTGCTATCGATAGGTGTGACTTACTGAGGGGTGTAATATACTTATAATATACTTTCTAACATAGAAAGTATATTATAGTGCATTTGTATTGTGCAGCAGTTGTGTGCGGTTCTGCTGCGATACTACAGCAATACAGAGGGGAAAACGCTCTTGGAACAAATAATTTCAACTGGTGTGATATACAAGTTGCCCCCCCAAAAAAGTGATTGAGGCAGGGGTGTTATATACCAATAATATACTTTCTATATAGTGCATTTAGGTAGTGCAGCATTTGTTTGCGGTTTTGCTGAGTTACCACAGCTGCAGATAGTGACAAATGACATTGGAACAAATAATTTCTACTGGTGTGATATACCAGTTGCCCCACAAAAAAACTGATTGAAGCAGGGGTCTTATATACCAATTACAGTATATACTTTCTATATAGTGCATTTGGGTAGTGCAGCATTGGTTTGCGGTTTTGCTGAATTTCCTCACGCTTCCTAAAATGGCGTCTAAAATGGCGGCTACACGTGTGAGGACATGGGGCAAGGAACTCTGGGAAGGCGGGATTACCCATAATGCCATGCATGCAGCCAATTAGCAGCCAGCCAGCCCAGTGATGTCACAGTCCTATAAAAACTGCTGCCATCTTAGATGCTGCCATTCACCATCGTAAATTGTTCAGGGACAGATGCTTATGCAGGCGCTAGGGAGAGTAAAAGAAAAACTGTAAAAAAAATAAAAAAAGAAAGACCCGATTTACTAGTGCAGGGAAAGGATAAGTGAAATGAATAATTTCACAGTCAGGGAGAGACCTGTGCAGATGCTAGTAAGGAGAGTCATCGGAATTTCCTCATTGTGAAAACCAGCGATTTACAAGCGCAGGGAAAGGACAGTGAGAGGAATCATTTCACAGTCAGGGAGAGACATGTGCAGATGCTAGGGAGAGTAAATTCCTCATTGTGAAAACAATCGATTTACAAGTGCAGGCAGTGGCGTACACACTGTATATTACTATATACAAGAGGATGATATTCGGTATAACCCACGGTATTCCCACGTAAAACCAGCTCTGCTACATTATGTAGCAGTGCTGGTTTTGTCATGCATTTCTTTTGCCTTCATATAGTAAAATACTTCATTGGCCTATCAATGGCTTTATAACTAACTCTGCTATATTTCTGTAGCCTACAACCTCTGACTGCCCAGTTGAAACTACTACACCCAGCATGTTCTGGCAGTAATAGTAAATGGATATTGGTGCAATTCTGAGCTACTAGTCTATATAATAAATATGTAGGCTAATATGTGAGGTACGAGGTATAATAGATGGATTGTGTACAAGTATATAGTAAATACAGCAGTGTATTGACACCTCGTACCTCACATATCAGTACACTGCTGTATATACTATATATCTGTACACACTGCATCTATTATACCTCGTACCTCACATATATAGTATATACAGCAGTGTACTGATATCTGTACACACAGCATCTGTTATACCTTGTACCTCACATATCAGTGCACTGTGGTATATACTATATATCTGTACATATTGCATGCATAACACTGTGTAATATATGCAGTGTGTGTGTGTATATATATATATATATACACACACACACACACACACAGAGCAGTGTATTGATGTGAGACATAGAAGGTATAATACTGTAGATGCAATGTTTACAGAAATATGTGGTCAGTTATACATTATGGTCACTGTATGTGAGGTACATGAGGTAGTGGTCACTGTGAGGTACATGAGGTAGTGGTCACTGTGAGGTACATGAGGTAGTGGTCACTGTGAGGTACATGAGGTAGTGGTCACTGTGAGGTACATGAGGTAGTGGTCACTGTGAGGTACATGAGGTAGTGGTCACTGTAACTGTCTAAAGTATTATACATGAGTGAGCAATGAGTAAAAACAGGGCATGTAGGGGGGGAGTAAATGATGAAAAGTGGAGGACCTCCTCTTACCACTCCATTCCAGTCTGTATGGATCAATGCAGAGCTGCTTGTGTACTTCTAATACTTGCTGTTAGGGGTTGAAGGACCTGTGATGATGTCATCACAGGTCCTGGCAGATATACCTTTGAAACCTAGGAACTACACCATTTTTGGTGCAGTTCCTTTGCTAGATTCTGCAGGACCTGTGATGTTGAAGATGATGTCATCACAGGTCCTGGCAGATGCACTGTTCTAACCTGGGAACTACACTTTACACTGTGCAGTTCCCTTACAGGACCTCTGATGACATCATCAAAGGTCCTTTAGCTTTAGAAAGCTAAATAGGAGCAATTAGGGGGCGGGGCCTCTCCTCCACTTCGGGCCCCGTCTGCCTATATGGTAGGTACGCCACTGCTCAGGGGGAGGAGACTCAAGGGAGGGTAGGGCTGGCAGCAAGGAAACTCAACACTGGGGGGCGGGCCCCGGGCCGGCCGCCCGGGTTATACAGGCACAGCACTACTGCAGGGCGGGTTCACAGGCGGCCGGGGAGGAGACTTAGGGGGAGGAGACTCAAGGGAGGGTAGGGCTGGCAGCAAGGAAACTCAACACTGGGGGGGCAGGCCCCGGGCCGGCCGCCCGGGTTATACAGGCACAGTACTACTGCAGGGCGGGTCCACAGACGGCCGGGCCCCCTGGAGTGCCGGGCCGGTCGCAAGTGCGACCCCTGTATGTACGCCACTGAGTGCAGGGAAACATGACGGGGGTATTGACTACCTAATGGTCGACGCCTATTTCATACTTACCTGCCCCCTTGAAACAGCCCCCCCCAACAAACAGCCCCTCCTTCCGCCTTTTTACCAACCCATCCCCTCCCAGCATCTCATATCCCTTACCTTCAATAAAGACTCAGACACCAGGCTGGAATAAATCGGCCACAGCAGCAGTTTTTATTAACAAAACAACAAACTATATAAATAACCATATAAATAACCATAACTCTAATAATTAATTACTTGCAAGGGGAGGTCCTTGAAGCCCCAAATAACTGAAATACCCCACCGGGGTGCGATCTTGCCTCCAGCCGTTCCCTGCCAGCTTGAAAGCACCACTGAATGGCAGCTCTTCAATTCCGCCACCAATAGGCGTCCAGACCCAATTGTGGAGCCCTCCCATCATCCTCACCAGTGAATAAACCAACTTTAAGGACCTCCCCCCGCCACCAACGGACTTGACCCCTTAAGTCTGTGCTACCCTCCAAACTCCCAAAGCCGTCTCAATACCACCTTGTAAGGCCAAACTCCACATGTCCAACCCGACTGCATTTAAATGTACTCCGTCAGACCTCCAAAAAAAACCAACTCTCTTCTCCAACTTTATATGCCTCAAGTCACCACCACTTCCCTATTCCTGGCCATAAAACGACCCATCGCCCTGTTCAATTTTACTCTAGTCCTATTCACCCCTTCCACCGATCTAGCCCCTCTCCAAACCATCCTCGGAAATATGTCCGACCAAACTGTCACAAATTTTGGAAACAAAGCCCACAACCGTAACAAATCAAATTTCATGTCCCGCAGCAGCTTCCGCAATGGCCTCCCCGCCAAATCATTGCCGCCAATATGCAGCACAAGAACATCCGGAGCCCTATCAAGCCTAGCAAAGTGATGATTCTCAGGCAGGACCCCACTTCAAACAATGCCGCTACGCCCCAGCAACCTTACCACCACCTTGGACCGTGAGAATCCCAACTACTGACCGTCCAGCTGAACCGCTACCCAGACAGCCCCACAAAAGACATAAGAATGTCCCAGGATCCACACCAGGGCTGGTACAGCACCTGCAACGAGAAAAACCAGAACACCAAAATACAACTTCCATTAACAACTATCCCCATTAGTAGCAACCGTACTACTAAAGGCGATGAGGCCGACAACCCATTTATCGCCTGAACCACCGCCAAGTTATCACAGTGAAACCAAACCTTCTGATCCCTGAAACACTCCCCCCACAACATAACTGCCACCACAATGGGTAGAGGGAAGAGTGCCAGGGAGCCTAGCCCTGATCTGACACACCCCAACAAGTTTGCACGTTTGGCAGATGAGGGGGATGTCAGTCCAGGGACAGCACTGCTACAGCCAGACACTTCCTCTGCCAGTCAGGGGAATGTCAGAACCAGTAAGCAGGGAACCAGGAGAGCAGGGCAGGCCAGACAGGTGCTGGTAGTGGGAGACTCCATTATTAGGGGAACAGATAGGGCAATCTGTCACAAAGACTGTGATCGCCGAACAGTATGCTGTCTTCCTGGCGCTAGAGTTCGACACATCGCGAATCGGGTTGACAGGTTACTCGGAGGGGCTAGAGAAGATCCATATCGGAACCAATAGCAAAGTTAGAGGTAGGTGGAGTCCTTAAAAATGATTTCAGGGATTTAGGTCAAAAGCTTAGGGCAAGGACCTCAAAAGGTAGTATTTTCCAAAATACTGCCTGTACCACGGGCCACACAAGAAAGGCAGCGGGAGATTAGGGAGATTAACAAGTGGCTCAAGAACTGGTGTAGGAAGGAGGGGTTTGGGTTCCTGGAGAACTGGGCTGACTTCTCTATAGGCTACAGAGTCTATCGTAGGGACGGGCTGCACCTCAATGGGGAAGGGGCAGCTGTGTTGGGGAGAAAGATGGCTAGAAAGTTGGAGGAGTGTTTAAACTAGGGACTTGGGGGAAGGGAAATTACATTATAGGAGGGGAAGATAGTGCAGATAGAGACCGGGGGCAAGGTAATGGGACTTGGGGAGGAATGGAAGGAGGGACTAGAACAGTGTAGGAAAGGTGTAGGGTAAAAAATATACATTAACCTCTCAAACGTATGTATACTAATGCCAGAAGCCTGACTAATAAAACTGGGGAGCTGGAATTAGTGATGCGTGAGGAGAACTATGACATAGTGGGAATAACTGAGACATGGCTGGATGATAGCTATGACTGGGCAGTTAATGTACAAGGTTACAGTCTGTTTAGAAAGGATCGTCAAAACCAGAGAGGGGGAGGGATTTGCCTTTATGTAAAGTCTTGTCTAAAGCCCACATTCCGTGAAGACATAAGTGAGGGACATGAAAATGTGGAGTCACTGTGTGTAGAGATACATGGAGGTAAAAACAATAATAAATTACTAATAGGAGTTTACTATAGATCACCTAATATACCAGAGTCCACAGAAAATCTAATACTAAACTAGATAGACAAGGTGGCAAATCATAATGAGGTGGTAATGGGGGACTTCAACTACCCAGATATAGACTGGGAAACTGAAACTTGTATATCTCATAAGGGAAACCGGTTCTTGGCAATAACCAAAGACAATTATCTCTCCTACCTGCTTCAGGACCCCACTAGAAGGACGGCCATACTGGACTTAGTATTAACCAATAGGCCTGACAGAACAACAGATGTGCAGGTTGGGGGACACCTGGAAAATAGTGACCATAAAGTAATAACCTTCCAATTATCATTCAAAAGAGCGTTTCTACAGGGAGGAACACAAATACCAAACTTCAAAAAAGCTAAATTTAGCCAACTAAGAGAGGCAAAAGGCCTAACTAACTGGGACAAAGTCCTCAAAACTAAAAATACAGCCACAAAATGGGATATATTTAAAAGCATCCTAAAATCTCATTGTGAGAGGTACATACCGTATGGAAATAAAAGGTTAAGGAACAAAAATAAACCAATGTGGATAAATAGAACTGTAAAGAAAGCAATAAATGACAAAAAGAAAGCATATAAATCACTAAAACAGGAAGTTGGCACGGAAGCACTAAAAAACTATAAGGAAAAAAATAGAACATGTAAAAAAACAAATAAAAGCGGCCAAACTAGAGACTGAGAGATTAATTGCCAAAGAGAGTAAAACTAACCCTAAAATGTTCTTCAATTATATAAATGTTAAAAAGTATAAATCTGAAGGTGTCGGCCCTTTAAAGAGTAATGAGGGGGGAGTCGCAGAGAGCGACGAGGAGAAAGCAAAGCTGTTGAATATTTTTTTCTCCACTGTATTCACTGAGGAAAAATAAACTGTCAGATGACATGCGGAATATAAAAAAAAATTCCCCATTAAAGTGTCCTGTCTGACCCAGGAAAAAGTACATCAGCGACTTAAAAATAGACAAATCGCCAGGACCGGATGGCATACACCCCCATATCCTAAGGGAATTAAGTAATGTCATAGCCAGACAGGGAATGTCCCACAGGATTGGCGCATGGCAAATGTGGTGCCAATATTCAAAAAGGGTCCAAAAACAGAGCCTGGAAACTATAGGCCGGTAAGTTTAACATCTGTTGGGGGTAAACTGTTTGAAGGTTTTCTAAGAGATGCTATCTTAGAGCATCTCAACGGAAATAAGCAAATAACGCCATATCAGCATGGCTTCATGAGGGATCGGTCATGCCAAACTAATTTAATCAGTTTCTATGAGGAGGTAAGTTCTAGACTTGACAGCGGCGAATCAATGGATGTCGTATATCTGGACTTCTCCAAAGCATTTGACACTGTACCACATAAAAGGTTAGTATATAAATGAGAATGCTTGGACTGGGAGAAAACGTCTGTATGTGGGTAAGTAACTGGCTCAATGATAGAAAACAGAGGGTGGTTATTAACGGTACACACTCAGATTGGGTCACTGTCACTAGTGGGGCCCCTCAGGGGTCAGTATTCGGCCCTATTCTCTTCAATATATTTATTAATGATCTTGTAGAAGGCTTGCATAGTAAAGTATCAATTTTTGCAGAAGACACTAAACTGTGTAAAGTAATTAACACTGAAGAGGACAGTATACTACTACAGAGGGATCTGGATAGATTGGAGGCTTGGGCAGATAAGTGGCAGATGAGGTTTAACACTGACAAATGTAAAGTTATGCACATGGGAAGGAATAATGCAAGTCACCCGTACATACTAAATGGTAAAACACTCGGTAACACTGACATGGAAAAGGATCTAGGAATTTTAATAAACAGCAAACTAAGCTGCAAAAACCAGTGTCAGGCAGCTGCTGTCAAGGCCAATAAGATAATGCATTGCATCAAAAGGGGCATAGATGCCCGTGATAAGAACATAGTCCTACCACTTTACAAATCGCTAGTCAGACCACACATGGAGTACTGTGTACAGTTCTGGGCTCCTATAAACAAGGTAGACATAGCAAAGCTGGAGAGGGTCCAGAGGAAGGCAACTAAAGTAATAACTGGAATGGGGCAACTACAGTACCTTGAAAGATTATCAGAATTAGGGTTATTCACTTTAGAAAAAAGACGACTGAGGGGAGATCTAATTACTATGTATAAATATATTAGGGGTCAGTACAGAGATCTATCCCATCATCTATTTATCCCCAGGACTGTAACTGTGACAAGGGGACATCCTCTGCAACTGGAGGAAAGAAGGTTTCTACACAAACATAGAAGAGGATTCTTTACGGTAAGAGCAGTGAGACTATGGAACTCTCTGCCTGAGGAGGTGGTGATGGTGAGTACAATAAAGGAATTCAAGAGGGGCCTGGATGTATTTCTGGAGTGTAATATTACAGGCTATAGCTACTAGAGAGGGGTCGTTGATCCAGGGAGTTATTCTGATTGCCTGATTGGAGTCGGGAAGGAATTTTTATTCCCCTAAAGTGGGGAAAATTGGCTTCTACCTCACAGGTTTTTTTTTTTGCCTTCCTTTGGATCAACTTGCAGGATGACAGGCCGAACTGGATGGACAAATGTCTTTTTTCGGCCTTATGTACTATGTTACTATGTTACAATGGGAAACAGCTCCAATAGCGCTAAATTTTTTAACCAGCCCCTCTCCTCCCAACTCTCTGACCATTTCCCAACACACCATTGCCCCCCCCAGAAAAAGCCAAAACCACAATCCCCCCCATGTCCGAAAACAGTTCACAATCAAATGAGTTCACCACCTCACCCATGAAAGGCGAGCGACCGTTATACTGTTCCAAAAAGGAACTCCAAACTTGCAAGTCCGCTCTCAATTCTCTACCAAAGCGAATGTAATGATGTGGTGAAACAACGCCCCCCCCCCCCCGTCACCCCCGCTAATCGCCTACAAAAAACCCTCCTCATGGGCATAATATGCCACGCAAAATTAAGTTTCCCCAGGAGTGACTGAAGCTCGCGCAATTTAAACTTTTTTAAATGAGCCACCCTCTCCACCTCCCCTTTTAGATCCTCCAACTTGTCCTTCAGCAATCTACACTCCATTCCAATGGTATCAATGACAATCCCCAGAAAACTAAATTCCGTAACCGGTCCTACCGTCTTTTCTGTTGCCAATAGGACCCCAAACGCCACGAACACCGTAGTCAGCGTATGCAGCAATAATGTGCACACTCTCGAATCCGGAGGACCGATACAAAGGAAATCGTCTAAATAATGAATGATAGAATCTCAACCAGACGAATGCACCACCGCCCACTGTAAAAACTAACTAAATGCTTCAAAGTATGCACATGACAAGGAACATTCAATTGACAAAAAATTCCCCATCCCAAAAACACCCCAATGAATGCAAACAATCCGGATGTACTGGCAGTAACCTAAAAGCCGCCTCAATGTCAGTCTTTGCTAGTAATGCCCCCTTCCCACACCTCTTAACCCACGTAACTGCTGTGTCAAAGGAGGTATAGACCACGGAACACAAGGCCGGATCAATACCATCATTGACGGAAGTTCCCTTTGGGAAAGACAGGTGGTGAATAAGCTGAAACTTATTCGCCTCCTTCTTCAGAACCACCCCCAGCGGTGACACTTGCAAATTCAAAAATGGCGGATCCGAAAACGGGCCCGCCATTCTGCCTAACGCAACCTTCTTATTAAGTTTCTCCGCCACTACCTCCGGATGTTCTCTGGCCGACCTCGAATTCCTTTTTAACAACACGCCTCCCTGGGAACAAACGGAATTCGAAAGTCCAATGAAAACCCCTCACGCAGCAACGCCGCCCCTTCCTTATCTGGATATCTATCTAGGAACGGCTCATCCTTTCCAGATGGACCGGCGTCTCCCCCTTTACTATTGCTATCCCCCCCTTTTTGTCTATTACCCCGCCGCTCCATGAGATCCCCCACATGTAGAGCATTCCTGCTTAAATTTGCATTCGGCTCCAAATTTACAGTTCCCATCATTGAATGAGAAGCACAGGTCATTTGCGGACTCAACAGCGACACCGGATTGACCCCTACTTCCTGACTCCCCCCGAAAGGACTGCCCTGACCTAATGGGCGCAGTCACCCTCAGCCACAAAGCTATATTTTTGTGGTCCCACCTCATCTCTGGACGTACCGCTTTTCTCTGCCTGAACTGCTCATCGTATCACAGCCATGCTATCCTCCCATATACGCCTCTCTGATCGCGTCTAGATAAAACAACGTCGAACAGCACTCCAGCTCTTTCTCCCCTATTACACTTGCTAATATCGCAAACAGGAGAGAATGGGCCAGTCTTCTGTTTATTCAACGATGTGGTGTTGCGATGGAGAAAGCATTCCAAAAAAATTACTATCCACCTGGAGCCGAATCCTGTCAAGATTGATGCAAGTGCGGTATTGGCTGCTCATCCAGCAAGATTTTTCTGGGGGAACCTGGCCTGGCATGCTTAGGCCTCTACTAGCAACAGACAATGAGAAGACAAAGCTTCAAGATTGCTCTGAAACCTCAACAGTTGCGAATTTAATCACGATTCAAACCAACCAGGGCCCAGTTTCTTCGTCAGGGGTTCCCAGTCATCATGGAATGGAAAAGAGGGCATCATTATTATATTTAATAAATTTAATAATAAAATGTTTAATACATTTTATAATAAAAATTTAATTTTTCCTAACACAGGAGGAGGAGGACATCCTGTGGTGCATAGAGATGGAGATGGTCTTCGGATTCCCACACAGACGTTTCAGAAATGAACCTCGGCTCCCAAAAGCAGCTCCTGGGAAGATCATCGAGTGTCCAGATCATCCGTCATCTATTCGTCCCACTTCATTTTGGAAGTGTGTAGAACCCGTGTGGAACCTCCACTCTGCAGATTGATCATGGAGACACTGAATTTTATAATACAGTATATATGGAATAAATTTCATAATAAAATGTTTAATAAATTTAATAATAACATAAAATTTTTCTTTTAGGAGAGAATCGGCCAGTCTTCAGTTTATTCAATGACGTGGAGGGTGTTGCGATGGAGAAAGCCGAATCCTGTCAAGATTGATGCAAGTGCGGTATTGGCTGCTCATCCAGCAAGATACTTCTGGGGGAACCTGCCTGCCATGCTTAGGCCTCTACTAGCGATAGAGAATGAGAAGAAGACAAAGCTTGTTCTTTTCTGTACATTGAATGAATAGTTTTTGGGGCCTGTACTCCACTGGCCTGCAGTAAAATTGATATCTAATGACCGTCTAATATAGCTCCAGCCACATAATCACTTGATATTTTCTGTCCGGTGAATGCCTAATGTTTGGGGCCTGTACTTCTGTGGCCTAAAATAAAAATGTTGCCATTGATCCCCCTATGGTATGTCACTGTCCATGTTGTGGGACGATTTGTGCACTTCTTGTAAGTATTTGGTGGCTGCAAATATGACCTGAAGGTTTTTCAGGTTCGCCTGCTATTAAAGTGAATGGGGCCCACCGAGAACTTGCGGTTCGCGAACATTTGAGATCGTGTTCGCGAACCGTCCCGGCCGATGTTCGTCTATCACTACTAGTGAGTCATTTCTTCAGTAGGCGGGTTAAGAAAAGTCCTCAGAGACTCTAGACCAGGGCTGGCCAACCTGCGGCTCTCCAGCTGTTGCAAAACTACAATTCCCACCATGCCGTGCTGTAGGCTGATAGCTGTAAGTAGTCTAGGCATGCTGGGAGTTGTAGTTTTGCAACAGCTGGAGAGCCGCAGGTTGGCCAGCCCTGCTCTAGACTTAGGTTGCTGCTGATGGAGCTGGTACTGCTCCTGCCAACTCACCCCCTTCCCAGCAGCCATAGCAGTGGAGCGTGAGCGCAGAGGGCCCCCCCCCCCCCCGGTCAGGCCTGTGTGAGGATGGGGGATGGCGCACTTAGGCAGCAGCCAAATGACTACATAGGATGTCTCAATAGTATTTCAGTTTGTCCTCCCTTTCAGCGGGTGTAAAAAAGGCCCCCATTTTGTACCAATAGCAACGGACAAACATGGTGGAGGGCCAGTAGTCATGGTAACAATTTGGCTGTCACTAAGCAAGCAACTGAGCATGCATGGGGCCATTTGCGCAAGTGACTCTGAGGGACTGCCTGCCTCCATCTCTACTGCATACTGCCTCGGTGTGTCTGGGTCATCTTCCTCGTCTTCCTCATCAACCTGTAGCTCCTCCAGCTGCTCCTCCTCTCCTGTCACCAGTGTAGAAAAACTTGTGTTTGTGCTCGAATGTCCTCCTCCTCCTCTAGTTCAGCCCCACAGGGCTCATGTGGCCATGAGATATAGTCGCCATGTCTCAGTCATGACCATGGTTTTGGTCGAGACTCTTTGGTCGCATGCACTTGTCAGCGGTTTCTTCTTTGTTCTCAATCACAGGTGAGGGCTCTGTGTTTGTTGCCTCACGTGTGGTTGCCGCTGGCAACATGTTGTGGTTGGCAGTGTAGCAGTCGGAGCTGGTCGCTAGGCTGCTCGCTGTCATAGCATGCGGTTGCCTCTGGCAACGTGTGGTTGAATGTGTTCACTGTCTTGTTTGGTATGCACGGGATTTAGTTGTGTGCGCATTTCCCTTTAAGTGACACTTTGTTTGGTGATGGAAGGGTTAACTCCTTTCCTTGTGTGTGTGGGTGTGGCTACTTGGCCTATTTAGCTCCTGCTGGAAGCCAGAAGTCTGAGGGGTACTTCAGCCATGGTTTGCTGGAGTCATCCTCCTGGTTATTTACCATCTCTCCAGTGAGGGCCACCCTTGTGGTCATAAGTTTATGTATGATGTGATGAAGATGTTTCTTTGGTCTCTTTGTTTATTGCAGCTATGGTTTCCTGGGTTCCTGTGTGATGTGTGGTGTGTGCTGTGTCCGTTTGTGTTGTTGTGGACAGCAGCACTTGTACATGGGTTCCAGGCTGTGTCTGTGGCAGGTAGGTGTTGTACTAGTTGCAGTTACCTGCCATTGCCATATGCTGTTTATGTTCCCCTTTCTTTGCAGCTTGGTCAGTGAGACTCCTGTTCGTCCGTATCTAGGAGGAACAGGTAGTCTTACCCTGCTCCTAGTTCAGGGCCACCCTGAGGGCTAATAGGGACCCCAGGTTCCGGAGTATGAGCCCTCCTACCATCAGGGTCGGCTCATACAGCTAGGAGTCATTGTCAGAATTAGGGATGTAATAGGAGGTGACCTGCTCCCCGATTCCTGTCCTGGCCTAGTAGTGACCACCATCTTCTGTCATCGCACGGCTGAGGGTTTTCCCCATCCTCAGCCGTGACAGTCTCCTGTCCCCTGGCCAGACAGATTTAGCAGCATCTGTTCCAGGTTATGAATCAGTGGAATGACGTTCATCCCGTAGTCTTGGCGACTGATAAATAAAGTGGCCTCCTCAAAGGGCCGAACAAATGGCAGGTGTCATGTATGAGCTGCCACTGGCTAACATTGAAGTTACACAGGGCAATATCTCTGTCCGCCTGTATCATCAAGAAATAATTTATGGCGTTCTCTGTTCATATAATCCGTCCAACATATGGAGGGTGGAATTCCAGCGGGTGGAAACGTTGCATATCAGCCTATGTTGGGGTACGAGTGGCTGAAGTGCATGCAAAGTTTTCTGGCAATTTTCAGGATGTCTTGCAGATGGAGTTAAGACTTCAGGAACTGCTTTACAACCAGATTGAACATGTGCACCATGCAGGGCGCATGGCTCACCCCTCCTTGACGCAGCGCCAACACCATGTTCTTTCCGTTGTCGGTCACCATGGTTCCAATTTTGAGTTGTCGCGGAGAAAGCCAGGATTCAATTTCAATGATGAAGAATGCGAAGCAGTTCCTCCCCTGAGTGACCCCGTTCGCCCAGGGCAAACTAGGTGCAGAACTGCATGACACAGCCATGCTTTGCACATGTGTTATGCTGGTGGAGCACTGTGAATTGTCCCTACAGTTGAGGCTGAGGACATGGTGGAGGATGAGGAGGCAGAGGCGCAGAACCAACGGCGTAAGAACATGAATGTGGAAGCGGCATCACCTGACCAAGCTGCTGGTGTGGCACAGCAGAAACCACATTTACCCAGTGAGACATAAATAACATATATTCCCCCTGACCATAGATACAGCTCCACACGTCGGCAGTGCCGTGCACTTAAGCATACACCAACAGGATCAAGGACTGGCCCACTTTCTGTTCTACGTATGTGTGCAGGTCTGGTACTGCCTTTTTCGCGAAGAAATGACGGCTTGGGACACTCCAATTTGGCTCGGCACAAGGCATCAGTTCTCTGAAAAGTGCAAAGTCCACTAGGAAAGGGAGGGACTGCAGCACCAGCAACTTAGTGTCACGGATGGTGTTGCAGAAAACTGGAAGTTATAAATAAACATCCGACTGACTTGATCCCAAACTAAGGAACATATGGGTGAGCCCTATAAACCCCTAGAGCTCTCCCTGACTGCTATGCCCATGCAAAGGTCTTTATGGTAGACAATTGCATGTCCTCGTACCTAGACTGTGTGACACCTGAAAACCCTATAATAGTGAGGGGACACGACCACCGGCTCCCTGCACTTAATACAGACGGAGTCAGGGTCACCTAGAATCAAGCCAGCAAGGAAACACAAACAAAGGAAAAAAGACTTATCTGAGGAATCAGAAGTTGCAGCCTCCAGTGAACACAATCCAGGAAGTAGTGTAAACCGCAAAGTGAGGCAGTATGGGAGGGAATATAAAGGGAGGCAATCAGTGTAAATAGATGACAGCTGGGAGAAGGAAAGGAGATGACAAAGTGAAACCAAAACAAAGAACATCATGCAAGAGGTACAGAAGAATGTCTGCCAGACCTTCTCAGAGAGCTGGCGGTGACACTTAGCCAGGAGAACATTCAGCTTCTGCGCCATTGGATGAGTGCATGCATACTGTTGTTTCTTGGCAATCGCTTTAGTGATAGATTGCTGACGGAATGACTGACGATGAGTAGGAGGATGAGGAGCAGGAGCATCAGGACCAGCAGGTGATGGAAAGGACAGACAGCTCACTTCGGCTGAGGTGGTGGAACCTTGACTGCATTAAATTGGGTGCGCGCGGTGTGTAGAGGTTGCTGCGGCAGGCTGGACCACAACATCAGTGCCACGGTTCTCCCAGGCCACTTTATGGTGATGCTGCATGTGTTGATGCAGGGCCGTGGTACCAACATTGGCACCCTGGCCACGTTTCTTCTTCTGACCACAAATTCAGCAAATGGACATGTTCACCTCCTCCGATGGCTTAGCAAAAAATTGCCACACCACCGAGTATGGCATTTCCCCCCAACACTCCTCACTGACTGCCTGCTACCACTGCCTCTGTAAACCTCTGCACCGCTACTTTCCGGGCAGGTAGGCTCCTGCAAAGCAGGTGGTGTACCCCGGGCACATTTGGCTCCCGACGTCCCACTGCTACCACTCTGCTGACCAGGGGCGAATTGGGAACCTAAAGTGGCCCTAGAAAAATAACTAAAAGTGGCCCCATATGGTAGGAGGGTCTAAATTGAAAGGAGGCTGTGAAGCTGTGGAATAGACTTTCTCAGGACGTGGTCACAGCAGGAATAGTTGACAGTTTTAAAGCGTTCAGAAGAACGCTTAAAAGTAAACAACATTAATGCTTGTAAAAACGTGTAGAAATCTGAGTCTCAATTCCTTCTGGGATTCGCATCCCCACCTATCCCTTGGTTGAACTCGATGTCTTTTTTCAACCGCATTAACTATGTAACAAAAGTAGGGGGGGTCAGCAATATCATAGAGCAAAATACCACATACCACAGTGCGGCACAATATTTTGCCCCAAAAGCTATCCCTACAAGTTGGCCATTTTCTTTCGTCCTCTTCCAGTTGTCTCTGATTAAGATATGGAGCAGGGTGCTTAGGAGGTGAGATGCGGGACATAGTTGAATTCTGGAGAGCATGTGGCTGGCTGGATACATGAGTAACTGATTCTCAGAGTTAATTACCACTGATAGCTTCTTCTGTACCCAGCCAGCAGCAGAGGTAGAGGCTTTGGTGGCCCCCTGGGCATCGTCCCGCCAGGAAATTTCCCTGTAAGTTCTATGATCAATCTGCCCCCACTGCTGACTCGCGGCCACGCTACCACCTTGCTGGCTCAGCCGCTGCCTCACGCGCAAACTGCCTCCCTCTTCTCCAGATGATGAAGCCCTTTCTTCACTCTGCTCCCAAGTGTGATCGGCTACATCATCATCATCTGCTACTGTCTGCACATCACTTATGTCCCCCTCAACGGTCTCAGGGCCAGGAGCCTGACCGCTCGCAACAGCTGCTCCCATGCGACTCTCATCATCACTACTTGATGACCTACTGGAGGAAGCGGCGGATGTCTCCTCCAGATCTTGGCTGGGCGGTAGCTGCTGACTGTCCTCTAGTAATTCGTCCTCACTGAAAAGTGGAGCTGAGCCTACGGCATATAATACTTCTCGCCCTGAGGGAACGGAAAATGACAGAGGCAAGTTCAGGATAGGTGGGGGCACAGGGCCTGTTCCCAGGCCATGCCAACTAAGCATTGTCAGAGGAACCTACTGACTCTTGGCTGGGGTTGTCGGATGTCACTTGCGACGAAGTCGAAGACCGAGTCAACCAATCAATGCTGGGTTGCCAGTTAAGACACGACCGTTAGATTACACTGGGGAGCTCAGGGCTCTCGCTGCGACTCCTGCTGCCACCACCCCCCCTTCTTCTACTGCTACTTATGCCTGCGACACAAACATTTTGAAGGGCCTGTCACCTGTCTGTCTGACAAACTGTATAGTAAAAGAATGAAATAAATATATATTTTTTCCTATTAATACACCCCTCAAAAAATGTAAAACAATGTAAAATCAACGCAGAACGGCTAATAGGACGTACGGATCTTTCCTATTTATACACCCCGTAAATGGCTGTAGTACAATGTAACTTCACAGCAGAACGGCAATTAAGGTGTATTCTTTTTACTATTAATAAACCCCCCCAAAAAAGTATAACAATCAAAATTCACTGCAGAATGGCTAATAGGATGTACATACACTCACCTAAAGAATTATTAGGAACCCCATACTAATACGGTGTTGGACCCCCTTTTGCCTTCAGAACTGCCTTAATTCTACTTGGCATTGATTCCACAAGGTGCTGATAGCATTCTTTAGAAATGTTGGCCCATATTGATAGGATAGCATCTGGCAGTTGATGGAGATTTGAGGGATGCACATCCAGGGCACGAAGCTCCCGTTCCACCACATCCCAAAGATGCTCTATTGGGTTGAGATCTGGTGACTGTGGGGCCATTTTAGTACAGTGAACTCATTGTCATGTTCAAGAAACCAATGTGAAATGATTCGAGCTTTGTGACATGGTGCATTATCCTGCTGGAAGTAGCCATCAGAGGATGGATACATGTTCTCATTCTGTTTACGCCAAATTCGGACTCCATTTGAATGTCTCAACAGAAATCGAGACTCATCAGACCAGGCAACATTTTTCCAGTCTTCAACAGTCCAATTTTGGTGAGCTCGTGCAAATTGTAGCCTCTTTTTCCTATTTGTAGTGGAGATAAGTGGTACCCGGTGGGGTCTTCTGCTGTTGTAGCCCATCCGCCTCAAGGTTGTGCGTGTTGTGGCTTCACAAATACTTTGCTGCATACCTCGGTTGTAACGAGTGGTTATTTCAGTCAACGTTGCTCTTCTGTCAGCTTGAATCAGTCGGCCCATTCTCCTCTGACATCTAGCATCCACAAGGCATTTTTGCCCACAGGACTGCCGCATACTGGAGGTTTTTCCCTTTTTACACCATTCTTTGTAAACCCTAGAAATGGTTGTGCGTGAAAATCCCAGTAACTGAGCAGATTGTGAAATACATAGACCGGCCCGTCTGGCACCAACAACCATGCCACGCTCAAAATGGCTTAAATCAACCTTTCTTTCCCATTCTGACATTCAGTTTGGAGTTCAGGAGATTGTCTTGACCAGGACCACCCCCCTAAATGCATTGAAGCAATTGCCATGTGATTGGTTGACTTGATAATTGCATTAATGAGAAATAGAACAGGTGTTCCTAATAATTCTTTAGGTGAGTGTATATTTCCTATTAATACACCCCGTAAATGGCTGTATCACACAGAACTTGCACCCCAATAACAAGTAAAGTTTGCTGGAATTACTGATGTATCATATAGTGCAAACAGCCTAAAAGCAGCAGTATAACTGCAATTTGGATCCCCAATTATTGCAGCAAGATGTAACACAATCACTCCTATTACCCAGGCTGTACACTCTCCTATTGCACTTTATAGTGTAGATAATGCCTCCCTATCTTTTCCCTACACCTTGAATAATCTTTCCCTGAACTTCTAACTCAATTTTTCAGCACAATAAAGTCTTTCCTATCACTGTCTCTAGCGCCTGCTGACGTCTCTCCCTGCACTAAGTACACTGGAAAAATGGCTGAGGGTATTTATAGGGCTGTGACATCACAGGGGCTCGCTGGCTGCTGATTGGCTGCATGCATGGCATTGTGGGTGATCTCTTATTCCCAGAGTCCTTTGCTCAATGTCCTAACATGTGCAGCAGCCATTTTTGGAAAAAAGGTGATTCGTTACCAAAAAGCATGAGGAAATTTTACTTTGGTGCGAATCAAATTTTTCCTGAAATTTAGATCAATTCCACTTCATCAACTTCGATTTTCTCATCTCTAATTACCACAACACATTTTATTTAGGATATTGGGATCTGAACAGAAAAAGAGCAAATGCATAGAACTTCCTTTAAATATGATCAGAGTGCTCCTTATTCCTTAAGTTTAAGGGAAGAAATGTAAAAAGTGGAAAGTTTTCCTTAATTTGTTGTGAGCAGTTCACAGTGTGATTATTTTTCAATCGGAAAAAGTCATAGTATAGTACAGTCTGCTCTTGTTTACACATCATAACATCATGTGCTGAAGTCAGATGACTAAGCATAACCAGTATAAAGGAAAGGAAAACAATCGGAAATGAATTTGTAGCAGAGACAAGCAGTTCTGTTTGAACACAAATGAACTTGGTGGAAAATGTTACTTTGAGAAGAATTTGGAGAGTTTACCTATGATACAGAAGGGATTAGTCTATAACACCACAGGGAGAACAGTGAGTAATCTAGTGGATTTCTTTTCTGCAAAGTACCAACCCTAGATGTTTTAATAGGCTTGAAATTGATATAAGGTCAGGTACATACCACGTTTGTGCTCAAAGGCAATGTATTTGTCTAGTAAATCATCACTATGTATACTGTACATAAGCCTCTGCTGTACAGTCACACATCAAAGGTCTGTCCATTAGTATACATCTGCCAGGAGCACATACCCAAACATGCTGTAAACTAACATGAACCTACATATTTTATTTTTACTTCAAAATATTATGCAACAGTTGTGGTCGGATCGGCTATCAGAAAGGTGAACCTAACCTATCTAACCCTATCTACAACAAGCAGTAGAATTATGCCATAACTGCTGTGGAAGGGCAGCCTAAAGTGGCCAAAAAGAGCAGATCTTAGTTTAGAGTAAATATATACATACCGTTACGACACCCACTTTGAACGAAAAAGACCTTTCACGATGAAGGTGCGGAATATACCGTATATAATACAGTGACTTCCATCTACCTTACCTCTTTGTCTTGTGCAACCAGCACATCGTTCTTGGAGGTGGTTAATGCTGATGCAATTGAAAGAGTGGCCAGTAACCAGAAACGATTTACTCCTATGTACACTAACAACACATGACCATATAATGAGAAGGTGTGAATCCTGAGAGCTGCAGACTGAAACAATCAATGGTGAATCTGTTGGAAGGGCCTAAATTAACTCCAACCATTCTCCAAGGGCCCTGATAGGACACAAACTGTTCCTGGTGGCAAAATACTTCACCTCTACTTATTCCCCAGGCCACACTTTTTATTTTATTTATATTTTTTATAAAGGACCCAAAAAATTAGAACATGGCGTAGTAGTAGATTAAGTGAAATGTGTAAACTCACCAGGCCTGGGGAACCATAAACAGGAATACATGCCTATTTCGATTAACGAGCTAATGTTTCCTGTAATAAGGACAGAACGTACACACCATACCTGCAGTTGTGACAGAAAATAAGCTTAAAGGGATTCTGTCATGAGATTTGAGCCCTATAAGCTAAACATATGGCCAGGTCCGTACTAATAACATGAATCCTAAACTGCCCTTATTAAACCTGCTTGTGGCTCTATTAGCCCACAAAACAGTTTTTTATAAGCTGTCACTCGCCTACCTAAGGTGCCCAAGGGGTTTTACGTTAACCCAGGGTGCCCGCCCGCACCCCTCGCAGTCTGGTGCCCAGCGCCGCCTTCCTCACCTCAGCCCCGCCTCCGAAATCCTCCCGTCCTTCTGCTAGATCCGGCGCCTGCGCACTAGGCTCAGCATAATGCGCCGCAGACTCCTGGCAGCGGCTTCGTTGAGCGAAGTGCGCATGCGTATCAGGCGGCGCATGTGCACTTCGCTCAACGAAGCCGCTGCCAGGAATTTGGTTAACTGGGGCAAGAGACCAATCTGAGTGAATACGAACCAGAAGTCAAGGAGACCAGTCTGAGTGAATGCAAACCTGGACTAAAGAACACCAAAACTAATTTTTTTCTTTTTTTTTCGAAGTGAACAGAAAAGGTAGACCTATGGAATGTAACAAACCACCAAGGAAAGAAACGTAAGCCTGAAAAGAAAGCAGCTATGTTTATCGGAAGAGCAGTATCAGAGCGGTGTGCCGATTGCCCTAGTAAGAATACTGAGTAACCATGATGTAGAAATGAAAAGAAATGCAGCTTCAAGTGGAAGCAGAGTATAACACGTAATGTAAGAACAAGTGGGTGAATGCAGCTCTGGATGTGAGTGGTGCCTAAAACATGGTATGGGCACAGCTCTGAGTATGAGCATGAAGAGCACGGTATAAAGCAGCCGTATGAATGTAATCTGAAAGTGAGCAGAGTATTAACGTAATGCAACAGCGGACGCATGAACGCAGCTCTAGTAGTGAATGGCGTATAGGACAAAATGTAAATGCAGACACACGGACGTAGCTTGAAGGTAACAATCCTATCCACAATCATTAGACCATTAGCGCCAAACCCCCTTCGTCCCAGAACACTGCAAATCGCGGACCGCAGTGTGACCAGAAATGATTTACTCCTATGTACACTAACAACATACCTATTCTAGGCACATGTTCAAACCAATAACAATATGCAATAGCCCCCAACAAGCCCCTAAACAGCCGGACAAAATATACTAACAACAGTCATTTGACTGTTAGCACTCAACTCTGCTTCGTCCCAGCGTATGCTCAGACCGCAATGTGGGTCTCATGCAAACGAGTCTGATTTTACCGTGAACACCAGCACTCACCTGGCACCATCTGCCGCTGCCCAGGCGTGAACGAGCTTGAGCCCACTGCAGATACGCGCCCCGCATGTAAACCAGGTATCAGAAAACATACAACCATTCCTATTCTAAGCACATGCTACCCCAATAACTGTATGCAATGGCCCCACCAGGCCTCTGAATAGCCAGACAAACAATACTAACAACCATGGTTCGACCATTAGTGCCCAAACTCTGCTTCATCCCAGAGTGCTACATGTCGTGGACCGCAGCATGGGTCCCATGCAAACAACTCCGATCCTACCATGAATACCAGCGCCCTTCTGCCGTCGCCCAGCCGTAAGGAGCCTCCACACCATGCTGCTGTATCCTAGAGCTGAGCCAGAGGTAGTGAAATCAGCTGAATCGGCGTCAGCCTGGGCCCACAGGTGCCTATAAATAGCCTAGTAATCAGCCAGCCTGGGCCCACAGGTACGTATGAATAGCCTTGCAATCAGCCTCCCCTCCCACAAATGCAACAATATCTTGCTTATACTATACAAAATATGCATTTATTGATGATACTATAAAAATACATCTTCATGAACCATATGCAATTTATATAAAAAGAAACGTGCCATATGAAAATGACCCATTGTTAAAATTTTTATGTTAAACAAATTTTTAAATAATTTGAGGTGATTATTTTTTATTTTTCATTACAGATTTACTGACATTATGTCATCATCATTCCGGGCAGATAGCACCTCTGTGTATAGACAACACAGTATCTTCCAATAGGTGATTGTCAGAGCTTCTTTACTCCTTTCTTGTACAATGACCTCTGCATAGGACACAGAGAATGCCTCGAAGACTCTCCTATAGAGGTCTCATCCTTGTGTCTATGGCCCATTTGTCTGCCATAAAGAAATTATTTAAATGCTTTCTAAATGCTGTTAAGAACAGCTCAGGCAAGAAGATGGCGGCCCATAATCATGTTCATCTGGTTTTGACTGCCATAAAAAAAAAAATTGGTGAGACATTCCCTTTAAATAGCAAGTTTTTCCAGGTTTAGTAAATAATAAATTGCAATTTTTCTTTGTCAAGGCCAGGCACATGCTTTGCATTCTATAAAATCTGTAAGGTATACCTTAAAGTGGATCTAGGATTTGATTTGAAAAGGTTGTAAGAGGGTGGGGAAATTCTTTAGAAATTGGTCAAGTGGTAAAATAAATTAATGTAATATTTAACCCTTACTAATCCCCATCCCTGCTGGTCTCTATTTAGTATTCCCAATTCGACACACAGGAAATACCAGCTCAATCAATCTCTGGCTGCAGTGGTGATCTGCATCAGCCAGCGATTGGGGCCAGGCACTCCTGCAAGGGTCAGATGTGAAATATCGGGGATAGTTGAGGGTGAGTATCCCTTCTTTTCTTTATTTTTTACTACTCTGAACTGTTTATGAACCATTGTCCCCCCCCCCCCTAAAAAATGTTTCCTATGTGAGGATAGCATAAGATAGAGGGGCAAATGCTGAGCTCAGGGATTTATAGTTTTTTACTATTTCATTTTTTATTTAAAATGCTGTAGAGGATCATCTGGATTCAGGACTCACAGGTTTTCTCTATGAGTTCTGGAAGCATCCACTTTAGGCCTCTTGCACACAAACGTAATTTTCATTCCGTTTCCGTTCCGTTTTTTTTGCGGACCTTATACCATTCATTTCAATGGGTCCGCAAAAAAAACGTATTTCCATTCCGCAAAAGAATAGAACATGTCCTATTATTGTCTGCATTACCGACAAGGATATACTGTTCTATTAGGGGCCAGCTGTTCCGTTCCGCAAAATACAGAATGTACTCGGACGTCATCCGTATTTTTGGAGGATCCGTTTTTTCAGGACCGCAAAATACATATGGTCATGTGCAAGAGGCCTTACCTTGTACTTCAGTTCTTAAAAGTACATCTGATACAGGCCTTGTGTAAAATCTTTACAATAGTTATAGTTGTGTGAGCTGCACATGGAAGCTACATTATTACATTGCAGCATGTAACAGGTAACTAAAAGTTTGAAGGGCATGTCTGAGAATAACAAAAACTGGAACAAAGGCAAGTGATGGTGTAAAATAGCAAGTATTATTTACCTGGTGATTCTGCTGCTGCTCTAGCGCCACCGTTCCAGTCCTCCCCACCTGTTTTTGCATGCAGGGGCATAGTCTTGGTGTCACATCAACAACACCTGACTGTGGAAACCAATTACTGATCTCGAAGGTACACTGTTTAGGCCATATATTAGCTACAGCAGTCGCACGTTGCCAATGAGACATCAGTGCAGTATCCCTGTAAACAAAGACCAGCCAATATGTTTTACTGTAGTTCCATCAGAGGTAATATACAAATAGTACAAGGTTATAAAAAGTGAGAAATATTCAGAGAATTGAGGAGGAATGTGTGGCAAGTTTATACATCAATCTGTCTATGCAGTTCATTTGCAATTCCCAATTATGTAAATAATTGTCTAAAAGGTGAATTTGTCAATGCAAATTTCTTTCATTTCTAGGTGACCATTTCCCATGATAAAATGTTCTTTTGGATGAGGTATCCATATTAATGCATTACTGCATTGTCGCAAACAGTTGCTAAAAAAACCTTTAATAATCATATATTTCATATATAGAATTTTTTTATATAAAAACTGTGACTGACATATTTCCACTTAACTCAAATACTACGAAAACTGATCATGTTAGAATATGAGCAAATAAAAAATCATAAAGAATATAGGAAGATGGCTCTCTTTCATAAAAATAGGTAATATTAGATAGTACAAGGGACCAAGGCATAGAAATAGAGGTAAGGGTGAGTTCACATCACCGTTATGGATTTAATTTTTGCTTTCCGTTATAACATGGTTATAATGGAAAATAATTGAATCCACGAGACGGAAGTCAAAACGGAAGCCTTTAACCACCTCAGCCCCCAGTGCTTAAACACCCTGAAAGACCAGGCCACTTTTTACACTTCTGACCTACACTACTTTCACCGTTTATTGCTCGGTCATGCAACTTACCACCCAAATGAATTTTACCTCCTTTTCTTCTCACTAATAGAGCTTTCATTTGGTGGTATTTCATTGCTGCTGACATTTTTACTTTTTTTGTTATTAATCGAAATTTAACGATTTTTTTGCAAAAAAATGACATTTTTCACTTTCAGTTGTAAAATTTTGCAAAAAAAACGACATCCATATAGAAATTTTGCTCTAAATTTATAGTTCTACATGTCTTTGATAAAAAAAAAATGTTTGGGTAAAAAAAAAATGGTTTGGGTAAAAGTTATAGCGTTTACAAACTATGGTACAAAAATGTGAATTTCCGCTTTTTGAAGCAGCTCTGACTTTCTGAGCACCTGTCATGTTTCCTGAAGTTCTACAATGCCCAGACAGTACAAACACCCCACAAATGACCCCATTTCTGAAAGTACACACCCTAAGGTATTCGCTGATGGGCATAGTGAGTTCATAGAACTTTTTATTTTTTGTCACAAGTTAGCGGAAAATGATGATTTTTTTTATTTTATTTTTTTTTCTTACAAAGTCTCATATTCCACTAACTTGTGACAAAAAATAAAAAGTTCTATGAACTCACTATGCCCATCAGCGAATACCTTGGGGTCTCTTCTTTCCAAAATGGGGTCACTTGTGGGGTAGTTATACTGCCCTGGCATTCTAGGGGCCCAAATGTGTGGTAAAGAGTTTGAAATCAAATTCAGTAAAAAATGACCTGTGAAATCCGAAAGGTGCTCTTTGGAATATGGGCCCCTTTGCCCACCTAGGCTGCAAAAAAGTGTCACACATCTGGTATCCCCGTACTCAGGAGAAGTTGAGGAATGTGTTTTGGGGTGTCTTTTTACATATACCCATGCTGGGTGAGATAAATATCTTGGTCAAATGACAACTTTGTATAAAAAAATGGGAAAAGTTGTCTTTTGCCAAGATATTTCTCTCACCCAGCATGGGTATATATAAAATGACACCCCAAAACACATTCCCCACCTTCTCCTGAGTACGGAGATACCAGATGTGTGACACTTTTTTGCAGCCTAGGTGGGCAAAGGGGCCCATATTCCAAAGAGCACCTTTCGGATTTCACTCATCATTTTTTACAGAATTTAATTTCTAACTCCTTACCACACATTTGGGCCCCTAGAATGCCAGGGCAGTATAACTACCCCACAAGTGACCCCATTTTGGAAAGAAGACACCCCAAGGTATTCCATGAGGGGCATGGCGAGTTCCTAGAATTTTTTATTTTTTGTCACAAGTTAGTGGAAAATGATGATTTTTTTTTTTTTTTTTTTTTCATACAAAGTCTCATATTCCACTAACTTGTGACAAAAAATAAAAACTTCCATGAACTCACTATGCCCATCAGCGAATACCTTGGGGTCTCTTCTTTCCAAAATGGGGTCACTTGTGGGGTAGTTATACTGCCCTGGCATTCTAGGGGCCCAAATGTGTGGTAAGGAGTTTGAAATCAAATTCTGTAAAAAATGACGAGTGAAATCCGAAAGGTGCTCTTTGGAATATGGGCCCCTTTGCCCACCTAGGCTGCAAAAAAGTGTCACACATGTGGTATTGCCGTACTCAGGAGAAGTTGAGGAATGTGTTTTGGGGTGTCTTTTTACATATACCCATGCTGGGTGAGATAAATATCTTGGTCAAATGACAACTTTGTATAAAAAAATGGGAAAAGTTGTCTTTTGCCAAGATATTTCTCTCACCCAGCATGGGTATATATAAAATGACACCCCAAAACACATTCCCCACCTTCTCCTGAGTACGGAGATACCAGATGTGTGACACTTTTTTGCAGCCTAGGTGGGCAAAGGGGCCCATATTCCAAAGAGCACCTTTCGGATTTCACAGGTCATTTTTTACTGAATTTGATTTCAAACTCCTTACCACACATTTGGGCCCCTAGAATGCCAGGGCAGTATAACTACCCCACAAGTGACCCCATTTTGGAAAGAAGAGACCCCAAGGTATTCGCTGATGGGCATAGTGAGTTCATGGAAATTTTTTTTTTTTGTCACAAGTTAGTGGAATAGGAGACTTTGTATGAAAAAAAAAAAAAAAAAAAAAAAATCATCATTTTCCACTAACTTTTGACAAAAAAAAAAAAATTCTAGGAACTTGCCATGCCCCTCACGGAATACCTTGGGGTGTCTTCTTTCCAAAATGGGGTCACTTGTGGGGCAGTTATACTGCCCTGGCATTTTCCAGGGGCCCTAATGTCTGGTAAGTAGGTAAATGACCTGTGAAATCTGAAAGGTGCTCTTTGGAATGTGGGCCCCTTTGCCCAGCTAGGCTGCAAAAAAGTGTCACACATCTGGTATCTCCGTACTCAGGAGAAGGTAAGGAATGTGTTTTGGGGTGTCATTTTACATATACCCATGCTGGGTGAGAGAAATATCTTGGCAAAAGACAACTTTTCCCATTTTTTTTATACAAAGTTGGCATTTGACCAAGATATTTATCTCACCCAGCATGGGTATATGTAAAATGACACCCCAAAACATATTCCCCAACTTCTGCTGAATACGGAGATACCACATGTGTGACACTTTTTTGCAGCCTAGGTGGGCAAAGGGGCCCAAATTCCTTTTAGGAGGGCATTTTTAGACATTTGGATACCAGACTTCTTCTCACGCTTTGGGGCCCCTAAAATGCCAGGGCAGTATAAATACCCCACATGTGACCCCATTTTGGAAAGAAGACACCCCAAGGTATTCAATGAGGGGCATGGCGAGTTCATTGAAAAAAAGAAAATTTTGGCACAAGTTAGCGGAAATTGATTTTTTGGATTTTGTTCTCACAAAGTCTCCCTTTCCGCTAACTTGGGACAAAAATTTCAATCTTTCATGGACTCAATATGCCCCTCAGCGAATACCTTGGGGTGTCTTCTTTCCAAAATGGTGTTATTTGTGGGGTGTTTGTACTGCCCTGGCATTTGAGGGTCTCCGCAATCATTACATGTATGCCCAGCATTAGGAGTTTCTGCCATTCTCCTTATATTGAGCATACGGGTAATGAGATTTTTTTTTTCCGTTCAGCCTCTGGGCTGAAAGAAAAAAATGAACGGCACAGATTTCTTCATTCGCATCGATCAATGTGGATGAAAAAATCTCTGCCAAAAAAAGAAAAAGGAGGGGAAAGGCGTCTGCCAGGACATAGGAGCTCCGCCCAACATCCATACCCACTTCAGCTCGTATGCCCTGGCAAACCAGATTTCTCCATTCACATCAATCGATGTGGATGAATAAATCATTGCCGGGATTTTTTATTTTATATATACAAAGTGTTTGCCAAAGTATATGAACACCGCCACCTCCTCAGCTCATATGCCTCGGCAAACATATCTTTTACTGCAGAGGAGAAATCTCGTCTTGCAGCGCCGCATACACCGACTTGCGTGTAATCTGACAGCAGCACAATGCTTCTGTCTGAATGCACATCAGTGCTGCAGCTAGTCGATCGGTTGGTCCACCTGAAAGGTAAAAAAAACAAAACAAAAAAGAAAAAACCAGGCCGCAAAGCAATAACTTTATTAACTTTAGAACAGAACATATTAACTTTTTTAAACTTTTTTAACTTTTTTACTTACCGGTAATTTTTTTTTTGTTTAGTTTTTTTTACCTTTATAGAACAAACCTCTCCTTCCCCATGGGACAATGTGCAAAGCACAAATCGCCCAAAGATGTGGCGAAGTACGTTATGCACTTTATCCCAGGTGAAAGGAGAGGTTTGCAGCAGCTGAGAGTAAAAGGGCCCTAATAGCCCTGTGTGCCTGTCCTGTGAGATGCAATCCCTATGCTAGGTGTACCTGTGTGTGGTACTTCCGGAAACACTCTCCATAGCATAGGGCAGGGTGGTCAGCACAGTCAGGACAGAAATAGCGGGTGTCACGCCTTATTCCACTCCTGCTACAGACACGACATCTTTTTCGGGGTGACGGTTGGGTTGAGGTACCAGGAACGACACTGGGGAAATGTCGCTCGTGTAGACGGCTAACTACACTGGGGGATGGGGCCACGGAACCTCCTGGGTAAAGGAGGTTCTCGATGATCTCTTCCTGGAATTTGAGGAAAGATCGTGTTCTCCCAGCCTTACTGTAGAGAGCAAAACTATTGTACAGCGCCAATTGAATTAAATATACAGACACCTTCTTAAACCAGCGTCTGGTTCTGCGGGAAACTAAATACGGAGACAACATCTGGTCATTGAAGTCCACCCCTCCCATGAGCGCATTATAGTCGTGGACACAGAGGGGCTTTTCAATGACACGGGTTGCTCGCTCAATTTGGATTGTCGTGTCTGCGTGAATGGAGGAGAGCATGTAAACGTCACGCTTGTCTCTCCATTTCACCGCGAGCAGTTCTTCGTTACACAAGGCAGCCCTCTCCCCCCTTGCAAGACGGGTGGTTACAAGCCGTTGGGGGAAGCCCACGCGACTAGTTCGCGCGGTGCCACAGGCGCAAATCCGTTCTAGAAACAAATGCCTAAAGAGGGCCACACTTGTGTAAAAATTGTCCACATAAAGATGGTACCCCTTGCCGAATAAGGGTGACACCAAGTCCCAGACTGTCTTCCCACTGCTCCCCAGGTAGTCAGGGCAACCGACCGGCTCCAGGGTCTGATCTTTTCCCTCATAGACACGAAATTTGTGGGTATAGCCTGTGGCCCTTTCACAGAGCTTATACAATTTGACCCCATACCGGGCACGCTTGCTTGGGATGTACTGTTTGAAGCCAAGGCGCCCGGTAAAATGTATTAGGGACTCGTCTACGCAGATGTTTTGCTCGGGGGTATACAAATCTGCAAATTTCTGGTTGAAATGGTCTATGAGGGGCCGAATTTTGTGGAGCCGGTCAAAAGCTGGGTGGCCTCTGGGACGGGAGGTGGTGTTGTCGCTAAAATGCAGGAAACGGAGGATGGCCTCAAATCGTGCCCTGGACATAGCAGCAGAGAACATGGGCATGTGATGAATCGGGTGCGTTGACCAATATGACCGCAATTCATGCTTTTTTGTCAGGCCCATGTTGAGGAGAAGGCCCAAAAAAATTTTAATTTCGGAAACTTGGACTGGTTTCCACCGGAAAGGCTGGGCATAAAAGCTTCCCGGGTTGGCGGATATAAATTGTGTGGCATACTGGTTGGTCTCTGCCACGACTAAGTCCAAGAGCTCCGCAGTCAAGAACAGCTCAAAAAATCCCAGGGCCGAACCGATTTGAGCCGTCTCAACCCGAACTCCAGACTGGGCGGTGAAAGGGGGAACTACAGGTGCGGCTGAAGTTGGTGACTGCCAATCAGGGTTTGCCAGCACCTCAGGGATTCTAGGGGCTCTACGGGCCTGTCTGTGCGGTGGCTGCGACGGGGTAACTAGTGCACGTGCCACCGTACCAGCTTCAACTGCCCTTCTGGTGCTCGCCACGTCACCATGTTGTACGGCAGTGCTGGTACTAGGTCCAGGGAGGGCTGCGCTGCTGGTGTATGCCTCACCACGTGATCCGGCAGCGACAGCCCCACTCTGCTGCTCTTGAAGCGGATCCTGCATAACCTGTGGTCTAGCGACATGGGGCCGGGTACGCCTGGTGCTGCCAGGGACCTCCACCTCCTCGTCCGAACTTTGGGTCAGAGAGCCACTGCTTTCTACAGGTTCATATTCTGACCCGCTAGATTCGTCAGATGAGGGTTCCCACTCCTCATCCGACTGGGTCAGAATCCTGTAGGCCTCTTCAGAAGAATACCCCCTGTTTGACATTTTGGACTACTAAATTTAGGGGTATTCCCTGAGACTACCCAAGAAAAAAAGCAAGCCTGTCTTACAAAGGGGAGGCTAGCGAAGTACCGGAGGCCGCTGCGGTTGATAAAAAATATCAAAACAGATTTTTTTTATCGCCGCAGTGCGTGTAAAATGAATGTGCAGTGATCAAAAAATATATATTTTTTGTCACTGCGGTGGGGCGGGCGTGGGTGAACGCACGTGTGGGCGACCGATCAGGCCTGATCGGGCAAACACTGCGTTTTGGGTGGAGGGCGAACTAAAGTGACACTAATACTATTATAGATCTGACCGTGATCAGTTTTGATCACTTACAGATACTATAAAAGTACAAATGCTGATTAGCGATACGCTATTCAGCGAATAAAAGTGACTGCGGTGGGGTGGGCGCTAACTGACGCTAACTACCTAACCAAGGGGCCTAAACTATCCCTAAAACCTAACAGCCAATACTAGTGAAAAAAAAAAAGTGACAGTTTACACTGATCACTTTTTTTCCTTTCACTGGTGATTGACAGGGGCGATCAAAGGGGTGATCAAAGGGTTAATTGGGGTGCAGGGGGGTGATCAGGGGCTACAGTGAAGTGTTTGGTGTACTCACAGTGATGTCTGCTTCTCTGCTGGATCCAACCGACGAAAAGGACCAGCAGAGGAGCAGAGAAGCCATATAACAGATCATATTTACTAATATGATCTGTTATATGGCTTGTGATTGGATTTTTTAAAAATCGCCAGCCTGCCAGCCAATGATCGTTGCTGGCAGGCTGGTGACGAACTTGTTCTTTAACTTTTGCCGGCCCGCGATGCGCATGCGCGGGCCGGCTTGGAGCGAAATTTCGCGTCTCGCGAGATGACGCGTATATGCGTGACTGTGCGCAGCGCTGCCACCTCCGGAACGCGAATCTGCGTTAGGCGGTCCGGAGGTGGTTAAGAGGCATTCCATTTTGATCCTTCATAATACAAGTCAATGGGCCGATCTGTCCTGGTTTCCATTATGCAGGAGTCCAGTCCTGCACAACGGAAACCAGGACAGATCCGTTATGCTGCTGATAGACTTCTATTATGACGTAATGTAAGTAAGTAAGAGCATTATATTCTGCTATATCGCACTATGAGCAATCTAACTATCCAAAAAAAAAAAATGAGTTTTGCAGGGTGACAGAAACCCTTTAACATGTTTGTCTATAATTTTCTTTCTAATCTTCTTTCTAATCTCTTCTTAGCTTTCTTTGGTCCATAATAACAAACAGCACAGTGACTACTTTTCTCCCTTTAAATAGGCAGACTGACTGGTTAACATCACAGGTATCTTCAAACTTGTAATTACAGGACACATCTTAGGCTACATTCACACGGCTGTATGTACCTGATGATACTGCATGATGGATAGGTATTTAGAGAAGGGATGGTGGCTCACTCACTGTTCCACTTTTGGAAAGGTGCACTGCCCTACAGCACTCCCTATTGCTGATAGAGTAAAGAGGAAAGTAATTGAATTGGGCGTCACTCAAATATCAGGCAAACATATGTGCAAGTTGGATTATATCAGATAAAATTTTATATCACATTTATAATACAAACAACATGTTACATAAAAACAATATACTTAAAAAACAGCAATATATAAAAAACACAATTAAAATAGATGAATAACACTGAGTGAATTGTGCCAAAATAAGTTCCAAGGTCTGTGGCCCAATATAAATAGAGTCTCATATGATGTATGTCACTATGGGGCTGTATCACCGTGACCTTTATAATTCATCCCAAAGTTTATAGCACAAAAAAATGGAGTCTCATGCGAACGTGTGTCACAATGGGCTGACCATAAAAGTCATATATTCATATATACGTAAAGGTGCTTATAGCAATGTTCAAGCGATATTCATATATCAGGGTATCAAGGTACTTTACCACTCTGCGTCTTCTATAATCGTGGAGTCACTTGTAAACCTGGCGCTTTAGTCCAATGCTCTGTTGTGAGCTGCAAAGACCTGCACGTAGGAGCGGTATAGCTTTACTTCCACCGCTAGACCTGCCAGGACCTGTGTGGCGTCCCACGTGGTACACTAGGCGGTCATGTGATTTATGCTTGCAGGCGGGGATTTCAAATTTCCTTAGGTGCAGGTGATTAGCTCCGTTGTTGCTTAAAGTCCGATTAGGGACATGCAGTTGCAGGTACTTCTTTCTTGGTGGTCCCTCACTGTCAATACCATACGCGTTTCGGGGTAAAAGGACCCCTTCTTCAGTGGTGTAGACAGTGATGGCCAAATGTCCTTTTTTATATATTATCCTTAATTGGAGCATTGCATGTTGGGACAGTGAGGGACTTGGAAGACATGGATATGGATTTTAATATGGGGATATACAATTAGAATAGCTGTCCCCATTCATTATTCCTTTCCATACACCTGCGATTCAGTACCGTATACATGTTTTAAGAAACAAAGAACGCATATGCGATTTTTTCTTTCTCAATGCGTTTTCTCAGTGAACTAATTTGTATTCACATCTAGAGTCCATATACAGTTGCAAGAAAAAGTATGTGAACCCTTTGGAATGATATGGATTTCTGCACAAATTGGTCATAAAATGTGATCTGATCTTCATCTAAGTCACAACAATAGACAATCACAGTCTGCTTAAACTAATAACACACAAAGAATTAAATGTTACTATGTTTTTATTGAACACACCATGTAAACATTCACAGTGCAGGTGGAAAAAGTATGTGAACCCCTAGACAAATGACATCTCCAAGAGCTAATTGGAGTGAGGTGTCAGCCAACTGGAGTCCAATCAATGAGATGAGATTAGAGGTGTTGGTTACAGCTGCCCTACCCTATAAAAAACACACACCAGTTCTGGGTTTGCTTTTCACAAGAACCATTGCCTGGTGTGAATGATGCCTCACATAAAAGAGCTCTCAGAAGACCTACTATTAAGAATTGTTGACTTGCATAAAGCTGGAAAGGGTTATAAAAATATCTCCAAAAGCCTTGCTGTTCATCAGTCCACGGTAAGACCAATTGTCTATAAATGGAGAAAGTTCAGCACTGCTGCTACTCTCCCTAGGAGTGGCCGTCCTGTAAAGATGACTGCAAGAGCACAGTGCAGACTGCTCAGTGAGGTGAAGATTAGAATCCTAGAGTGTCAGCTAAAGACTTACAAAAGTCTCTGGCATATGCTAACATCCCTGTTAGTGAATCTACGATATGTAAAACACTGAACAAGAATGGATTTCATGGGAGGATACCACAGAGGAAGCCACTGCTGTCCAAAAAAAACATTTCTGCACGTTTACAGTTTGCACAAGAGCACCTGGATGTTCCACAGCAGTACTGGCAAAATATTCTGTGGACAGATGAAACCAAAGTTGAGTTGTTTGGAAGAAACACACAACACTACGTGTGGTGAAAAAGAGGCACAGCACACCAATATCAAAACCTCATCCCAACTGTGAAGAATGGTGGTGGGGGCATCATGGTTTTGGGCTGCTTTGCTGCATCAGGGCCTGGATGGATTGCTATCATCAAAGGAAAAATGAATTCCCAAGTTTATTAAGACATTTTGCAGGAGAACTTAAGGCCATCTGTCCACCAGCTGAAGCTCAACAGCAGATTGGTGTTGCAACAGGACAATGACCCAAAGCATAGAAGTAAATCAACAACAGAATGGCTTAAACAGAAGAAAATATGCCTTCTGGAGTGGCCCAGTCAGATTCCTGAACTCAACCCGATTGAGATGCTGTGGCATGACCTCAAAAAAGTGATTCACACCAGACATCCCAAGAATATTGCTGAACTGAAACAGTTCTGTAAAGGGGAATAGTCAAGAATTACTCCTGACCGTTGTGCACGTCTCATCTGCAACTACAGGAAACATTTGGTTGAAGTTATTGCTGCCAAAGGAGGTTCAACCAATTATTAAATCCAAGGGTTCACATACTTTTTCCACCTGCACTGTGAATGTTTACATGGTGTGTTCAATAAAAACATGGTAACATTTAATTCTTTGTGTGTTATTAGTTTAAGCAGACTGTGATTGTCTATTGTTATGACTTAGATGAAGATCAGATCACATTTCATGACCAATTTGTGCAGAAATCCATATCATTCCAAAGGGTTCACATACTTTTTCTTGCAACTGTACATCATGTATATAAGAAACAACAGTAAAAACATGTATAATTAACTCAATATGTATGCTGTTTATACATAAACCTTAAAATAACCCGTAGAGTTAAAAATATAGACAAACGCATATGCGGTTTTCCCACGTTTTCAATGCGTTTTTTCCAAAAATCTGTAAAAATGCTAAAATCGGAGACTGGAGATTATGTGTTGAGGTCTCAATTGCATATCTATCTTAACACGATGTAATAAGTATGATAGGCAACAACGGAGCTAATCACCTGCACCTAAGGAAATTTGAAATCCCCGCCTGGAAGCATAAATCACATGACCGCCTAGTGTACCACGTGGGACGCCACACAGGTCCTGGCAGGTCTAGCGGTGGAAGTAAAGCTATACCGCTCCTACGTGCAGGTCTTTGCAGCTCACAACAGAGCATTGGATTAAAGCGCCAAGGTGTACAAGTGACTCCACGATTATAGAAGACGGAGAGTGGTAAAGTACCTTGATACCCTGATATATGAATATCGCTTGAACATTGCTATAAGCACCTTTACGTATATATGAATATATGACTTTTATGGTCAGGCCATTGTGACACACATTCGTATGAGACTCCATTTTTTTGTGCTATAAACTTTGGGATGAATTATAAAGGTCACGGTGATACAGCCCCATGGTGACATACATCATATGAGACTCTATTTATATTGGGCCACAGACCTTGGAACTTATTTTGGCACAATTCACTCAGTGTTATTCATCTATTTTAATTGTGTTTTTTATATATTGCTGTTTTTTAAGTATATTGTTTTTATGTAACATGTTGTTTGTATGTTAAATGTGATATAAAATTTAATCTGATATAATCCAACCTGCACATATGTTTGCCTGATATTTGAGTGACACCCAATTCAATTACTTTCCCATGGATAGGTATTTGCCTGTGTCCGCATTGTGGACCATACAGTTGCAAGAAAAAGTATGTGAACCCTTTGGAATGATATGGGTTTCTGCACAAATTGGTCATAAAATGTGATCTGATCTTCATCTAAGTCACAACAATAGACAATTACAGTCTGCTTAAACTAATAACACACAAAGAATTAAATGTTACCATGTTTTTATTGAACACACCATGTAAACATTCACAGTGCAGGTGGAAAAAGTATGTGAACCCTTGGATTTAATAACTGGTTGAACTTCCTTTGGCATCAATAACTTCAACCAAACGTTTCCTGTAGTTGCAGATCAGACGTGCACAATGGTCAGGAGTAATTCTTGACCATTCCTCTTTACAGAACTGTTTCAGTTCAGCAATATTCTTGGGATGTCTGGTGTGAATAGCTTTCTTGAGGTCATGCCACAGCATCTCAATCGGGTTGAGGTCAGGACTCTGACTGGGCCACTGCAGAGGCGTATTTTCTTCTGTTTAAACCATTCTGTTGTTGATTTACTTCTATGCTTTGGGTCGTTGTCCTGTTGCAACACCCATCTTCTGTTGAGCTTCAGCTGGTGGACAGATGGCCTTAAGTTCTCCTGCAAAATATCTTGATAAACTTGGGAATTCATTTTTCCTTTGATGATAGCAATCCATCCAGGCCCTGACGCAGCATAGCAGCCCCAAACCATGATGCCCCCACCATAATACTTCACAGTTGGGATGAGGTTTTGATGTTGTTGTGCTGTGCCTCTTTTTCTCCACACATAGTGTTGTGTGTTTCTTCCAAACAACTCAACTTTGGTTTTATCTGTCCACAGAATATTTTGCCAGTACTGCTGTGGAACATCCAGGTGCTCTTGTGCAAACTGTAAACGTGCAGCAATGGTTTTTTTGGACAGCAGTGGCTTCCTCTGTGGTATCCTCCCATGAAATCCATTCTTGTTTAGTGTTTTACATATCGTAGATTCGCTAACAGGTATGTTAGTATATGCCAGAGACTTTTGTAAGTCTTTAGCTGACACTCTAGGATTCTTCTTCACCTCATTGAGCAGTCTGCGCTGTGATCTTGCAGTCATCTTTACAGGACGGCCACTCTTAAGGAGAGTATCAGCAGTGCTGAACTTTCTCCATTTATAGACAATTGGTCTTACCGTGGACTGATGAACAGCAAGGCTTTTGGATATACTTGTATAACCCTTTCCAGCTTTATGCAAGTTAACAATTCTTAATCGTAGGTCTTCTGAGAGCTCTTTTGTGAGAGGCATCATTGACATCAGGCAATGCTTCTTGTGAAAAGCAAACCCAGAAATGGTGTGTGTTTTTTATAGGACAGGGCAGCTGTAACCAACAACTCCAATCTCATCTCATTGATTGGACTCCAGTTGGCTGACACCTCTCTCCAATTAGCTCTTGGAGATGTCATTAGTCTAGGGGTTCACATACTTTTCACACCTGAACTGTGAATGTTTACATGGTGTGTTCAATAAAAACATGGTAACATTTAATTCTTTGTGTGTTATTAGTTTAAGCAGACTGTGATTGTCTATTGTTGTGACTTAGATGAAGATCAGATAACATTTTATGATCAATTTGTGCAGAAATCTATATCATTCCAAAGGGTTCAGATACTTTTTATTGCAACTGTATATGCAGAGATTAGTCAGGAAAACGTAGGGGCTTATCAAAGTAGGCCTCTACCTTTCTTTACATGCAAGATGGCTGACCCCATTATCAATCACAGTAAATGGGACAAAAAAAATCTACAATCAGAAAACAAAAACAGATCTAAAAACAGAGGTCAATATCTGGTTTTAATTTAAAAAAAAAATAATTGTAGGTGATACATGTAGAATAAATATTCTATGTTTTTAAAAAAAAAAAAAATTAATTGAGTGGATGAATTCTACTTCCTGTTCTGGCTCTTTAACTTCCTCCTAATATTAATTCACCTCTGCAGCCATTGCTGATTTCTATAGGAAACTATTTTGTTGATCAGCAGAAGGGGGCAGGGATAGCCAGGAGCATATGAGTATGAGAACTCAGTGGCGCACACTCTACAGCTAGCACTATTCAATACAGATTCTAGCAGAATGTTTCAAATCAAGTAAGTGATTCAGCATTTTGCTATGGGCTTGTAATCTGTTTATACTGCCCTTAGGTAGGACATCAACTGGTGACAGATTCCCCTCTAAATACAGATAGTGACATGGAAAATGAATGATAGGATCACCCAAAATTCTTAAAAACATGTTTAACATAAAAACCTGATTTGAACAATAGCCATTTTATTGATGACCCGTTCCCTTTAACAACAAATTGAAGAGAGTACGCTGAACCTTAAGTGGAGCGTGTGGACTGCTCAGCAGTCCACACGCTCCACTTAAGGTTCAGCGTACTCTCTTCAATTTCACTACCCTAGTGGCAGGGTGGCTCCTGCCCAAGGCGTTAGGACGAATCTTGGCTGCACCAACCGTCTCTTATCCATACTCGATCTCCATTGCAGTTGCATCCAATTGATGCAACCGCAATAGGTGAGCAAACCATTTCTTTTATTTGAAATTTGTTTTGTTGAATTTACTTACCCTATGAGCGCCTTCTCTATCCCATTGGCCATTATTTGCTTTAACAACAAAGACTTGCATGACGGGAATTATGTAACACTTTGCTATACAACCTCATTGGGAATGCTTGGGTTCATAAAATTGCTCATAAAAATTGTTGATGATCTGTGGTAAGACAGGTTGTTGTGCAAGCCATCTCTGATTGAGATCATTTGATAAAATTAATATTGTTAAAGGATACAAAGGCAATCTTTAACATTGAGTTATATCAGAAACTTTTAATAGTGATTTCTATACAGGTATTTCAGTAAAAACCGATGGATAGAGATAGAGAGAGAGTAATATGAATGCCTGGTAACACACAATGTGCAATGAGTGCATGTTTATTGAAAGCTTTGTAATAACATATGGCTGGCCTCCATTCATTCCTATGGGTGCGCCGGAAATAGTTGAGTGGTCAAGCAAGAGCGGCCACCACTCTATTCACTTCTATAGGGCTGACGGAAATAGCCAAGCCAGTGCTCGAATGGAGGCATGCGAAGTGTGCGCTCCTACACTTTGCAGGCTCCATTCTGGGACCCGCGCCAATCAGATATTGTGGGTATATCCTAGCGATATGCCCCCAATGACTGAGGTGAGAAAAAAGCTTTAATGGGGCAGAATGCCCATAGTTATACACTGACAAGTGTTACTTGACAAAAGGGGAATGGGTAAGATAATAGTGGCAAGTGACTGCAATATTAGTGGCAGCAGTAGCAGGACAGCAGGAGGCAACAGACAAAACAGTAGATATGCAGCTGTTTTGGGGTAGTAGTAGAAGTAGTAGTGGCAGTAGGGGGATTAGCAGCAGTGACTAGCAGTTGTGGTGGTAGTGGCTTCAGCCATACAATATGGAACATGAAGGCAGGTAAGCTGAGAGCGGCAATGGCATAATTGCTGCTGCAGCAGCAGTAGCAGCAGCAGCCATATAGTACAGAACATGATGGTAGACAGACAGACAGTGGCAGCGGCAAGATGGTGGTAGGTAGGCAGACAGTGGCAGTAGTGATGATGGGGCACCATCAGCAAGGTCAGACCTATTAATCCGCCTCAGCAGGAGGAATGTGAAAATCCTCACCGATGCATCCTGGAGGAGGTTAACTTCCTCCATTTTGGTGTCACAACACCCTCTGCCATGCTGAGAACCCCCTCTGAGATGACACTGAAGGCTGGATAAGACAGAACAGAGAGTGCATACTGGTCTTGGACACGTGCATGACAAGCGGCTGGTAGCCCAAAGCTGCGGCAAGCTTCGTACACAGTGTTTCCTTGTTGTACAGCAATTTTGCCTTCCCTTCAGCATTAGGAAAACATTCCCCCCATTTTCTTTGATTGGGAGGGACTATAAGCATGGCTATCTGGTAATCATCAGGCTGCTTGACTGTAAGGATACAACTGTCATTACATACGCAAGCAAGCATTCAGCTTGCCGTTCTGTCCAGTGTGCCCTAAAACCAGTTGTTTCCAGCTCCACCCTTCTCACTAAGATAATTGGGTGTTGTGATTGTCATCATCAGCAGAGTTCCGCACCACTGACTCCTCCTCCAGTGATAGCTAATCATCCTCCATGGGACTTTCTCCATGTGGGTCCCCTACAGCTACAGAGTGGCCAGCAAAATGCATAAGCTGTTCCTCTTCTGCCGTCCCTTGTTGCATCACCGTGAGCATCTGCTCTATAATAATTATCAGTGGGGTGACATTGTATATGTTTCAAAAGTTTTATTGGCAGATTATTACATGAAATGAAATGGTCATAGTCTGGTTGACAAGGAAGAAAAACCTTGCGTAGGAGGTTATGCTTATGACAATATAAGCAACCAGAGCAGCTGTACTTATCATGACAATAGGAAAAAGGAAAAAAAATAAAAAAATCACAAAGAAAACAAAACAAAGGAACAATTTGTAACTAGCGATCTACAGCAGCTTAAGTTAAGTATCATTACAAGAGGTGGGGTATAGGGAACCAGGGCTTGCTGGGCAAAGGTATCTTATGTCATTGGAACATCCTAGGAGACCTCGACCCCTATAAACACAGGAGTTGAGAAGAATAGGAAGAATGAGAGGAGGATGTCTACGGCTGCCATAGTCTGGTGACAAATTCTACTCAATCCTCCCCGATGGCAGCCTTTTTTTTCGAAAATGGCCATTCTGTCCATCCTTGCCTTAACAGCAGCTATGGAGAGGTCTGGAGTTTTCCAATTAGTTGCCACATGTATGCGGGCAGCAAGAAGGAAGAACTGAGCAAGTTTGAAAGGGGAAAATCTTATCCCTACAGGTCTGGCACTCAAAAGACAAACAGTGGGAAGCTTGTGAAAAGTGACACCCAATACCTCAGTGAGGATCGAGCAAATAGATGACCAAAAGGCACTCACCACCGGGCAAACCCACCATATATGATACATAGAGCCCATAACTGCACATCCCCTAAGACGTAGAGGGGACACCGATGGATATATGTGATGAAGGCACTCGGGGACAAAATAGACCTTATGGAGCACCTTAATCGCAGTTTCAACTTGGCTAACTTGCCAACTTCCCCGACTAATGATTTCACAACAGGAGTGCCACTTTGAGACAGGCAGTTGCTGGTGGATATCCTCCACCCATTGAAGCACGAATGGCAATTTATTCTCATCAAGAGGGGTGTTAAGTCAATTTTAGACACATGAAATCAGGCCTCACCTGCGGAATGAATAGAGTACAAAACGTTCAAGTGTGGAATAGGTTGTATCATTCAAATTTCCCATTCTACCCCTCCAAAATTTAAATATTTGTAGTAATCTAAACATTTTCCCAGGTGGGGGGGAATGTTGTTCAATGAGCTGCAACACGGCAAGTAAAGAGCCCCTTCTCAGGAAGTCATGTAGGCGGGTTAGGGAATGAGACTTCCACCATTAAAAGGATAAGACATTCCCTCTGGGCAGGAATTCAGGGTTATGTAATCAAGGGGTAAAGGTTGCAAGTCTCGATTGAAACTTATACTTAAATCTTACTGTTCTCCAGAGTTATAACAAATAGAAGGGGAGAAGAGATCTTGATTTCACCATTTCAGAAATGGGATTAGTGGACCAAAAAAGCACTGCTAGGGAGAGAGGAGCCAATAATTCAGATTCAAATTTGACCCAGCTCGTACCCTATCTCGAAGATTAAACAATAGAAACTGTGACAGGCAGGCTGCCCTATATTACTTTATAAAGTTAGGCAAGGAGAGGCCTCCAATTCGTTTGTGTAAGCACATAGTTGTCATTTGCATTCCGAGGTCTCCTATTCGCCCAATTAAATCTAGAGATAGCTTTATGCAGGTCATGAAAAATGTTACAGGGACTGGAGCACACGGGGAGGGACATCATTTTAACAGTATGGATTCTGCCAATCCAGGACAGCATAGGCATATCCCATTTAGTTAGGTCGGCTTTGATGGAGCGGAACATGGGAGGGTAATTAGCCTGATAGATACCTTCTAATGTGGGAGTTAAAAATATCCCCAAGTAAGTGTCCCTATGGGTGACAAACCCAAAATCTGATTCCAATAAGCTAATCATAGATGGCGGGGAATTACAATACATGGTGAAAATACTTGGGAGACAATTGGGGGGTAAAGTGAGATTCCTGGAGACAGAGTATACCTGGGGATTGTTTAACGTAATCTAAAAAGGCTTTTCCATGCTTGGAAGGGGAATTAAAGCCTCTCACATTATGGGAAAGTATATGACATATAATGGATGGAAGTATGGATTATGTAATAAAAGGCCTGCATCAGGTGTATACTCAAGGATATCCCCGTACCTAGCTCCTTTCATCCTCACCTCAACAGAGACATTAATTTAAGGCTCATTAGAGACCATATGTGATGCACAATGTAGATCAAAAAGAGAACATTAAAACAGAAAAAGTTGTATATAGCAATAGGACTATTGATCTAGGTGGAGTGATCTGACATGCAGATCCTCGAGTCTAGAAAAAGGTGGGCGGCATGATAGTCCAAGACACTGTAGGACCTAGAGAGGAAAATAAAAGTGGTTAGTTAGGGGGGGGGGGGGAATAAAAAACTAAAAAAGGGAAGAGTCCTGAAATATTCCTTGTCACCAGGGCTGGACTATCACCCCAGGTCTCAGGTGGCCTGTCACATGGATCCTACACATTGTCGAGGCACAGGGATGCCTAGGAATGTCAATGCCCTATAATATTAATAAAAATGGGCCCGGGTAGAGTAGAGTGACAGAAAAAGCAGCTCCACAAGTACCCTACTCATCCATTGGAACCTGCGAGAGAGGTTGGTTTACCTCCAGGTCTTGCAGCTTGAACCCATGATCTTGTTGGTCTCGAAGTTCTCTGTGGCATAGGTTGTGGGGACGCCATTGGGATGCCAACCTTTTGCAGGGCCTCAGTGCCCTCTTCCAGATTGCAGACAGTATAGTAGCAGGAGTGCATCTGAAAGGCCAGTGAGAAGGTGAATCCCCACCAGTACTTCACTTGTGCCTTTTGCAGTGAGAGAGTCACTGGTCACATTGCGCTGCATCGCCCTAATGTCGAAGGGGCTAGATCAGCAAACAAACAGGCTGTATTAGGTAGGCCTGGGAGTGTGGAAAGGTTTTGAGCTGCACCCAGGATCTGCTCCCGAATTTCCGGCTAGTGGAGTTTAAGGATTACATCCCTGGGAAGGTCAGGATTCCTGGGTTTTGTCAAGGCTCTATGGATTCTGTCCATCCTAAAGAGCGACATACCGTATCAAGCTGTGGGAGGAGGGCCTTGAATAGAGCAGTAGCCATATCAGATAGATTAGTAATAGTCTCTGGGACCCCTCGAATACGCAAATTTGCCCTCCTGGAGCGATTTTTCAAATCCTCAAGCTTCAACTCCAGGGCTTATAATTTAGCTGCCTGGTAATCAATGTCTCTCCTATCTGCGGCAATAGCATCCACCATGCTCTCTTCTTTGGCCTCAACATCTGCCACCCTCTTCCCCAAGTCTTGTATTTGCCTGGTAAATTCAGCAACTGCCTGGGACAATTCGTCCCGAAATACCAGCTTGATCTTAGCGAGGAGATCCTCCTGATAGTGTAAAGCTTGTGAAGGAGAAGCCGGGAGTGGAGAGGGCGGCGGTGACGAGGTGCAATCGTCGCTGCTTGCAGGTGAGGAGGCATCCACCATCTTGGAAGCCAAGAGTTAGGAGAAGATGGCGGGAATAGATTAAGATAGGGGCTGTGACTCCCTGGTCTTACTGTCTTTTTTAGTCCTGGTCATCTTCCACAGCACTAAGAAAGATGAAGGAGTGCTGGTGGAGCTGTAAAAACAGCGCTAGTGAAGGTCCGGGTCAGTGTCTGGTGCGAAGCTCACATGACGTACATCCACTCCGGTGAACAGCGCGCATATGCCCCCGGGATGACATTGTTTATGCCACAGATGTCCCTACTGACAAAACTGGTGGCTTCTCTGATGAACTGCCACTACCTGACCTTGAAACAACACATGCTCCTTGCGGAGGTGGTGTGGTGCATGATCAAATCATTTACCACTTTATGCCACTCATTCTAGCATATACAAGGTGGAATTCCATTGAGTTGGAATGTCGCAGATCAGGAGATGCAATGGCAGACTGTTTTGTTGCTGCAAGTCCAGGAAGGATTATCTTGCCACATAAGAATGGCGGAAATGTGACGACAGTCTCCTGAACATTGCCAGCACACTACGCAAGCGAATGTACTTTTCCAAAAAGCATTGCACGATTAAATTAATCACATGCGCCATGCCGGGAGCATGTGTTATTTCCCCAAAATGCAGTGCAGCCCCAATGCTCCTACCATTGTCCCTGATCACCTTGCCCAGTTGGAGTTGATGAGGAGACAACTAGCAGGATGTTTGCTGCTTGACGCACTTTAGCAACTGATCGGCTGTATGGCTACTCCCGCCCAGGCTGATCACATCACACTAATGCTTCTCTTTACACATGCTGCTGTTGGGGAGAGGAGGATGTCTATGGAGCTGGATATAGATGAGGCAGATAAGCGACTGGTGTAGGAACCAGACTGACACAAATGTGGAGGTGCCAATAGGCCCTGGCTTTGTTGCTGCACTGCTACATTGCTGATGCCACACAAAATGTTGACTCAGTGGGCTGTGAAAGAAATGGACTGTCCCTGCCCATAACTGCTCGAAGTTTCCATGGCGGGGTGCAATTTTAAACAATTGTTTCGAAAAAAAAAAGATAGCTGGGCAGAAGAATCAAAATGTTACAGCAGAATAAAATTTTGGTGAATTACCAAATCTAAGTGGTACGGCAGAAACTAATCAGCCAGCAACTTGGCCAGGTGGGAGTAGCTAGCACACAAGCTAACTGCTCGTTGCAAATAGTCTCATAAACAGGGGTGCATCATCAATGAGGTGAGGCGATTTTCTCAGGCAGCACTAGGTAGGGGCAAGAGGGGGTAAGCGGAAGGGGGATTATCTGTTTATGCAGTATAGTATTAGGAAGCACAGTTGGCACAGTATGTGGTGCTGTAGCTCTGTATGGAATGTTTTCCAAGTTTGTCTTCAACAGTAGGGCTAGAGGGAAAAGGTTAGGTTAAGAAATTGGCATTGGGGGGTTGGGGCGCCGTTTCAGTTTTTGCCTCAGGCAGCAGAAAGGCTAGATTCACCCCTGCTCATAAAGGAGGACAAGTAGAAGAAGGAGTTTGACCAGAAGAAGAAGCAGCTGATGATGACAAGGACCTTGTAATGCTTGGAGGATGAAGGCTGGCTGCCACACACAAGGGATAGGAGGACAGACTTGCTGTGATTCAGAATGCTGGCCAGTTCTATTTTTCCACAGAATCTGGGATACAATAGAGACCTATGTTTATGTTTGAACACCCACTGCTTATATTAATCCTGCAAAGGCTATAGTTTTGTGTGCTGGCCTTGTGGAGAAAAACTGTCATATTGGAGTTGCTAGCACAGAGCTAAAGGCAGCCTAGCTTGACCTAGGTCTGATACTTTTTTAAGCCTGCACCCACAGTATCAATAGCTTCACTAATTCCTAAGCTGACCTTAAGAGAAGCAGATATGGCCCTGCTAGTTTTTTCGAAGGTTTTGGCCGTACATTGATTCTGTTCTTTATTGCCACCATGGCCACCTCCCTTTGGCTTTGATGTCAGTTTCTCCCCAACACCCCGATCTGGCTCCTAGCCCTTGTCCAACACAGGAGGATGAGGCATGGGTCTTTCATTTTGCTCTCTTCCATGTTCCAGGCAGTCGCCCCAATCTTGCTTGAAGATCTGTCGCTGATGATGTCGTCACGCTGGCCAGTGTGGTGACATCATACGTCACCATGCATAGGATTTCGGCTGAGATCTTCAATGGCGGCCAGCCCGTCGCGAGCAAATGGAGGAGGTAAGTATGATTTTTTTCTTTTTTACACTATTTTGGGTTAAATTAATTCGCTACCACGAAGCACGAGGAAATGCAGCTTCATGACAAATCTAATTTATCCTCAAATTCGGATCGAATTCCACTTTGTTGGATTTGATTCCCTTAACTCTAGTCACAGGCTGTCCTGCTTTGACAAACCAGGTTCGTTCATCTACTTAACTAAAATGTATGGTCCCCAATGAGCCTCTTTCAATATGGTGGCCATTAAAGCGAGTCTTCAGTAGTCTTGTGCATGTGCTGCTACTTACCGTAATGGTGCATAGATGAGCCTCATCAGAGGCCATACATTTTAAGCCATGTACAGAGCTAGGGACTGGCATGCTTATGGGAATGAACCAGGTTTGTCCAAAGTAGGAAGAACCTGGTTATGTCATCACTACTATAAATGAAAAGTCATGGGTTTGGAACATAGATTATTAACTGTACTTATAAAATTGCAAGTGTGTTGTCTGTTGTAAAGGGGGAATATTAATCACCAATATTTATGTAAATATCAATAATTAATATTCATAAATGGGAGGAACCGTCTATTGATGACTCCGCCCATTTATACCTTTATATAACAATAATACAATACTTTTACTATACTTTGCCTTACGCTAATCACTAAGCTAGCTGCATGCGCCTTACTAAACTAACTATCGCTAATAACCACACATTACACAGATAGTTATATATAAAACATAGTATTTATTAATACCAACAATACACTACGCACGCAATACACTAACAATACAGTACTATAAATACAGCACTAAACTACACTACACAGTTCCCAAGTTCCACCCACAAACAAACTATACAATACATACATACACACACGTATTAGCAGCCCACCCCACCTGTCTAATTCTATCCCTAAGAGTACGACGAAGGGTTATTGGTGGCACTGCAGGGGTGAATGCAGTCCACAGACATTAGGTAGGGGTCCAGCAATGCAAGGGTTAATGCCTTGCAAGTATAGTAGGATTAGGGTAAGGGGAACTAAAGGGTAGGGATCCAGCAATGAAAGGGTTGGATACAGCAATGCAAGGGTTAATACCTTGCAAGTGATAACAGGGATGCTCCTGTTAGGATACAGCAATGCAAGGGTTAATACCTTGCAAGTGATAACAGGGAACAGGGATGCTCCTGTTAGGTGGTTAGGGATTCAGCAATGCCAGGGTTAATACCTTGCAAGTGATTGCTGAGGTACAGGGCAATGGTAGGAGTGGATGACAGGGAGAGGGATCATAGGGTGGTGAGTTATGGGCAAGGGGTTGTAGGAGTTATGGGTATAGTTATAGGGATTGAAATGGGATGTGTTGGTGGCAGGGAAGGGACTATTATTGGGGATATAGGGGGTATGTGAGGGGTAGGTAGGGGCTAGACAGGTAGATACTTAATCCTTCCAGAGTTAGTAGGCCGGCCTTCTCCAGGTGCCCGTCATGGAGCTGCTCTCTCCCATGTGTCTCTGATTCTAGTCCAGTTGCAAGAGACCCTTGTTCCTGGCTTCGGGCTCATATATCAGCCTCAGAAACAGCCCACCTCCCCCCTCCTCAGGGATGTGACATCATAGTCTCACTGTGACGTATGCCTGCCCTCAGAACAGCCAGTTGGCCCCCTGAGGCAAGCAGCACCACACGCCCAACCATGTCCCAAACATAAGGTGGGGCAGAGCATAGTAACAAGGGTGATAAACTCAACAAAAGGCCTCAGATCTATTGATTCCTTAGCCTTTGAAGTCACCAGCCACCTGGAGACATATCCACCCCACTGCAGGAACTGGCTAAACGCTGTCCCTATGAGGGGCATTTAAGTATATATATGTATATAGATACTTGGGGCGCATCTATATACACATATATACTCATTATAAACCTGGGGCATACATGGGCAGTTATAGGCCCATATATACAGTACAGACCAAAAGTTTGGACACACCTTCTCATTCAAAGAGTTTTCTTTATTTTCATGACTATGAAAATTGTAGATTCACACTGAAGGCATCAAAACTATGAATTAACACATGTGGAATTATATACATAACAAACAAGTGTGAAACAACTGAAAATATGTCATATTCTAGGTTCTTCAAAGTATCCACCTTTTGCTTTGATTACTGCTTTGCACACTCTTGGCATTCTCTTGATGAGCTTCAAGACTTAGTCCCCTGAAATGGTTTTCACTTCACAGGTGTGCCCTGTCAGGTTTAATAAGTGGGATTTCTTGCCTTATAAATGGGGTTGGGACCATCAGTTGCATTGAGAAGTGAGGTGGATACACAGCTGATAGTCTTACTGAATAGACTGTTAGAATATGTATTATGGCAAGAAAAAAGCAGCTAAGTAAAGAAAAACGAGTGGCCATCATTACTTTAAGAAATGAAGGTCAGTCAGTCAGCCGAAAAATTGGGAAAACTTTGAAAGTAAGGGCTATTTGACCATGAAGGAGAGTGATGGGGTGCTGCGCCAGATGACCTGGCCTCCACAGTCACCGGACCTGAACCCAATCGAGATGGTTTGGGGTGAGCTGGACCGCAGAGTGAAGGCAAAAGGGCCAACAAGTGCTAAGCATCTCTGGGAACTCCTTCAAGACTGTTGGAAGACCATTTCAGGGGACTACCTCTTGAAGCTCATCAAGAGAATGCCAAGAGTGTGCAAAGCAGTAATCAAAGCAAAAGGTGGCTACTTTGAAGAACCTAGAATATGACATATTTTCAGTTGTTTCACACTTGTTTGTTATGTATATAATTTCACATGTGTTAATTCATAGTTTTGATGCCTTCATAGTCATGAAAATAAAGAAAACTCTTTGAATGAGAAGGTGTGTCCAAACGTTTGGTCTGTACTGTATATATATACCTGGGGGAGAGCCATGGCAGATACACATATATAGATGTATGCACTGCTTACACACATCCCTATATATATATATATATATATATATATATATATATATATATACACTGCTCAAAAAAATAAAGGGAACACAAAAATAACACATCCTAGATCTGAATTAATTAAATATTCTTCTGAAATACTTTGTTCTTTACATAGTGCTGACAACATGTGCTGACAACAAAATCACACAAAAATAAAAAAATGGAAATCAAATTTTTCAACCCATGGAGGTCTGGATTTGGAGTCACACTCAAAATTAAAGTGGAAAAACACACTACAGGCTGATCCAACTTTGATGTAATGTCCTTAAAACAAGTCAAAATGAGGCTCAGTAGTGTGTGTGGCCTCCACGTGCCTGTATGACCTCCCTACAACGCCTGTGCATGCTCCTGATGAGATGGCGGACGGTCTCCTGAGGGATCTCCTCCCAGACCTGGACTAAAGCATCTGCCAACTCCTGGACAGTCTGTGGTGCAACGTGACGTTGGTGGATAGAGCGAGACATGATGTCCCAGATGTGCTCAATTGGATTCAGGTCTGGGGAACGGGCGGGCCAGTCCATAGCATCAATGCCTTCGTCTTGCAGGAACTGCTGACACACTCCAGCCACATGAGGTCTAGCATTGTCTTGCATTAGGAGGAACCCAGGGCCAACCGCACCAGCATATGGTCTCACAAGGGGGCTGAGGATCTCATCTCGGTACCTAATGGCAGTCAGGCTACCTCTGGCGAGCACATGGAGGGCTGTGCGGCCCTCCAAAGAAATGCCACCCCACACCATTACTGACCCAATGCCAAACCGGTCATGCTGGAGGATGTTGCAGGCAGCAGAACGTTCTCCACGGCGTCTCCAGACTCTGTCACGTCTGTCACATGTGCTCAGTGTGAACCTGCTTTCATCTGTGAAGAGCACAGGGTGCCAGTGGCGAATTTGCCAATCTTGGTGTTCTCTGGCAAATGCCAAACGTCCTGCACGGTGTTGGGCTGTAAGCACAACCCCCACCTGTGGACGTCGGGCCCTCATATCACCCTCATGGAGTCTGTTTCTGACCGTTTGAGCAGACACATGCACATTTGTGGCCTGCTGGAGGTCATTTTGCAGGGCTCTGGCAGTGCTCCTCCTGTTCCTCCTTGCACAAAGGCGGAGGTAGCGGTCCTGCTGCTGGGTTGTTGCCCTCCTGCGGCCTCCTCCACGTCTCCTGATGTACTGGCCTGTCTCCTGGTAGCGCCTCCATGCTCTGGACACTACGCTGACAGACACAGCAAACCTTTTTGCCACAGCTCACGTTGATGTGCCATCCTGGATAAGCTGCACTACCTGAGCCACTTGTGTGGGTTGTAGACTCCGTCTCATGCTACCACTAGAGTGAAAGCACCGCCAGCATTCAAAAGTGACCAAAACATCAGCCAGGAAGCATAGGAACTGAGAAGCGGTCTGTGGTCACCACCTGCAGAACCACTCCTTTATTGGGGGTGTCTTGCTAATTTCCTATAATTTCCACCTGTTGTCTAACCCATTTGCACAACAGCATGTGAAATTGATTGTCACTCAGTGTTGCTTCCTAAGTGGACAGTTTGATTTCACAGAAGTGTGATTGACTTGGAGTTACATTGTGTTGTTTAAGTGTTCCCTTTATTTTTTTGAGCAGTGTATATATATATATATATATATATATATACACATGAGAGGGAATATATACACGGCCATACAGGAAATATATACTAACTATAAGGGGACACATATAAGGTATATACATCCATATAGATGTTTGGGGCACATCTATAAGTATATATATATATATATAAAAGGGACATAAAGGGGGCAGATTTTCCCCACAGGGGCCAGATATTTCCCACAGGGGCCACGATGAGCCCCTGTGGACCACTAAGGGCAGATGTGCGCAGATGCTGGGCACATCCGCGCACATCATCCTATGAAGTGACCATTAATGCATGTATATATATATCATACATGCATGCACGTGTTTGCATGCATATATGTATATATATGCATGCATCTCAACCCTTCCTCAACACTCCCCCTGTTGTCGGAATTTCGACAATATCTTGGGGGGAAAGGGTTAAGATATATTTGCCCCCCCCCCCCTCAACCCCATCCTTGGTGGAAATTCAGGAAGAACTGTAGTGCTCACTGATCTTTAGGTACCTAGACATCCCTCATCCAGCTTCCTCAGACCTGCCCTTCACCGGAACCCACTCCTCCATCCACAGGATACACTGTATGAATATTAATTATTGATATTTGCATAAATATTAGTAATTAATATTCCCCCTTAACATTGGCGAGTCAGGCCCACTGCTAGGAATTTGTATCTGTGTTTGGTATTGGTGAGAAAAATAGTTTACGCTGTGAACTAGTCAGGCGGGAGGGACGTGGTCAGTGGATTCTGAGCGTCCATAGCCTGATGGTTCGGACAGGTAAAGCGGTTTCCTCAATCAGTACTAGACACAGAGAAATCTCTACAGCAGAGAATCTAAAATCTTTTCTGATTTTGGTGTATTAACGATTTTCTGATTGCCTTGCACGCCCACTGAACACTAGAAATAAGTCGTCACATGCGTGATTGAAGAGAGGACCATCACCGTCGGAGCTGAACAGAGAAGTCCGGCTGGACGGGAGAAGGCGTTAAAGGACCTCCTCCACGCAGCACACAAGGGACAACAAAGGACAGCACCAAGGAAGATGGCCTCTCATCAAGACGTAAGTATGGACTTCTCCACACTACACCAGTTAGCTAAACACAGCACATTTAACCCCATCCTCCCCACCACTTACAAGTCAGCCGAAATGCTGTGGTGCGATTTGTTAGCACAGGCTTGTAGTTACGACAAGCTATGTGTTAACAAACGGACGGTGTTGAACAAGGCCACCAAACGGCTTCGGATGCTAGCCAAACTTGTACATACATTTGAGGCTAGCATCTGCAAGCCAAAGGAAGTTGCGCTGGTGTCTCAGTCAACGGAGACAATTCCTCCGGCCATTCACTTCCAGTGCTGTGCCAGTAATTCAGACCAGGTTTCGGCATTGCAGGCACAGCTGGCGGAGAATGTGCAGTCTACTGTTGACCGAGATGCGCAGGTGGCTAGGATAGAGTCACAGTTAGTAGAGCTGCAGAGGCAGAAGGAGGAAATTGAGGCTAAGTTGACTTAGTCTTATACTGAGGTCAAGGCCTTCAAGGAGCGGACTGCCTCTACTGACGTGACGGTAGCCAAATTGAAGGCTCAGGTTGCTGTAAGGTCCCAGCTAATGTCTGTCATGCAACAGGTTATCACCAAGTTGGTGCCGGCCCTTTCTTTTTCCGTAAAGTCAGGGTCGGAATCTCCCAAAACTTTGCCCTGTGCAGGGCAAAAAGGGGGGAGAGTAGTCTGTGACCGGTCAAATCATCAGGTCAAGCCGGTCCAGACTAACAGAGATTTGTCCCTGACTTTGGGAAAAAGAACCATTGTGAAGAGTGTGTCCCTGAGAATGGAACAATTCAGGAGAAGGGAGCACGGCTGCAGTGTAGATGGACTTGGGCCATGCAGAGCAAACTACAGATGTTTTGCATGTGGTGGCCTAGGTCACATAGCGAGACACTGCAAAACAGATAGGAACATAACACACAGGACAGGAAACCAAGTCACATGTTTCAGGTGTGGGAACAAAGGACACATTGCAAGGAATTGCCCTTGTGCAAGTAATTGCAATGTGTCCAACAGTATCAGCCAGGTAACAAATTGTGCAGTGGGGTCTAGTCAGCTTGGCCATAAAGGAGTTACCTCTCGGCAGCATCACCAGCTGTTGAGGGGTCAGAATGGCCAAGCTAGGCTAGGCAACATTTGACACCCCTGTACTGTTTGTTACACCATTTGTTCCCTGTGTATGTCCATGTTGTGTGTTTTTGTTATCTGTTTGTAAGTTTTTCTTGATGTTGATGGTGGTAGTCCTTGTCTACGGATGTGTTGTACCATGCTGATTTTTGTAGTTTACATTCCTTGCTGTAAGTCCGGTCGCTGCTGTTTTGATTCATTCTTGTGTCCCCTTTGAGTAGAACTTTGTTATACTATGGATCGAGAAAATTGTTGGTTTACGGAACGGGTGACATTGGAACACAGTTAAGTGGGATGTCACAATAAGCAACCAAGGTCTCTGATTGATACAGGTAACACTGTTTTGCTCAAGGATTTCGGTAGGGCTGTGTTACCCTGGGGACTGGGGTGGACAGACAACATTGGTGTAATGTTGTGCTGCGCACTTAATTCTAGTCCGAACAGGTAACACAGCTCTGAAAGAGATTGGACACAGAATGTTTGGCAGCAGAGTGTGGACTGTGTTCTTGCGGTGTGGGGTCCTGGAGGGCCAGGGCATGACTATGCCATTGGTTCTGCAGGCCTCCACAAGACAGGATCACAGGGGGAAATCAGCCTGGGTACACATGAGTGGACGGGGATACGGTGCCATCAATAACAAGATGGTGCTTTGTCCACAGCACTTCAGTTATCCTAACCTAGTAGGGTGGCCATCCTTATCTGTTGGTGCAGAGGGATGTGCAGCAGAGGACGCGATCCTCTGAAGGTAGGGTGTTCAGACACCAGTGCTAGGATAACAAGGGGTCCTGTGAGATAAAGGGCAGCCCAATACCTTTCTCTACTCATGGGTCAAAGGTATTGGTGCTGGGATTTTTTGACATTTAATTGCACCGTGAGGGGAGAAATCCCCCAGGAGCGCCTGGTATTTTCTTCTGCCATAGGTGTGTTTATATGGAGCAGAGGAAAAACCCAGATGACGCCACAGAAGAGACCAGCTATCCCCCTGACACTCTTGTGAGGCTCCAGAGAATCCCACTGGAGAGAATCCCAGAGAATCCCACTGCAACCAAGCGACCTTTGTTTAGAGGCGTTCTAGAGATGGAGGACTGTGCCACAATCCAGCGGGAGCATTATCTCAGGCTCTGGAGAAAGACGTTCGGGTGGAAGAGCTTATTATCACTTGTTTCACCCATTGAAACTTCTTCTGGTTCTGGTCATCGTCATATCGGAGGGTCAAGGGACTTATTGACCAAATACACCAGAACCAGACAGAACTTTACAGAACTAACCGGAGGAGGAGGCTCAGGACATAACTCCAACTTTGTCCTGTAGCCAAATATTTTATGGACACTTTGTTTCCTATGAGGGTTCGGGACGTATAACTTGTACTACCCTGAAACCCCATAGCACATTGTATTGTATATATTGATTTTGTTTGTTGGTCAATTGTGTACCCATAGACACTCTAGGTACAAATGTGTGACAGCCTATACCCAGGATTTGACTGTACACATTTGCATCCTATAGTCGTTTCCCATTGACACGGGGGTCTACGATCTACCTGTGTCTTTGGAGGTAGAGAGATATGCCAGGTTGCATGAGTCTCTATGGGTACACACATTTAATGGAATTTGGTGGTGTTGGGAGGGTTGTGACCTGTTTTTGTGTGAATGGGGAAGAGTAGATTCCCTAGGGACAGGCCCCCCCTCCTTTACCAAGTTCATTTGCCACTTTTACCCCAAGAACGGTGACGTTTGTAAGGGTTGGACTGAATGTCAGTGAGTGCGGTGTTCTTTCCCGCAGTTAGTATTTAGGTACTATGACGTCACCTCTTACCAGAAATTCTGACCTGCCTTGTAAAAAACCTACGTATCTGTCCATGGGAGAACCTCTCCAACAACTGAGTCTTCAATCAAGATGAAAGTCGTACTTGTGTTAAAAGGTCAGCCTACGGCCGGCCGTACCCCATAAGGAGGTGCTACATGGATTAAGGGTAAAGTCATTCTGGAATCATTGGGAGTGACTGACACCGAAAGACTGGCACTGACATTGGGGGTGACGGACGCCAGAAGAACAACACTGGCAAAGAGAAAGAACACGGTCGCTGAGTGGAGTGATCTAAAGACGGCGAGAGTGAAGCCATTTCGGAGTCAGAAATAGACTACATAGGGAGTGGCTGACACCTGAGGATCATTATGTAAGATGCAAGTAAATTCCAGAGAAGAAGACGGTGTATTCTGTGGATGGAGACGCCTGGTTACGTTGAAGGGCAGGTCAGAGGTGTTAGTGCGCGATGGGTGATGACTAGGTACCTAAGGGCCATATTACTTCAGTCCTTCCTGAACTGTTACCAAGAGGGGGGTTGAGGGGGCAAAAATATCCCAACCCTTCGCCCAAAAGTCGATTGTCGTAATGTCGACAACAGGGGGATTGTTGAGGGACATGTTGGATTTAAATATACAGGGAGTGCAGAATTATTAGGCAAGTTGTATTTTTGAGGATTAATTTTATTATTGAACAACAACCATGTTCTCAATGAACCCAAAAAACTCATTAATATCAAAGCTGAATATTTTTGGAAGTAGTTTTTAGTTTGTTTTTAGTTTTAGCTATTTTAGGGGGATATCTGTGTGTGCAGGTGACTATTACTGTGCATAATTATTAGGCAACTTAACAAAAAACAAATATATACCCATTTCAATTATTTATTTTTACCAGTGAAACCAATATAACATCTCAACATTCACAAATATACATTTCTGACATTCAAAAACAAAACAAAAACAAATCAGTGACCAATATAGCCACCTTTCTTTGCAAGGACACTCAAAAGCCTGCCATCCATGGATTCTGTCAGTGTTTTGATCTGTTCACCATCAACATTGCGTGCAGCAGCAACCACAGCCTCCCAGACACTGTTCAGAGAGGTGTACTGTTTTCCCTCCTTGTAAATCTCACATTTGATGATGGACCACAGGTTCTCAATGGGGTTCAGATCAGGTGAACAAGGAGGCCATGTCATTAGATTTTCTTCTTTTATACCCTTTCTTGCCAGCCACGCTGTGGAGTACTTGGATGCGTGTGATGGAGCATTGTCCTGCATGAAAATCATGTTTTTCTTGAAGGATGCAGACTTCTTCCTGTACCACTGCTTGAAGAAGGTGTCTTCCAGAAACTGGCAGTAGGACTGGGAGTTGAGCTTGACTCCATCCTCAACCCGAAAAGGCCCCACAAGCTCATCTTTGATGATACCAGCCCAAACCAGTACTCCACCTCCACCTTGCTGGCGTCTGAGTCGGACTGGAGCTCTCTGCCCTTTACCAATCCAGCCACGGGCCCATCCATCTGGCCCATCAAGACTCACTCTCATTTCATCAGTCCATAAAACCTTAGAAAAATCAGTCTTGAGATATTTCTTGGCCCAGTCTTGACGTTTCAGCTTGTGTGTCTTGTTCAGTGGTGGTCGTCTTTCAGCCTTTCTTACCTTGGCCATGTCTCTGAGTATTGCAGACCTTGTGCTTTTGGGCACTCCAGTGATGTTGCAGCTCTGAAATATGGCCAAACTGGTGGCAAGTGGCATCTTGGCAGCTGCACGCTTGACTTTTCTCAGTTCATGGGCAGTTATTTTGCGCCTTGGTTTTTCCACACGCTTCTTGCGACCCTGTTGACTATTTTGAATGAAACGCTTGATTGTTCGATGATCACGCTTCAGAAGCTTTGCAATTTTAAGAGTGCTGGATCCCTCTGCAAGATATCTCACTATTTTTGACTTTTCTGAGCCTGTCAAGTCTTTCTTTTGACCCATTTTGCCAAAGGAAAGGAAGTTGCCTAATAATTATGCACACCTAATATAGGGTGTTGATGTCATTAGACCACACCCCTTCTCATTACAGAGATGCACATCACCTAATATGCTTAATTGGTAGTAGGCTTTCGAGCCTATACAGCTTGGAGTAAGACAACATGCATAAAGAGGATGATGTGGTCAAAATACTAATTTGCCTAATAATTCTGCACTCCCTGTATATGTATATATGCCCTTACATATATGCATGTATATTGTCCCTTTTGCATGGGCCGGTCCAGGTGGTATGGGTGTATACATGGAGATGTATGTATGCCCCCTTGTCAGCATACATCTCTATGTATAATATATCCATATGCAGGTGGGCTTATTACTGCCCATTTATGATATTGTGTATATGTACATGCATGTAGATGTGCCCCAAACATCTATATGGATGTATATACCTAAGTATCCCCAGGTTGTGTAGTGTATATATATATATATTGATCAGCCTGGTTCGTTTATGATGTGGGAGTGTGTGATGTTATGTTGTAGCAGCTGGGGGCTTACAGCTTGGGCAGGAAGTCCTTTGTTTCAGTACTAGCATTCCGTCACACGACCCCACAATGATGTCATCACCCTCCTGTTGAAGAAGGAGGAGGGGGCTGCTTTTGGGCTATAAAACCCCAAGCAGGGCAGAGGTGCGGTCTCTTGGATACCTGGACTGCAATGAGAGACACATGGGAGCTGCACCCTAAAGGAAGAGAGGTCACATGGCCCTGAGGATGGCTGAGTAACCCTTTCCCTCCAGACCCCTAATACACCTGCCCTGATTCACCCCTTCCCTGCCACCAACATACCCCTGTAGCTGCCCTGTAATCTTACCCCTTTACTGCTGCCTGCATACCCCAGTAGCAGCTGAGTGTGTGTTTTGGGTGTGCTGCTAAGGAATGTATGTATGTGTATTGTACAGCTAGAGTGTGGGGTGGAATTGGGAATTGTCTAGTGTAGTGAGGTTTGTATTGTGGTGTGTGCGTCTATATGTATATATATTTATAACCATTGATCTATAAATATATATAGATATAGCGTATAATTAGACTTGTATTGTTGTAAGTGATCCCCCCTGGTTAACCCCTATTTTCCCCCCTGATTAACCCCTACATATCCAAACCCCTACTCCCCTGAATAACCCCTGGGCCTCACTGTACACTTGTAGGGTATTAACCCCTGCATTGCTGTACAGCCCTGAACACCCCCATTGTCTACCCTTACCTACCCTGTCCCACCAACAATCCCTGAAGCCATGATCACCCCCCCCCCCCCCACTATACCTCACCCCTATTTGTGTCTGTGGCCTGCATTAATTCCTGCAGTGCCACAATTGTGTGATTATACCCCTTGTACCCTGTAGGGACAGTGAGTAGCCAGGCGGGTGGGTAACTGATATTTGTGTGTATGTAAGTGTATTATTGAATTGTATAGCTAGTGTGTGGGGTGGAACTTGGGACTGTGTTAGTGTAGTTAGAACCGTATTAGTGTGTTGTTATAGTGTGTTTACTTATATTGCTGTGTGCTGCTATAAATATATACTGTATATTCCTGCGTATAAGACTACTTTTTAACACATGAAAATCTTCTCAAAAGTCGGGGGTCGTCTTATACGCTGGGTATGGCGGGCGCTGCAGTGCCGGGATGCCCGAATTATCAACAGAGAGAGCCCGGGCTATTGCATTGTATCCCCAGCAGCTGAGAGCTGCGATGTAACCCACGGCATATGCCCCCCCGCGCTGTACCTTGTATGCCTCCCCCCTGCTCTGTACCTTGTATGCTCCTTGTACCGCCATCCTCCCGGCCGCTCGCATCTCGCTCCTACGCATGTGCGAGATTTCATGCGGCGAGCGTGGATACACGGGATCCTCACGGCCGCTCGCATCTCGCTCCTGCGCATGTGCGAGATCTCCGTGCGGCGTATCTAAGTGCGGCGCAGATGTGCATATGTGAATGTGAATATGAAGAATAACATAACAAAAACATGTTCAGGGTATAGGTGGCACATGTTTAGGGTCTGGGAGGCAGGGAGGGAGGACAAGGAAGGTGGTGGGATGCAGGGATGGTGGTGATACCATGGGATGGCGGTGGTACCTAGGGATGGTGGTGGGATGCAGGGATGGCAGTGGTATCTAGGGATGGTGGTGGGATGCAGGGATGGTGGTGGGATGCAGGGATGGCAGTGGTACCAAGGGATAGTGGTGGGATTCAGGGATGGCAGAGGTACCCAGGGATGGTGGTGGGATGCAGTAATGTACTGCTGTGTGTTGAAAAAAGGGTAGTCTTATACGGCGAGTATATCCCAAACTCTATATTTTCAGTGTAAAAGTTGGGGGTCGTCTTATACGCCCAGTCGTCTTATACGCCGGCATATACGGTATATCTATTCCATTGATATAGATATATATAATTATAAGCAAATATTAGACTGTTATAGTGTGTTAATAAATACCTTATATTTAAGCACAGTGTGTAGTCTTTTGTAGTATAAGGCACCGCAGCAATAGTCACAGGTAGTTCAGTGGATTGTATAGGTAACAGAAGTAGTTAGCTAGTTAACATAGCTAAATAGGTTAACCTAGCTAGGTTTATTTATGTTATGATAAAGGTATAAATAGGCGGAGTCATCAATAGACGGTTCCTCCTATTTATGAATATTAATTATTGATATTTGCATAAATATTAGTAATTAATATTCCCCCTTAACATCTGTAATTTAAAGACAGAAGTGTAATTAAATCTTCTTCTCCTTCTAAAAACACGCTGCACACTGATATTGACAATTTACTTTAGGAATTGTAATATACAGCAAGCACCTATCTCCTTTTAAGGAGAGAGCACATCTGACAGGAACAAAAAGTGTAAGGTTTCTTGCTGAGAGGTAGGGGTGGAAAGATGGAGATCTAGCAGCAGATATTATAATAAAAGAAGTTACTGTTGAATTTCATCCCTGCCTGCTTCCATCTCATGAAGATATCACAACTGACAACAAGGATGGGATGAGTGCCTGCTTTAGTGAGTACTGACTACCATTCTGCATGTATTAAATACCAAGGTGTGTGCTACAAATATCCAGAGACACTGACAGTGCTCAGAAAACCTGCCTGGCTAAAAATATAGTACAATTAACTCTTGCATTATTTTTGCTTTATTCTAAAAACACACTGCACACTGATATTGACAATTTACTTTAGGAATTGTAATATACAGTAAGCATCTATCTCCATTTAAGGAGCGAGCACATGTGACAGGAACAGAAAGTGTAAAGTGTCTTGCTGAGAGGTAGGGGATGGAAAGATGGAGATCTAGCAGCAGACATTATAATAAAAGAAGTTACTGTTGAATTTCATCCCTGCCTGCTTCCATCTCATGAAGATATCACAACTGACAACAAGGATGGGATGAGTGCCTGCTTCAGTGAGTATTGACTACCATTCTGCATGTATTAAATACCCAGGTGTGTTCTACAAGTATCCAGAAACACTGACAGTGCTCAGAAAATCTGCCTGGCTAAAACTATAGCACAATTAACTCTTGCATTATTTTGCTGAGCAGAGCTAGGATGGCAGATCAGCTATATGTGTTCCTCAAATTTGATACTACTGGTATCAATAACCTAGCTCACAATTGGAGAAAATGGATTAACATATTTGAGAATGTTCTGGAGGCCATATACAGTACAGACCAAAAGTTTGGACACACCTTCTCATTCAAAGAGTTTTTTTTATTTTCATGACTATGAAGGCATCAAAACTATGAATTAACAAATGTGGAATTATATACATAACAAACAAGTGTGAAACAACTGAAAATATGTCATATTCTAGGTTCTTCAAAGTAGTCACCTTTTGCTTTGATTACTGCTTTGCACACTCTTGGCATTCTCTTGATGAGCTTCAAGAGGTAGTAATCAAAGCAATAGGTGGCTACTTTGAAGAACCTAGAATATGACATATTTTCAGTTGTTTCACACTTGTTTGTTATGTATATAATTCCACATGTGTTAATTCATGGTTTTGAAGCCTTCAGTGTGAATCTACAATTTTAATAGTCATAAAAATAAAGAAAACTCTTTGAATGAGAAGGTGTGTCCAAACTTTTGGTCTGTACTGTACATTAAAGATGATAAAAGACAAAGGGCTTTACTATTTCACTATGCTGTCTCAGAAGTGTATGACATATATAGCACACTTACAGCAGCTGCTCCAAAGCCCTCACAGAGTACTTCAACCTTAAACAAAAAAATCATATGAGAGATTCAAGTTCAGGATTGCCTTATGTTGCACTGTTAAGAGAACTAGCACAAGGGTGTGCTTTTGCAAATGTTGATGATGAAATTCTAACACAAGTAATTGTGTCTTACACATCTTCTACTATAAGATGAAAAGTGCTGCAGGAGGATTACTCCTTGCATGATTTTCTCAAAATGGCTCGGGCCATAAAGGGAAAAAGGTGATCATGTCCATATGCATAGCATAAAACTACAGAAAACTACAGAAAGAAAATAAATGTTACCGATGTAGAAAAGATTTTCCTCATACAAATGCCCAGCTTTAGGTTAAACATGCAGAAAATGTGGTCAAGAGAATCATTTTGAAGCTGTCTGCAAATCAGCATTTATGTCCCCTTCAAAAGCCAAACAGGCTAATGTACAAGTATTGCATCAGGGTACAGAGGAGACACCCATCACAACTTATGACTATATTTTCATTCTATCTACAACCATATCAGCACAGTCTCCAAGCATTACAGTCATATTTAGAGATGAGCGAATCGAATCCCACGAAGGATAAATTCGATTCGCCTCGCAGCCGAATTTCTTTGTGCTTCGTGTTAGCGAATCGATTTAACCTGAAATAGTGTAAAAAACTAAGAAATCATACTTACCTCCTCCATTTGCTTGCAAGGGGCCACCAGCCGACATCTTGATTGAAGATCTCGGCCGAAATCCCGTGCGTGGTAACATATGACATCACCACGCCGGACGGCGTGATGATGTAATCTCACGCCGTGCGAGATTTCGCTCCAGATCTTCAAGCAAGATGGGGGTGGCCGGCACGTCGTGAGCAAATTGAGGTGGTAAGATTGATTTAATTATTTTTTTAATGTTAATTTCACACTTTTTTTTACACTCAGATGCCTCGATCATGTATGAACGCGGTATCTGAGGGGTACAATTATGGGGGCCGGCGCAATCACAGCTCCCTGTCATTGCACCCACTACATACAAAAAAGTAATTTGTCACAAAGCAATTTTTTTTGTAAATTTGGAGAATCAGCCTAATCGAACTTTTTATAAATTATCTCTAGTCATATTTTTCATTACTGACATATTACATTTACTATTGACACAGGAGCATCAGTAAATATCATTGACAGTGATACATATGAACAAATAAAGATACAACCTATCCTAAAAACCGTTCACACAAAAATCTACCCATATGGATCTCAGATCCCACTACCTACTATAGGAACATTTGATGCTGAAATCCGTTATAAAGACAAAATGCAAAAACAAGTTTTTACATATTACAAGGCTCTTCTTAGCTACCATACCGCCATGAACGTCAGTCTCATTCATATCATTCATACAAAAACTAATCCTGCTGACAAGGAGGTAAAAACTATTGTTAATGAATTTCAAGTCAATGAGTCCGTCAAAAAAAAACTGATGCACAACTGGTATGTCATCCGTGTCCGCGTCCGTGTCCGTTTTTTTCTACAAGACCTTGGTGCAATTAAAATACACTTTTCATTAACCTTCCTTTTTTTTTCCCTGTCAGACAAAAAAAAAGGAAGACACAAGGAAACACAACTGAAGCAAAATCGGACACGGACCACTGAAGCCAAATCACTGACAGTGAAAAAACACTGTTGTGTGCATGAGGCCTAAGGCTGAATTCACACGTCCGTGGAACACGGTTCATGAGATACCGGACTGGCATCCTGCTTAGTGCAGGAGCGCACGGCGTCATTGGTTGCTATGACGCCGTGCGCTTTGTGCCGCCGCCCCAATACAGTAATACACCCGTATAGATCACTAAGCAGGATGCCAGTCCGGTATCTCACGGACCGTGTTCCATGGACATGTGAATGAAGCCTAAGAAGGTACAAGCACTTAACCTTTGGAGTTTGCTCTGCAGCAGAAATGTTTCAAGATGCCATAAGGAGTGTATGCCAACACATTCCCAATACTTTCAATTACAGTGAGGTCCCGTGGCACTTGAGATACCTTGACGGGTGTGCGGGCTCCGGTATGTCCTTCATATAAGGATATATTGGCTAAAGTCTCATTTTAACATCAGTGTGAGGGTTTAGTCAGTTTTTGATGATTGCATCGACCACAGTAGTGCACCTATTCTTGTAAATGTTTATTTCATCCTGGCAGCTAGTACCCTTCCCAAATTGAGGATGCTGAAGCCCTTAACAGACTTAATTTGCTCTAAGCACCTGCTTAGATGGCTCTATCCCTTTGGCTTAAGCACTACCATCAACGGCAGAAAGGTGACCATCCGACATCCTGATGGCCTAACTAAAATCTGACCCCTACTGCAAAAGCAACTATTGGACATACCATCTTGAGATGTCTGGAGGAGTTAAACCACCGATTCTACCCAGACCAGAGGAATGGCAATTGGTCCAGCGGTTCATGTCTCCCGAAGCTAAGAAACATCTGACCAAGCCAAGTGACACTTGAAAGTTGGATGCACTCTCCTACTTACTAGAATCTCGTCCCATACCAGGGAGCTGGTAATCGTATACCATTTTACCCTGCCATATCTTATACAGTACTTCACAATTGTTTTTGCATATGTTCCTTGCCTACTAGTTCACAAACTTTAGGCTACTACAGAGACCTATTTTGCCCGCTGTTTCAGAGATACATCTTCTCTTTTGTGAACATGGTGTACCACAGGTCCCGTAGCATGGGGGTTGGGACTTGAGGGACACTCAAACGTCTCCCCAGACCCATCCTCTTATTGTTTACTAAGTTCTTATGATCTTTTATTTTATACACTGTGAGACCTATTCTCTGGGATGCAGGCATCAGAAAGGTACAACTAGGCTGTGTGTTATACCACATTTCCCCCGCCCCCCTGCCTATTGTAGCAAATTATATATTTTTTTATTTGTTTAATTTGCTTACCTTTGCCAAGTTGGTGTAGCAACTGGTCCTGTATGTAGTTTATATAGTGGAGTTGAGCTTGCAGCAGAGATGCCATCTATTACTACACATTTAATAGCGGGGAGGGAATTTCATCACTTAAAGTAGTCACCTTCAATGTTAATGGATTGAACCTTCCACAAAAAAAGGAGTAGGTGTTCCATATGCTCCAGAGAGACAGGGCAGACCTGCTATTTCTGCAGGAAACTCACTTTCGTTGTAATCATATATCCAAGCTCTATAACAAATATTACCCAAAATGGTTCCACAGCACTCTCACATCTGCCTCCAGAGGTGTTTCTATAGGTCTAAGTGCCAATACTCCCTTCCAACTTCAGGCTCAATCCATAGATTCAGAAAGAAGATATGTCTTCCTAAAAGATGCTATCTATAAGGTGACATTGGCCAATATATACTCTCCTAATTCACAACAAATCTGCTGGCTTTTAACGTTGCTCCAATCCCTACATGCTTTTAGGGAGGGTCTCTTGATCCTGGGAGGTGATTTTAACCTGGTCCTTGACCACCCTTTAGAGTCTAATGCACCTAGACATGTTAGTAGACAACTTTGTAGACTTACAGTAAAGTGACTCTGTCTGCACATCAGATATCGGATGCTTGGAGGTTGTTACACCCAAGTGCCAAAGATTTCACATTTTACTCAATTATACATGGTACTTATCAGAGTTTGGATCACTGGGAGCAATTAAGAAGGCCCAGATTGGCTTGATCACCATCTCTGACCACGCACTTATTTCCCTTATGATACAGATGCAAGACATTCCTCCGAATGCCTGGACATGGAGATTAAACAAGACCCTTAGTAGAATGACCTAGATAGAAAAAATAGAGTAGAAAGTAGTGTCCTTTTTTATATCAACAACACCCCACAAGGTCCATATTAGAGGAGAACTTATTGCACTAGGTTCATGGGTGCGGAAGCAGAGAACTTCTAAGATAGACATTCATTCTCAAATTTCAATGCTAGAAAATATGAATAAAGCCACCACTTCTAATAACACCTACGCTGATCTTGTAAAACTCCGCACCCAGCTAAAAGACCTACTGAACATTCGTTCAGCCAAAGCCATGTTGGCTGTGAAGTTCAAATTTTATGTACATGGAGATAGAGGGTCTAAATTCATATCACATATGCTCAGGGGGCAAAGGAACAAAGCGTACATATCTAACATCAAATCTGAAAAGGGAGACAAGCTCACTACAACTCTACTTATAGCTTAGGAATTCACTAGATTCTACTCCTCATTGTATAATTTAAATTTAGAGACACCTGATCAGTTGAAACAGAAAATTTATAACTTTCTAGCATCTGTCTAAGTCCCCACTCTTTCGGAGTCAGACAGAATATCACTGATGACACCAATCACAGAAAACAAAATAGCAGCCGTGCTGTCCAGTGTCCCTTTGGGGAGATGTCCGGGTCCTGACGGATAACCAATTTCTTATTATAAGAAAGTTAGCAAGATATTTACATCCCAATATGTGACAACTCAGTGCTACAAGGCGCTAATTTGCCCCCACAGGCGCTTATGGTACATATCACCATCAGAAGGGAAGGGAAAGATCCAGAAAGATGTGGCAGCTATAGGCCCATATGTCTCTTAAAGATAGATATTAAATTGTGGACCAAAATTCTTAGCCATCGCATTGCTAAGTTTGTTCCCATATTGATAAGGGAGAAACAGGTAGGGTGTGTTCAGGGAAGATAGGGAAGGCCCAATGTAAGCAGTGTTCTGCATTTTGTATATTATGCTAAAAAACATAATAAACCCCTAGTCCTTCTCGGCATGGATGCAGAGAAGGCATTTAACAGGGTCAATGTTCTTTTGTGAGGAAAACACTTTGGCTTTTCCAACAGTTTGGCTTTTCCACGCTATTTTTTCATTATATAATTCACTAGAGTACAGGTTAATGGCTCCTTTTTCCACTCGTTTCAAATCACTAATGGCATGAGGCAGGGCTGTTTTCTCTCTCTCTCCCACGCTCTTTATACTAACTCTGGAAAACACTGCTGATTAGGCTACATGCACACGACCGTATGTGTTTTGCGGCCCGCAAATTGCGGGTCCGCAAAAAAATGGATGACGTTCCGTATGGCATCCGTTTTTTTTGCGGATCCATTGTAATAATGCCTATCCTTGTCCGCAAACTAGAAAAAAATAGGACATGCACTATTTTTTTGGCAGGGCAACGGAACGGACATACTGATGCGGACAGCACATGGTGTGCTGTCCGCGTTTTTTGCGGACCCATTGAAATGAATGGGTCCGCATCCTATCCGCAAAAAAAATGGAACGGACACGGAAACAAAAATACGGTCGTGTGCATGAGGCCTTAAGGTGAGGTCCTCAGAGAATATCAGGGATATGCAAATAGGAAATCACAATCATTCTCTATCGGCATTCACAGATGATCTGCTTCTTTTGGTGACCAACCCCCAGGGGTGGATTGGCCATAGACCTTACAGGGAAATTTCCCAGTGGGCTGATGCCAAGGGGGCCACCTGAGCCCTCCTCACCGCTGGCTAGTGGACGTTTTGGGGAATATATTTTGTGCTGTTGGTGGCAGTATTTTGTGATGGACTGTGGTATTTGCACAATGTGCCACAATATGGTATTGCTAGCCTCACCTACTTGTTTTGGCCCTGCCTTCCATCAATTTGGACACGACTACACTACGGGGCCACTTTTAGTATTTTTTCCAGGGTCACTTTAATTTCCCAGTCCGCCCCTGCCAACTCCAAAGTGGCTATACCAGAAGTGCTGCAAATTTTCCAGGGATACGGGGACATTTACAACTTTAAAGTGAATTATGAGAAATCTGAAATACTTAACATTAATGCACCTGAAGATCAGCTTGCTCATATTAGGGTATCCTCTCCTTTTAATGGCCTCAGGAAACTACTAAACATTTAGGTATTATGATCCCAGGTGTTCCAGCTCAGCTTTTCTGCTTCAATTGGATACCATTATTTAATAAAATTAAAACCTTTTTACGCTCCATCAAAATCCCTTTTCTTTCCTGGTTAGGCAGGAAGAACCTATTAACTATTATGTATCACCACAGATATTATACACAGAGCCATTACCATATACTTGCCAAATAAATTCTTCTCTAATTTCTGTAGTTTTTTCACCAACTTTCTTTGGGCCAACAGATGAATGTGCTTAGCCTACTCTCAGCTCATTAGGAAGGCTAAAAGGGAGGACCGTCCCTTTGTGATTCTCAGACCTATTTACATGCTATCCGGTTAGAGAGCTAGATTGATCTAGAAAGAGCAGACACCTCTAAACTCTATGTTGATATAGAGAGGAACAGGCATGGATTCAGACAGTTCCTGTCACGGATGGTGTACAGGAAACAAGACAATGCAATACAATAATGACTCACTGGATCCACAACTAAGGAACAAAAGGGAGACCCCTACATGAGACCTGCCACTCTCCCTAATTGCTCAGCCTATGCGAACACCCCAAAGGTGGATGGGCGCATATCCACGTACCTCGGCTATATAATACCTGAAGACCCTACAATAGTGAGGGGACACAACCACCGGCTCCCTACACTAGACACGGAGGGAGTCAGGGTCACCTGAAAATCCAGCAGACAGAAAATCACAAATAAAGGAACATCACTTATCTTGCAGAGGACTGGGAAATAGAAACAGCAAGCACACACACTCCAGGAAGTTGTATAAGCCGCAACCTAATGCATCATGGGGAGGAACTTAAAGGGAAGCAATCAGTCCAACTGCATGACAGCTGAGATAGACTAACGAGAGGTGGTTATTATGGGGGACTTCAACTACCCAGATATAGACTGGGAAACTGAAACTTGTATATCTCATAAGGGAAACAGGTTCGTGGCTATAACCAAAGACAATTACCTCTCCCAACTGGTTCAGGACCCGACTAGAGGGACGGCCATACTGGACTTAGTATTAACCAATAGACCGGACAGAACAACAGACGTGCAGGTCGGGGGACACCTGGGAAATAGTGACCATAAAGTAATAACCTTCCAATTATCATTCAAAAGAGTGTTTCTACAGGGAGGAACAAAAATACCAAACTTCAAAAAAGCTAAATTTAGCCAACTAAGAGAGGCCATAGGCCAAACTAACTGGGACAAAGTCCTCACAAATACAGACACAAAATGGGATATCTTTAAAAACATCCTAAAAACTCATTGTGAGAGGTACATACCGTATGGTAATAAAAGGTTAAGGAACAAAAAGAAACCAATGTGGATAAACAGAACTGTAAAGAAAGCAATAAATGACAAAAAGAAAGCATATAAAACACTAAAACAGGAGGGTTGCACGGAAGCACTGAAAAACTATAAGGAAAAAAATAGAACATGTAAAAAACAAATAAAAGCGGCCAAACTAGAGACCGAGAGATTAATTGCCAAAGAGAGTAAAACTAACCCTAAAATGTTCTTCAATTATATAAATGTTAAAAAGTATAAAGCTGAAGGTGTTGGCCCTTTAAAGAGTAATGAGGGGGGAGTCGCAGAGAGCGACGAGGAGAAAGCAAAGCTGTTAAATATTTTTTTCGCCAATGTATTCACTGAGGAAAATAAATTGTCAGATGACATGCAGAATGCAAAAATAAATTCCCCATTAAAAGTGTCCTGTCTGACCCAGGAAGAAGTACATCAGCGGCTTAAAAAGATTAAAATAGACAAATCGCCAGGACCGGATGGCATACACCCCCGTATCCTAAAGGAATTAAGTAATGTCATAGCCAGACCCTTATTTCTGATATTTGCAGACTCTATACTGACAGGGAATGTCCCACAGGATTGGCGCGTGGCATATGTGGTGCCAATATTCAAAAAGGGGCCAAAAACAGAGCCTGGAAACTATAGGCCGGTAAGTTTAACATCTGTTGTGGGTAAACTGTTTGAAGGTTTTCTGAGAGATGCTATATTAGAGCATCTCAACGGAAATAAGCAAATAACGCCATATCAGCATGGCTTCGTGAGGGATCGGTCATGTCAAACTAATTTAATCAGTTTCTATGAGGAGGTAAGTTCTAGACTTGACAGCGGCGAATCAATGGATGTCGTATATCTGGACTTCTCCAAAGCATTTGACACTGTACCGCATAAAAGGTTAGTATATAAAATGAGAATGCTCGGACTGGGAGAAAACATCTGTATGTGGGTAAGTAACTGGCTGAGTGATAGAAAACAGAGGGTGGTTATTAACGGTACACACTCAGATTGGGTCACTGTCACTAGCGGAGTACCTCAGGGGTCAGTATTGGGCCCTATTCTCTTCAATATATTTATTAATGATCTTGTAGAAGGCTTGGATAGTAAAGTATCAATTTTCGCAGATGACACTAAACTGTGTAAAGTAATTTACACTGATGAGGACAGTATACTACTACAGAGGGATCTGGATAGATTGGAGGCTTGGGCAGATAAGTGGCAGATGAGGTTTAACACTGATAAATGTAAGGTTATGCACATGGAAGGAAAAATGCAAGTCACCCGTACATACTAAATGGCAAAACACTCGGTAACACTGACATGGAAAAGGATCTAGGAATTTTAATAAACAGCAAACTAAGCAGCAAAAACCAGTGTCAGGCAGCTGCTGCCAAGGCCAACAAGATAATGGGTTGCATCAAAAGGGGCATAGATTCCCGTGATATGAACATAGTCCTACCACTTTACAAATCGCTAGTCAGACCACACATGGAGTACTGTGTACAGTTCTGGGCTCCTGTAAACAAGGCAGACATAGCAGAGCTAGAGAGGGTTCAGAGGAGGGCAACTAAAGTAATAACTGGAATGGGGCAACTACAGTTCCCTGAAAGATTATCAAAATTAGGGTTATTCACTTTAGAAAAAAGACGACTGAGGGGAGATCTAATTAATATGTATAAATATATCAGGGGTCAGTACAGAGATCTATCCCATCAGCTATTTATCCCCAGGACTGTGACTGTGACGAGGGGACATCCTCTGCGTCTGGAGGAAAGAAGGTTTGTACACAAACATAGAAGAGGATTCTTTACGGTAAGAGCAGTGAGACTATGGAACTCTCTGCCTGAGGAGGTGGTGATGGTGAGTACAATAAAGGAATTCAAGAGGGGCCTGGATGTGTTTCTAGAGCGTAATAATATTACAGGCTATAGCTACTAGAGATGGGTCGTTGATCCAGGGAGTTATTCTGATTGCATGATTGGAGTCGGGAAGGAATTTTTTATTCCCCTAAAGTGGAGAAAATTGGCTTCTACCTCACAGGGTTTTTTGCCTTCCTCTGGATCAACTTGCAGGATAACAGGCCGAACTGGATGGACAAATGTCTTTTTTCGGCCTTATGTACTATGTTACTATGTTACTATGTAACTTAACCAAAACAAAGAAACTCAAGGAGGAGGATCTGGAAAGCTCCTGTCAGAGCTTCTCAACTGTCTGGTTGTGACAGTACCCCTCCCTCTCCGAGTGGACTCCGGACACTCAGGGCCCACCTTTCCAGGATGGGGCCTATGGAAAGCCCTGATGAGACGAGTGGCCTTAATGTCCGTCACTGGGACCCACATCCTCTCCTCAGGACCATAACCCTCCCAATGAACGAGGTACTGGAGGGAACCGCGGACAAGACGAGAATCCACAATCCTAGAGACCTGAAATTCAAGATTTCCATCAACCATAATCGGAGGAGGAGGCAAAGGCGAGGGTACAATAGGTTGAACATAAGGTTTCAATAAGGACTTACGAAAAACATTATGGATCTTCCAAGTCTGAGGAAGATCAAGACGGTAGGCAACAGGATTGATGACAGACAGGATCTTGTAAGGCCCAATAAACCTAGGACCCAACTTCCAGGAGGGTACCTTCAATTTGATATTCTTGGTAGACAACCACACCAGATCACCAACATTCAGGTCCGGACCAGGCACGTCTCTTATCTGCCACACGCTTATATCTCTCACTCATGCTCTTTAGATTATCCTGAATCTTTTGCCAAATAGATGACAAAGACGAGGAGAATCTGTCCTCATCAGGTAAACCAGAAGACCCCTCTCCCGAGAAAGTCCCAAACTGCGGATGAAACCCATATGCACCAAAAAATGGTGACTTATCAGAGGACTCCTGACGACGGTTATTTAAAGCAAACTCAGCAAGGGACAAAAAAGAACACCAATCCTCCTGATTCTCCGCCACAAAACAGCGCAGATATGTCTCCAGATTCTGATTGACGCGCTCTGTCTGGCCATTCGACTGCGGTTGGAAAGCAGAAGAGAATGACAACCGAACCCCCAAGCGAGAACAGAAAGCCTTCCAGAATCTGGAAACAAACTGCGTGCCCCTATCAGAGACTATGTCTGAAGGAATACCATGCAATTTGACAATGTGGTCAATAAATGCCTGCGCCAGCGTCTTAGCATTGGGCAAACCCGGAAAAGGGATGAAATGCACCATTTTGCTAAAACGGTCCACCACCACCAGAATCACAGTCTTCCCCGAGGAACGAGGCAAGTCCGTTATGAAGTCCATGGACAGATGTGTCCAAGGACGGGAAGGAATGGGTAAGGGAAGGAGAGGACCTGATGGCCGTGAATGAGGGACTTTGGCACGAGCGCAAGTCTCGCAAGCTGCCACAAAACCCTCAACCGACTTACGAAGCGCAGGCCACCAGAATCTCCGAGCGATGAGATCCAGTGTGGCTCTTGCCCCCGGGTGCCCAGCAAGGACCGTATTGTGGTGTTCCTTAAAAATCTTGTGTCTCAAAGCGAGAGGCACAAACAACCTCCCAGGAGGACAAAGATCAGGAGCCTCTGACTGGGCTGCCTGCACCTCTGCCTCCAATTCAGGAAAAAGAGCAGAGACCACCACACCTTCAGCCAAAATGGGACCCGGGTCTTCAAAATTCCCACCTCCCGGAAAACAACGTGACAGGGCATCTGCCTTCACATTCTTAACCCCAGGGCAGAACGTGACAACAAAATTAAACCTTGAAAAGAACAAAGACCATCTGGCCTGTCTCGGGTTCAGACGCTTGGCTGACTCCAAGTAGGCCAGATTTTTATGGTCAGTAAACACGGTAATAGGGTGTCTGGCTCCCTCTAGCCAATGGCGCCATTCCTCAAAAGCCAACTTGATGGCCAACAATTCCCTATCTCCCACATCATAATTTCTCTCTGCGGAGGAGCGTTTCTTCGAGAAAAAGGCACATGGTTGCCATTTGGCAGGAGAGGAACCCTGAGACAAGACCGCACCCACCCCTACCTCAGAAGCATCAACCTCAACTATGAAGGGTAACGAAATATCAGGTTGTACCAGGATGGGAGCGGAAGCAAAACTCTCCTTGATATTAGAAAAGGCCTTACGCGCCTCTACCGACCAGGAAGAAAAATCTACCCCCTTTCTGGTCATATCAGTGTCACGGAACCATGAACCAGACGTACAAGAGATAAGTGAAAATAAGAAGGCTTTATTGAAAATAAAGCTGTAAAGCAAAAGTCCAAACGGATGGTGAAACCGAAGCAGAGTCTTTGAGAGGCCAGGGGTCAGGAACCAGAAGGGTAGTCAGACGAAGCCAGGATCAGGAACCAGCAGGGTAGTCAGACGAAGCCAGGATCAGGAACCAGCAGGGTAGTCAGACGAAGCCAGGATCAGGAACCAGAAGCAGCAGCAGTCTTAGAAGCATGTGAACACAGGAGGACCAAGCAAGGAACTGAAGCCACAGACCTCCTATATATATGAGCTAGGCATCCAGCTCCTCCCAGTGGGAAGGAGGAGCCGCAGGGTGGAAGGCTACAAGAAACCCAGAAACCAAGATGGCCGCCAGCACATGTCAAACGAAGGAGAACAGCAAGAAGGTAAGACCATGACAGTACCTCCCCCTCAAGGGCCCCTCCTCCGCGGAGCAAAAAACGGTTTCTGAGGGAAGCGTGCGTGGAAGGCTCGGAGCAAGGCAGGAGCATGGACATCTGCGGAGGGAACCCAGGAACGCTCCTCTGGACCATAACCACGCCAATGGACCAAAAACTGCACCCGACCGCGGACCAGGCGTGAGTCCAGGATATTGCTCACCTCATACTCCTCACGATTGCCCACTCGGACCGGACGAGGCCGAGGAACCGAGGAAGTGAAACGATTACACACCAGTGGCTTCAACAGGGAGACATGAAACACGTTAGAGTACCGCATGCCAGGAGGAAGCGCAAGGGCATAGGCTACCGGGTTTACCCTGCGAAGCACTCGGAAGGGACCAACAAAGCGAGGTGCCAGCTTGGGAGTGGGCACTCGAAGGTTGAGGTTGCGGGTGGACAACCATACACGGTCTCCGACCTGGTAGGAAGGAGCAGGCGCTCGTCTGCGATCAGCCTGGAGTCTCTGGCGCTGCGCAGAGGCCTCAAGGGACTTCTGGATCTGTACCCAAGAAGCACGTAGGCTGTGATCCTCCACAGCCGGAATATCCTGGGGAGAGAATACCTCCGGTAACACGGCAGGTTGGAACCCATAATTGGCCATGAAGGGAGACGTCCCAGAGGAAGAGTTCACCGCCGTGTTCCTGGCAAACTCAGCCCAAGGCAGGAGGTCAACCCAATTGTCTTGGTGATCGGAGACATAGCAACGAAGGAATTGCTCCAAGGCCTGATTGGATCGTTCTGCGGCCCCATTGGACTGAGGGTGGTAGGCCGATGAGAAGGAGAGATGAATCCCCAACTGGGAGCAAAAGGCGCGCCAGAACCTGGACACAAACTGACTCCCCCGATCCGACACAATCTCCTTGGGCAAACCGTGCAACCGGAAGACCTCCCTGGCAAAAATCGTGGCCAACTCTTGTGCAGAGGGTAACTTCTTGAGAGGAACACAGTGGCACATTTTGGAAAACCGATTCACAATCATGAGAATGACCGTATGGCCTCGGGATGCAGGGAGGTCCACAATGAAATCCATCCCCAGGTGTGACCATGGGCGCTCCCCGGTGGCTATGGGTTGCAGAAGGCCCAACGGAAGGTGCCGAGGGGACTTACTCTGGGCACAAACGGAGCATGCCGCTACATATGCGGCGATGTCGGAACGTATGGGAAGGCCACCAGAACAGACGTGAAACAGCCCAGGACAGCTTATTCTTTCCAGGATGCCCCGCGGTCTTGGAGTTATGGTAGGTTCGCAACAACCGAGTGCGCAACTCCTCAGGCACAAAACATCTGCCGTTGGGTCTCCCAGGGGGAGCACCAGATTGAGCCGCCAAAATCTGCTCACCCAGGGGAGAGGTCAGGCTGGTGCGAATGGCGGCCAGGATCTGATTCGGAGGTATGACCGAAGTCGGAATCGACTCCTCCCTGGACAGCTCGGAGTACTGCCGTGATAGGGCATCCGCCCTGATGTTCTTGGAACCGGGTAGGTAGGAGACCACGTAATTAAAACGTGACAAGAACAGAGCCCATCTGGCCTGACGTGGTGTCAATCTCTTGGCCTCAGAAAGGTAGGTCAGATTCTTATGGTCCGTCAGGATGAGAACCGGAACCACCGAACCCTCGAGCAAGTGCCTCCATTCTTTAAGGGCCTGCACGATGGCCAATAACTCCCTGTCACCAATCTGATAGTTGCACTCCGCGGAAGACAGTTTCCGGGAGTAAAACCCACAAGGAAGCAGAGGACCCTCTGGTGTTCTACGCTGAGACAGAAGGGCGCCTACTCCCGTCTCAGACGCGTCCACCTCGAGGACAAAGGGCAACCCAGGGTTGGGATGCGACAGAATCGGAGCCGACACAAAAGCGGACTTTAGGGCCTCAAAAGCTCGGATGGCCTCGAGCGGCCAGACCTGGGAATTACTGCCCTTCCTGGTCAGATCCGTGAGAGGCTTGGCCAGCATGGAAAAGTCCCTGATGAACTTCCGATAATAATTGGCGAAGCCCAAAAAGCGCTGCAGGGAACGAAGACCACTGGGCTGGGGCCACTGTAAGACAGCCGAAACCTTCTCAGGATCCATGGAGAACCCCTCAGCGGAAATGATGTAACCTAAGAAGGTTACCTGGGATCGGTGAAATTCGCATTTCTCAAGTATACCGAACAGCTTGTTCTCTCGTAACCGTTGCAACACTCGTCTGACATCCAGAATGTGGGCCTCCATGGATTCAGAATATACCAAGATGTCATCCAAATAGACCACCACACACTGCTGCAACAGGTCACGGAAAACATCGTTGATGAATTCCTGAAAGACTGCGGGCGCATTGCACAACCCAAAGGGCATAACCAAGGATTCATAATGACTGGTCCTGGTGTTAAACGCGGTCTTCCACTCATCGCCCGCCTTGATCCTTGCCAGGTTATATGCCGCCCTCAGGTCGAGTTTGGTAAAGACCGTGGCCCCTTTAAGGCGATCGAACAGCTCGGAAATCAAGGGTATCGGGTAAGCGTTCTTGATCGTGATGCGATTGAGACCCCTGTAATCGATGCAAGGCCTCAACTCACCGCCCTTCTTTTTCACAAAGAAAAATCCAGCCCCTGCCGGGGACGAGGATTTGCGAATGTGTCCGCGTGAAAGCGCCTCCCTCACGTACTCCTCCATGGCCTCATTCTCCGCTACCGACAGTGAATAGACTTTGCCACGAGGAGGAACGGCACCAGGTTGTAACTCTATGGCACAATCGTATGGGCGGTGCGGAGGTAGGGCAACCGCGCGCACCTTATCGAATACATCCCGGTACTCCTCGTATTCAGGAGGCAACAGAGAGTCCGAGGAAGTACACAGCAACTTGACAGACCCATGGAAGCAACTAGCCCCACACTGCGGTGACCACGAGAGGATCTCGGCCGATCTCCAATCGAAAGTCGGATTATGCTTCTGGAGCCAGGGGTACCCCAAGACCACCGAGTAGTGTGGAGACGAAATAACCTGGAGGCAGACCGACTCTCTGTGAACGGCACCAATGGCTATCCCCACTGGAAGGGTCTCATGAGTCACGTGTGGCGGCAGAAGGGGTCTGCCGTCTATCGCCTCAAGAGCCAGTGGGGAACCTCGAGCCTGCAGAGGAATGGAATTGGCGGCAGCGAACACACTATCAATGAACAAACCACCAGCACCAGAGTCCACCAACGCCTGGGTCGTCACCGAGCCCCCGACCCAGGAGAGGACAACAGTGATCAGTGGTTTGTCAACACGGGAAACCGGGGACGAGGAGACTTCACCCAAGATCTGCCCCCGACAGGATCTCAGGTGCGAGCGTTTTCCCGGACGGTTCGGACATGCCAACCGAAAATGCCCACCGAGACCACAGTACATGCATCGGCCCTCGCGTCTCCGGAGTACCCTCTCCCCCTCGGACAGGCGAGCAAACCCCAGCTGCATGGGTTCACCCCCAGACAAGTCATCCCCAGGAGGCGTGGGAGGAGAGGGAGGCACGGGTGGGACAGCAAACGTAGGCGCCAATCTGTTAGAAGACCTCCGCAGGCTCTCCTTAAAGGAAGGTCTCTCCCTGAGTCTGGTGTCAATCAAAATCAGGAAAGAAATAAGAGACTCGAGCTCCACTGGTAGATCCTTAGCTGCAACCTCATACTTCAAGGCATCCGAGAGACCATGAGAGAAAGCAGCGACCAGAGCCTCATTATTCCAGCCCACCTCTGCTGCCAGGGTACGAAACTCAATGGCGTATTCAGCTACGGATCGTGAACCCTGTCTGATGGACATAAGGAGCTTCGCAGCAGAGGCAGCACGAGCCGGCACATCGAATACCTTCCGAAGAGAAGCAACAAAACCGGAAAACTCGGCAACCACCGGATTGTTGTTCTCCCATAAAGGGCTGGCCCAGGCCAAGGCCTTGTCCGAGAGCAGCGAGATCAAGAAGCCCACCTTTGATCTCTCAGTAGGAAAGGCATGTGGCAGCAACTCGAAATAAATGCCCACTTGGTTAAGGAAACCTCGGCACTGAGTTGGCTCTCCCCCAAAGCGCTGTGGAAGAGGGGCAGAACCGGTCATACCCCGAAACACCGCAGGCGCAACAACAGGTGTCGGGGTAGACTCTGGCGCAACAACCGGAGCGGCAGTAGGAGCGACAACCGACCCATCGGCAACGGGAGCGAAATGAGCCGTGCGTTCAAGCAGGGTTAGCAACGCCACAGTGAACCGACCCAACAGGTGATCCTGCTGATCAAGTCTGGCAACCAGCATGGGTAGCGAGGATGGCCCTGTACCGTCAGAATTCATGGCTTGGTCCTAATGTCACGGAACCATGAACCAGACGTACAACAAGAGATAAGTGAAAATAAGAAGGCTTTATTGAAAATAAAGCTGTAAAGCAAAAGTCCAAACGGATGGTGAAACCGAAGCAGAGTCTTTGAGAGGCCAGGGGTCAGGAACCAGAAGGGTAGTCAGACGAAGCCAGGATCAGGAACCAGAAGCAGCAGCAGTCTTAGAAGCATGTGAACACAGGAGGACCAAGCAAGGAACTGAAGCCACAGACCTCCTATATATATGAGCTAGACATCCAGCTCCTCCCAGTGGGAAGGAGGAGCCGCAGGGTGGAAGGCTACAAGAAACCCAGAAACCAAGATGGCCGCCAGCACATGTCAAACGAAGGAGAACAGCAAGAAGGTAAGACCATGACAATCAGTGAGTGGTTTAACAACAGAGGAATAATTCAAAATAAATTTCCTGTAATAATTGGCAAAGCCCAAAAAACGCATCAGCGCCTTCTGATTCTCAGGAAGCTCCCACTCAAGCACAGCGCGGACCTTCTCGGGGTCCATGCGAAAACCAGAAGCGGAGAGAAGAAACCCCAGAAATTGAATTTCTGGAACCGCAAACACACATTTTTCCAGTTTCGCGTATAATTTATTCTCCCGCAGGATGAGCAAGACCTGACGTAAATGTTCCTTATGAGTCTTGAAATCAGGAGAAAAAATCAAAATGTCATCCAAATACACTAATACAAATTTTCCCATTAAATGATAAAAAATGCTGTTCACGAAATGCTGAAAAAAGGCTGGGGCATTCATCAAACCAAAAGGCATAACCAAATTCTCAAAATGGCCCTCAGGGGTATTGAAAGCCGTCTTCCATTCGTCTCCTTCTCTGACCCTGACCAGGTTGTATGCCCCTCTTAGGTCTAATTTGGAAAAGACTTTAGCCCCAACAACCTGGTTAAACAGGTCCGGGATCAGAGAAAGCGGATAAGGGTCACGAATAGTGATACTGTTCAGCTCCCTGAAATCCAGACAAGGTCTTAAAGAACCATCTTTTTTCTTAACAAAGAAAAAACCAGCGGCAACAGGTGACTTCGAGGGTCGTATGTGTCCTTTTCTCAGACTCTCAGAGATATAAGCACGCATAGCGACCCTCTTAGGTTGGGAAAGATTGTATAAACGAGATTTAGGCAGCTTGGCGCCTGGGATGAGATTAATAGGGCAATCGTACTCCCTGTGCGGGGGCAAATCCTGAACACCACTCTCAGAGAAGACATCCGAAAATTCAGAGAGGAAAGGTGGTACAGTCTTAGTAGAAACCTCAGAAACAGATGTCATGAGGCAATTCTCTCTGCAAAAGTCACTCCAACCATTTATTTGCCTCGCTTGCCAATCAATGGTGGGGTTATGTTTAGTGAGCCAGGGTAGCCCCAACACTAGAGGAGTAGGCAAACCGCTAAGGACGAAACATGACACATCCTCAACATGAGCATCACTCACAATTAAACGGATATTGTGAACTATGCCCTTTAATGATTTCTGAGAAAGTGGAGCGGAATCAATAGCAAAAACAGGAATATCCTTTCCCAAAGTGCATACCTGGAAACCATGAGTTATTGCAAATTGATTATCAATGAGATTGACAGCTGCTCCACTATCCACAAAAATCTCACAAAAAATGCTCTTGTTCTCTATCGCCACCCTAGCAGGCAGGACAAAACGGGAACTACAAGCAAACGGAAAACCTTCAATTTCCGCCTCAACCCTGCCAATAGTAACAGACGGAACATTTTTAAAAGATTTTTTCCTTTTTGTTTCTTTATTACTCCCAGAAAACTGCCTGAATCTCCTTGAGGGACAAACATTTGCCAAATGATTTATACCTCCACAGCAAAAACAAACCCTGCCATGCGGGCTGAATCTTCTATTGTCAGAGGCAATCAACCCCAGCTGCATGGGCTCCTGCTCAGAAGGGGCTGACAGCGACTGAGACCCCTGCGCACAGAAAGAGACCGCTGCACTGTCCCGGGACTGAGTATGACAGGAAGGAGAGATCTCTCCTCTCTCTCTAAGACGCCTGTCAATACGAACGGCCTGAGACATAGCAGAATCCAAGGAGGTAGGTCTCTCATGAAAGGCAAATGCATCTTTCAATCCCTCTGAAAGACCATGGCAAAATTGACTTCGGAGTGCAGCATCATTCCAACCAGTATCAGCTGCCCATCTCCGAAATTCTGAGCAGTATATCTCTGCGGATTGTTTACCCTGGCATAACAGACGTAGTCTAGACTCAGCCAGAGCAATACGATCCGGATCATCATATATCTGACCCAGGGCTAAAAAGAATTCATCCACTGAACGGAGGGGCTGTGCCCCCTCCGGCAGCGAAAAGGCCCAGGATTGAGCGTTACCCCTGAGCAGTGATATAATGATCCCCACCCTCCGTTCTTCATCACCAGAGGAATGGGGAAGAAGGCGAAAATGGAGTTTGCAAGCCTCTCTAAAACGCACAAAATACTCACTACCCCCGGAGAACGTATCCGGAGTGAGATCTTAGGCTCAGAACAAACTCCATGAACGCAAGCTGAACCGGTCACTTGAAACTGAGAAAAAGTCTTACGGAGATCAGCTACCTCTAATGAAAGACCCTGGAAGCGCTCAGCCAAAAGTGAAACCAGATCCATGCTTGAGACGGTTTTGGCGGCTTATAATGTCACGGATGGTGTACAGGAAACAAGACAATGCAATACAATAATGACTCACTGGATCCACAACTAAGGAACAAAAGGGAGACACCTACATGAGACCTGCCACTCTCCCTAAATGCTCAGCCTATGCGAACACCCCAAAGGTGGATGGGCGCATATCCACGTACCTCGGCTATATAATACCTGAAGACCCTACAATAGTGAGGGGACACGACCACCGGCTCCCTACACTAGACACGGAGGGAGTCAGGGTCACCTGAAAATCCAGCAGACAGAAAATCACAAATAAAGGAACATCACTTATCTTGCAGAGGACTGGGAAATAGAAACAGCAAGCACACACACTCCAGGAAGTTGTATAAGCCGCAACCTAATGCATCCTGGGGAGGAACTTAAAGGGAAGCAATCAGTCCAACTGCATGACAGCTGAGATAGACTAACGAGATGAGGAACTTAACCAAAACAAAGAAACTCAAGGAGGAGGATCTGGAAAGCTCCTGTCAGAGCTTCTCAACTGTCTGGTTGTGACAGTTCCCTCCAGTTCTTAAGATCTAGTTGTTAAAATTACAACTGGATCGGAGAACCGTGTTACCGGCTGAGTCTCTGGAGGTGGCAGGGCAGCTGGAGATGTTTGCTTCCATTGCTTTGCGCGCCGCTGATAGTTTAGCTCCTTAGTTGGGTGGTATGCGTGTGTAGTGTATATATGGTGTATTTATGTATGTGTACCATGTATATGGTGGATTTATGTATATGTGTGTTGTATATATATGGTGTATGTATATGTAAACATGTGTCGTGCCGCCGCGTGTCCACTGTTCAGTAGGGAACCTGTTAATACCTTTTAATACCACCCCTGGAGAGGACCCTAATGGGAGAAGAAGCATTGCACCTCTTATGGGTTAAAACCACAATAGTGCGTAAGAATGCCCTGGCAAGTGATCTCATACGTAGCATGATTTTCTACTGTATCCGAACAAAGGCCCTACAAATGGAAACAGGTAAACTATCCTCTCTGGCCCTGTTATCTGCCCTACCCTGCTTTCAAAATCCTAAACACCAAAGTGTGCCCATTTTGTGGTATTCCTTACGAGAGCAGAAGGTGGCCGAACTGTTGCGAACAGAAGATACATCAGCTTACCTGTGCTCATTGGCCAAAAAACCCTCAAAATTACCACCATCTATACTGTTTTCAATTGATTCTTGAACTCACCTGTAGAGCATTCAAGAAAGCAGCACCTAAGCCCTACCCTGATCCCACCTGGTTTGAGAATTTCGTTCTTTTACTGACATCACCACCTAAATGCCTCTCTCTCCTCTACAATCACCTTTTATCTGTCCATTCTACTGATAGATCCACATATCTGAACGCATGGGAGAGGAAGCTGCAGATCACATTGAGGAAGAGGTCAAATTCATACTGACCCACTCACATGGCTTATCCAGGTGTGTACGATTTAAAGAAAGTTATTTTAAGATCTTGTCTAGATGGTATAGGACTCCAGATTTCTTATTAAAGGTGCATTTATTACTATCTGATCTGTGTTGCAGATGCTATAGCTAGTCGGGCAAATATCCCATATTTGGTGGCCATGCCCCAAACTGACCACATTTTGGGATGGTGTTGGTGCACTTAATCAGCAAGATTTGTAAACTGCAAATCACCCTCAGTGCACCCTTAGTTTTTCTATGGTTGCACTAACAAGCTTTTACCCCTTCTGCTACCAATTTAGCTGCCAAATATATTATCCCAACAAAGTGGAGGGACACAGACCCCCCAACTATCTCAGCCTGGTTGGATAAATTACATCAAGTCTGCTTAATGGAAGAACTGGCAATTTGGGAATGCAGGAACAGAACTGCCTTATTGAAAATATGGTAACCGTGGGTAGTCTATCATAGACAGTCTCTGTGTAACTGGGTTCATGTGCAGTATATGGGTTAGGCCCTTCTTTAGTTTCCCCCTCCACTTGAAAACATTATGTCTGTATTTCATGCAATTTGGGTTTTACTTTCTCCATCATGGATATTTGTAGTTGGAGCACCTGAGACTACTCGAGATTATTTTTCTTTTCTTTTTCTGATTTTACTTATGCTTTTTTTTGCTGTTTGTCCCTTTTGCTAATTTGAGATAACATAACCCTAATTAGGCACACACCATCTAGGTATGTAGGATCAAACAATGCAAAATTTTATCATGTTCGTGATGTGTGAGTCTATAGATGTCTTGCTTAACTGTATTTACTTTGCAAGTTGTGTCAAGATTATGTAACAATGTACTTTGTTAACTGTATGTTAAAACTTTCTTAATAAAAAAAAAGAATATATATAAAAAAAATTTTTTTTTAAGTCTTGGAACATGACAAGTAGAGATGAGCGAAGTTTTCAAAAATTTGATTCAGCTGCTTTGCCAGATTTTGCCAAGAAATTTGATTCGTAATGATGACGTCACCACCAAACCTTCCCCCGTCATTTAACCCCTCAGATGCTGTGTTCAACGCTGATTGTGGCATCTGAGAGTCACATTCAGCCTATGGGCGGTTAATCAGGGGTTAAAATAAAAAAATATACACACTCACCTCATCCATTTGATCGTGAAGAGGCAGTGGCGGACATCTTGATTGAAGAAAACGCGTCAATTGGGGCGCTGATGTGATGACGTCACCACGTCAGCAGGCCTAAGAATTGGCGCATTTTCTTCAATCAAGATGGGTGCAATGGCCTCTTAACGCTCATATGGATGAGGTGAGTTGTTTTTTAATCGCCATTTCAGGAAAAATTGATTTGTAACCACGAAGCGCCAGTAAATCCGGCGAATTTTGATCGAATTCCATTTCCACAGTGGAATTTGCTGTTAGAATTTTGGCACGAATATCACACCAAAATACCCATAGTGTGGTGTCTCCCTGCCATTGTTTTAAGTGAAAGGCAGCGCAGCAGATTGCAGGTTTGCAGTTTAAAGCCGCTGCCGTTTAAAGCCTCAGAAGTTGTCTGCTTGTACTTTTGCTCCATTGAATAGCACTAAGCTAGGAGTGGGTCCGCAGTATCTAAAGTAAACAGCCGCGTTGGTTACTGCATCAAAATCCTCTAAGTAAATGTACCCTTAGGGCTCATGCACATGACCGTGTGCTGGCTGTTCCGTGCTTTGGAGACCGCAACTTGCAGTCCACAATGCACGGCAACATCCGTGCGGTGGCCGCAGACAGATCCAGACCCATTCAACTTGAATGGGTCCTTGATCTGTCTGCACCACAAAAAAGTAGTGCATGCACTACTTTTTTGCGGTGCGGAGGCACGGACAGAAAACCCAGGGAAACACTCCGTAGTGCTTCCGTGGGCTTCCGTTCCGTGCCTTCGTTCCGAATCTCCCGGATTGCTGACTCATTGAAGTGAATGGGTCCGCAATCCGTGATGCGGGATGCACACGGCCGGTGCCCGTGTATTGCGGACCCGCCGTATGCGTGCATGAGCCCTTATTCTGAGTTTTTGGGGGGATGAAAACAAAATAGCAGTTTTGTTGATTTTTTTCTTTTTAATGGCATTTGCTGTGTTTATTAAGTAACGAAATCACTTTGGTTTGGTTTATTATGAATGTGTAGATATTAATTTGGAAGGATTAGAGATTACCTTACAGATATAGTAGAGTTAACACACATGCAAATGTGCATTATGCAAACACCTTCAATTGCTTTTCAATGGCTTTTGTTTCAATATAACGTTATGAGTTAAAAAAAATTGAGTTAAGAGTTTGTGTGTTAACTCTGCTACATCTGTGTAACCTCCTCTAGTCCTCTAAACAACTGATTTTTCATGAAAAGCTCCTATCTCGTTTTGCTAATTTATTACAAATTTTTTAATTTCCCCTTGGCCTTCCCCCCTCCCTAAGCTCTGGGATGAATAGAGTGACACTGACACACATAGCTTTGGATAAAGGCATGTTTCAGGATAAAGTCAAGGTATGTTTTATGTTTTTTTTCTTATTTCAAAGCTTCCAACAAGTGTCCCTTATCAGAGGCAGATGGAGTTCAAACACAAGCGGTGTTATTTGAAAAAAAAAAATGACTCTTGATGAGGGACCAATTCTCAAATAATTAGACCTTTATGTGGTCAGATGCTCACAGTCACAGTGCTAACTGTCAGAACAAAAAAGGTGTGGTTGCATGCAACCTCAAAAAAATGACACCTTTACGTGGCCAGATGCTCACAGTCGCAGTGCTGTCAGAACAAAGATAAGGTGGGTGGATGAACACAAAATAGCAGTTTTGTTGATTTTTTTCTTTTTAATGGCATTTGCTGTGTTTGTTAAGTAACAAAATCACTTTGGTTTGGTTTATTATGAATGTGTAGATATTAATTTGGAAGGATTAGAGATGAGCGAATCTTCCAAGAATAGTTTCATTCCGGATTTGTGAAATTTTTTAAAAAGTTTGGTTCTGGTCCGAATCTATTTATTCTGGACCAAAGTTGCTCCAATGGTGGATGGATGCAACCTCAAAAAAATGACACCTTTACGTGGCCAGATGCTCACAGTCGCAGTGCTGTCAGAACAAAGATAAGGTGGGTGGATTCAGCATAAAAAAAAAATAAAGAAAGGGTGGCTTGGCCCTTTTAATAGACAGCAGCATAATTAGAGCGGATTAAGGCTGGATAAAGTATTAGCGGCATATGGACGCAACATTAGTAGCAGCAGTAGCAACCTGGCATGGCAGTAGATCGGCTGTTTATGTGTGGTAGTAGTAGAGACGGATGCAAAACATTAATAGTGGTGGTAGTAGGGTATCAGCAGCACAGAGTTGTAGCTGCGATCGTGGTGTTGGGTGGCAAAAACCACAGCAGCTGTTATATGGTACATGTTTGCTGACAGGCAGGCAGATGACAGCAGTGCCATGATGGTCGCAATGGCATGACAGCAGCTGCAGGTGCAGTCATCGTAAGGAACATGATGATCGGCAGGCAACATCATGATAGCCAGGCAGGCAGACAGCAAAAGTGGCAAGATTGGACATCACCATCAGCAAGGACAGATCTACTAATCAGCCTCAAACGAAGGAGTGTGAAAATCCTGCCTAATCCAAGCTTGGTTAATTTTAACAAAGGTGATGTTTCGGACACTGGCACAGGACAACTTGGTCAGTTTGGGTGTCATCGATTGGACTGGGCTTGTTAACTTGCCTGAACCTGGTGTGGGACATTAAAAAACTGCTCCATCATGTTGAGTAGGTTGAACTGGCTGCTGCTGTTTCTGCTTGTGGCAGGAGGTGGGTCACTCTGTGGGGGGCGAAGATGCTGTCAAAAACATTGAGCCAATGAGCCATAAAGGACATGTATTGTTCCTGGCCATATGCGCTGCTCCAGGTGTCCACCATGGCGTGCACAGTGCTGCAGAGGGACAGTTGCAGAAAGCGGCAGATGTTATCCGCAACATTCGAGTAAAGGGCAGGGATGGCTTTTTGGGAGAAGTATTGCCGGCCAGGGATCTTCCAGCATAGCTGAGGCAGGCCCAGAGCGTAACTATCAAAGCGGCAGACCATGCAACTGTTATGGGGCCCTGGGCAAGAGGGGGTCCAGTTGGGATCATCCCCTCTTCTACTGGGGGTGAAAACTTGGTCCGGACTCTACCCTCTAAAGGAACAACGTTTAGCAAATGAAGCAGTGGAAAAATGGCCCGTGGGTCAGAAACCCTCCTGTCCTGTGAGGGGGGCCTGGTTTGATCTTTGCTATGGGGCCCTTACTTCTCTATGTATGCCACTGTGCAGGCATACAATTTTATCAGGCAATGGCTGGGTGCAGGAGTTGCCAATAGTTTCTTGCTGGAAAACCCCTTTAACGAGTTTGGCCAATCCTCTTTACATATAATTTAGGTGCCTTGCTTGCCATCATCAGTGAGGAGAGGCGTCTACTTACTATTGACTTTTGGAGGAGACCAACCCAATGCGGTGCCTAATTTAACAAAAAAAACTCACAAAACTGTCTGTAGTTGCATCATTCCCATGCCACTGCCACACTCTTGACCACTTCTGGTCCCCACCTGACCAAAAGTGGCTTGTTGCCATGACTGCTGCAGTGAATCTCTTGCCTCAGCGGTCACTGGCTTGTTCTAGAACATGTTGTGACCACTGAGGCCAGTGATTGGGGCCATGCCACTTCCAGGCTTGTGAGAACTGGAAGACGTTGGGAATAGGACAGCAGCACAGGAATGATGGGAATGCAGTCAGGTGAGTGTTTTGTTGGGCACAGGTACAGAGAATTAGTTTGGTAACTACGATAGTGGCAGACCATGCGACTGCTATGGGGCCCAGGGCAGGAGGGGGCCCAGTCTTAGTTGGGCCTTGCTATGGGGCCCTTACTTCTCTATGTACGCCACTGGCGCAGGCCATCAGCTCCCTAAAGGCAGCAGACTCAACTAAATTGTAAGGCAGTGACTGTACCGCCAGCAACTTGGTCAGGTGGGAATTAAGTTTGCGCACCATGCATAAACTTGCTTCATGGCCACACATTCCATTATTGATGCCTAACGACTGTGACGTAGCGGAGGAGGAGAGGGAGCTGGAGAAGCACACATGGATGCTGAGGATGACGTGAAAGACCTAGTACTGCCCATGCATGCGGGTTGGCTGCTGCAAGGGAGCACGGGAGAAGGAGCAAACTCTTCTTGTGGTAGCTGGCAGCCACCTTGTTTTGACAACTGCATGGGGTGACACCGTTTCACAGCAGTTCCACAGAGCGGTGGCGCCTATGTTTGAGTCTTTTAATCTACAGCTGAATTTCTGCTTGCAGAGTTTGCACAGGGCAGTGATGCTATCTTTTGGCAGAGTGTAAAAGAACTTCCAGGTGACAGATTTTCACCCATTCCCTCCAGAGGTGGCCGTGCTTGCCTTAGCACTTGAACGCTTCAGCACTGAATCTGCCCCCAAACTACTTGCGGCCTCCCCAGTTCCCAACGCAGGTCTAACCTTACTTCACCTCTGCCGTTTGTTGCTGCCACTACCACCGTCCTCGTCCTCTGATGTTAACTCTTCCTCACCACCCCGATCCAGCCCCCAGGTCCTGTCTAACACACAATCATCATTATTGGACTCTTCAATCTCCCTGCCACTTTTATCAGACTGTCATAGCTCAAAAGTCATCAGGGAGACTCTCAAGACTATCTACCAGAGTGTGCAGTGGAGTTCAGTGGCCTCTTCTTTGGTTTAAAAAAAAGGGGGGGGGGATCACCACTAAGAGGGGGTAGTGTAGACACAGAGGACCCAAATGACAGGCTTTAATGGGGCTGAAAGGCGGAGGAGCAGGAGGACCGCTCTGACCCATGGCTCCAAGGTACGGTGTCAAACTCAGAAGGTATGTCATCCTGCTGTTAATGAGAGGATAAGTGAGCCATTCAGTCCACAATCTCATCTCAACAATCTCCTCTAAGATAATGTTGCGCCTTTCGGGAGCCAGGGAGAACTGTGGCTACTAGAAACATAGAATGTGTCGGCAGATAAGAACCATTTGACCCATCTAGTCTGCCCAATATACTGAATACTATGAATAGCCCCTGGCCCTATCTTATATGAAGGATGGCCTTATGCCTATCCCATGCATGCTTAAACTCCTTCACTGTATTTGCAGCTACCACTTCTGCAGGAAGGCTATTCCATGCATCCACTACTCTCTAAGTAAAGTAATACTTCCTGATATTACTTTTAAACCTTTGCCCCTCTAATTTAAAACTATGTCCTCTTTTAGCAGTTTTTCTTCTTTTAAATATTCTCTCCTCTTTTACCTTGTTGATTCCCTTTATGTATTTAAAAGTTTCCATCATATCCCCTCTGTCCTTTAATCTTTCCTGGTAAGTTTTGTCCTGCAATCCATGTACTAGTTTAGTAGCTCTTCTCTGAACTCTCTCCAAAGTATCAATATCCTTCTGGAGATTTGGTCTCCAGTACTGCGCACAATACTCCAAATGAGGTCTCACTAGTGCTCTGTAGAGCGGCATGAGCACCTCCCTCTTTCTACTGGTAATGCCTCTCCCTATACACCCAAGCATTCTGCTAGCATTTCCTGCTGCTCTATGACATTGTCTGCCTACCTTTAAGTCTTCTGAAATAATGACCCCTAAATCCCTTTCCTCAGATACTGAGGTTAGGACTGTATCACTGAGTTTATATTCTGCTCTTGGGTTTTTACACCCCAGGTATATTATCTTGTACTTATTAACATTAAATTTTAGTTGCCAGATTTTTGACCATTCCTCTAGTTTTCCTAAATCCTTTTCCATTTGGTGTATCCCTCCAGGAACATCAACCCTGTTACAAATCTTTGTGTCATCAGCAAAAAGACACACCTTACCATCGAGGCCTTCTGCAATTTCGCTGATAAAGATATTAAACAATATGGGTCCCAGAACAGATCCCTGAGGTACCCCACTGGTAACAAGACCATGGTCTGAATATACTCCATTGACCACAACCCTCGGTTGTCTGTCCCTCAGCCACTGCCTTTACCATTCAACAATATGGGAGTCCACGCACAAAGACTGCAATTTATTGATAAGCCTTCTATGTGGGACAGTATCAAAAGCCTTACTAAAGTCTAGATAAGCGATGTCTACTGCACCTCCGCCATCTATTATTTTAGTCACCCAATCAAAAAAATCAATAAGATTAGTTTGACATGATCTCCCTGAAGTAAACCCATGCTGTTTTTCATCTTTCAATCCATGGGATTTTAGATGTTCCACAATCCTCTCCTTAAGTATGGTTTCCATTAATTTCCCCACTATTGATGTCAGGCTTACTGGCCTATAGTTTCCCGATTCCACCCTACTACCTTTTTTGTGAATGGGCACGAGATTTGCTAATTTCCAATCTCTGGGACGACTTCTGTTGCCAGTGATTGGTTAAATAAATCTGTTAATGGTTTTGCTAGTTCACCGCTGAGCTCTTTTAATAGCTTTGGGTGTATCCCATCAGGCCCATGTGACTTATTTGTATTCATTTTAGACAGCTGACTTAGAACCTTTTCCTCTGTAAAGACACATGCATCAAAAGATTCATTAGTCTTCTTTCCTAACTGAGGTCCTTTTCCTTCATTTTCCTTTGTAAAAACTGAACATAAGTATTCATTGAGGCAGTCAACTAGTTCTTTATCTTCTTCCATATACCTTCCTTCTTTTGTTTTTAATTTAGTAATTCCTTGTTTTAGTTTCCTTTTTTCATTTATGTATCTGAAGAATGTCTTATCGCCTTTTTTCACTGACTGAGCTAATTTCTCTTCTGCCTGAGCTTTAGAAGCTCTTATAACTTGTTTGGCCTCTCTCTGCCTAATCTTATAAATTTGCCTGTCATCCTCGATTATTTTTTTTTTTTATAATTACTAAATGCTATCTTTTAGTTTTTAATGATTTTGGCCACTTCTGCTGAGTACCACAGTGGTCTCTTCCTTTTTTTGCTTTTACTGACAAGCTGTCATGGGTAGAGTCACGGGAATCAAGATAGAGCGGAGGTACACCCCCTGAGGGGCGACAGTCCCTAACCTACTAAGTGCAAGCAGAGAGAAAGAGACAGCAGGGAAGAGGACAGCCACTGAGAAGTTACAATAAGCGGACAAGAGGTAGAACAAAAACGGAAGGCGAGGCGGGTCAACTAGCCGAGGTGAGTCCAGGAGGTCACGTCAGAACAAGGGAAGAGGCAAAGACCAATCCGTAAACAAGCCGAGGTCAAAATCCGAGAGGTAGCGTCAAGGTACAGGGAGCAGGCACAAGAGGTGTCAAGAGGCAGATCGAGGTTCAATTCCAGAGGTAGCTTAATAACAATAAAGTACACAGCCTATAGGACAAAAATCATGGGCAACCTGTAGCCAGCAGGCCGCCTGTATTTATAGTGGGGAGTGAGGGTCATGTGACGTGGCCAGCGTCACATGACCGACAGACAAACAAGTCGAGCACCGAGTGATCAGCTCGGCGCTCAAGGCAGACCTAGGAGCAGGGAGCCTCCCAGCTAGCAAGGCCGCCCTGGGAACGAGGCCAAACACAGATCCTCACTCCCGAAGCTAAGCAGCAGGTCTGCTGCTGATGGGAGACCGAGTGCGCCTTCGGTGCCCCGTTACAGTACCCCCCATTTTACGAGGGGCCACCGGACCCAAGCATTGTGGACGAGGTTTCTCATGGTGTTCCCGGTGAAATTTAGTAATTAACCTGGAAGCATGCATCCTAGACATAGGTATCCAGGACCTCTCCTCAGATCCAAAACCTTTCCAGTGGACCAGGTATTGAAAGGAATTTTTAATCTTTCTGACATCTATTATTTTAGAAATAATGAATTCCTCCTGACCCTCAACCTCCACAGGTGGAGGAGGTTTTTTTAACCTTAACCACTGGTGACACATATTTCTTAAGTAACGACTTATGGAACACATCATGTATACGGAGGGAGTCGGGTAGCTTAAGTCTTAAAGATACTGGGTTAATAAGCTCAATAATATTGTATGGTCCAATGAAACGCAGCGAGAATTTCTTAGAACATTGTTTCAAAGCAAGATTTTTAGTCGACAACCACACCTTATCGCCGAGTACAAAATTTACCCCCTTTGAACATCTCTTATTGGCGTGTTTACACTGGGTTTCCTGGGCCTTTTCCAGGTTCGATTGAACCTGTGCCCAGACTGTGCACAGTCTAGAGGTAAAAGAATCTGCCTGCGGGTTGAGTGAGGATACAGAGGGATTAGAACTAAAGCGAGGATGTAAACCACTGTAACAAAAAAAAGAAGACACCCCCGTGGAAGAATTAACCCGATTGTTGATGGCGAATTCTGCCAACGGGATGTATCTCACACATAGGAGTTGATTATGCGATACATAGCACCTTAGAAAAAGCTCCACTGCCTGATTTAACCATTCCGTCTGCCCATTGGTCTGTGGATGGAAAGCAGACGAAAAGGACAAAGAGATGTCGCATCTTCTACAAAACGCCCTCCAAAAGCTAGAAACAAACTGAACGCCTCTATCAGAGACGATATTCTCAGGGACACCATGCAGACGTACCACATGTTCAATTAACAAGGATGCTAAGGTCTTTGCATCAGGGAGCTTACTTAAAGGAACAAAGTGCACCATCTTGCTAAAACGGTCAACCACTACCCACACCACTGACTTCCCCTCAGAGAGGGGCAGATCAGAAATAAAATCCATGGAGATGTGAGACCATGGCTTACACAGAAGGGGTAGTGGTTGTAGTTCACCAGGGGGATGTGTTCTTGGGGTCTTAGACCGGGCACAAACATCGCAAGCTAAAACATAAGACCGTACATCTTTAGACAAAGTGGGCCACCAGAAAGACCTCAGCAGCAAATCCTTAGTGGCAGTAATACCTGGATGACCACAGAGCACGAAGTCATGAGATTCACCCAATAATTGAACACAAAAGCATTCAGCAACAAACAACTTATCTACCGGTGTCTGTGGAGGAGCAAGTTGCTGAGCCTGTTCAATCTCAGAGGAAAGATCTGCAGAAACTGCTGCCACAAAGATGTTTGTTGGCAAGATGGGTTCTGGGGGGGTATCAGGAGGTTGGACGGCATTAAAACTCCAGGACAAGGCATCTGCCTTAACATTTTTACTTCCTGGTCTGAAAGTAACAGAAAAGTTAAAACGAGTAAAAAACAGGGCCCATCTGGCTTGTCTAGGATTAAGGCGTTTGGCCGCCTCAAGAAACACTAAGTTCTTATGATCAGTGAGAACAGTAATACGGTTTCTAGCCCCTTCAAAAAAATGCCTCCACTCCTCAAATGCCCATTTAATGGCCAGTAACTCACGGTTTCCAATATCGTAATTTCTCTCCGAAGGAGAGAACTTGCGAGAGAAGAAGGCGCATGGCCTTAAATTTAGTGAGGTTAGAGGACCTCTGTGAAAGGACGGCTACCACAGCATTCTCTGAGGTATTAACCTCCACCACAAAAGGTTCCTCGGTATCGGTCTGAACCAAGACTGGAGCCATTTGGAAACAATTTTTGGGGGTATCAATGGCTCGACAGGCTTCCAACGACCAGTTAACCAGATCCGAGCCTTTTTTAGTTAGATCCGTGAGGGGTTTGGCAATAACAAAAAGATTCTTTAGGAATTTACGGTCTTGGATAGCCTGAACCTTACTGGGATCCATTTTAAATGAATGAGGAGTAAGAATATAGCCAAGATAGGGAATCTCTTGAACTCCAAATACACATTTCTCTAATTTAACCCCTTCAAGACCAAGCTAGTTTTCACCATAAGGACCAAGCCACATTTTGCAAATCTGACATGTTTCACTTTATGTGGTAATAACGCTTTTACTTATATAAGCGATTCTGAGATTGTTTTCTCGTGACATATTGTACTTCATGTTAGTGGTAAATTTGAGTCAATATGTTTCACCTTTATTTATAAAAAATTAAAAAATGTACTGCAAATTTTGAAAAATTTGCAATTTTCTAAATTTGAATTTCTCTGGTTCTCTGACAGACAGTGGTAACTTACAAAATAGTTATTACTTTACATTTACCATATGTCTACTTCATGTTTGCATCATTTTGTAAATGTTATTAAATTTTTTGGGGATGTTAGAAGGCTTAGAAGTTTAGAAGCAAATTTTTAAATTTTTCAGAACATTTCCAAAACCCACTTTTTAAGGACCAGGTCATGTCTGAAGTCACTTTGTGAGGCTTATATAATAGAAACCACCCAAAAATGACCCTATTTTAGAAACTACACCCTCAAGGTATTCAAAACTAATTTTACAAACGTTGTTAACCCTTTAAGTGTTCCACCAGAATAAATGGAAAATGGAGGTGAATTTTTTTTCACTTTTTTTACCGATTTTTCCATTTAGATCCATTTCTCCTGCAACCCAGCATATGTTAACAGCAAAATAAACCTTAATATTTGTTACCCTGATTCTTAAGTTTGCAGAAACACCCCATATGTGGTCATAAAGTGCTATATGGGGGCACAGCGGGGCTCAGAATGAGAGGAACACTGTGTGGCTTTTGGAAGGCAGATTTCGCTGGAATAATTTTCAAGCACCATGTCGCATTTGAAGACACCCTGAGGCACCCCAACAGTGAAAAAACTCCAAAAGTGACCCCATTATGGAAAATACACCCCCGAAGGAATTTTTCAAGGGGTGCACTGAGCTCTTTGGCCCAATAGCCGTTTCATAGAATTTAGGCTACTTTCACACTTGCGTTCAGAGCGGATCAGTCTGGGGTCTGCCCAGACGGATCCGCTCATATAATGCAGACTTTGGATCTGTTCAGAACGGATCCGTCTGCATTATATTGTAGAAAAAATTCTAAGTGTGAAAGTAGCTTCAGACGGATCCGTTCAGACTTTACATTGAAAGTCAATGGGGGACGGATCCGTTTGAAAATTGAGTGTCAAATTCAAACGGATCCGTCCCCATTGAATTACATTGTAAGTCTGGACGGATCCGTTTGCCTCCGCACGGCCAGGCGGACACCCGAACGCTGCAAGCAGCGTTCAGGTGTCCGCTTGCTGAGCGGAGCGGAGGCTGAACGCTGCCAGACTGATTCATTCTGAGCGGATCCGCATCCACTCAGAATGCATTAGTAGCTGGACGGATGTGTTCGGGGCCACTTGTGAGAATCTTCAAACGGAGCTCACAAGCGGAGCCCCGGCGCTAGTGTGAAAGTAGCCTTAGAAAGACTTGACAGTGAAAATGAAAAATTTCATATTTTACAAGAATATCGCGCTTTAGGCCCAAATTTGTCTTTTTAACAAGGGGTATCAGGAGAAAATGCACCCCATAATCTGTTACTCATTTTCTCCTGAATACGTCAACACCCCAAATGTGGTTGTAAAGTGCTGTATGAGCACACAGCGGGGCTCAGAATGGGAGGAACACCGTGTGGCTTTTGGAAGGCAGATTTCGCTGGAATAATTTCCAGGCACCATGTCGCATTTGAAGACACCCCGAGGCACCCCAACAGTGAAAAAAAACCAAAAGTGACCCCATTATGGAAAATACACCCCCCAAGAAATTTTTCAAGGGGTGCACTGAGCACTTTGGCCCAATAGCCATTTCATAGAATTTAGAAAGACTTGGCAGTGAAAATGAAAAATTTCATACTTTACAAGAATATCTCTCTTCAGGCCCAAATTTGTCATTTTAACAAGGTGTATCAGGAGAAAATGCACCCCATAATCTGTTACCCATTTTCTTCTGAGTACGTCAACACTCCATATGTGGTTGTAAAGTGCTGTATGAGCACACAGCGGGGCTCAGAATGGGAGGAACACTGTGTGGCTTTTGGAAGGTAGATTTTGCTGGAATAATTTTCAGGCACCATGTCGCATTTGAAGACACTCTGAGGCACCCCAACAGTGAAAACCGCAAAAACAAGGCTCTAGGGGTGCCAGAACATAAAAGGAAATTGAAGAATTGCCTCATTTAATAAAATGACACATTTCAATGTATTCATCTAGGTTTTTCTTTTTTCTTTTTTTTTTTGGGGGGGGGAGCGATTATTGGATTGCCAAATGGAAAAATGCTCAACTGAAAATGTCTTGCCATGGATTAATTAAGAAATTAGTGAAATGGACTTAATGGATATCAGTGGAGGTATGATAAACTTGAAAGCACTCTCCAATGCAGAGGCCCGGTTTAGAGGGGCAGGTCTGACAGTAGTGAGTGGTGTCTTTCCTAATCCCTTTAACCGAGCAAACTCGCCACCTTTTTTGGGGTCGCCTTTTTTTTTCTGTGGGGGGAAGTACTCCAGGGAAATGCTGCCCACGTATTATTCTTGATACCCCAGAAGCACTGCTGGATGAAAAACTGCCCTCTCCTTCCTGAATGCCAAAAATAAATTTTTTAATTATTTTTTCCTGAAATTTCAAGAAGGTCTCCCCATGACCAGCTGTTCTGTGGATGACAAAGGCATCCTATAGAGTAACACTTGGGTTAGGTACACAGCTAATTTTTTGTACCACACCTGTTGGATTTTCTTAAGGCACTGTAGGGCTGTAGTACCTGGTCTGAAAGATCCACTCCACCCATGAACTTGTTGTAATCCTGGATACACACAGGCTTGATGTTCTGCTCTGTGGTTCCTCGGACTGGGACTGGGGTGGACTGATCTGCATGGATGGTAGTCAACACAAGAACATCCCGTTTGTCCTTGTATTTTAGCAGCATCAAATTTTCTGAGCAAACAGTCTGATCTATAAAGGATTTAGGGAGCCTTTTTTGATTTCTTCTAATTGTGCCACATGTGCCTATGCCTCTGGCAGCAAGGCACTTCAGGAGAGGGACACTATTGTAAAAGTTGTCCAAACACAGATGGTATCCGTGGTCCAGCAGGGGGTGGACTAAATCCCATACTATCTTCCCACTTATACCCAGAACCGGGGGGACAATTGGGTGGCTCAATTTTGTAATCTTTTCCCTCGTAAATACAAAAGCGCAGTGTATACCTAGATACACTTTCACAGGCCTTATACAACTTCACACCATACCTAGCCCTTTTATTGGGCAGGTACTGACGGAAATGTAATCGGCCTTTGAAATGGACCAATGATTCATCCACTGAGAGACATTTTTGGGGGGTATATACTTGACCAAATTTGGAATTGTAGTGGTCAACCACTGGCCTAATTTTAAAGAGTCTGTCATAACTGGGGTCACATGGGGGTTGGCATTCATTATTATTGCTGAAGTGTAGGAATCTTAGAAGAGCTTCGAAACGGGCCGGGGGCATGGCAAGACAGTGAAGAGGGGTATGATATAAAATATCTTTGTTCCAATACGAACGTATTGTTGTTTTTTTTATAATGCCCATGCTTAGGAGAAGTCCCCAAAACCTTTGGATTTCAGTCGTGTTAGTAGGGGTCTATTTGCGGGGCCTTGAGAGATAACTGTCTGGATGGGAGGCAATAAATTGCTCTGCATATATATTTGTTTGTTCCACCATCAAGTTAATTAGGTCATCAGTAAAGAATAATTGGAAAAAATGTATTTCACTGAAATCTGTTGTATCTACATTGATGCCTGGAGTGGCTGTAAATTCAGGCACCTGGGGCACATAGTTATCTGCGGGGATCCATGAAGAGTCACTTGTACAGTGCTGCGACTGCGCACTACCCCTAGGACGCCTACGAGGGGGTTCATCATTAGATGAATCATCTGAGGAAGATGAAACTAAAAATGTCACTTCATCTCCACTGTTGGAGTCAGTGTCCTCAAAAAGTACGGCATATGCCTCTTCAGCAGTGAAAAGACGTCATTTTAAACTGTAAACTAGCGTAGATTTTTTTTGTCTTTTTTTTATATATTTTTTAAAAAAATAGAACAGCAGACTAAAATACTGTATATCCTTTAGGATAGGATAAAAACTCCCCGAGTCACTTGGAAATTATTGACAGGTGTCACAGGTAGCACAGATGGCTGGCGATGAGCCAGGGGTCTAGTATGGGGCACAGAGTAGTGCCAATATCCTTACTGGGGCAGAAAAGGGGTTAATTAATGTATTATTAAGGTGGCGCAAAGCCACATGGGGCATAAGAGACTTATATTTTACAGAATGGTGCCACTCAAGCACAGGACACGAGTATATACACACAGGAGGATGGCACACCTATTGACGTTTTTTTTTTAATGTAACTTGGGAGTGTGTGACAGGTGACTTGAGGGACAGACAGGCTAGTGTGACAGGTGTCTTTATTGAACGGACAAACTGGAGTCACAGGTGTCTTAAAGGACAGATAGACTGGACTGAAAGGTGTCTTGATGGGCGGACAGGCTGGAGTAATAGGTGTCTTTATTGAACGGACAGACTGGACTGACTGGTGTCTTGATGGGCGGACAGGCTGGAGTGACAGGTGTCTTTATTAAACGGACAGACTGGACTGACAGGTGTCTTGATGGATGGACAGGCTGGAGTGACAGGTGTCTTTATTGAACGGACAAACTTTAGTGACAGGTGTCTTGATTGACGGACAGACTGGAGTCACAGGTGTCTTGATTGACGGACAGACTGGAGTCACAGGTGTCTTGATGGACGGACAGGCTGGAGGGACAGGTGTCTTTATTGAATAGACAAACTGGAGTGACAGGTGTCTTGATGGATGGACAGACTGGAGTGACAGGTGTCTTTATTGAACGAACAAACTGGAGTCACAGGTGTCTTGATTGACGGACAGACTGGAGTCACAGGTGTCTTGATGGACGGACAGGCTGGAGGGACAGGTGTCTTTATTGAACGGACAAACTGGAGTGACAGGTGTCTTGATGGATGGACAGACTGGAGTGACAGGTGTCTTGATGGACGGAAAGCCTAGAGTGACAGGTGTCTAAATGGACGGACAGGTGTCTTGATAGACGGACAGGCTGGAGTGACAGGTGTCTTGACGGGCAGACAGTTGTCTTAACGGACGGACAGTAGTGACAAGTGTCTGGATGAGGTGATGATGACAGGACTGGACAGGACTAATCTCACTGACTGGGGCAAATCAGGCACAGAAGAGTGGCAAATCGGTACTGAAGGGGTTAATTACGGGTTAATTATGTACGAAGCAGGGGATGAGGCACAGAACTGACTACAGATGACAGATGACAGGCTGTTGATGAGGCACAGAACTGATCTGTGTCACTGACTGGGGCACAGAAGCAGCTTTTCGGCACAAAAGGGGTTAATTCGATCTGGTAGGTATTAATGTACAGCAGCTTTTCACACTCTCTCCTTCTCTGATCGCTTCCCTGACAGGAATTGGGACGATCAGGAGGAGAAGCACATAGTCCCTCCCTAACCCCCGCTTACCTGCCCCAATGTGCTGCAATTGGTCCCTCTGCAGTATTGGACCAATCACAGCGATCGCGGGCGGGTCAGAGCTCCGATGCAGTTCCCGACGGCGTCTCTGGTTGCCTAGCAACCCCAGCACGCCGGCTTCACTGAACCTTCAGCGGTTCACGCCCTGCGCTGACAGAGAAAGCCAATCACGTACATGCACGTGGGGATGCGGTGAGGCATCACATTCCCCCACGTACATGTTGCGATGAAGGGGTTAACAGACAAATGGTTCTCCCTGAGGATTTTAAGAACCAGTCTGATGTGAGACACATGAGAATCCCAGTCAGGTGAAAAGACAAAAATATCATTGAGATAAACAATCATAACGTTGCCAATAAGTACTCAAAAAATATCATTCATGAAATTCTGAAACACAGCTGGGGCATTGCAAAGACCGAATGGCATAACCAGATACTCAAAGTGTCCCTCTGAAGTATTAAAAGCAGTTTTCCACTCATCTCCCTCCTTAATACGAACTAGGTTATAAGCTCCTCTCAAATGAAAATTAAGAAAACCAAGAAGCACCCAAAATCTGGTTAAACAAATCAGGAATCAACGGGATGGAATACTGATTCCTAATAGTAATTTTATTCAAATTTCTGTAGTCAATGCAGAGCCTGAGACCACCGTCTTTCTTTTTAACGAAAAAGAATCCTGCTCCCAGGGGAGAGGTGGAGGGCCTAATATGTCCTTTCTTGAGACTCTCCTGGATGTAGTCTTTAATGGACTTGCGCTCAGGACCAGACAGATTATAAATCCGTCCTTTAGGAAATTTTTACTCAGGTATCAAGTCAATAACACAGTCATAAGACCTATGGGGAGGGAGAGTATCTGTCTCAGAGGTGGAAAAAACATCTGAATAATCAGCAATAAAATGAGGACTATCTGATGAGACCCCAGCTTGAACTACGGTTAAGCAAGAATTACAGTTAGGCCCCCATCTCTCTAACTCGCCCGAACTCCAGTTAATGACCAGATTGTGTTGCTGAAGCCAGGACATACCAAGGACTACCTGAACTGGAAGATTCTCTAAAACAAAGAAGGAACATTTCTCAGAGTGCCAGATCCCTACAGATAGGGTAACCTCCAGAGTACAGAGTTTTACTGTGCCCCCTAAGCAGGGGGGTAGAATCGATGGCGACAACCTGGATTGGGGTGGGTAATTCTAGTATAGGAATTCCCATCTGATCAACGAATTTGTAATCAATAAAACTAAAAGCTGACCCTGAATCCACAAAGGCATTTCCTGCCCCCTTTAAGACCCCAAAGGCAATAGAAACCGGCAGCAATAGCTTACTTCTTAGCTTACTGTACAGATTGGGATCAACATCCAGGCATTGCCATTATCCCTCGCTATTAGAGGTTATACTGGGACTATGCTCATCCAGTGTACAGATTCTTCTGAGATACTGTTCTATTGCTTGTATGATTTTACTGCCTATATGTGTATTTATTGGTTTACTATATTAAATGCTTGACCTATTTGCATAGCCCTGTCTATCATTTCCCGAATTTAGAGTGCCCCTCATTACTTTGCCATTTCTTTTTTCTCTCAGACGATCTGGGTGGACCGGGAGGTGAGCACCCTGATCCGTTCGTTCTGTAGGAGCAGCCGCTATTTCTATCTTGTTACTAATAGTTTACTTCTTACCACCTCCGGGAGTACCTTGTCCTTGAATCCCTCAGACTTGGATGATTTTCCAGAAGACGGAGCTTTAGGACACTGATGGATCCAGTGTTCGGGATCCTCACAATAAAAACAAGAGCCGCGACGACGACGTAGTTCTCTTCACGTCATCCCGAGGTGCATGGGCTTGTCTGAGTGGGCTTCTATCCTGGGTTCAAGGGGGGAGTCTCAGGTTGAAGAAGGGTATGAGGAGAAAACAAATGCTCCCGCTGTCTCTCTCTGATCCGTCTATCTAGTCTGATGGCTAGCGTCATGGTCTCCTCTAAAGAGTCAGGACAGGGATAACAAACCAACATATCCTTTAACTTTTCAGTCAAGCCTGCCCTAAATTGACATTTGAGCGCTGGTTCGTTCCAGCCCGAAGGAACGCACCACTTGCGAAACTGGGTACAATAATCCTCCACGGGACGATTACCCTGAGTGAGGGCCTTAAGATTGGATTCTACCACAGAGGCTCGGTCAGGTTCATCATAAAGAACCCCTAACGCCTGGAAAAAGAGGTCCACAGAGCTAAGACAAGGGGAATCTGGTGGTAAAGAAAAGGCCCATTCCTGGGGGTCCCCTTGAAGCAAGGAAATGATAATACCAACCCTCTGTGGGTCAGGGCCGGAGGAGTGGGGTCATAGTCGAAAATAAAGTTTACAGCTTTCCTTGAAAGCTAAAAAACTTCGGCAGTCACCCAAAAACTGATTGGGCAATTTAATGTAAGATTCCACCTGAACGGTGGTGGGAGCAAGAATAGGGGGAGTTCGGACGGTCTCCTGAACTTGTAGTCTCTCCCCAAGTTTCTGTACTATTTGAGCAAGACCCTGCACATGTTCGGTGAGGCTCTGTATAGGGTCCATGCTGAATTTGGGCCTGTGATTCTGTCACGGGTAGAGTCACGGGAATCAAGATAGAGTGGAGGTGCACCCCCTGAGCTGCCTTCCAGTCGCCTGTCCCTGCCTACTTGCACCACCCGCCCTAGGGGTCGGAGCGCAACTGATCGACAGTCCCTAACCTACTAAGTGCAAGCAGAGAGAAAGAGACAGCAGGGAAGAGGACAGCCACTGAGAAGTTACAATAAGCGGACAAGAGGTAGAACAAAAACGGAAGGGGAGGCGGGTCAACTAGCCGAGGTCAGTCCAGGAGGTCACGTCAGAACAAGGGAAGAGGCAAAGACAAATCCATAAACAAGCCGAGGTCAAAATCTGAGAGGTAGCGTCAAGGTACAGGGAGCAGGCACAAGAGGTGTCAAGAGGCAGATCGAGGTTCAATTCCAGAGGTAGCTTAATAACAATAAAGTACACAGCCTATAGGACAAAAATCACAGGCAACCTGTAGCCAGCTGGCCGCCTGTATTTATAGTGGGGAGTGAGGGTCATGTGACGTGGCCAGCGTCACATGACCGACAGACAAACAAGTCGAGCACCGAGTGATCAGCTCGGCGCTCAAGGCAGACCTAGGAGCAGGGAGCCTCCCAGCTAGCAAGGCCGCCCTGGGAACGAGGCCAAATACAGATCCTCACTCCCGAAGCTGAGCAGCAGGTCTGCAGCTGATGGGAGACCGAGTGCGCCTTCGGCGCCCCGTTACACAAGCCTAATGCAATTTTCTGTTGCCTTCAATAGTGCCACTTTTAAGTAGTTCCATTTCTCCTGGACTCCATTGAAACTGTTCCAATCTGATAGATACTCGTATACCACTATTCTAATTTTAAAAAAGTAAGTTACTACTACTTGCTGTAGAGATAATCCCAGTAGGGAATTTAGAATATCTGTACTCCTGGCAGAACTAGCTATTTTGGTTTTCCAGTTTACATCAGGAAGATTGAAGTCTCCCATAATGATAACTTCCCCCTTCAATGTCATTTTAGCTATTTGCTCAACTAGTAGATCATCTAATTATTTGACTTGGCTAGGTGGTCTATATATCACACCTACATGAGTTACCTTATGATTATCAAGCTGCAAGGTAACCCAAACTGACTCTATATTGTTCTCACCAACTTGTATCAAATTAGATTTTATGCTATCTTTCACATACAGGGCCACCCCTCCCCTTCTTGCCTTCTCTGTCTTTCCTATATAGAGAGAACCCTGGTATTGTTATATCCCAGTCATTACTCCCATTGAACCACGTCTCAGTAACAGCCACTAAATCTATATTCTCAGATGCCATTATAGCCTCAAGTTCATTGATCTTATTCCCTAAACTGCGAGCATTTGTAGACAAGAATCTGAGCTTGTCATTTCTTAACCTTTGTGCTACTGGCATCTTCTGGCATTGTTCCGGGGGGCAGTCGGACTGCTGTATTATCACTCTTTTGCCCCCCTTTCCTAGTTTAAATGCTCCTTAGCAAATACTTGGAACTGTTCACTGAGGACATTCGTTCCCTTGAGAGAAAGATGCAAACCTTCTTTCTTGTACAGTTCTTTTCCATTCCAATGAGAGCTGACATGTGACACAAAGCCAAACCCTTGGTTCAGACACCATTCACCAAGCCATACATTGAATTCCTTAATGCGCATCTTCCTGTCATGCTGAAGGTTATGCACAGGCAAAACTTCAGAGAATGAAACAGTTGATGCAACCTCCCATATATAATTTCCAAGTGTGTGAAAAGCTTCCTTCACCTTTGAAACCTCATTGCAAGCCAGATCATTTGTCCCAAGATGGACAATAACATCCACCTCCCTTTCCTGCTTTGCTTGCCTAACAATATTAAGGATCCGTCGTCTATCCCTGCTAGCGGTAGCACCAGGGAGACATCTCACAACACCATTTTCCTCAAACTTCACACCTCTTATGATGGAATCGCCCACCAACAGCTGCTTACTATCAGTCCTCACCTTCTCCTTTTTGTCTTTGGCTGCAGTCTTGCATACTTTAGGCATGGGAGATGATTTTTTCTCACCCACTGTGCTTGAGCATCCTCCATGTTGCTCTTGCACTCTGAAAGTGCTGCAAATGAATTAGGGAGAGCCAAAGACTGTGGGACATGTCTTCTATCAGCAACTCTCAGTCTACCAGAACCTGCAGTAACCCATCTTCCATTTCTAGGGGGCCTCTGTGGCAGTGGCATTGCAACGTTTTCAGCCTGAGTTTGTTTAACGGTTAATTTACAAATCTCAGATTTCAAAAATGCGTTTCCTGCTGCATTATGGAGAGCTGTCTACAGATCAGACAGCATCCAAACCTCCGAAGAGTGGAACCTGAAATAAAAGCACAATAATTCCTGCACAGAACCAGGTCTGCCATTTTAAACAAACAAATCTTACTTGTTTAGATTGTATCCACCTCCAGATTACCTCTTGAATATCTCCAATGCACTAATCACCTATGCTCATTTGCATTCAGACAATAGTGATAACCTGTCTAACAAATTCCTTACCTGGTACCGCCTACATGACCTGTGCCACTGCTACTAGCCATGTTCTTACTTTTGGAGGACAAGGTCTGGGTCTTATGTTTGGAAGTGGGAACCTTCCGCTTTCCAAACATTTCTAAGTTGTGGTGGTGGGTGGCCTACAGTCCACAAACATTCAGGCAACCTATGGTACCTTTTGGATTCTGTACAACTAAAATACAAGTCACATACAGTACAAGACACTCAAGAAGACAATGCTTTTGAGAATTTACTCAGTACTGTGACAGATTTTTGTCTAATTTGACTTATATGTGCATTCAAATACAAAGATTCAGAAAAAAAAACTGCAAAAGAAAATTGTTCAACCAGACTTCAAAATAATTTACCCAACACTTGAAATGTATGGATTGTTTACTACACGCTCATCTGAGGCATTTACTGCGCTCACTTGGTAATAATTAACTGCCTGGCTGCACCCATTCCCCCAAATAACTGTCGAACTTTGATAATGAAAAAAAAAATCTGATACAGATTCCAACTGTAGACTTTTATCATTGCCGCCGCAAACTGCAGTTAGAGCTTGGCTGCAACTAACTGCAATGCTCTCCTGCCTGGTGGTGACAGAACACTATCAATTTGCTTATATGCGCTCACTTATGCGGACTGGTGCTGCACCCACCCCAAAAATAACAGTCAAACTTTGGTACTGAAAAAAAAAAAGGTCTGATACAGTGTCAGGTGCAACTGTATCCACTTTTATCGTTGCCGCCGCAAACTGCGGTTACTGCTTGGCCGCAACTGACTGCAATTCCCTGGTGACAGAACACTATGGATTGCTTATTTGCGCTAACTTATAATAAACTGACTGGCTGCTATAGGGTGCACTGCAAGGGCCAGCCAGCCCCAGCTCTTCACTGCCCAGTTAGACAGCTTTTGTCTCTAATTTATCCCTGAACTTTCCACTACCCAATTCTTCTCCGTACTACTACTAGCCCTAATCTGTCCCTAGTCTATCCCCTAGCACTAGATAATGGCTCCCTAAATTATTTTTAATTGCTCTCCTGCAGAGATGGTCCTCTCTGGTCAAAGACTAAGCATACAATGACGATCCTCTAGCTGTTTACAGGCACCTCCCTTTTTTAGTCCACACTGATGGCTTCTTAGAGGCTGCCTGTCATCCTGTGAGCCAATCAGGGGAAGTCCCTCTCTGAGTCATGTGACAGGGCTTCTTCTTCCTCCCGGGTGCTTTTGCCCACTGTGAAAACCTCAGTAAAATGGCGCTTGGCGCCGTTTTAAAAGATTCATCTGAATCGAGCCAGAAAAGGTCTGGGTTCGATTTGGTGCCTAAAAAAGCGGGGATTCGTAACTTACCTCCAAATCTGTGAATAGATTCTCTCATCTAGTAGCATGGTCTGCCGCTATGGTAGTTACGCCCCTGTTTAGGGACATGGAACACGCTGCAGAAAAAAATGTTTGAACTTAAGCCATTTTACAGACCTTTTATGGGTCTCACACCTTTGGTCTTTTGAGGGCCATGCCATCTTTACAATGCTGTGTAATGTAATGTGATGGACAATAGGTGGTCAAGCCACCACTTATCAATTGCTGTTGGAACTATCTTACTCTAAAACTTGATTGTATAACTGAACTTCCTAGGCCTGGGAAGTACTATGGAGGATTTCTTACACTCTTCCCATTAACAGCTGCTCTCCCTACAGCTACACCTGAGTGTGGGCTTGGGCTGGCTCACAGATGATCAGGTGAATATCCTGGTGGGCCCCTAAGCAAAATGGACCCTATTCCCCCATCCCCTGCATAAATAGCAAATGACACAGTAGATTGACCAAACAACATTTAGATAGGCAGCATACAGCAATTCAACCAGCCGATGTTCATATAAAAAATTGGGTGGGTTAACAGACAACCCAATTTATTATTATAGGAGCATCGGTTGGCAGAGATGATTTCTGGGTACAAAAGTATGCCAGACAGTATCCTCTTTGCCCAGTGACTGCGTACTCTTGTAGCATTTTGCTGCCTCTGTGTGACCAGGTAATATTTGTATATAGCTGTACAGTGTCTCCCAGAATGAATTTTTTTGGAGGGCCCTAGTTACTCCAGTCCAAAACTGCCTGAGTGCACCTCTGATCACTCTGCCTGACGCTCCTTTAATAGTGCTCCCTTCCTAATCTTCTCTCCCCATGCACAAGCATCCTTAAGGGCTCTTTACATGGGCCGAGAATCATACAGATTATTGCTAACGCGTGTTCATACTAAAGCTCGTTAGCAATGATTAGGCAGTGTAAATGTACCACCAATTACCAAGTGAACGAACAATACAGGTTTATTCGGTAATCCGTTTATGTGCAAGCAAAAATTATCATTCACTGGCAGCAGATTGTGATGTATAAATACGTTCTCCTGCCGGCAACTAATGAGTCAGTATGGGGAAGAGTGACGGCATTAACGATCGCTCCTCCCCGTACTTTGTCGGGAAGAAACGCTTCATTCCTGACTATCTGCTGTAATATTGTCCCATGTAAAAGGGACTTTTAGTCACTACTCACTCCCGCCCACCCAACTAACAGCACCAATTATGTGCCGCACTACCTGAGAATTATTTTCTCCTGGTCACCACAGCAAGAGGAGGTTGCCTTTCTCTTAAATTCTTTCGTCTGGATATCAGCTCAGTACAAAGCTGTGAGCAGTGGGATATTCTGCATCCTCTGTCAGAGAGAATGTTGATGAGGTGCCCCCTGCCACCACAAATTGGCCAGGTGCAGGAAACTTGACAATTCTTCTGGGAGTCTGAGAGATCTTCCCTTTTTCACAGAGAGAGTCTCCTGAAAATTTAGGGAGGGTTGGTGAATATGATCTCAAAACTACATATGACTTTATTCGGTCTCTTGAGTGTACGTCAGCTCTAATGAATATTGTGAATGTTGAGGTTCCTTGGGGCAGTAATCCTTGTCAAGGTTATGTCATTGCACAATGTGAAAACTCTGTGGCTTCTTAAGGTAATCTGCATTAAGTATCAGTCAAAGAAGTGAATAACATGTTGATGTCTTTTACAGGCCAAACATATTAGAAAGCCCTTTTGTAGCTGTTTGTTATACATACCAGCAAAGATTACTGTAAGATTGTTGTTGTTACACTGGAGGAATAGTCTCTTTCTGAAAGCCGAGAATTACACTTACCAACAGGGGGATTGGGTAAATCCATTCAAAGTAATTTCCCCTGGTAGGAAACAGTTCTGAAAACAATTTGCCTTGAAGAAAAAATAGAATAAAATTCCATACACTTCACAGCAACTTGGATTTTAAAAAAGAAAATACCATAAAATAATTTTCTGTAATAACTGCACTTTGTTCCACAGGCCTGGACAAGCAATCAAATTCAGCCCTGCCTAACAGATGACAGCAACTCACTAAGTATTTAGTCAGTATATCGATCAATCAGCCATAATATTAAAACCAGTGCAGTAAATAACATTGATTACATAGTCAAATAGTTAGTATGGTTGAAAAAAGACACAAGTCTATCAAATTAATTATATTACTACAAGATGCAACTATACAGTCATCACTTCAAATTGGAACCAGAAAAAATTGGCACACATAGGGACCTAAACTACTTTGACAAAGACCAAATTGTGATAGCTACACAACTGGGTCAGAGCACTGACCAAACATCAGGTCTTATGGGTGGTTCCAGTATACTCTTATTACTACCTATGAAAATTGGTAGTAAAATTGGAGGAAGAATCATAGTTTCCCAAGGCTCACTAATGCATATGAGCATCAGTGATGCACATAACCTGGTCTGATGCCACAGAAGATCTACTCTAACACAAATTGCTAAAAAGTTACTGGTGGCTAGGAGAGAAAGGTGTCAGACCACACAGTGCACCACAGCTTTTTCATATAAGGGTGTGCAGCTGAAGATCAATCAAGGCGCCAATACTGACTCCTCTTCACTGCTGAAAGTGCCTACAATGGGCATGTGATTCCCAAAAGATTAGCAGCACTCCTCCAGTTCAAAGCAAAGTGGTTTGTTTGTTCACCAGGCTTGAAAAAGACTCAGTGTAGTCAAAATGTCGCTTTGTATTGACGCCTATTGAATAAACAATATTAATGTAGAAACTCGAGCACTCCAGTAGGTATCGTAATATCAAGATATTTTTATAGATTTTTCTTTGCAGGGAACTCAAAGTGGTAATGTGACGTTTTGTCTCAAACGACCTTTTTCAAACACTAGAAACAGATGCAGCCGGCACTCTGATATATCAGCCTCGCGGTGCTCGTGTCCAGGGTCAGCGTCCCATAAATCAATATGAAGTAAATGACCGGCACTTACAATAAAGTATGCTTTTCAATCTTTCTTTATTTCGCCATGTAGAGGACTAGAAAAACAATGCGTTTCGACTCACATACTGAGTCTTTATCAAGTACAATTTAAACAAAAAATATGGGGTTTAAATAGTCTGCCACTGATGACGTCAATAACACGTGACAACAGGGTTGTCATAGAGACAAAATACAAACAATAAACGGCAGACTTGGGATAGCACATGCTGATGATGTGGATATATATATACACACACAGTGGACTAAGGATATTAAATCACAAACATAAAGGAAAGAAACATAGACCTAATAAATTGTTAGTGCACATTGAATAAACGACCTGCAGTAGATTTTTCAAAAATTCAGGCTATCTGAAAAAAATAGAAAAAATTATAAATACCTGATGAAAATTCAAGTAAATGCATATATATTGGATATGAAATATCCTTATAAGACAACTTATGTTTTATATTCGTATTTTATAAAAAGGCACTTAGTTCATATTCACGATTGAGACCTGGTCTGCAACCTGTGGATCCAAAAGGCCTCACGTTTTTTTAGTAACTGTATTCTATCTCCACCTCTGCGTGGTGGCAATACCTGCTCAATCACCTGAAAAGCGGAGCTGGGAGATGTTGTGGCCACTTCGATCAAAATGAAAAGGAACAGGTAACAACAAATTTTTCTTTCTGATAGTAGATTTATGTTTACAAAATCTGTCCTTCATCCTGGTCGAGGTCTCCCTAACATATATCAGCCCGCACGGACACTTCAAAAGGTATACAACAAAATTGCTGTTGCAAGTAAAAAAAGCCTTTTATAGGGAATTTTTGTCCTGTGTGCGGATGAGTAAAAAATTCTCCCTTTATGATGCTGGAACAATGAATACATCCTAAACAGGGATATGTACCTCTCTTTGGTGTGGATAACAACATCTGATGTGGTAAATTTATGTTACTCCCAATATCAGGCACAGCAGGGGTTCATTCACGGCAAAAGGGGGTTCTTGTCACCCAGCAATACAACAGAGGATTTTGAGAGATTTTGGCCCCAGTCACCCAGGCACAGCAGGGGTTCATTCACGGCAAAAGGGGTTCTTGTCACCCAGCAATACAACAGAGGATTTTGGAGATTTAGGCCCCTGTCACCCAGGCACAGCAGGGGTTCATTCACGGCAAAAGGGGGTTCATGTCACCCAGCAATACAACAGAGGATTTTGAGAGATTTAGGCCCCTGTCACCCAGGCACAGCAGGGGTTCATTCACGGCAAAAGGGGGTCCATGTCACCCAGCAATAGAACAGACGATTTTGAGCGATTTAGGCCCCTGTCACCCAGGCACAGCAGGGGTTCATTCACAGCAAAAGACGGTTCTTGTCACCCAGCAATACAACAGAGCATTTTGAGAGATTTTGGCCCCTGTCACCCAGGCACAGCAGGGGTTCATTCACGGAAAAAGTGGGTTCATGTCACCCAACAATAGAACAGAGGATTTTGAGAGATTTAGACCCCTGTCACCCAGGCACAGCAGGGATTCATTCACGGCAAAAGGGGGTTCATGTCACCCAGCAATAGAACAGACGATTTTGAGAGATTTAGGCCCCTGTCACCCAGGCACAGCAGGGGTTCATTCACGGCAAAAGGGGGTTCTTGTCACCCAGCAATACAACAGAGCATTTTGAGAGATTTAGGCCCCTGTCACCCAGGCACAGCAGGGGTTCATTTACGGCAAAAGGGGGTTCATGTCACCCAGCAATACAACAGAGGATTTTGAGAGATTTAGGCACCTGTCACCCAGGCACAGCAAGGGTTCATTCACGGCAAAAGGGGGTTCTTGTCACCCAGCAATACAACAGAGGATTTTGAGAGATTTAGGCCCCTGTCACCCAGGCACAGCAGGGGTTTGTATACGCCAAAAATGGTAAAATGTCACCCGACAATTAAAAATAAGAATTTATTCAATTTAGGGCACTAAAATTGGCACTTTTTTAAATTAAAATGGCTCTAAAATAGTCCTTGAAAAGGCTAGAGGGATGTAAAAGGCAGTAAAATGTGCTTAAGAGCATGGCAACTGCTCTGCAAACAAATGTGGATAGGAAAATAACAAAATGAAATAAAATAACTAAAAATTACAAATTATTAACCTGCAACTCAGATAAGGAGGTGGATATGGAGTCGGAGGTTGAGGAGGCGGTGAATGACGTGTTGTAGGTGGAGGCAGCAATGGAGGAGGAGGAGGTAGCCAACAATGTTTTTTTTTTTTTATTGGGGTAGGTAGCCCCCAAAATATTGGGACAAATAAAAAAAATAAAAAAGAATCATTGCACTTGACTTGAGTACAAGAATGTATGTTTGATGGTGGTATAAATGTCTATTCTGCACAAGGTACAGACAAGTCTTGTGGGATCCAAGCCTGGTTCATTTTAATGAACGTGAGCTTGTCCACGTTGGCTGTGGACAGGCGGCTGCGTCTGTCTGTAATGATGCCTCCTGCCGTGCTAAATACACGTTCAGAGAGTACACTGGCTGCAGGGCAGGCCAGCACCTCCAAGGCATACAGGGCAAGCTCTGGCCATGTGGACAATTTGGAGACCCAGAAGTTGAATGGGGCAGAACAATCAGTCAGTACTTGTAGTCGTGTGCACAGGTAATGTTTCACCATGTTGTTCAAATGCACCAGTGATGGGCCCGAGGTGTGTTGGATGCCACCCCGCTGTGAACATGCTTCATCCCCATCCTCCTCCTCGTCCTCATCGTCCTTGTCCTCCAGTAGTGGGCCCTGGCTGGCCAAATTTGTACCTGGCCTCTGCTGTTGCAAAAATCCTCTTTCTGAGCCACTTCTAAAAGACTGGCCTGAAAGTGTTAGAGATGACCCCTCTTCCTCCTCCTCGTCCTGGGCCACATCCTCTTCCATCATCGCCCTAAGTGTTTTCTCAAGGAGACATAGAAGTGGTATTGTAACGCTGATAATGGCGTCATCGCCACAGGCCATGTTGGTGGAGTACTCGAAACAGCGCAACAGGGCACACAGGTCTCGCATGGAGGCCCAGTCGTTGGTGGTGAAGTGGTGCTGTTCCGCAGTGTGACCCACCCGTGCGTGCTGCATCTGAAACTCCACAATGGCCTGCTGCTGCTCGCACAGTCTCTCCAACATGTGCAAGGTGGAGTTCCACCTGGTGGGCACGTCGCATATGAGGCGGTGAGCGGGAAGGCAGAAGTTACGCTGTAGAACAGACAGGCGAGCGGCAGCAGGATGAGAACGCCGGAAGCGCGCACAGACGGCCCGCACTTTATGCAGCAGCTCTGACATGTCGGGGTAGTTGTGAATAAATTTATGCACCACCAAATTCAGCACATGCGCCAGGCAAGAGATGTGCGTCAAACCGACTAGACCCAGAGCTGCAACGAGATTTCGCCCATTATCGCACACCACCAGGCCGGGCTTGAGGCTCACTGGCAGCAACCACTCGTCGGTCTGTTGTTCTATACCCCGTCACAACTCCTGCGCGGTGTGGGACCTGTCCCCCAAACACATGAGTTTCAGAACGGCCTGTTGACGTTTACCCCTGGCAGTGCTGAAGTTGGTGGTAAATGTTTGTCGCTGACCGGATGAGGAGGTGGTAGAAGAGGAGGAGGAAGCCGAGTAGGAAGAGGAGGCAACAGAAGGCAAAGAATGATGCCCTGCGATCCTTGGCGGTGGAAGGACGTGCGCCAAACAGCTCTCCGCCTGGGGCCCAGCCGCCACTACATTTACCCAGTGTGCAGTTAGGGAGATATAGCGTCCCTGGCCGTGCTTACTGGTCCACGTATCTATGGTTAGGTGGACCTTGCCACAGATGGCGTTGCGCAGTGCACACTTGATTTTATCCGATACTTGGTTGTGCAGGGTGGGCACGGCTCTCCTGGAGAAGTAGTGGTGGCTGGGAACGACGTACTGTGGGACAGCAAGCGACATGAGCTGTTTGAAGCTGTCCGTCTCCACCAGCCTAAATGACAGCATTTCAAAGGCCAGTAGTTTAGAAATGCTGGCATTCAGGGCCAGGGATCGAGGGTGGCTAGGTGGGAATTTACGCTTTCTCTCAAAGGTTTGTGAGATGGAGAGCTGAACGCTTCTGTGTGACATGGTGGAGATGCTTGGTGACGGAGGTGGTGTTGTTGGTGGCACATCCTCTGTTTGCTGGGCGGCAGGTGCCAACGTTCCTCCAGAGGCGGAGGAAGAGGCCGAGGCAGCAGCAGAAGAGGGAGCAGGAGGGGCCTGAGCCCTTTCTTGGTTTTAAAGGTGCTTACTCCAGTGCAGCCTGTGTCTCGCATGTAGATGCCTGGTCATGCAGGTCGTGCTAAGGTTCAGAACTTTAGTGCCTCGCTTCAGGTTCTGATGGCACAGCGTGCAAACCACTCGGGTCTTGTTGTCAGCACATTGTGTGAAGAAGTGCCATGCCAGGGAACTCCTTGAAGGTGCCTTTGGTGTGCTCGGTCCCTGTTGACGGTGGCCAGTAGCAGGCAAACTGTTTTGGCAATGGCTGCTCTGCTTTTGCACCCTGCTCCCGCTTTTGCTACGCTGTTGGCTCGGTCTCACCACTGCCTCTTCCTCCGAACTCTGAAAGTCAGTGGCACGACCTTCATTTCATGTGGGGTCTTCCAGTCTTCCTCCCTGACCTCCTTTTCGGTCTGCACACTGCAGAAAGACGCAGCAGTTGGCACCTGTGTTTCGTCATCATCAGAGACGTGCTGAGGTGGTATTCCCATGTCCTCATCAGGAAACATGGCTAGGTGGATGCCCTTGGGAAACCCTGCCAGCAGTCTTCAAACAGAATAAGAGACTGCTGCATGACTTGAGGCTTAGACAGGTTCCCCGATATGCACGGGGGTGATGTGACAGACTGATGGGCATGGGTTTCAGGCGCCACCTGTGCGCTTTCTGCAGAAGACTGGGTGGGAGATAATGTGAACGTGCTGGATCTACTGTCGGCCACCCAATTGACTAGTGCCTGTCTTTGCTCAGGCCTTACCATCCTTATAACGGAATTAGGCCCAACCCAATATCGCTGTTGATTCTAGCGGCTACAGGGACCTGAGGTAGTAGGTTCAGTAGGACGTGTAGCTGTGGCAGAACGGCCACATCCTCGTTTTGGTGTCCGCCTGGCCGTGCGGAGCCAAACGGATCCGTCCTGACTTACAATGCAAGTCAATGGGGACGGATCCATTTGACGTTGACACAATATGGTGCAATTGCAAACGGATCCGTCCCCCATTGACTTTCAATGTAAAGTCAGGAGTTAATATACCATAGGATCTGAGTTTTCTCCAATCCGATGGTATATTTGTCTTGAATGGATCCGTGAACCGTTGTCCATCAGGAAACACGGATCACGGATGCGGCTGCAAAACGGTGCATTTTCCGATTTTTCCACGGACCCATTGAAGGTCAATGGGTCCGCGAAAAAAAAACTGAAAACGGCACAACGGCCACGGGTGCACACAACGGTCGTGTGCATGAGGCCTAAATGTGACAGTCACTTATGCTTGTCTAATCCCAGATGTGCAGTATATTAGAGGGTTTTTTCACCCTAACCAAAAAGCTGTATTTCTGTCCTAAATGTGACAGTCACTTATGCACGTGTAATCCCAGATGTACAGTATATGAGAGGCTTTTTTCACCCCAGCATGCCAAAGCCGTATTTATGGGCTAAATGTGACAGTCACTTATGCATGTGAAATCCCAGATGTGCAGTATATTAGAGGGTTTTTTCACCCTAACCAAAAAGCTGTATTTCTGTCCTAAATGTGACAGTCACCTATGCACGTGTAATCCCAGATGTGCAGTATATCAGAGGCTTTTTTCACCCCAGTATGCCAAAGCTGTATTTATGGCCTAAATGTGACAGTCACATTTGCACGTGTAATCCCAGATGTGCAGTATATTAGAGGGTTTTTTCACCCTAACCAAAAAGCTGTATTTTTGTCCTAAATGTGACAGTCATTTTATGCACGTGTAATCCCAGATGTGCAGTATATTAGAGGGTTTTTTCACCCTAACCAAAAAGCTGTATTTCTGTCCTAAATGTGACCGTCACTTATGCTTGTCTATTCCCAGATGTGCAGTATATTAGAGGGTTTTTTCACCCTATCCAAAAAGCTGTATTTCTGTCCTAAATGTGACAGTCACATATGCTTGTCTAATCCCAGATGTGCAGTATATCAGAGGCTTTTTTCACCCCAGAATGCCAAAGCTGTATTTCTGGACTTGCAGATAGCCTGTGCTGGTGCACTATCGTTGCATAAAATGGCTGCTGATGATGTATTGATATTGACTAACTGAAGAAAAAAAAATTGTTTTGCAGTAGTTGGCTCAGGGCAGGCTTAAAAAAATGGTGCACTGCACCCACAAAACACTTTTTCTGTAGATCGCTGAGTACATAAACCAGTTCTTGATAAGATTGCTCCCTGATCTCTCCCTCACAGCAGCTGCAGCCTCTGCCTACACTAATCCGAGCAGAGTGACGGGCGGCGCTACGTGACTCCATCTTAAATAGAGGCTGGGTCACATGCTGCAGTTGACCAATCACAGCCATGCCAATAGTAGTATGACGCTTGTTGATTGGCTGCTGTGCAGCCTTTCAAAAAGCGCCAAGAAATCGCCGAACACCGAACCCGAACTTTTACGTAAATGTTCGGGTTCGGATCCAGGTGCCGAAAAACCAAAAGTTCGGTACAAACCCAAACTTTACAGTTCGGGTTCGCTCAACTCTACTGCTGATCTTTTTGGGAATCTATCAACTGGGACCACAAGCCAGGATCCGACACTGCTTGCACCCACAAGTTCCCTTGAGGATTATGTCTTACCATTGGTCGGATATACCTACCAGGTAGCGTAGTGCTGCTATTCTTTGAACTTTTGTTGTTATAATGGGCATGTGAGCATCAAAAGATAAAGGGATGGTCTGGAGAATCACTTTTTTTAAAGATTTGAAAAAGATTTGTATCCCAGGCATTCTAGAAATATTAATGCAGGGTGGAATGGTCCGAAATTCCTTCTTTACGTTATGTAAATCTAATTTGTAACTATATTAAACTTTTATTTAAGGAAATTTCTGCTACAAGTTTCACTTACTTTTTCTTCCTGTACCGTGGCTGTTTACTAAATTTTCTCAATAAACAGTTTGAGTATAATTTAGTCAGACTGTGTTTCTCTATAATTTTGGCTTAGAAAACAATCAGGCTATATTTTATTAGTAACCAAAGCAGACAGGGCCAGTTTTAGACAAAATGTGGCGCTGGGCAAAAATTAAAGTGGGGCCCCAAATTCTGAAGTACTGTATCAATAGTCACATTTATTGTGAGCCCAAACCAGTAGTGAAGGCTACTCAGAGATAAGGTATAAGGCAAAGATTTCCTCCTGTTCTGTGTTTTTGACCTGCACCTGGTTTTGGCTCACAATAATTGATGGAAATAACTGAAGTGTGAACTCAGCCTAAGGGCTCATGCAGACGGCCGTTGCTTGTCTGCAATTTGCGGGCACCGACCGTGAGCTCACCATATCACGGATGCGGACCCATTCACTTGAATGGGTCCGCAATCCAGAAGGTGCGAAACGGAGGCAAGGAACCCCACGGAAGAACTATGGAGCGCTGCAGTGGGGTTTCTCTCCGTGCCTCCGCATCACAAAAAAATAGAACATGTTCTATTTTTTTGCGGTGTGGACAGATCACGGACCCTTTCAAGTTGAATGGGTCTGTTTCCATCTGCGGCAACCACACGGATGGTGCCCGTGCATTGGGAACCACATATTGCAATCCCCAATGCACGGAACGGCCGGTTTGTGTGCAAAAGCCAGATTTATACCAAGATTCAATAAAAAAAATGCAATAGCTCAGTAATAAGGAATGCAAATGTACAGTGTTCATTTTAGGACATGGTCAAATATCATAGTCATGTATCAAAATAATGCCAATGTGACACCTGACCCTGACACCTGACTCTGACACCTGACCCTGACACTTCCCTCTGACACCTGACCCTGACTCCTGACCCTTGACACCTGACCCTTGACACCTGACTCTCCCATCTGAGTCTGACTTATGCTCTTCATAGGTCAGGGTCAAAGTGAGAATGAGTTATAGATATACTATGTATTTGTATGCTAAATCACACAACCAAGAAGATAAAAATAGCAGTTTTTTCGAACCTTTTGTAGTGGCGCTGAAAACAGGAGGCAATGTTCCGCGTAATATTGTTAAAAGAGAAATAAACTTTTATTCTTTAGTCAACGCGTTTCGAGGGCGCACTGCCCTCTTCATCAGGACAATAATGGCATATACAGAATAGTATAGTCTTTTAAACAGTATTTTGGCACGCAGGCCAATGGTTTGTAGACGGAGAGCCAGTATGCGTGACGTTACTGGTGATGTCAGGTAGACGCCGCCCATATCTGCCTGACTGACATCGGAGATAAAGGCTAGTTGCTGTACATTTGCTAATTACTATCTATATGGTCTATGTAATTGCTAGGTGGAGCAGAGATGTGTTTATATGTTGGGGTATTAAGTGTCTGTATGTGTCGGGAAGGGGACTTGTTCGGGCAGTCCTATCCTTGCACTCACGATCTCCTGTTATATTTTATTAAGCTACTGACAGCAGGGGAAAGCAGAGATGTTAGCCGCGGGTCGTGCTGTTACCCACCGCAGGGGGAAAACTAATAGGGGGATCGCATTATCACCAGCACTCAGTTCTGGCACTGACCGGCAGCGGGGGATGTGTACTACAGGTCGCAGCATAGAGTATGGACGCGATGATATTATAATGCTCCTATTTTTTGAAGGAAAGTATATCCTGTAGGTTGGTTTAGAGTACTGGCATTTGGGGCAGAGGTTACCAGTGGATCACGCTGTTCCCCGTCGCAGAGCGCCAGCCCGAATCTGCTAGTGGGCTCCTTAGGAGATCAGAGGGATCCAAAGGGGATGGTATCATCACCAGCGCTCAGGTCTGATACTGACCGGCAGTGGGAATGCACACTACCGGTCGCAGCATATGGTGTCAATGTACTGATGTTGTTATACTGCTACTGGCCGAACAGAGGTACATCCTGTCAGTCTGTTTAGACATAGTAACTAGGGATGAGCGAACCCGAACTGTATAGATCGGGTTCGTACCGAATTTTGGGGTGTCCGTGACACGGACCCGAACCCGAACATTTTCGTAAAAGTCCGGGTTCGAGTTCGGTGTTCGCCGCTTTCTTGGCGCTTTTTGAAAGGCTGCAAAGCAGCCAATCAACAAGCGTCATACTACTTGCCCCAAGAGGCCATCACAGCCATGCCTACTATTGGCATGGCTGTGATTGGCCAGTGCAGCATGTGACCCAGCCTCTATTTAAGCTGGAGTCACGTAGCGCCGCACGTCACTCTGCTCTGATCAGTGTAGGGAGAGGATGCAGCTGCTGCTGTTAGGGCGAGATTAGGCAGGGATTTATTTACTGAAGTGATCGATATACAGCTGTGTATCATACAACCTCTGCTATTCAATTGCTCACTGTTTTAAGGCTGCCCAGAGTGTTTTTCAGTCACTTTTTTCTGGGGTGATCGGCGGCCATTTTGTGTCTTGTGGTGCGCCAGCACAAGCTGCCGCCAAGTCCATTTTTAACCATCAATAGTGTGTTTTTTTTTTGGCTATATCCTACATCAGGGGCTTGGCTGTGCTTGCTATTTTATTGAGGTGTAAAATACAATTGCCAAAATACCAGTACCCTAAATCTGGTGTTTCAGCTGTGGCTAGCCAATTGTAATACTGTCTGCTGTCTGCCGAAGCACAGTTTTTGTTCTGGGTTGAATACAATTCCCAACTTAGCAATTCCCTAATTTAGTGGTTTCTGCTCTATCAGACCAAGGTTAAATCTAACCATAAAAGGGTATATTAGATTGAAGGTGCGGATAGGGTCATCCTCAATAACTTCACACGCTACCGTGCATTTCCAAGTCTAATTCTGTCCGTAAAAGGGATACCTGTCATCCAGCGCCTAAATACTAGGCCTACAATTTATATTCAGCTAAATCTGTTGTTACTGCTGTGGCTGGTCAATCTATTTAGTGTCTGCCAAAGCACAGTTTTTGTTCTGGGTTGAAATACAATTCCCAACTTAGCAATTCCCTACATTTGTGGTTTCTGCTCTATCAGGCCAAGGTTAAATCTATCCATAAAAGGGTATATTAGATTGAAGGTGCGGATAGGGTCATCCTCAATAACTTCACACGCTACCATGCATTTCCAAGTCTAATTCTGTCCGTAAAAGGGATACCTGTCATCCAGCGCCTAAATACTAGGCCTACAATTTATATTCAGCTAAATCTGTCGTTACTGCTGCAGCGTACTCAAGTTGTGCAGTAGGTGTTTCTGGGTGTAGTAGTGCAATATACACTAACCTGGTACAGCTGACTCTCTGCAAGGGCAGGTATAGGTAGGGAATAGTTCGTGACGCCAGTGCCAAGTAAACGGTGGCACGCCGTTTGCGGATGCAGGAATAAATTGAGGAAACGTAGTCTTAAACAGAACTTCAACTTTAGTAGTTTGCAGGCAGAGACAATATTGGAAACGCAGTTCCTCAGCATACAGTCGATTTGGCAATTCGGTCGATGCAGGCAATACAGTACAGCAGGGTTATTACAGAGTGTTGAACACAGGATTTGCAGCAAAGGAGCTTGCACTCTAACTCTGTCTGATCCTGGAATGTGGCAATCCTCCACCAAGGCCCATTAACCTAAGTCTGGCTTTATATCCTTGATTTGGGCTTAGATAAGTACCTCCTCTGTCTTTCTTAGTACCTCTGGCTCCTCTGATCTTTGCCTCAGTCTCTCCTAGCTTCTGAATGGTTCCTCAGGCCCTTAGGCTAAGATGTTCCTGCTTCTGCATATGGGTATTCAGGAGGGAATCTTCTCCTGAACAGCAGGCTTCAGGCCTGGACTTGTCTCAGACATAGTCTAATCTCCAACTGTAGCTTACTGAAACTAGACTCCGTCTCCCCTTGCACTTCCTGGTCTGGCTTTATATAAACTAGGGCTCCCTAGCTCCCTCTATTGACTAGAAGCTGGAATGACACCCCTAGCAAGCCTGTAAGTGCAAGTTTCAGTGACAGGAAAATACACACATTACATTACATTTTATAAAACTGACATAAAGCAACTTCCCATAATTAGGAGGGACGACAGCACACCAAGTGACCTTTGGTAGTAACGGGTATTACAACTCCCGTATACTACATACCCCACTGCTTTAAGCTGAGTACGACCTCGTACTCCATCATGGGTCTCCCAACTGGAATCTCTACCTGAAATAGAAAATAGAGACATGCAGGCATACATACATGTAATTCATCTGCATTTACATTTTACATCAGGTCCAATTGGCAAAAGTGAAGTGTGGTGACAAGGGGCGTCGTTCTCTTCTCTCAGGATAGTGAATGGAACGGGGGCGCTGACCTGGCACAGCGTAACATTAGAACCAGGATAGTCCATGACAATGAATAAGTCCCTGATAAAACAGTAGAAAACGGTATAAAAGTTCTTGGAGGCTCAAATAACAAACATGAGTCCGTACCCAGGCTATTTCTCATTAAATCACAGAGGCTCTCATGCGGTGGAGTCCATCTCTGGGCACAATACTTTTAAAAGAATAAGAATCTCAGAGGCTCAGGTACTTTTGAGTCTGTCTCCGGGCACGGTTCCTTGGTAACTGGTTGCACAATAAAATGGACAGCAAAGACAAGTGTTGTAACACCCCTGATCAACCTGAAAAGGGGGTGAAGGGTAAAAGGTGCAACAAAGGAACAGGCACAACTTGGCGTGGGTAGCAAAAGCAGGCAGGAGGTCCTGGAAACAAACGTGGCCTTGCTGACTTTGTGATTTCAGTGGTCAACACCTACCACTGAGCCGTGGACAAACTGGCAGCTGCAACAAAGGACCAGCAACATAGGACTCCTGTCCTGGAAGGGTTAACATCACCTTCTGAAGAAATAAATCGGGGGCCTAGCAGGCTGACTACAGTGGCACATCATATCCACTTTGCTCTGCTGGCAAGTATCGTCTGTAGTATTCCTCTACAGGAGGATGGGCCCACATGACTGTATCAGGGGGTAGCTGCAGGGTAAAGGGGCCCCTAATAGGTATCGGCCCCATAGGCCTAGGGGTGAACCCTCTGGTGGGCCGTGCCGGCCCTGGCATAATCACTGCAGGGTGTGACATACTTGGTACCGCCGCAGCAAGCGGTCCGGTGCTCTGGGTGCAGCAATTCACGGCAATCGCGGGTCCGGTCTGGGGCACTGACGGAGCGGTGACAACAGAAGACGGTCGGCGGGTGGTGACAGGCACCCTTACCTCATCCTTCCTCGGCGGTGTCTGGATCCTGGCGGTGTAGGTCTTACGCAGCTCCCGCAACTTCTCCTCCAGCCGGACGATCTGCTCCCCGATGCTCTCTGTGTCGGAGTCGCTGTCCTCTACTGGCGCTGCCGGCGCAGGCATAGTCACCGATGACGCGGACTCGGCCTCGGCAGGTTCTGGACTTGCATCTGGTCTCCGTCCCATCCGGATGTTCTGGAAGGTAGCACTCAGTCCTTTCAATTGCTCCAGCTCAGATATAGTCTTCTCCCGACGAGGCAGCTCGGGGGAAGGATAGGGGCTCACCCATTTCTCCAACACGGTTGGCTGCCAGAAGACGTTCGGCCCGATGAAGGAGCTCCGCTCCTGAAAGGCGTGATGGGCCGGCTCTGGAGAGCGTTCCGGTTCTCGCTCGCAGCCAGAGTGGTCTTCTTCTTCTGCCTCCCAATCCTCAGGTCCTCGCTTCGGACGGGTCACAGCAGTCGCATAGGGGCCTCGTAGGCCCTCGGCAGGGGTGTACTCCACTTCCTCTCCCTCGCGGAGACTGTGCTGGTACGAAGGGAGGTAGTCTCTTTTGACAGACCTTCGATTGACATAGAGGTCTCTGCCAGTAAGATAGTCCTGAATAAACCCGTAGCCACGGGATTTGTCAAACGACAGCACCACTCCCTTTCTCCTTTCCAGGCGGGGTTGGGTGTGTGTATGCTTCTCGTGGATGGTCTTGGTCAATTCCTCATACACGATCTTAGTCTTTATGTTCCGCTTGATAGCGGCCTCTCGGATCTCCGCCATCAGGGAAGACCATTTGAACGATGGTTGAAAAAAGTCCCGCCATGAGCCATAGTAGGGCTCGGGTTCTTTCTCCCTGGTGCGGCAGGCGGGTTGCTCCGGTCCCGGAGCGTAGGCCGGTGGAGCCTCTTCTGGCTCTACACCGGTGTCGGTCATTTTTTCAATTACAGGTGTGGACGCTGCAGCAACGCTCTGTTCACAATCCAACATGCTCGATCCTTCTGAGGAGAGCGATAGGGTCGCGTCAATTAGAGTAGCCAGCTCCTCCCATTGCATTGGGGAGCCGCCCCCCAGGTATTCCAGTATATGGAGGGCGGTGTCCATGCTGGCAGACATGCAAATGTCCAGATAAGCCGTGGCGCCTGCCCTTGACCTTCTTCCCGCTTTTTCCTCAGAAAGGCGCCAATTTTTCCCGCCTTTTCGGGATGAAGGTGACGCAGCAGTAAATTCAGCAAGCCCAGCGGCCATCTTTAGGTACAAACGCTGTCTATTCACTGACGGCAAGCAGGAATGTTTAAAGTCCACAAAACCACACTCCAATGCGGCGATTTTATTCCTCTGTGCAGCGCAATACTGTACAGCGTTTTTTAGAAGTTTTTGACACACTTTGGGTATGATTTTTAATCCACAAAGTCCACTTGAATAAAACAGGAAAATGTCACTTTGGTCACAGGGCAACGGTAAAAGGCACAAAGTTCACGCTTCTTGCACTAGAAAGCGTGCGTATCCTGTTCGTGACGCCAAAAGAGAAGTGCAGCGTACTCAAGTTGTGCAGTAGGTGTTTCTGGGTGTAGTAGTGCAATATACACTAACCTGGTACAGCTGACTCTCTGCAAGGGCAGGTATAGGTAGGGAATAGTTCGTGACGCCAGTGCCAAGTAAACGGTGGCACGCCGTTTGCGGATGCAGGAATAAATTGAGGAAACGTAGTCTTAAACAGAACTTCAACTTTAGTAGTTTGCAGGCAGAGACAATATTGGAAACGCAGTTCCTCAGCATACAGTCGATTTGGCAATTCGGTCGATGCAGGCAATACAGTACAGCAGGGTTATTACAGAGTGTTGAACACAGGATTTGCAGCAAAGGAGCTTGCACTCTAACTCTGTCTGATCCTGGAATGTGGCAATCCTCCACCAAGGCCCATTAACCTAAGTCTGGCTTTATATCCTTGATTTGGGCTTAGATAAGTACCTCCTCTGTCTTTCTTAGTACCTCTGGCTCCTCTGATCTTTGCCTCAGTCTCTCCTAGCTTCTGAATGGTTCCTCAGGCCCTTAGGCTAAGATGTTCCTGCTTCTGCATATGGGTATTCAGGAGGGAATCTTCTCCTGAACAGCAGGCTTCAGGCCTGGACTTGTCTCAGACATAGTCTAATCTCCAACTGTAGCTTACTGAAACTAGACTCCGTCTCCCCTTGCACTTCCTGGTCTGGCTTTATATAAACTAGGGCTCCCTAGCTCCCTCTATTGACTAGAAGCTGGAATGACACCCCTAGCAAGCCTGTAAGTGCAAGTTTCAGTGACAGGAAAATACACACATTACATTACATTTTATAAAACTGACATAAAGCAACTTCCCATAATTAGGAGGGACGACAGCACACCAAGTGACCTTTGGTAGTAACGGGTATTACAACTCCCGTATACTACACTGCTGTGCCTGTATTAGTGTAATACGGTACCTAAATAGATAGCCAGATAGTGTTAGGTGCCTGTAAAAAAAAGGCCTGAATTTGAATTCAATACATTGGGCCAAATAATTTTTTTCTTATTGTGGTGAACGGTAACAATGAGGAAAACATCTAATAAGGGACGCGGACATGGTCGTGGTGGTGTTAGTGGACCCTCTGGTGCTGGGAGAGGACGTGGCCGTTCTGCCACAGCCACACGTCCTAGTGAACCAACTACCTCAGGTCCCAGTAGCCAGCAGAATTTACAGCGATATTTGGTGGGGCCCAATGCCGTTCTAAGGATGGTAAGGCCTGAGCAGGTACAGGCATTAGTCAATTGGGTGGCCGACAGTGGATCCAGCACGTTCACATAATCTCCCACTCAGTCTTCTGCAGAAAGCGCACAGATGGCGCCTGAAAACCAAGCCCATCAGTCTGTCACATCACCCCCATGCATATCAGGGAAACTGTCTGAGCCTCAAGTTATGCAGCAGTCTCTTATGCTGTTTGAAGACTCTGCTGGCAGGGTTTCCCAAGGGCATCAACCTAGCCCTTCCCCAGGGGTGGAAGAGATAGAATGCACGAACGCACAACCACTTATGTTTCCTGATGAGGACATGGAAATACCACCTCAGCATGTCTCTGATGATGACGAAACACAGGTGCCAACTGCTGCGTCTTTCTGCAGTGTGCAGACTGAACAGGAGGTCAGGGAGGAAGACTGGGTGGAAGACGATGCAGGGGACGATGAGGTCCTAGACCCCACATGGAATGAAGGTCGTTCCACTGACTTTCAGAATTCGGAGGAAGAGGCAGCGGTGAGACCGAGCCAACAGCGTAGCAAAAGAGGGAGCAGTGGGCAAAAGCAGAACACCCGCCGCCAAGAGAGTCCGTCTGCTACTGGCCACTGCCATCTGGGACCGAGCACCCCAAAGGCTGCTTCAAGGAGTTCCCTGGCGTGGCAGTTCTTCAAACAATGTGCTGACGACAAAACCCGAGTGGTTTGCACGCTGTGCCATCAGAGCCTGAAACGAGGCATTAACGTTCTGAACCTTAGCACCACCTGCATGACCAGGCACCTGCAAGCAAAGCATGAACTGCAGTGGAGTAAACACCTTAAAAACAAGGAACTCACTCAGGCTCCCCCTGCTACCTCTTCTGCTGCTGCCGCCGCCTCGGCCTCTTCCTTCGCCTCTGGAGGAAGGTTGGCACCTGCCGCCCAGCAAACAGAGGATGTACCACCAATACCACCACCTCCGTCACCAAGCATCTCAACCATGTCACACGGCAGCGTTCAGCTCTCCATATCACAAACATTTGAGAGAAAGCGTAAATTCCCACCTAGCCACCCTCGATCCCTGGCCCTGAATGCCAGCATTTCTAAACTACTGGCCTATGAAATGCTGTCATTCAGGCTGGTGGACACAGACAGCTTCAAACAGCTCATGTCGCTTGCTGTCCCACAGTATGTTGTTCCCAGCCGCCACTACTTCTCCAAGAGAGCCGAGCCTTCCCTGCACAGCCAAGTATCCGATAAAATCAAGTGTGCACTGCGCAACGCCATCTGTGGCAAGGTCCACCTAACCACAGATACGTGGACCAGTAAGCACGGCCAGGGACGCTATATCTCCCTAACTGCACACTGGGTAAATGTAGTGGTGGCTGGGCCCCAGGCGGAGAGCTGTTTGGCGCACGTCCTTCCGCCGCCAAGGATCGCAGGGCAACATTCTTTGCCTCCTGTTGCCTCCTCCTCCTACTCGGCTTCCTCCTCCTCTTCTTCCACCTGCTCATCCAGTCAGTCACACACCTTCACTACCAACTTCAGCACAGCTCAGGGTAAACGTCAGCAGGCCATTCTGAAACTCATATGTTTGGGGGACAGGCCCCACACCGCACAGGAGTTGTGGCGGGGTATAGAACAACAGACCGACGAGTGGTTGCTGCCGGTGAGCCTCAAGCCCGGCCTGGTGGTGTGCGATAATGGGCGAAATCTCGTTGCAGCTCTGGGACTAGCCGGTTTGACGAACATCCCTTGCCTGGCGCATGTGCTGAATTTGGTGGTGCAGAAGTTCATTCACAACTACTCCGACATGTCAGAGCTGCTGCATAAAGTGCGGTCCGTCTGTGCGCGCTTCCGGCGTTCACATCCTGCCGCTGCTCGCCTGTCTGCGCTACAGCGTAACTTCGGCCTTTCCGCTCACCGCCTCATATGCGATGTGCCCACCAGGTGGAACTCCACCTTGCACATGCTGGACAGACTGTGCGAGCAGCAGCAGGCCATAGTGGAGTTTCAGCTGCAGCACGCACGGGTCAGTCGCACTGCGGAACAGCACCACTTCACCACCAATGACTGGGCCTCAATGCGAGACCTGTGTGCCCTGTTGCGCTGTTTCGAGTACTCCACCAACATGGCCAGTGGCGATGACGCCGTTATCAGCGTTACAATACCACTTCTATGTCTCCTTGAGAAAACACTTAGGGCGATGATGGAAGAGGAGGTGGCCCAGGAGGAGGAGGAGGAGGAGGAGGAAGAGGGGTCATTTTTAGCACTTTCAGGCCAGTCTCTTCGAAGTGACTCAGAGGGAGGTTTTTTGCAACAGCAGAGGCCAGGTACAAATGTGGCCAGCCAGGGCCCACTACTGGAGGACGAGGAGGACGAGGATGAGGAGGAGGTGGAGGAGGATGAGGATGAAGCATGTTCACAGCGGGGTGGCACCCAACGCAGCTCGGGCCCATCACTGGTGCGTGGCTGGGGGGAAACACAGGACGATGACGATACGCCTCCCACAGAGGACAGCTTGTCCTTACCTCTGGGCAGCCTGGCACACATGAGCGACTACATGCTGCAGTGCCTGCGCAACGACAGCAGAGTTGCCCACATTTTAACGTGTGCGGACTACTGGGTTGCCACTCTGCTGGATCCCCAGTACAAAGACAATGTGCCCACCTTACTTCCTGCACTGGAGCGTGATAGGAAGATGCGCGAGTACAAGCGCACGTTGGTAGACGCGCTACTGAGAGCATTCCCAAATGTCACAGGGGAACAAGTGGAAGCCCAAGGCGAAGGCAGAGGAGGAGCAAGAGGTCGCCAACGCAGCTGTGTCACGGCCAGCTCCTCTGAGGGCAGGGTTAGCATGGCAGAGATGTGGAAAAGTTTTGTCACCACGCCACAGCTAACTGCACCACCACCTGATACGGAATGTGTTAGCAGGAGGCAACATTTCACTAACATGGTGGAACAGTACGTGTGCACACCCCTCCACGTACTGACTGATGGTTCGGCCCCATTCAACTTCTGGGTCTCCAAATTGTCCACGTGGCCAGAGCTAGCCTTTTATGCCTTGGAGGTGCTGGCCTGCCCGGCGGCCAGTGTTTTGTCTGAACGTGTATTCAGCACGGCAGGGGGCGTCATTACAGACAAACGCAGCCGCCTGTCTACAGCCAATGTGGACAAGCTGACGTTCATAAAAATGAACCAAGCATGGATCCCACAGGACCTGTCCATCCCTTGTGCAGATTAGACATTTATAACTACCTCCCCTTAACCGTATATTATTGTACTCCAGGGCACTTCCTCATTCAATCCTTTTTTTATTTTTATTTTACCATTATATTGAGGGGCAACCCAAAGTTGAATGAACCTCTCCTCTGTCTGGGTGCCGGGGCCTAAAAATATCTGACAGTGGCCTGTTCCAGTGTTGGGTGACATGAAGCCTGATTCTCTGCTATGACATGAAGCCTGAATCTCTGCTATGGGACCTCTCTCCTCTGTCTGGGTGCCGGGGCCTAAAAATATCTGACAGTGGCCTGTTCCAGTGGTGGGTGACATGAAGCCTGATTCTCTGCTATGGGACCTCTCTCCTCTGTCTGGGTGCCGGGGCCTAAATATCTGACAGTGGCCTGTTCCAGTGGTGGGTGACATGAAGCCTGATTCTCTGCTATGACATGAAGCCTGATTCTCTGCTATGACTTGAAGCCTGATTCTCTGCTATGACATGAAGCCTGATTCTCTGCTATGGGACCTCTCTCCTCTGTCTGGGTGCCAGGGCCTAAATATCTGACAATGGCCTGTTCCAGTGGTGGGTGACGTGAAGCCCGATTCTCTGCTATACCATGAAGCCTGATTCTCTGCTATGGGACCTCTCTCCTCTGTCTGGGTGCCGGGGCCTAAAAATATCTGACAATGGCCTGTTCCAGTGGTGGGTGACATGAAGCCTGATTCTCTGCTATGGGACCTCTCTCCTCTGTCTGGGTGCCGGGGCCTAAATATCTGACAGTGGCCTGTTCCAGTGGTGGGTGACATGAAGCCTGATTCTCTGCTATGGGACCTCTCTCCTCTGTCTGGGTGCCGGGGCCTAAATATCTGACAATGGCCTGTTCCAGTGGTGGGTGACGTGAAGCCTGATTCTCTGCTATGACATGAAGCCTGATTTTCTGCCATGAGAACTCTCTCCAATTGATATTGGTTAATTTTAATTTATTTTATTTTTATTTTAATTCATTTCCCTATCCACATTTGTTTGCAGGGGATTTACCTACATTTTGCTGCCTTTTGCAGCCCTCTAGCCCTTTCCTGGGCTATTTTACAGCCTTTTTAGTGCCGAAAAGTTCGGGTCCTCATTGACTTCAATAGGGTTCGGGTTCGGGGCGAAGTTCGGGTCGAGTTCGGATCCCGAACCGAAAACATTTCCGGGAAGTTCGGCCGAACTTCTCGAACCCGAACATCCAGGTGTTCGCTCAACTCTACTTATTTATTATACTGCAATTTATTGTCCATGCACATTGTATTTTATGCACTTTGCACTTTAAATGTATGTACTGAATCTGGCTCCAATATCTTGTTCATGGTTGGCGAGGTCATCTATACATGTCCCCCACTGGGGTATTTATTTATCATCTAGTACCTTTTTGGCCTTGTCCAATGTTCTTTTTATGCTGTATTTTGTCCAATTGTGATCCTTCCACCCTGTGTGTCATCCACCATTGTATTGTATTTTATTGGATTTTCCCCTTTTCAGGAACCATAATAAAGTTTATATATATTGTTAGTCGTGCTGCGCCTGTTCTCTCCTTTTGGTGTCGATACCGAGTAATAACATAGTGTAAAATAAAAATAAAAAAATAAAATCATACTTACCTCATCTATTTGCTTGTGAAGAGACGGCTGCAACCATCTTGATTGAATATCTAGCCTGAAATCTCGCGTGGTCTGTGATGATGTCAGCCGGCATGGTGATGTCATACATCACTGTGCACGGACTTTCGTGCGAGATCTTCCGTCGAGATGGTAGCTGCCGGCCCGTCGCGATCAAATGGATGAGGTAAGTATGATTTTTTTTTTTGTTTTTTACCGCCATTCAGAGAAAATTGATTCGCTACCACGAAACACAAGAAAATTCGGCTTTGAGGCGAATCAAATTTTCCCTGAAATGTGGATATAAGTCCACTTCATGAACTTCACTCAACATTAGATCTAATCATTACATGATCAAACCCTGTAGGAGGGCTAAAAATAAATCTAAAATAAGTGAAAAAAAACTCTCCTGAGTTATATCTTTAGAATGTTTGAGACTCACAAACTCTGGCAACTGATGATGCTGCGCACACTTCCTAGCAAGAGAATACTGAAAAGCATATGGCCGTTGTTACAGATGCCTTTGCTATTTACTAAATTCTCATAGTGTGAGTAGTTTTTTACTCTACCAGCAGGTAAGTGACAGGTCAAATTAGAGGAGAAAATATTTTAATAGAGTGTTTTAGTTGCATTTTGTGCTATTAAAAAATGAAAAATGTGAAAAACACACTAGTTTTCCAATATTTTTAACATTTTTATACCAAAAACGAAAATGATAGGGTAAGGAAGGAGGGTAAATGGACCATTCTTGAATGGGTTAAAATCTTTTTATTTACATTTTTTTATAAAAATATACAATGAACAGAAGTATATAATCTGTTATTTTAAAGACCCCATAGATTCATCATGCACCAAATGAAAATAAACATCCAACCCCAACTCCTCACCGCTCCTACCTCATTCTCCAGGATATCATAGACAAAATAAGGGCTCATGCACACGAACGTATTTTCTTTCTGTGTCCGTTCCGTTTTTTTTTTCGGACCATATACGGAACCGTTCATTTCAATGGGTCCACAAAGAAAACGGAAGGTACTTTATGGTAAGAGCAGTGAGACTATGGAACTTTCTGCCTGAGGAGGTGGTGATGGTGAGTACAATAAAGGAATTCAAGGGGGGCCTGGATGTATTTCTGGAACGTAATAATATTACAGGCTATAGCTACTAGAGATGGGTCGTTGACCCAGGGAGTTATTCTGATTGCCTGATTGGAGGCAGGAAGGAATTTTTCCCCCCTTAAGTGGGGAAAATTGGCTTGTGCCTCACAGTTTTTTTTTCCCCTTTCCTCTGGATCAACTTGCAGGATAACAGGCTAAACTGGATGGACAAATGTCTTTTTTCGGCATTATATACTATGTTACTGTGTGCATTCCGTTTCCGTATGTCCGTATTTCCTGCAAAAAAAATAGAACATGTCCTATTATTGTCCGCATTACGGACAAGAATAGTACTGTTCTATTAGGGGCCAGCTGTTCCGTAAAATACGGAATGCACACGTATGTCATCCGTATTTTTTGCGGATCCGTTTTTTGCGGACCGCAATATACATACGGTCGTGTGCAAGAAAATGCTTGCAATGCATGTCTGCCATAACGTACATGAAACGTTCTTTGAATTTTTAACCTCCCAGAGGATTGTGCTACATCACATGTTAAATACTAAGAGGTACATAAAAGAAATTATATGTTAGATATTCTGTTCATAGAACAACTTGCAAATTACAATTTTCTTTTTTTAAGCAACCTAGTGGAGCTTGAGTCGTTTGATTTTGTCTCCAGCCTATACATGTTAAACAAGTATTTACTCTGAAATGGGAGAGATTTATGGTTAAAAAATTAATATTTTTGCTAGAAGTATTGATTCATGCAGCTGCAGAAGATTTTCAATGTCTTTTGTTAAGTGTAACACCTGGTAATCAGTGTGAAAGTAATGACTGAGGTTCTAATGGTTCCCTAAAACACCATGTCTGGTTACTTTCGTAGACTGGGGTCCACACTCAACCTTTTCTATGCCGGGCCATATGTTGATACAGCTGCTCCTCACTGCACTGGACTGCATACACAAGAACTGTAGATTGGAGAAACAAAACAGCAGTTATACCAGCGTACGGCCAAGCACAGAAGAGTAGGGTTGAGCAAACCCGAACTGTAAACAGTAACAGTTTTTGCGGCTTGGGTGCGGACCCATTCACTTCAATGGGGCGGCAAAAGATGCTTTCTTGGCGCTTTTTGAAAGGCTACAGGGCAGCCAATCAACAAGCGGTTAACTTTCTGACCTTAGAAGCAATTACAGCCATGCCTACTAATGGCATGGCTGTGATTGGCCAGTGTAGCATGTGACCCAGCCTCTATATAAGCTGGTGTCACGTAGCGCTGCACGTCACTCTGCTGTGCTTAGTGTAGGGAGAGGATGCTGCTGGTGATTTCAGGGAGAGAATAGGAGAGACTCTTTGCTCAAAATCAGAATCTAACTCAGCGATCTATATACAGTACAGACCAAAAGTTTGGACACACCTTCTCATTCAAAGAGTTTTCTTTATTTTCATGTAGATTCACACTGAAGGCATCAAAACTATGAATTAACACATGTGGAATTATATACATAACAAACAAGTGTGAAACAACTGAAAATATGTCATATTCTAGGTTCTTCAAAGTAGCCACCTTTTGGTTTGATTACTGCTTTGCACACTCTTGGCATTCTCTTGATGAGCTTCAAGAGGAAGTCCCCTGAAATGGTTTTCACTTCACAGGTGTGCCCTGTCAGATTTAATAAGTGGGATTTCTTGCCTTATAAATGGGGTTGGGACCATCAGTTGCATTGAGGAGAAGTCAGGTGGATACACAGCTGCATAGACTGTTAGAATTTGTATTATGGCAAGAAAAAAGCAGCTAAGTAAAGAAAAACGAGTGGCCATCATTACTTTAAGCAATGAAGGTCAGTCAGTCAGCCGAAAAATTGGGAAAACTTTGAAAGTAAGGGCTATTTGACCATGAAGGAGAGTGATGGGGTGCTGCGCCAGATCACCGGACCTGAACCCAATCGAGATGGTTTGGGGTGAGCTGGACTGCAGAGTGAAGGCAAAAGGGCCAACAAATGCTAAGCATCTCTGGGAACTCCTTCAAGACTGTTGGAAGATCATTTCAGGGGACTACCTCTTGAAGCTCATCAAGAGAATGCCAAGAGTGTGCAAAGCAGTTATCAAAGCAAAAGGTGGCTACTTTGAAGAACCTAGAATATGACATATTTTCAGTTGTTTCACACTTTTATGTTATGTATATAATTCCACATGTGTTAATTCATAGTTTTGATGCCTTCATAGTCATGAAAATAAAGAAAACTCTTTGAATGAGAAGGTGTGTCCAAACTTTTGGTCTGTACTGTACATTGTGTTTTGTGGGTGCAGGGCACAATTTTTTTATCCTGCCCTGAGCCCAGTGACCGAAAAAAAATAACTTTAATAAGTCAGTTAGGTGGGCGTCGGCGGGTGCCATTTTATACAAGCTCAGTGCACAAGCACTGCATCCATCTGAGCTTTTGAGACATTGAAAAAAAAAATTTTTTGGGCAATATACAACATCTGGATTAGTCAGTGTGCAATTTAAGCTAGAAATACACCCATCATTTTCTGGGGTATTAAAAACACACTTTTTTACCAAAAACCACTATTTTCCTGATCCGCAAGTGTTAAATTCAAGTTTATTATATACAGCTTTCATATTCTGTTACCAAAAAAACACTTTTTTGGCAATATACACAACATCTGGATTAGTCAGTGTGCAATTTAAGCTAGAAATACACCCATCATTTTCTGGGGTTTAAAAAACACTTTTTTGCCAAAAAACACTATTTTCAGGCCTTGCAGCATCAGCACATGTAAAATTACAGGCTTATATACTGCTGTCAAATTCAGTTGTAAACCCCTTTCACGACCGCAATCCGTATATATACGTAATAGCTGCACATACCCCGTGCAGCTACCACGTGTATAGACGTCATGGCAGCTCTTTAATCCAAGCGCCGCAAAGCGCTTGGATTAAAGTTTCTGCCCCTGTCCTGCTGCTGTCACGGACAGCATACAGTCCAGTAATGCCGGCAAGGGACCAATCAGAGTGGCCCCTTGCCGGCAATCGATCCAATTGGTTAGTCTGTCACCTACAGGGCATCTGATTGTATTATACTTTGCAATGCAAGAGCATTGCAAAGTATAGTACGGCCATCAGCCCCACTGGATCTTCAAGATCCAAGAGGGACTTGATAAAAAAAAAAGTGAAAATAATAAAAGTTAAAATAAATAAATAAATAAAAATGTAAAATTAAAAAAATGTATTGCCTTTTCCTATAAAAAAAAAAAAAATACACATATTAGGTATCACCGCATCCGTAACGACCGTCTCTATAAATATATCACATGATAGACCCGTCCGATAAACACCATAAAAAAAAAAAACGGTGTAAAAAAAGCCATTTTTGTCACCTTACATCACAAAAAGTGCAACAGCAAGCGATCAAAAAGGCTTATGACCCCCAAAATAGTACCAATCAAACCGTCACCTCATCCCGCAAAAAATAATACCCTATTTAAGACAATCACCCAAAAAATAAAAAAGCTATGGCTCTCAGACTATGGAGACACTAAAACATAATTTTTTGGGTTTCAGAAATGCTATTATTGTGTAAAACTTAAATAAATAAGAAAAAGTATACATATTAGGTATTGCCACGTCCGTAACGATCTGCTCTATAAAACTGTCACATGACCTAACCCCTCAGATAAACGCTGTAAAAATAAATAAATAAAAACTGTTCCAAAACAGCCAATTTTTTGGTCACCTTGCCCCATAAAGTGTAATAATGAATGATCAAAAAATCCTATGTACCCAAAAATGGTACCAATAAAAACCTCAACTCTTTCTACAAAAAACGAGCCCCTGCACAAGACGATCGGCAGAAAAATAAAAAACATATGGCGTTCAGAAAATGGACACACAAAAACATAATTTATTTTTCAAAATTGCTTTATTATCAGAATCAGCTTTATTCGCCAAACACGACACAATCGATCGTGCTCGGAATTGGGTTAGGCACAGGTATAGTACTAGGGGGGGTAAGGTTCTGCGATGGGCACATCAGGGGCGAGGGATTATAAGCGGGAGATGGGGCGTGGTGAGTTCAGCAGTCTTACGGCCGTTAGGAAGAAAGTGTTCAGCCTCCTCAATGTCCTTACAGGGATGGCCTGATACCTGTGGCCGGACTTTAGACGTCTGAAGAGATGATGGCCCGGATGGGAGTGGTCATTGGATATTTTCAGAGCCCTGGAGCGCAGTCTGTTGGAGAAGATAGAGTCAAGGGGTGGTAGTGGCAGTCGAGTAGTTCTCTCCGCCGAGCTGATGACCGTTTGTAGTTATTATGTAAAACTGAAACAAACAAACAAAGAAAGTAGACATATTTGATATCATTGTGTTCGTAACAACCTGCTCTATATAAATAGCACATGATCTACCCTGCGAGATGAATGTTGTAAAAAAAAAAAAAAAAACTGTGCCAAAACAGCCATTTTTCAGTTACCTTGCTTCACAAAAAACTTAATATAGAGCAATAAAAAATCATATGTACCCCAAAATTGTACCAATAAAACTGGCACCTTATCCCCTAGTTTCCAAAATAGGGTCACTTTTTGGGAGTTTCTACTGTAAGGGTGCATCAGAGGGGCTTTGAATGGGACATGGCATCTAAAACCAGTTTAGCAAAATCTGCCTTCCAAAAATCATACGGCGTTGCAGTGCGCCCTTACATCAGTTTACAACCACATGTGGGGTGTTTCTGTAAACCGCAGAATCAGGGTAATAAATGTTGAGTTTTGTTTGGCTGTTAACCCTCAATGTGTTAAAGAAAAAAATTTAATAAAATGGAAAATCTGCCAAAAAAGTGAAATTTAGAAATTTCATCTCAATTTTCCTTTAACTCTTGTGGAACACCTAAAGGGTTAACAAAGTTTGTAAAATCAGTTTTGAGTAACTTGAGGGGTGTAGTTTCTACAATGGGGTCATTTATGGGTGGTTTCTGTTAGGCAATTTGGACTCTTTGCCTATAGTGTCCCTGACACCAGACTTTCGATGGTAAGCTTGAATTAAGTCTTTTCTGGTATCAGGAGAATGAATCAGATTTAACACTAAACATGTGTCTTGTTCCAATTCACTCTGTTTATTAACAGCATGTAAAAGCTTAATAAAGGGGGGTTGAACTTCCTTGACATCCAATCATACAGTATGTTAGCATTTGTCTTAACCTATAATGTAGTTACACATGAGCTTTGCATTAACATAATAGATGACTCATAGTAACAGCATTAACCAATCAGGTATAGACACATACATGCTTAGTATATATTGAACCAGGATGACCATATAAGGTGTGACTATTTAAACTAAGGAATGTTAAGGGTCTTCTACAAACTGTCCAAGAACAGGAAATATCTCAAATTCCACAGAGGGGAACTTGAAACAGTGCATGAACCAGATGTAATCGTAATACACATTCTTAAAACAGACAAAATGGAGTTACTTATACCCCTTCAATCCCCTCTTAGAACCTTATATATTTACCTTATACTATATGGTTCTTTCTCTGCTCTCCCTTAGTTTGCTTGTAAGCCTTTAGATATTCCATATACCCTTCAGGAGTATAATCCTGAGGCTTTGTGTCACAGTCATTACCTCTGGCTGTGACCTTCCGTCCTTGCTCGTTCGGCGCTCCTCGCTGAAGTTTCGTTCCTGTGTCATTTGTGGTTCTGTATGGGTTAACTCCCCTGTGTTCCTATTAGGAGTTAATGCTCTGTCTGCTCCATGGGTGTGGTCTCTCTGCTGCACCCATGGAACCTGTATATAAGGCTGAGGTTTCCTCAGTTCTGTGTCAGCTCTCCTGGTGTGTGTTGTCCTGTCCTGCTCCTGGTTTGTACTCTCTCTCCCATGCTGCTGACCCATGGGATCCGTGTCTGTCTGTCTGTGCTCTGTGGGTTTCCCTACTTGTTCATTTGCGTCCTCTTTCCCGTCCATTTTGATGTCCTCTTTCCTGTCTTTCTGTTATCTGTTCTGCCAGTTATGTTTTAGTTACTTTGTGTTTATTCTGATGTCTGTGTTCAGCAAGCCTTTGCAGCAGAGTGGCATGACAAGGCCATGCAGTTTACTACTTGTGAAGCAAGTCCTTCTCTGCTCATTGCCACTCCTGCTCCCTTGCGTGAACTCCTGCTTGTATTATTAGTTGCCCTGTTTTGTATTCATATGTCTGTGTTCAGCAAGCCTTTGCAGCAGAGTGGCATGACAAGGCCATGCAGTTTACTACTGGTGGAGCTAGTCCTTCTCTGCTTATTGCCACTCCTGCTCCCTTGCGTGAACTCCTGCTTGTATCATTAGTTGCTCTGTTTTGTATTTGCCTGTATGTTATGTATGCCTATGTGCCGTCGGTACCTTCTGGTACCTGTTGTCCATTCGCTCCTGCTGTCACTGTCTAGTTCACGCTCCAGAGTGGACCCTGGCAACTTCCTGCGGCTAAGTCTAACCCTACCATCTAGGGCTCTAGTGAAAACCAGGAGTTGCTTAGTTACGCCCCTCTGGAGTATTACTAGACAGTGGCGCAGTGGGGGTTTTCTCCCACTGTGCTGACGGTACATAGAGCTCATGTTTTCTCTGTGCTGCCTTTCATGTTTTTGTTTGTGCAATAAACTCTTATGTGTCTGTACCTGATTTCTGTTTATTGCTTGACGACGCGGTGGTCTCTCCTGGGACCTCCAACTCGTGACACTTTGTTGAGGTTGTGTTTGCCTCTTCCATCTCTACCGGAGTATAGAGGAATGTTGAGTGTACCCCTCTTTCGGCCACTTTTTGACATATGGCAAGAAGGGAGGGAACACACTGTAGACAACAGCAGAGGCACACTATTGCAGCGACCACGGCGAGTACCACTCCTAAAACATATCTTATTTGACCAAAGTCAGGTATCCAGCCAAAAAGCCAGTCCCACCATCCTTGGTCAACATCTTGTTTTATATGTTTTATCATCTCTTCTAGTTGGCCTATTTTATCTTTTATTCCACGGGAGTGGTCTGATAAATTGAAACAACACATCCCTGCGAAAGCTGAGCATCCTATACCATGTTGAAGCAATAAATAGTCAATAGTTGCCCTATTCTGCTAGATAGCTTTTTTATATGATTGCATATCCAGCAGCATATCTTGCAGAATTGCACTAGTGACATTTATCTGTTTTACCATAAAACAGGCAAGTTTTGATATTGTCCTGTGGTTATATATGGCCAACCCTGGTACCCCTATCAAAGACATCCTTAAACTCATGTATTCTGATCTAGAGAGGAGAATCACATTATAGTCATAATTTTCTGGTAGCTGTAGGGAAGTGTCTCTCATGTGTCGTGTCTGCATTGCTGGGAATAGTGGTATCATTGCTAATGTCAACCTAGCTATTGTACAGGGTCCCTCTGTAATATTGGCTGGTATGTATGTGTAACTAGTATTTCCACAGGCCAATACTTATCCTGTTGGTAGATGTACATGTTTGTCTAGGGATGGTACTGTTTTTGTAATATTACATTGCATATTCTTTCCTGATACTATCTTTTTACAGCTACCTAGATCTCTATCGCAAATATTTGGCTTAGTCTTGTTCTGCATTTTTCCTTGTATGCAGGGAGGCAATAGTTTCTCATCACAGGTGAAATTATAACATATTTCTGCTGTTGCAACAAGACCTGTAATTATTTCTATCATATTACTTTGCAGAGTCTCATATGTAGGACAATTATAACAAGCATGATAAGGATTTACATATCCATATTTAACATCATGATCCTGCAAATCAGTGTCATTCCATTGGGAACGTAGGAGCCCCGTCCATACATCTACTGGGGTAGGGACTGCTACCAGACATGTCTCCAAAATGTTAGATGCAGATAAAGTGGTTCGGAGACAGAAGTCAGTTAAGTTCAGAGTTTTGGCCAGGTACAGCCATAAGTTCTCCTTTGTCTTCCACAGATTGTCTTCCCCCCTGCATTCCGTTTTCAGGTATGTCTGTCTGTTCCACAGCCATGGGACAGTAAGTAGGAGACACAAAATTGCAATTATTAAGGCACTGCATCTCAGCCATCTCGAGGAATTTCCCGACTGCGTCATCTCGTTGGGGGTCAAGGCTGTCTGCCTCCATTAGTACCCCTTCTGTATCTTCTTCGAGGTCAAGGCTGTCTGCCTCCGTTAGTACCTCCTCTTTTCTTCACCAACTTAGTCCTTGTGGCGTGGATCCACGTGGGCGACTGTTCAGTGAGGTCTGCTGTTCTAGTGATCGTGACTACCTCAGTGGGTGGTCCGTAGGTGAAGCTTCCTGGTTCCTTTCCCTTCTTTAAGATCTTGATCATCACCTGGTCGACCTACCCGGAATGGATGGGTTGGTTCCTGTGAAAGAGAAGGAGACTTACAAGCAACTTTTTCTTCAGTTTTACTGAGGACCTTGATTAGATTAGTAACATACTCCTCTCTGATCAGGTCCAAGTCCCCTTCCTGCACTACCAGGGGGCGTTTTGCCCATGGTGTGGGGAAAGGCGTACCCATTAGAATTTCAAATGGTGACATCCGTAACTTCTTATTAGGCGTCATTCTAATTTCTGCAAGTATTATGGGTAGGATTTGTTTCCATTTTTCAAATGTACCAGCAGTGGCCTTCCTGAGTTTGTCTTTAACTGTCCTATTCATTCTTTCCACAATGCCTGAGTTTTGTGTGTGGTATGGAATATGAAATTTCCATTCCACCTGTAACAGTCTGGCTATCTCCTTGTTAAGTTTTGAGGTGAAGGCTGGCCCCTGGTCTGACTCAATAACCAGAGGACAGCCCCATCTTGGGATTATTTGCTGAGTCAGGATTTTAGCTGTAGTTTTAGCATCTTCTGCCTTGGTAGGAAAGACTTCTGGCCACCTTGAGAACATGTCCACTATCACTAATGCATACTCTTGTTTCCCTTTTGTTTTAGGTATGTGCATGTAATCCACCTGCAAGTGGGTGAATGGTGTAGTGGGGTAGTCAAGGTGTTGGTGAGGTATTTTCAGTGGGTTGTTAGGGTTGTTTCTCAAGCACGTAATACATCTGTGTATGTAATCTGTGACTAGCTGTTTGCTATCAGTGATGCAAAAACTTTGGCTCAACAACATGTGGGTAGTTTGTATGCTGTTGTGTCCTACCCCGTGAAAATGTGCAATGAAGATGGATGCACTATGCTGAGGTATGCATGGCTTCCCCTCCTTGCAGATCAATCCAGACTTTGTTTTTTTCTGCAAGATTGGATAGCACCAATCCTTCTCCTCTGTTTCAGTGGCATACCTTTGTAGGTCTGTTAGCATGTGTGTCAAATCAGGTGAGGGTGGGTGTAAGACTGCCATTTCCCAATTGTCATGATTCGTTCTATTTGGATTACTCTTGGCTGTGTCTTTAGCTACACTATCTGCAAGTGCATTTCCTCTTGAAATTCTGTCTTTTCCATTTGTGTGTGCCCTGCAATGTACTATAGCTAGATCTGAAGGCAATCTGATTGCGGCCAAGAGGTCCGTGACTAGTTGTGCATGTGAGATTCTCTTACCATCTGCTGCAGTGAATCCTCTCCTCTGCCAAATCATTCCATGATTCTATACTACACCATGAGCATATCTGTTGTCTTTATAAATAGTGACAGGTTTATTAGTGTGTAGTATGCAAGCCCTTGTGAGTGCAATGAGTTCAGCTGCCTGTGCAGACTGGATGGGAATTGGGTTTGTTTCCAAGACTATATCTGGCAGCATAACAATAGCATATGCTGCACAGAATATAGTGTCAGTGGGACGAGAGCATGATCCATCAACAAAAACTTCTGGTGCGTCAGGTATGGGAACAGTTGATAAGTCAGCCCTGGGTGACGTCTCATGATTGAGCACCTGTAGACAATCGTGTGTCAGGAAGGACGTCTTCTGTTCCTTTCAGCCCTAGTAATGCATTCAAAATAGGTGCTGGTCCTGTAATGTTAGATGCATATTTAATCTGGAGTGAAGGGTTACTGAGCAACAGGATCTCATATCCAGATAATCTTTGCGCTGACATGTGTTGTGTATGTACACCTCTGAGCAAGCCTACAACATCATGTGTAGTGTACAAGAAGGTTAAATGTCCCAGTGTGAAAGTAGTTGCTAATTCTACCATCATTGCGCAGGCTGTAAGGGAACGCAGACATGCCGGCATCCCCTGAACAGAGGTGGGCATAACCTTTGAGAAAAACGCACAAGGACGCAACTTGACTCCGTGTTCTTGTGTCAGTACCCCCGCCATGGTTTTACAATTTTGGCGTGCAAACATGTGGAAGGGCATATTATAGTCAGGGAGGCCCAGCCCTGGACTCGACATGAGTGAACATTTCAGATAATCAAATGCATTGTACATTTCAGAAGACCATTTAATCAAATCTGGATTTTCATCCAGAGTGATTTGCCTCAAAACATTGTCATAGTAGGAGCAATCAGGAATCCATTGTCTACAGTAGTTTATCATACCAAGAAAAGATAACATTTCTTTCTTGGTGTGCGGGGTGACCAAACCCGCAATAGACTGGACTCTTTCTGCGCTGATTCTCCTTTCACCTTTTGTGAGGACAAAGCCCAAGTATTCAACCTGCATTTTACACCATTGCATTTTCTTAAGTGCCACTTTGTGACCACATCCTGACAACCATTGTAACAGGGATAAACCATCCTGAATGCTGGCCTCCGCTGACATGCTTCACAGTAACAAATCATCGACATATTGCAGCAGCACAGAACCTTGGGGGGGTACCATGGTTTTAACGTGGCTTGGAGGACTATGCTGTACACTACAGGTGAATCAGCATATCCCTGGGGCATTCTGCACCAGGTCAGTTGACGTCCGTCAAAGGAAAAAGCAAAAAGTAGTCTGGTTGCCTTATCAACTGGGATAGAGAAGAAAGCATTCTTCAGATCTATCACACTGAAATAGACAGCGTCTGCAGGAATCGCAGAAAGAGGTGACATCTGGGACAATAGGAGCAATGGGCACAATGATATTATTTATTGCCCTTAAATCCTGTACAAAGCGGGTAGTACCATCTGCCTTTGTCACTGGATTCACGGGCGTGCTGTAGGGTGAAATCACCTCTTCCAGGATTCCCTTTTGTAGGAATTCTTCTATCATTGGCCTAAGTCCATCAAGTTTCTCTTTTGACAGTGGGTATTGTTTCTGATATACAGGTGTACTGCCTTCTTTGATGGTTGCTTTGTATGGTGTGCAGTCAATGAATCCTGTGTCATAGTCCCCCTTTGCCCATAATGATGGGTCTATATCCTCTAATTCTGAGTGATCTTTAAGTTTGTAAAGATCAGAGGTGTTGGGGTTATTATGGGCAAAGCATCAGAGTATACACTGATGCCATTGTTCTCAACAGTGATTTGCAATTCTAACTTAATGAATAAGTCTCTTCCCAGAAGACTCACAGGACATTCAGGTATGATGCTAAAAGCATGATCTGTAATGTATTCCCTATCAATGGTTTCTACTGGTAAGGAATCTGTTCTGTATGTCCTTGTCAGTACCCCATTTATTCCCATAGAGGGCGCACACTTCCTTAAAGGCCCATTGTACATTGAACTGTTTAACACACTAGAGGTAGCTCCACTATCTATCATAAATCCCACTTTCCTACCTCCTATTCTGAGTAGAATTACTGATGTGTCCTTCCAATGTGTTGTGACCTGTGTGAAAGTTGGGGTTTGTCCCTCCGGGCATCCTCAGTATGAATTTTGCTGGTGCTAATCTAATGGGAATCTAGGCTGGCCCTGTTAACCTTGTCTTTGATTTATCTGACTTGGTTGATTGTTTTGTGACTGAGTGTCAGGTTTCTGTGTGTTGTAGTCCTGACCCCTCCCATCCCTTCTTGGTGCGCGGCATTGCCGTGCCCAATGTCCTTCCTTTCCACAGTTATAACAACAATTATTTGGCAATGAGTCATGTCTTCCATTGTAGGGTCTGCTGTTATTTCCACCCCTCCTTCCTCCTCTACCACTGCCTCTACTAGTATATGCGTGTGTGGGGGATGTTCCTTTCCTTATCTCAAAGCATCCTGCTGCTTCCTTTGCAAAGAGATGTTTCTCAAAATCGTCAGTTGTATCTGAGGTCCAAGAGGACACATTTTGTTTCACAGTTAAGATCAATTTGTCTGACAAATTGTTCACAAATGTGGAGATAATCAAACTATCATTGTCACGCACAGGTAGCCCGGCCTCAGTCTTCCAGCAATCAATTAATCTTTTCCAGAATTCAGTGACTGATTCAGCAGATTTCTGTTTGCAGGCCACTGCTACGGGCAATGAAGATTTTTGTTTGAATACCTCATTCATATGGTCCTCAATCTCCGCCCATATCCTTTTCTGACCCTCTTCTGTATTACATACATAATCTGGAGCATCACCGCGTTGTGCAATAGTAGATATGGATTTGACCTTCTCCCAATCCCATGTTGTGTGTGTGCCTATAATACCATCCAGGATAAGCCTTAAATCTTCCTGTGTATAGTTTTTCCCTCTACAGACTTTTTTTTTAGGTATGTAATAGTCCCCAGTGGGGCTATGGAAGGTTTGGGACAATATTTAATAATTTTGTTGAGATCCTCTATTTCTATGGGCTTTTTTACTAAGTGTTGTCCTACTGTCAGAAAGAGAGCGATTACTTGGACTCCCTCCTTTGATTCACCCTGTTCTGTTTCATCTTTCATTCTACTTATACTGCGTGCAGTATAACTAGTATGCGGTGTGCCAGTAATTTGACCGCGCTCTATTATGTTTCCAAATGTTGGCCTGGGGAAGTCGGTATTTTTCTTCTAGTTTTAATGGTATAACTGCTGTTACAGCATCTTCCTTATGTCAGAACTGGGTACAGAGGTGCCGTGGGGGTGGATTTATTATAAGGTGGAGGGGATTTCTGACTTCTCTTCTTTGTGCCTACCTCCTTTTCTATTTCATGTAGAGTCCTATAATTTTTGGGACCTTTTGGATTCTTATTCTTTTTGCTATTACCTGCATCATACCAGTGGGGGGCTATTTCCAGCCACTGTTCTCCTGCCCTGGACATGTACTCCATGTCCCAGGAAGGATCAGCATCGAAATGCGGCCAGGCTGTTTTATCACCTAGACATAGTCCTTTGAACATATCCATATGATAAATACTAATATCACCGTCCCTGGGGAATGGATCTGCAGCATCCATTACCTCAGTCCAGCCTGCTAGATTATCTACCCACGGGTTGATCAGATAATAGTTTGTTGGACTAACACGAGCTACATATATTTTGCAAGTCTCTCCTGGTTCTGGTTTAGGGAATTTAGTTTTAGACCCTTGTCCTCCCATGATAGTATTTATAGTTCAAAGAATAAGTGAGACAATCGCTGTCAGGACTGGCTGTACTGAACCGTTAAGGCGCCGACAAAATCCTGTCAACTGATCAGCTGATTCGTATCTTAATGTCTCTCTATACTCTTTGGACCCCTATTGACTATTGTTGTTTTGGATCGCCACTTGCATTCATATTTTCCGGGTCAACAGATCACTCCTAGCCGAAAAAATGGGGCGTCTTGCAGTCCTCCACAACACAAACAATTTTACACATTAACAGTAGTGAACCCAAAATACATCAATTTAACAATAACAGTGGGATGTGACCGTACACTTACCACCCGATCAGTATCTCACACAAACAGATAATCTTATCACTTCTAAGATATATATATATATATTGTAGTAACCTAGAGGGGAGAATCGTGGATGGTCAGTACGTCTCACTGAGAATGTATGCCTCAGTGATATAATTCCCGGAAATAAGTATACCAGTAACATTAGGTTGCTGGGAGGTTTTCGTTAAAGTGGATTTTGGGTCCGGGTTTTAGGAGTGACCAGAGAGCTTGGGTGGGACAGGTCACTCCCGTACTCCATCCAGGGTTTTCCTACTGTGTGGTTAAAAAGGGTGTGGGAATCTCAGCTGAGGAGATCAAGTGTGCACAGGCTAAGCAAAAAATGACACCTGAGGACGACGTTGAGGCGTACCTGTCCGTATTTGAAAGGGTGGCAGAAAGGGAGAGTCTCCCACCCGAGCAGTGGGCAGAAGTGTTGGCGCCCTATTTAACAGGAGAACCTCAGAAAGCCTATTATGATTTAACCTTGCAAGAAGCTAAAGAATACGGCAAGCTAAAAGCGGAAATTCTTGTTCGGCAGGGGGTGACTGATGCAGTCCGAGCGCAGCGTGTTCACAGCTGGGAGTTTTGCCAAGATAAGCCTCCCAGGTCCCAAATGTTCGATCTGTTCCACCTGGTACAAAAATGGTTACAGCCAGAATCATCCTCCCCAGCTCAAATGGTGGAAAAAGTGGTGATGAACCGGTTCCTCCATACGCTGCCAAAACCCATACAATGTTGGGTTGCCCAGGGAAACCCCCAGACTGCGGACGAATTGGTGGGCCTCGTAGAAAGGTATATCAGCGTGGAGGACTCCCTGGAAAATAAAGGGGGGTTGAGACGTCCATATCGCGGCTCTAAGAACGGGACTGGGTTCCCCAAGAAAGGACCACAACCCGGACCCAACTGGAAAGCCCCGGTTAAGGAAAAGTTGGAGACTGGAACCCGAGTCCAGACCGGCCCCATCATCTGTTGGAGATGTCAGGCTCCTGGACATATAGCAGCGCACTGCCCTTTGTCTACCGAGCCCATGGAGTGCGGTGTTGGCCAACCATATTCTCTTTTTGCACATCCTGTGTGCAGTGCAGTGACCCAAGCCCAGGAAGGACCCCAGATGTGCCAAGTGACCGTGAACAGTGTTATAGTGACTGCCCTCTTGGACTCCGGCAGTTTGGTCACTTTGATGACGTCCATGGTGCCTCACGTATTAAATCCTGAAAAGCATGTGGGAGTGTTGTGCATCCATGGAGACACACGGGATTATCCTGTCGCTCAGGTGTCCATAAACACTATGTGTGGTACTGTACTGCATGAGGTGGGAGTGGTGAAGGACTTACTGCACCCGATGATACTGGGAAGAGACTTCCCACTGTTTTGGGACCTGTGGGCTAACGCTAAGGTCCCGATTAAACTGTCAAGTACTGAGCATTCTAGTTGTGATGTGGTGGGAGAGGTATTGGTGTGTCCTGGGGCTATATCAGGGTCTCCATTAGCGGTGATGTTAGGTGAGGATGACGAGGAATTAACCCCTGAGACCGATGTCCTGGATCTTGAGGTGTCTCGGGACAATTTTGGAGAGGCCCAGCTCAGGGATCTTACCTTGAAAGGTGCCCGGGAGAATGTATCAGTTCTGAATGGGGTTGCCCAAAGTCCAGGGGCTGATAATCAGTTTCCCCACTTTGCCATAAACAATAATATGTTGTATAGAGTGACCAAAAGGGGGGATGAAGTAGTGGAACAACTACTGGTACCCAGTCCTTATCGACAAATGGTATTAAGGATGGCCCACTCGCATGTTTTAGGGGGGCACTTGGGGGCAGCTAAAACCCAAGAACGCATTCTGCAGCGGTTTTATTGGCCGGGGTGTTATAAGGAAATAGCTGACTATTGCCAGTCGTGTCCCACCTGCCAGGTATCAGCCCCTGTCCCTCATTTCAAAAGTCCTTTGGTCCCTCTGCCAATCATTGAAGTTCCATTTGAACGGATTGCAATGGACCTCGTAGGACCCCTAGTAAAGTCAGCTAGAGGTCATCAGTATATTTTGGTGGTAGTAGACTATGCCACCAGATACCCGGAAGCAGTCCCTTTAAGAAATACGCTATCAAAAAACATAGCGAGAGAGTTGTTCCAGATGTTTGCCAGAACTGGTATACCAAAAGAGATATTAACTGATCAGGGAACGCCGTTCATGTCTAAAGTCATGAAAGAGTTATGTCGGATGTTAAAAATTAAACAACTGCGAACATCAGTATATCATCCGCAGACAGACGGTCTGGTAGAACGTTTCAATAAAACACTTAAGAATATGTTAAAAAAGGTGGTAGAGAAGGATGGTCGGGATTGGGACTGTCTGCTACCGTACCTACTGTTCTCTATTAGAGAGGTTCCTCAAACCTCCACTGGGTTTTCACCTTTTGAATTATTATATGCTCGGCACCCTCGGGGGTTACTAGATGTGGCAAAGGAAACCTGGGAAAATGAGACTACCCCATATAAGAGTGTAGTGGAACACATTGCACAAATGCAAGAGAGGATATCTAAGGTCATGCCCATAGTAAAAGAAAATATTCTGAGGGCTGAAGCTCGAGTGTATAACAGGGCAGCCAAGGTTAGGCAGTTCTGTCCAGGGGACCGAGTGCTAGTTTTTGTACCCACAGTTAAAAGCAAATTCCTAGCTAAGTGGCAGGGGCCTTATGAGGTGGTTGAGAAAGTTGGGGAAGTTAACTACAAAGTTCACCAGCCTGGGAAAAGAAAACCTATCCAGTTGTATCATGTGAACTTGTTAAAACCGTGGAAAGATCGAAAATCCCTGGAAATGACTTGTTTGGTGGTAGAGGCTAAAACTAACAGTCAGGATGTCACAATTGCGGAGACCCTCTCCAAGTCCCAAAAACAGCAATGCAAGGAACTGCTACAACAGAATAGGGATTTGTTCTCAGATTTGCCAGGTCTCACTAATTGTATTGAGCATGAGATTCGAACAAAACCACATGTTCGGGTAAACATAAAACCCTATAGAATCCCTGAGGCTCGTAAGGAAGTAATATCACAAGAGATCAAAAGGATGTTAGAGCTAGGAGTGATTGAGGAGTCCCGAAGTGGGTGGTCCAGTCCAATAGTTTTGGTACCAAAACCATCTGGGGAATGGCGGTTCTGTAATGATTATAGAAAACTCAATGAGGCTTCGGAGTTCGATGCCTACCCTATGCCAAGAGTAGACGAACTCATTGAGAGGTTAGGTCCAGCGCGGTATATTACTACGTTAGACCTAACAAAAGGGTATTGGCAGATCCCTCTATCAAAGGATGCTAAAGAAAAGACTGCCTTTTCCACACCTGAAGGGTGTTACCAGTATGTAAGGATGCCATTCGGTTTACAAGGTGCCCCAGCTACGTTTCAAAGGGCTATGGACAGGATCTTAGGCCCTCACAAAAAGTATGCAGCTGCATACCTGGACGATATCGTCATCTTTAGCCCAGATTGGGAGAGTCACCTGGGTAAAGTTCAAGCCATACTAGATTCCCTATGAACAACCGGATTCACCATAAACCCCAAAAAATGTGCCATGGGTATGGAAGAGGTCAGATATCTCGGGTATGTAGTAGGGAGAGGTCTAATTAAACCCCAGATTAACAAAGTGGAAGCAATTCAAACCTGGCCACGTCCACTTACAAAAAAACAGATAAAAGCTTTCTTGGGAATAGTGGGCTATTACAGACGATTTGTACCAAATTTTGCTACGATAGCTGCCCCGCTAACGGAGCTTACAAAAGGTACAAAGTCAGTCATGGCTAGATGGACCCCGGAAGCTGAACAGGCATTTACCGAGCTTAAGCTACGGTTGTGCCAGCAGCCAGTATTAGCGGCCCCAGATTTTAGTAAGGAATTCATAGTGCAGACAGATGCCTCAGAGGTAGGTCTTGGCGCTGTGATGTCCCAAGAGGTTAGGGGGGAAGAACACCCGGTGTTATACCTGAGCCGAAAACTTACCCCCTGCGAAAAAAATTATTCTATTGTGGAAAAAGAATGTTTGGCGATAAAGTGGGCATTGGACTCCCTTAGATATTATCTACTGGGTAGGAGGTTCAGGTTAGTTTCAGATCATGCACCACTAAAGTGGATGTCTGAGAAAAAGGGGAGTAATGCCAGAGTAACGAGATGGTTTCTGACGTTACAGGATTTCAGTTTTTATATAGAACACAGGCCCGGGAAGTTGCATGGGAATGCAGACGCCTTATCAAGGGTACATTGTTTGATGGTAACAGGTGCCCAGCCCCTCGGCTTTAGGCAGAGGGGGAGGGTATGTAGTAACCTAGAGGGGAGAATCGTGGATGGTCAGTACGTCTCACTGAGAATGTATGCCTCAGTGATATAATTCCCGGAAATAAGTATACCAGTAACATTAGGTTGCTGGGAGGTTTTCGTTAAAGTGGATTTTGGGTCCGGGTTTTAGGAGTGACCAGAGAGCTTGGGTGGGACAGGTCACTCCCGTACTCCATCCAGGGTTTTCCTACTGTGTGGTTAAAAAGGGTGTGGGAATCTCAGCTGAGGAGATCAAGTGTGCACAGGCTAAGTAAAGCTGAACAAGCTAAGAGGGAGGACTTGGTTTCTGAAAGACCCCAGAGAGTGGTGAGACCATATTGTTGTTACCTGATTTGGACTGAACACAGAATGTGGGACTTTATGTTATGCAATGTTTGTGGGCTGAAGAAAGCTTAAAGCTAAAGCTTGGACATGTTTACCTTTGTGTGCTGAAATAAACACTGCCTGTGGTGAAGACTGAACTGACATGCGTGTATGTGTGCACAGTGACAGAGTTAAAACCCCCACAATATATATATATATAGTATAAGAGTTAATCCAAGCTTGTAACCTTCTGTTCCCTGAACAGGTTTCTTTATAGTGCACTATATTTATCTCTAGTTATATGGACTCCCAGAGTCTCTTATAATCATCTTTCTTGGCTCCCTGAGCCTTGATGTGTCCCTGACACAACAACCTACCGAAGTCTTAAGTAAATGGTTCAACTTACTTGGGTCGAGACGTGGCCAGTGCCACCGGACCCGAGGATGACCCTCTCGATCCCGGACATGAGCCCCCAAAGCTGTTAGGTAATTTGAACTCTTTGCCTATAGTGTCCCTGACATCAGACTTTCGATGGTAAGCTTGAATTAAGTCTTTTCTGGTACCAGGAGAATGAATCAGATTTAACACTAAACACGTGTCTTGTTCCAATTCACTCTGTTTATTAACAGCATGTAAAAGCTTAATAAAGGGGGGTTGAACTTCCTTGACATCCAATCATATGTTAGCATTTGTCTTAACCTATAATGTAGTTACACATAAGCTTTGCAGTAACATAATAGATGACTCATAGTAACAGCATTAACCAATCAGGTATAGACACATATGGGCTAGTATGTATTGAACCAGGATGACCATATAAGGTGTGACTATTTAAACTAAGGAATGTTAAGGGTCTTCTACAAACTGTCCAAGGACAGGAAATATCTCAAATTCCACAGAGGGGTACTTGAAACAGTGCATGAACTAGATGAAATCGTAATACACATTCTTAAAACAGACAAAATGGAGTTACTTATACCCCTTCATTTTCTACTATGTAAGCCCCACAAAGTGACTTCAGACCTGAACTGGTCCGTAAAAAGTGGGTTTTGGGAATTTTCTTAAAAATTTTAAGAATTGCTTCTAAACTTCTAAGCCTTCTAACGTCCTAAAAAAATAAAATGACATTTTCAAAATGATGCCAACATAAAGTAGACATTTTGGAAATGTTAAGTAATAAATATTTTATTAGAGAAAGTGCTAAGCAGGTGGCTACTAAATATTCCCTCAGGACAATTCCGCCGTATAAAGCGAAATTGTACCGAGGAAGTGGACTTTGAAATTGAGGCCCTCAAAATGAAAGAACAGTTTGAATGTAAAGGTTACCCCGAAAAAATCCTGACAGATGCTCTGGTAAAAATAAGGGAAACAGAGAGAGAAACCTTCTTTCAGCCAAATATTCACAAAAACACAAATAAGGAAGGGGAATTGAGAATAATCTTACCCTACAGTTCACAATCTAAACAAATACGGCACATCACAAACCAACACTGGCACTTTCTATTAAGAGATAAGGTCATTGGACCCATGTTGCACACTTCCCCACTTATCACTTTCACTAAGGCACCTAACCTAGGTTTAAAATTAGCACCCACAATAAATAATCACAAGAAAAAAGAAGCACCTACACTCCAAAAATGGCTGAATATGAATGGGTTCTATAGATGTGGGAGATGTTCGGGGTGTAAAAACTCAACATTCCCAAAAAAGATAAGTAAGGTCCAATCCACTCAGAATGAATTTAGTTTGGATATTAAGGGTTGCCTGACATGTGACTCCTCCAGTGTTGTCTACCTTCTCCAGTGCCCCTGCCAGAAACAATACATTGGCAGAACTAAAAGACCCTTGAGAGTAAGAATAACAGAACATCTAAATAACATCAGAAAAGGATATGAGAACCATTCTCTATCCAAACACTTTAAATTGTCACACAACAGTGACCCCAAGGGCTTTTCTTTTGTGGCCCTGGAGAAGGTGGACATACACTGGAGGGGAGGTAATCACATTATGAGAATGTCACGGGCTGAGTCCAGAAGAATCTATGATTTTGGCAGTCTCCTCCCAGCGGGGTTGAACTCAGATTTGGAGATTTTTGGCTTTATTTAGATTATAATATGTCAGTTATCCACAGCAGCATAGATGAAAATAGAGATAGATTGTGAAGATGAAGATATAACTTTGAGAAATAGAAAATATAATAACACCTATGGAATTGAAAATCCCTTAATTAGAATGAGGATAAAACCATGTGAGATATATATATATATATAAATAGAAAAAAACCTTTTTGAATTTTTTCAAAAAAACGCATCCCCAGAAAAAACGCACATAAAAAAACCGCACAAGGAAAACCGCAATAAAAAAAACGCAATTTTCAGAAAAATTTAAGAAAATTACAGGTATAAATCATATTGAAATAAGGAATAAAAATAATATAGAAAAAGATGTAAGAAGGTAAACATATTAAAAATGAGGATTATTAATAAAATGAGGATTATATTATAATAAAATCTCAATAGTATCCTTAGATTTAGCGAACTAGCCCTTAGGAGTATGGGGATTAATATCCAAATGTGGGTAGATAATTATTGACTACATGATGGTGATATATAAAAACATTTCCCCACAATGTAGGAATTCAAATGTCTGCCAATATACATTACTGAACAGTGGTTCATCCACTTTTTTATATGCCTTTTTTATATGTCTTTTATATATTTGTTATATTTGTTCACATTTTTTATTCTATATCTGAGTGTATAGCTATCATATATGAATATACTTATTTATGTTTGATACCATTAATACTACTGAAAGAGGATTCTAAGATGGAAACACTATATGGAAATGAAAGGGTAAATGAAAAGCAAAGCGTCTATGTCCTGATACAAGCTTTGGAACAGGTGAAAGTAATCAACTAATTGAGATGAGAGTATATAACACACAAGAGCAGTGTTCACAGGTTATACCCACTGAGGAAGAGATAAGGTATCTCGAAACGCGTCTGGACGTATTACCTGTGAAAGAATCATCTCAGCAGTACATGGCCATGTACTAAAAAGACGGAGAGAATATATCCACCTATAGAAGATCTGCAAGTGTTGTAAGACTCACTGAAGTGTAACAGCTGAAATAGCTAACACAGGTCCAACACAGGTCTCTCGCGAGAGTAGAGACGGGATCCTACTACTAACTGGATCCAACACAAACACAGCGGAGAAAAAGCTGAAGCGTGGGACGCCACGGTAGAAATTCCGCCGCAGATCCAATCGAGTGATCCTATACGGAGACACAGTGAGTAACACTTAGTTCAGAGGAACTACACCGATTCTCTGCATGAGAGACGGCACAGGCACTGTGATTACAGACGTGCTGGACAAGTGACTTTGAATCTGAGACTGTTACAGGTGCTGGACGATCCATTCATGGTCCAAAATATAGACCACATCTGACTATCTTAGATTCCCTACCCTACACGTTGGAGCAATTTATGCAATTAGGATTATGTGGGATACCTGCCATTGAATCCCCTCAAATATAGTATTTTATGCTATGTACCACGGTGTATATCTCAAATATTCTGCTTTGGCATAGACGCCTGCGATCTAATAGCCTTACCCAACTGGGAGGGACACGGATGCAGTCTTCTGTGCCCAGCATTTGAGACCCCTCTATATTGGAGATATATATTTGGTATATATATTTTTTATGTTTTTTATGTCATTTTTATGAATTTTTACTCTGATGTACACACAATATAGCATAATTAACGCTTACTGTTTAATAAATAATTTTAATTCACTTCCACGCTTATTCCAATTGTTTTGAGTGCCGGTTCTATCCAAATCTATAAATATTTTATTAGGTATGACTTTCTGTTTTAGAAGCAGAGAAATGTAAATTTTGAAAATTGGGAATTTTTCTAAATTTTTGATAAATTTGGGATTTTTTCATAAATAAAGGTGAAATACAGTACAGACCAAAAGTTTAGACACACCTTCTCATTCAAAGAGTTTTCTTTATTTTCATGACTATGAAAATTGTAGATTCACACTGAAGGCATCAAAATTATGAATTAACACATGTGGAATTATATTCATAACAAACAAGTGTGAAACAACTGAAAATATGTCATATTCTAGGTTCTTCAAAGTAGCCACCATTTGCTTTGATTACTGCTTTGCACACTCTTGGCATTCTCTTGATGAGCTTCAAGAGGTAGTCCCCTGAAATGGTTTTCCAACAGTCTTGAAGGAGTTCCCAGACTGTCAGGTTTAATAAGTGGGATTTCTTGCCTTATAAATGGGGTTGGGACCATCAGTTGCGTTGAGGAGAAGTTAGGTGGATACACAGCTGATAGTCCTACTGAATAGACTGTTAGAACTTGTATTATAGCAAGAAAAAAGCAGCTAAGTAAAGAACAACGAGTGGCCATCATTACTCTAAGAAATGAAGGTCAGTCAGTCAGCCGAAAAATTGGGAAAACTTTGAAAGTAAGGGCTATTTGACCATGAAGGAGAGTGATGGGGTGCTACGCCAGATGACCTGGCCTCCACAGTGACCGGACCTGAACCCAATCGAGATGGTTTGGGGTGAGCTGGACCGCAGAGTGAAGGCAAAAGGGCCAACAAGTGCTAAGCATCTCTGGGAACTCCTTCAAGACTGTTGGAAGACCATTTCAGGGGACTACCTCTTGAAGCTCATCAAGAGAATGCCAAGAGTGTGCAAAGCAGTAATCAAACCAAAAGGTGGCTACTTTGAAGAACCTAGAATATGACATATTTTCAGTTGTTTCACACTTGTTTGTTATGTATATAATTCCACATGTGTTAATTCATAGTTTTGATGCCTTCATAGTCATGAAAATAAAGAAAACTCTTTGAATGAGAAGGTGTGTCCAAACTTTTGGTTTGTACTGTATATTGACTCAAATTTATGACTATCATGAAGTACAATATGTCGCGAGAAAACAATCTCAGAATGGCTTGGATAAATAAAAGTGTTCCAAAGCAATTACCACATAAAGTGACACATGTCAGATTTGTAAATTTTGACCTGGACACTGGGGCATCAATGATCCTTGGTCATGAAAGGGTTAAACAAACACTCGTTTGGGTCAGGCCGTGTGAGATACAACCTCTACATACAGGGGTTTGATTCAGGCATTTGAAATACAGCCATTTTGGGCAAATAAATATTTAATTCAGGCCTACAGTGAGTCAGGCAGTGTGAGATACACCCTGTATATACAGGGCTTATATTCTTTCATTAATAAAACACCCTTTTGGGGCAAAATACACAATATTTCAGGCCTTGCAGCATAAGCACGTTTGAAATTCCTGGGTTATATACTGCTGCCATATTGAGTTATTAAACAAACACCCGTTTGGGCAAAAGAAGTTTATTTGGCAGCCTTTGCTGCATATGTCATTGTGAGATACACCCTTAATACATTTGGGTTAGATTCAGAGATTTGAAATACCGCCATTTGGTGCACCAATATTGAATTCAGGCCCACAGTGGTTCAGGCCGTGTGAGATACACCCTTTTGATTCAGGCATTTGAAATATAGCCATTTTGGGCAAAGAAATCTTTAATTCAGGCCTACACTGGTTCAGGCCGTGTGAGATACACCCTTTACATACAGGGGTTTGATTCAGGCATTTGAAATACAGCCATTTTGGGCAAAGAAATATTTAATTCAGGCCTACAGTGGGTCAGGCCGTGTGAGATACACCCTGTATATACAGGGCTTATATTCTTTCATTAATAAAACACCCTTTTTGGGGAACATACACAATATTTCAGGCCTTGCAGCATAAGCACGTTTGAAATTCCTGGGTTATATACTGCTGCCATATTGAGTTATTAAACAAACACCCGTTTGGGCTATAAACGTTTATTTGGCAGCCTTTGCTGCATATGTCATTGTGAGATACACCCTTAATACATTTGGGTTTGATTCAGAGATTTGAAATACCGCCATTTGGTACACTAATATTTAATTCAGGCCTACAGTGGTTCAGGCCGAGTGAGATACACCCTTTACATACAGGGGTTTGAATCAGGTTTTTGAAATACAGCCATTTTGGGCAAACAAATCTTTAATTGAGGCCTAGTCTGGTTCAGGCCGTGTGAGAGACACCATTTACATACTGTTGTTCTATTCTACTATTAATTAAACACCCATTTAGGGCAAGATCCTAAATTCGAGAAATATGAGGAGAGCGTCAAATAAGGGACGTGGCCCAGGTCGTGGTGCTGCGGGTGGAGCTCCTGAGGCAGGGAGAGGACGTGGTCGATCTGTGCCAGCTACACGCACAAGTGAAACCCCTTCCTCAGGTGCGAGTAGGCGACAGAACCTGCAGCGGTATTTGGTCGGGCCTAATGCGGCTCTACGAATGGTGAGGCCTGAACAAGTACAGGCGATAGTAAATTGGGTTGCTGACAGTGGATCCAGTTCCTTCACATTGTCTCCCACCCAGTCTCCTGTTGAAAGACCACAGTTGGCACCTGCAGCCCATGTCCATCAGTCTTTCACCTCACCCCCTTGCAAATCAGCCAAGCAGTCTGAGTCCCAAGTCATGCAGCAGTCTCTTTGCTTTTTGATGACTCTGTTAGCAGGGTTTCCCAGGGCCATCCACCTAGCCCTGCCCCAAAACACATCGCAGCACGTCTCGGATGATGACGAAACACAGGTGCCAATTGCTGGGGCTTTCGAAAGTGTGCAGACCGACAAGGAAGGCAGGAGTGAAGACTGGGTGACTGGGTGGAAGATGATAAGGAGGACGATGAGGTCCTGGACCCCACATGGAATCAAGGTCATGTGAGTGACCTATGTAGTTCGGAGGAAGAGGCGGTGGTCGCACAGAGCCACCAGCACAGCAGAAGAGGGAGCAGGATGCAAAAGCAGAGTGGCCGTCCTCTAGACAGTACGCCTGCTATTGCCCACCGCAGCAAGGGACCGAGCACACCAAAGACAGCTCCAAGGAGTTCCCTGGCGTGGCAGTTCTTCAGACAATGTGCTGACGACAAGACATGAGTGGTTTGCACGCTGTGCAATCAGAGCCTGAAGCGAGGCATAAACGTTCTCAACCTGAGAACAACCTGCATGACCAGGTATTTAAGTGCAAAGCACGAGCTGCAGTGGAGTAGACACCTCAAAAACCAAGAAAGGTCTCTGGCTTCTCCTGCTTCCTCTTCTGCTGCAGTCTCGGCCTCTTCATCCACCTCTGGAGTGACAGTGCCATCTGCCACCCCGCAAACAGAGGATATACCAGCAACACCAACACCTGGGTCACCAAGCATCTCCACAATGTCCCACGGAAGTGTTCAGCTCTCCATCTCCCAAACGTTGGAGAGGAAGAGGAAGTACCCCCCTACCCACCCGCGATCTCTAGCCCTGAATGCCAGCATTTCTAAATTACTGGCCTTTGAAATGCTGTCATTCCGTCTGGTGGAGACGGATAGTTTTAAAGGCCTTATGGCGGTGGCTGTCCCACAGTACGTCGTGCCCAGCTGCCACTACTTTTCAAGGCGAGCCATCCCTTCCCTGCACAACCAAGTAGGGGACAAAATCAGGTGTGCACTGCGCAACACCATCTGTGGCAAGGTGCACCTGACTACGGATACGTGGACCAGTAAGCACAGTCAGGGGCATTATATCTCCATAACAGCACACTGGGTAAATGCAGTGGCGGCTGGGCCTGAGGCGGATAGCAGTTTGGCGCATGTCCTTCCACCACCGAGGATTGCAGGGCGCTTCAGTTTGCCTCCTGTTGCTTCCTCCTCCTACTCTGCTTCCTCATCCTCTACCAGCTCCTCATCCGGTCAGCGTAACACCTTCACCACCAACTTCAGCACAGCCAGGGGTAAACAACAGCAGGCAGTTTTAAAACTTATCTGTTTGGGGGACAAACCCCACACCGCGCAGGAGCTGTGTACGGACCTTAAACAACACACCGATGAGTGGTTTGTGCCAGTCAGCCTCACGCCCGGCCTGGTGGTGTGCGATAATGGGAGAAATCTCGTAGCAGCTCTGGGACTAGCCGGTTTGATGCACATCCCTTGCCTGGCGCATGTGCTGAATTTGGTGGTGCAGATATTCATTAAAAATTACCCCGATATGTCAGAGCTGCTGCATAAAGTGTGGGCCGTCTGTGCGCGCTTTTGGCGTTCTCACCCTGCTGCTGATCGCCTGTCAGCGCTGCAGCGTAACTTTGGCCTTCCCGCTCACCGCCTCATATGCGACGCGCCCACAAGGTGGAACTCCACCTTGCACATGCTGGCCAGATTGTGCGAGCAGCAGCAGGCGATAGTGGAGTTTCAGCTGCAGCACGCACGGGTGAGTCGCTCGGTGGAGCAGCACCACTTCACCACCAATGACTGGGCCTCCATGCGAGACCTGTGTTCCTTGTTGCGCTGTTTCGAGTACTCCACCAACATGGCCAGTGCCGATAACGCCATTCTCAGCGTTACTATCTCACTTCTATTCCTTCTTGAAAAAATGCTCCTGGCGATGATGGAAGAGGATGTGGCACAGGAGGAGGAGGAAGAGGGATCATTTCGTAGCGTTTCCGGCCAGTCATTCCCAAGTGGCTACGAGGGTGGGTTCCTGCACCCACAAACCCAATGTACACAATTGTCCAGCCAGGGCACAGTTCTGGAGGATGACGAGGTGGAGGATGAGGAGATGGAGGAGGAGGAACCATGTTCACAGCAGGGTGTCACCCAGACCAGCTCATGGCCATCACTGGTGCGTGGATGGAGGGATACAGAGGACACAGACGATACACCTCCCACAGAGGACAGCTTTTCGTTGCCTCTAGGTAGCCTGGCACACATGAGCGATTACATGCTGCAGTGTCTCCGCAACGACCGCCGAGTTGCCCACATTCTAACTTGTGATGATTACTGGGTGGCCATGGTGCTGTATCCCCGTTACAAGGACAACGTACTGTCCTTAATTCCGTCACTGGAGCGTGATCGTAAGATGCGCGAGTACAAGCGCACGCTGGTAGACGCGCTGCTGGTGGCATTCCCACCTGACAGCGGGGGCACAGTGGAAGCACAAGGCGAAGGCAGAGGAGGAGGAAGAGGTCGCCAATGCAGCTGGGGCACCACCAGCACCTCAGAAGGCAGGGTTAGCATGGCCGAAATGTGGAAAAGCTTTGTCAGCACGCCACAACAACCAGCACCACCAGCTGATATGGAACGTCTTAGCAGGAGGCAGCATTTCACCAACATGGTGGAGCAGTATGTGTGCACACGCCTACACGTACTGAATGACGGGTCTGCCCCCTTCAAGTTCTGGGTCTCCAAATTGAGCACATGGCCTGAGCTTGCCCTTTACCCCTTGGATGTGCTGGCCTGCCCTGTAGCCAGTGTATTGTCTGAACGTGTGCTTAGCATGACTGGAGGGGGTTATCACAGGTTATATTTCCCAATGTTTTGGGGTGTACCCTAATTTTAAAAATAACATTTAAAACCAATAAGCAGTGTAGGCTACCTCCTCCTCCACCGCCGCTCCCACCTACACTGCCACATCCACCGCCTCCTCAACCTCCTACTCCATATGGACCTCGTCCTCCTAGATCAAGATTATTATTTTTTATTTTTACCTATTTTATGTTATTTAAAGTCATTTCCCTATCCACATTTGCACTTGCCATGTATTCTGACTCAGATTGTTGTAATAGTGACTTATCCCTAGTGAGACCTCTATGCCTGGCCTGTATAAGCAGATAATCACTGCGGACAATCCTTATCAGATAGCTTGAACTCACCAACACCGAGTTTATCCAAGAAAGTTGCTTTATTCTTTAGACCAGATACAGAGTACAGCAGAAAACAGATGGATTTTGTAGTTGTGCGGTGTTGTAGGTGGTCAAAAGATGATGCTTTTACAAGCTAGCATGAAATACAAGTGTACCTGTTGAATCCCAGGAGCAGACTGAGAAGACAAGAAGTGAGGTACACAGAAGAAGGGTGGAGCAAGGAAATGAATGACAGATAAAGCAGAAAACAAAGTGCATAACCAAAAACGGCCACTAGATGGGAGCATATGACAACATATGAATATATGAATAGTTCAACGAAACAAAACTATAGATTTTAGGGCTTGTTCACATCAGCGTTCAGTCCTCCGTTCAGATTTCCGTTATGACTTGCGTCCGTTTCAAAATTGAAACGGATTCATTCATAACGGAACGTAACGGACATATTTTGCTACGTTTTTAAATGGATACCATCTAACGGATGCGTTAATAAACGGATTAATGTCAGTTAAATGTCCGTTCAATCCGTTTAGTTACTCAGGTAACGGATCCGTTTTCCTTTTTTTCCAGTTGTCCCTCCCCTATCTGCATGCTATATAAAAATGGTGCTATATTGTGACATCCAATTGCTGGAAGAGGAACAATGCTGCCCGCTCATGTCCTTTTTTCTGTGGACTATATGATATGGAAACTTCGAAAGATGCGAATGTCATCCATGAAAAGGAGACGGCTATATTGGGTGCATTCCATTACATCATGCCGAATGACACGAGGTGTTTATTCGACCCTTTATCAAGAACTCAGAAAACACCCTGTAAAATTTGCAGAATATCTCCGTGTAAGTGTCGCAAGCTTTGATGACCTTTCCCAACGTTTACATCGCCGATTGAGACGGAAGGATACGAAATTTTGTCGAAGGGTAACTCCAGAAGAACGACTCATGGTCACTCTGCGGTATGTATGGTACAACTTTCCATTATTGCTTCTACTGTGTTTCAGAGCCTTTTTGTTTTGATTATTATTGTGAGTATATGATTAATCTCAAGAGACAACTTTTTATATATAGTAGTTACTTAAAATATGTAAATGCATCCAAATTTAATACCATTTTCCGTTCAACCGCTAGGTAATGTTGATCTGTTTGCTGTGAAGGATCTTGAATTAATGCTTGTGGGACAATCCGAAAAGTTGTTTTGCTGCAGTTTTTTTCTTGCAAATAGTATTTCTGTAACAATTATGTTAAATTTTTTTTTATTTTTTTGTAGGTTTCTGGCTAGTGGTGAAAGTTTTTCCAGTCTTCATTTTCAATTTCGACTAGGAAAATCTACAATATCTTACATTGTTAAAGATACCTGCCGGGCAATTTGGAATCTTCTGCGTGAAGATTTTCTTCCCCATCCTACTTGCCAACAGTGGATCAGCATAGCCGACAAGTTTTATGAGGTGACACAGTTTCCCAATTGTATTGGTGCAGTGGATGGGAAGCATGTGAGGGTCTTGAAGCCCCCACGTAGTGGATCCTCGTTTTTTAACTATAAAAAGTATTTTTCTGTGATCCTAATGGCAATTGTTGATGCAAATTACAAATTTGTGGCTGTTGATATTGGAGCTTTTGGACGAACAAATGACTCACGTGTTTTTAAAAATTCTAATATGGGAAGAAGGCTGTACTACGGAAACTTTGGTATACCAGAGCCCAGGCCTTTACTAGGTACTACAAACCCTGCTCTTCCATTTGTTCTAGTCGGAGATGAAGCTTTCCAAATGTGTGGAAATTCACTGAAGCCATATGCCAGCCGTGGTCTAGACTATCGCAAAAGAGTGTTCAATTACAGACTGACTCGAGCAAGAATAATGGTCGAGTGTGCTTTTGGCATATTGACTGCAAAATGGCGAATATTCACTCGTGCAATACAATTGAAAACAGATACTGTGGATGATGTCATAAAAGCATGTGTTGTGTTGCACAATTATGTACTGACCAAAGAGCCTTTGCCTACGGAGCCACTGTCATTAAATCCACCAGGAGATCACATAGAAACTGGCCCAAGATCAACAGTTGCTGTGAGTCGCATGCGCGATCAATTTGCAGAATATTTAATTTCTTCAGCTGGATCTGTGCTTTGGCAGGATGAACATATTTGAACTTATATATTCCTGCGATGTTCTTCCAAAAAAAAAAAATATTCTCTATTGTTTGTTACTGTTTGTTTATTAAATATGTACAGTTGAAAGTTGTAATTTGTTATGTACATAGTTTATTTTATTGTTTGTTCTTATTATATTGTTGTTTATTGTTGAGTCAACCATGATGTATCGGTCTACCTACATTTATTGCCTTAATTCAGCAAAAGGTAAGCTATGCCTCTCCAACCATCTCCATATCCCTTGTTTGTCGTTTTGAGTCTTGACTGTATTAAAACCACTGACAAAGTATATTTGAAATAATAAAAGTATTTATTTAGATAAAGACTTTTTTGGTTCCATCATTTTTATTAAGAATTTTCATATAAAGTATAGCATAGATTAACAATGCAATATGGTTTACAGTGGACGCAGCCACTGACAGATGATAATGTACAATATGCTCAAACTTCAATTAACATACGTTACATTATGTTTTATTACATGCAGGTTATGAAAATTTACATTTAATAAAGTTGCATATATACAGGGAGTGCTGAATTATTAGGCAAGTTGTATTTTTGAGGATTAATTTTATTATTGAACAACAACCATGTTGTCAATGAACCCAAAAAACTCATTAATATCAAAGCTGAATATTTTTGAAAGTAGTTTTTAGTTTGTTTTTAGTTTTAGCTATTTTAGGGGGATATCTGTGTGTGCAGGTGACTATTACTGTGCATAATTATTAGGCAACTTAACAAAAAACAAATATATACCCTTTTCAATTATTTATTTTTACCAGTGAAACCAATATAACATCTCAACATTCACAAATATACATTTCTGACATTCAAAAACAAAACAAAAATAAATCAGTGACCAATATAGCCACCTTTCTTTGCAAGGACACTCAAAAGCCTGCCATCCATGGATTCTGTCAGTGTTTTGATCTGTTCACCATCAACATTGCGTGCAGCAGCAACCACAGCCTCCCAGACACTGTTCAGAGAGGTGTACTGTTTTCCCTCCTTGTAAATCTCACATTTGATGATGGACCACAGGTTCTCAATGGGGTTCAAATCAGGTGAACAAGGAGGCCATGTCATTAGATTTTCTTCTTTTATACCCTTTCTTGCCAGCCACGCTGTGGAGTACTTGGACGCGTGTGATGGAGTATTGTCCTGCATGAAAATCATGTTTTTCTTGAAGGATGCAGACTTCTTCCTGTACCACTGCTTGAAGAAGGTGTCTTCCAGAAACTGGCAGTAGGACTGGGAGTTGAGCTTGACTCCATCCTCAACCCGAAAAGGCCCCACAAGCTCATCTTTGATGATACCAGCCCAAACCAGTACTCCACCTCCACCTTGCTGGCGTCTGAGTCGGACTGGAGCTCTCTGCCCTTTACCAATCCAGCCACGGGCCCATCCATCTGGCCCATCAAGACTCACTCTCATTTCATCAGTCCATAAAACCTTAGAAGAATCAGTCTTGAGATATTTCTTGGCCCAGTCTTGACGTTTCAGCTTGTGTGTCTTGTTCAGTGGTGGCCTTTCTTACCTTGGCCATGTCTCTGAGTATTGCACACTTTGTGCTTTTGGGCACTCCAGTGATGTTGCAGCTCTGAAATATGGCCAAACTGGTGGCAAGTGGCATCTTGGCAGCTGCACGCTTGACTTTTCTCAGTTCATGGGCAGTTATTTTGCGCCTTGGTTTTTCCACAAGCTTCTTGCGACCCTGTTGACTATTTTGAATGAAACGCTTGATTGTTCGATGATCACGCTTCAGAAGCTTTGCAATTTTAAGAGTGCTGCATCCCTCTGCAAGATATCTCACTATTTTTGACTTTTCTGAGCCTGTCAAGTCCTTCTTTTGACCCATTTTGCCAAAGAAAAGGAAGTTGCCTAATAATTATGCACACCTAATATAGGGTGTTGATGTCATTAGACCACACCCCTTCTCATTACAGAGATGCACATCACCTAATATGCTTAATTGGTAGTAGGCTTTCGAGCCTATACAGCTTGGAATAAGACAACATGAATAAAGAGGATGATGTGGTCAAAATACTAATTTGCCTAATAATTCTGCACGCAGTGTATTGACAACCATGTAAACTATAGTATCTTTGTGAATGAATATTAGTCACAGTTGTTGTCACATCTAAGTTTAGTTAACGACAAGGTAGCTATGACTATTTTAGTAACCCAACTGGGCCTTTGTTGGCCCTAACTAGATAATAAAAATCCAGAATTCTAACACAAAACTACAAATAACTAATAGTAATAAAGAGATCCGTCTCTTAATAAGGCTTAGCATCAGGAGGGACCCAGATATGAAGACACTAAGAGGAATTCACGACTTTTCCCCGTGTGAAGATCTGCTAGAGGGAAGACTTCGGGTGAACCATCCATGGGTTCCAAGTGTATTTATATTTCACTGGGGAAAGCATTGAGGGTGGAATCATTTTCTCATATCGACAGGTTGTATTTAACTCAGTTATCACTTCTAAGATGTCAGGGGGAGACAACTCTTTCCAGTGGCGAGTAATAATCAGCTTAGCACTGAGCATAACATGCCCTATTATGGGTCTATATGAAGGGTGGAAGTGTTGGATACCCAGGAATAATAGAGCAAGTTCTAGGGTTGGGGAGATCTTATTTTTGGACAGTTCTCCTAACAACACAAATATCTGATTCCAGAAATTAGCAATAATTGGGCACGACCACAAGAGATGAAGCAGTGAACCCACCTTGCCACACCCCCTCCAGCATAAGGGAGAAGTAGAAGGGTATATAATATGGAGTCTTTGGGGTGTAAAATACCAATTCCCCGGCCTCATAATGAGTGACACATTTAAAGTTGGAGGTCAAAAAAACAATGGCGGAGGACCAATTGTCTTCAGAGAATGCACTGCCCAGTTCTCATTCCCACCTCTCAAAAGGTTTGGTTTTAACAAACTGAGTTTTGTCACCCATAAAATCATAGATACGTCCAGTTGCCCCTTTTTTCAATAAGCCCTGGGAGCAAAATAGTTGGAGGGTCCCCAAATGTGTGGGAGGAGGAGTTTTGACAGTGGTCATTAATAAATGTTTAATCCTGAGGTAATTAAATATCTCGCCAGGTGGGAGTTGAAACAGTTGCTGAATGGTATTAAATGGGAGAATCCCATCAGCATTAATAAGCTGAGATACCCTCTCAATCCCCTTCTCTCGCCATCTGCGCAAATTGATATTCTGAATTATTGATTCCAGAGAATAGGTATCTGTATGAAAGAATAAGGTTTCTTTAGAATCTGTGGACGTGCTGTGTATTTGTAACCAAAGCCTTCCTGTGTGTTTCACGGTCATAAGGGAGAGGTCAGGAACCTTCTTATTCCATATAATGCGAATTAACAAGTCTCTCAAGGAGCCCTCGTTAATTGAGTGGGATTCTATTTGATGCCAAGCCTTGGTGCAATCTTTTTTCCACCATTCTCTAGCTAATGACAGTCCAATTGCTTTGTGATAATCACTAATACAAGGAAGACCTATTCCTCCTGCTTTTTTTCGTAGAAAGAGTTGTTTCTGGGCAATTCTGGGTCTAGACGCTTTCCATATGTATTTAGAGAGAATTGACTGTGCCTTCTTGAAGAATGTAAAAGGGACAGAGATGGGGAGAGCTCTGAAAACATAGATCAATTTAGGCAGTGTCATCATCTGAAATGCTGCCACCCTTCCCATCCATGAAATCTCTTTCATGGAATATTGGGAAAAATCAGAGGACATGGTCGAAAAAAGGGGCTCATAGTTTCGTTTGAATAGAAGGGAGCAAGGGTATGTTAGCTTAATTTCCAAATATGGAAGTTCTGATTGTTTAGATAAAGACTTTTTTTTAAATATATTTTTATATTTTAATAATCATTTGCATAAGTTTACAAATAAACTTCCATAAAAGCACGTAGCTCAACACAATGGAAATAGAATTCACATTAGAAAAGGATAAGATAAGCTCTGCCGTACATGTAGGAATAACAAAATGTCCATTGTGAAAAGGTTGTTCTATCTGTGACTGTGATCGTCCTTTTTACATGATGCAAGTGTACACCATTTTCACGATTGCACATGCTATGTGATAGCATCATCATACCAAGTTCAGAATCATCACACTACAGTATGCACCGCGAGACATGTCTTCCTTGAGCGGGCCAGAAGTTATATGGTGACATGGAACATGCAAATGGAAGTGCACATTATCAGTTATTTCAATGCTGCTATGCATGTCTTACCAAACACAGGGCTACTGTGCATCATCAATATGATGTAAAAAGTGCTAGACTACAGCCATGTGGGTGGCACAACATGCAAATAATCAGTGTAATCACTGATGGTGTGTCCTCCAGTACCCCTTTAAATTACATCAGCAGGTACAATTTTTTTTTGTCTCTGAGTGTGTTCAGTCTTGTGCATGAGACATTATATCAAAGAAAATAGTAATGACATATGCCATTTCTATTCTTGTATTTGCATAGTTTTCAAGAAAGTGTACAATGGAGGATCACGATAGTGAGACAATAGCAATGGAACAACAACAGGTGGAAGACTGAAAAAGTCATCAGCTTTGTGCAGACCACGCAAGGTGCTGAATAAGTGACAGTATATGGATTTGTGTACTGTGTCACTCACTCACAAGTGGTAAACAAGAACTATCATCATAATCATTGCAGTCCATTACCGTAAAAGAGTTGAACCAACCTGAGTCTAGTCATGGTAGCTAATCTCTGTGTCTCTGACCCATGTGCTGATGAATGGCATTTTTCTCCTTAATATAAGGAAAAAAGACTAGCTGGAAAACTGTCAGTCATCAGCAACTTGGCCTGGAGATAAAGTAATCATGAATAATAAGGCCAATTACTCTTTTCAGGGTCCAATCTGCTATGATTATCATGTTAGTTCATGAAAATCTAAATGTCCGAACGAGGAAATCAAACCACCTGCCTATATTTAGCAGCTTGTATGGGCTTCTGAAAGCTGATAAGTGCACAATAATTACACACATATCTGAAACATCCTTAACCGCCTCCGGACCGCCTAACGCAGGATCGCGTTCCGGAGGCGGCAGCGCTGCGCAGAGTCACGTATATATACGCATCATCTTGCGAGACGCGAGATTTCACTCAAAGCCGGCCCGCGCATGCGCATCGCAGGCCGGCAAAAGTTAAAGAACAATTTCGTCACCAGCCTGCCAGCAACGATCATTGGCTGGCAGGCTGGCGATTTTCAAAAAAACAAATCACAAGCCATATAACAGATCATATTAGTAAATATGATCTGTTATATGGCTTGTCTGCTCCTCTGCTGGTCCTTTTCGTTGGTTGGATCCAGCAGAGGAGCAGGCTTCACAGTGAGTAGCACCAACACTACACTTTAGCCCCAGATCACCCCCTGCACCCCAATTAACCCTTTGATCACCCCTTTGATCGCCCCTGTCAATCACTAGTGAAAGACAAAAAGTGATCAGTGTAAACTGTCACTTTTTTTTTTCACTAGTATTGGCTGTTAGGTTTTAGGATAGTTTAGGCCCCTTGGTTAGGTAGTTAGCGATCTGTTAGCGCCCAGCCCACCGCACCGCAGTCACTGATTCGCTGATTAGCGTATCGCTAATCAGCATTTGTACTTTTATAGTATCTGTAAGTGATCAAAACTGATCACGGTCAGATCTATAATAGTATTAGTGTCACTTTAGTTCGCCCTCCACCCAAAACGCAGTGTTTGCCCGATCAGGCGTTCACCCAAGCCCGCCCCACCGCACTGACAAAAAATATATATTTTTTGATCACTGCACATTCACTTTACAAGCACTGCGGCGATAAAAAAAATCAGTTTTGATATTTTTTATCAACCGCAGCGGCCTCCGGTACTTCGCTAGCCTCCCCTTTGTAAGACAGGCTTGCTTTTTTTCTTGGGTAGTCTCAGGGAATACCCCTAAATTTAGTAGTCCAAAATGTCAAACAGGGGGTATTCTTCTGAAGAGGCCTACAGGATTCTGACCCAGTCGGATGAGGAATGGGAACCCTCATCTGACGAATCTAGCGGGTCAGAATATGAACCTGTAGAAAGCAGTGGCTCTCTGACCCAAAGTTCGGACGAGGAGGTGGAGGTCCCTGATAGAACCAGGCGTACCCGGCCCCGTGTCGCTAGACTACAGGTTATTCAGGATCCGCTTCAAGAGCAGCAGAGTGGGGCTGGCGCTGCCGGATCACGTGGTGAGGCATACACCAGCAGCGCAGCCCTCCCTGCACCTAGTACCAGCACTGCCGTACAACATGGTGACGTGGCGAGCACCAGAAGGGCAGTTAAAGCTGGTACGGTGGCACGTGCAATAGTTACCCCGTCGCAGCCACCGCACAGACAGGCCCGTAGAGCCCCTAGAATCCCTGAGGTGCTGGCAAACCCTGATTGGCAGTCACCAACTTCAGCCGCACCATTAGTTCCCCCTTTCACCGCCCAGTCTGGAGTTCGGGTTGAGACGGCTCATATCGGTTCGGCCCTGGGATTTTTTGAGCTGTTCTTGACTGCGGAGCTCTTGGACTTAGTCGTGGCAGAGACAAACCGGTATGCCACACAATTTATATCCGCCAACCCGGGAAGCTATTATGCCCAGCCTTTCCAGTGGAAACCAGTCCAAGTTTCCGAAATTAAAATTTTTCTTGGCCTTCTCCTCAACATGGGTCTAACTAAAAAGCATGAATTGCGGTCATATTGGTCCACGAACCCGATTCATCACATGCCCATGTTCTCTGCTGCTATGTCCAGGGCACGATTTGAGGCCATCCTCCGTTTCCTGCATTTTAGCGACAACACCACCTCCCGTCCCAGAGGCCACCCAGCTTTTGACCGGCTCCATAAAATTCGGCCTCTCATAGACCACTTCAACCAGAAATTTGCAGATTTGTATACCCCCGAGCAAAACATATGCGTAGACGAGTCCCTAATACATTTTACCGGGCGCCTTGGCTTCAAACAATACATCCCAAGCAAGCGTGCCCGGTATGGGGTCAAATTGTATAAGCTCTGTGAAAGGGCCACAGGCTATACCCACAAATTTCGGATCTATGAGGGAAAAGATCAGACCCTGGAGCCGGTCGGTTGCCCTGACTACCTGGGGAGCAGTGGGAAGACAGTCTGGGACTTGGTGTCACCCTTATTTGGCAAGGGGTACCATTTTTATGTGGACAATTTCTACACAAGTGTGGCCCTCTTTAGGCATTTGTTTCTAGAACAGATTTGCGCCTGTGGCACCGCGCGAACTAGTCGCGTGGGCTTCCCCCAACGGCTCGTGGAGAGGGCTGCCTTGTGTAACGAAGAACTGCTTGCGGTGAAATGGAGAGACAAGCGTGACGTTTACATGCTCTCCTCCATTCACGCAGACATGACAATACAAATTGAGCGAGCAACCCGTGTCATTGAAAAGCCCCTCTCAGTCCACGACTATAATTTGCTCATGGGAGGGGTGGACTTCAATGACCAGATGTTGCCTCCGTATTTAGTTTCCCTACGCACCAGACGCTGGTATAAGAAGGTGTCTGTATATTTAATTCAATTGGCTCTGTACAATAGTTTTGTTCTCTACAGTAAGGCTGGGAGAACAGGATCCTTCCTCAAATTCCAGGAAGAGATCATCGAGAACCTCCTGTATCCAGAAGGTTCCGTGGCCCCATCCACCAGTGTAGTTAGCCGTCTACACGAGCGACATTTCCCCAGTGTCGTTCCTGGTACCTCAACCCAACCGTCACCCCGAAAAAGATGTTGTGTCTGTAGCAGGAGTGGAATAAGGCGTGACACCCGCTATTTCTGTCCTGACTGTCCTGACCACCCTGCCCTATGCTTTGGAGAGTGTTTCCGGAAGTACCACACCCAGGTACACTTAGCATAGGGATTGCATCTCACAGGACAGGCACCCAGGGCTATTAGGGCCCTTTTACTCACAGCTGCTGCAAACCTCTCCTTTCACCTGGGATAAAGTGCATAACGTACTTCGCCACATCTTTGGGTGATTTGCGCTTTGCACATTGTCCCATGGGGAAGGAGAGGTTTGTTCTATAAAGGTAAAAAAAACTAAACAAAAAAAAATTACCGGTAAGTAAAAAAGTTAACGTTCAGTTAAAAAAGTTTAAAAAGGTTTATATGTTCTGTTCAAAAGTTAATAAATTTATTGCGTTGCGGCCTGGTTTTTTCTTTTTTGTTTTGTTTTTTTACCTTCCAGGTGGACCAACCGATCGACTAGCTGCAGCACTGATGTGCATTCTGACAGAAGCATTGCGCTGCTGTCAGATTACACGCAAGTCGGTGTATGCGGCGCTGCAAGACGAGATTTCTCCTCTGCAGTAAAAGATACGTTTGCCGAGGCATATGAGCTGGCGGTGTTCATATACTTTGGCAAACACTTTGTATATATATAAAAAAAAAAATCCCGGCAAGGATTTATTCATCCACATCGATTAATGTGAATGGAGAAATCTGGTTTGCCAGGGCATACGAGCTAAGTGGGTATGGATGTTGGGCGGAGCTCCTATGTCCTGGCAGACGCCTTTCCCCTCCTTTTTTTTTTTTGGCAGAAATTTTTTCATCCACATTGATCGATGCTAATGAAGAAATCTGTGCCGTTCATTTTTTTCTTTCAGCCCAGAGGCTGAACGGAAAAAAAATATCTCATTACCCGTATGCTCAATATAAGGAGAATAGCAGAAACTCCTAATGCTGGGCATACATGTAATGATTGCGGAGACCCTCAAATGCCAGGGCAGTACAAACACCCCACAAATAACACCATTTTGGAAAGAATACACCCCAAGGTATTCGCTGAGGGGCATATTGAGTCCATGAAAGATTGAAATTTTTGTCCCAAGTTAGCGGAAAGGGAGACTTTGTGAGAAAAAAATAAAAAAAAATCAATTTCCGCTAACTTGTGCCAAATTTTTTTTTTTTCTATGAACTCGCCATGCCCCTCATTGAATACCTTGGGGTGTCTTCTTTCCAAAATGGGGTCACATGTGGGGTATTTATACTGCCCTGGCATTTTAGGGGCCCCAAAGTGTGAGAAGAAGTCTGGTATCCAAATGTCTAAAAATGCCCTCCTAAAAGGAATTTGGGCACCTTTGCGCATCTAGGCTGCAAAAAAGTGTCACACATGTGGTATCGCCGTACTCAGGAAAAGTTGGGGAATGTGTTTTGTGGTGTCATTTTACATATACCCATGCTGGGTGAGAGAAATATCTTGGTCAAATGCCAACTTTGTATGAAAAAATGGGAAAAGTTGTCTTTTGCCAAGATATTTCTCTCACCCAGCATGGGTATATGTAAAATGACACCCCAAAACACATTCCCCAACTTCTCCTGAATACGGAGATACCACATGTGTGACACTCTTTTGCAGCCTAGGTGGGCAAAGGGGCCCACATTCCAAAGAGCACCTTTCCGATTTCACCGGCCATTTTTTACAGAATTTGATTTCAAACTCCTTACCACACATTTGGGCCCCTAGAATGCCAGGGCAGTATAACTACCCCACAAGTTACCCCATTTTTGAAAGAAGACACCCCAAGGTATTCCGTGAGGGGCATGGCGAGTTCCTAGAATTTTTTATTTTTTGTCACAAGTTAGTGGAAAATTATGATTTTTATTTATTTTTATTTTTTTCTTACAAAGTCCCATATTCCACTAACTTGTGACAAAAAATAAAAACTTCCATGAACTCACTATGCCCATCAGCGAATACCTTGGGGTGTCTTCTTTCCAAAATGGGGTCACTTGTGGGGTAGTTATACTGCCCTGGCATTCTAGGGGCCCAAATGTGTGGTAAGGAGTTTGAAATCAAATTCTGTAAAAAATGACCGGTGAAATCTGAAAGGTGCTCTTTGGAATGTGGGCCCCTTTGCCCACCTAGGCTGCAAAAAAGTGTCACACATGTGGTATCTCCGTATTCAGGAGAAGTTGGGGAATGTGTTTTGGGGTGTCATTTTACATATACCCATGCTGGGTGAGAGAAATATCTTGGCAAAAGACAACTTTTCCCATTTTTTTATACAAAGTTGGCATGCCGGCTCCATCTGCCGGCTCCATCTTTTGCCAATTTATAATCAGAACTAGGGGTGTTTCTTTTGAGCCTGAGCACCAGGCGTGGTCAAACCCAAGTGAGCCAACTGCTTTATCTTTTTCAATATGCACCACATCTTCAATTTCTTCAACGTTGTTTTCAGCAGCGCACGTGAGTTAAATATCCTAAAGAGAAGCAAAAAAAAATAATTATGAATATAGAAATTATACCTTTTATTTCCCTATCTATTTTAGGACTCATTCAAGCCCACTCCCTCCTGAAGCAGAACCTCTTGAACATGAGGAATCAACCAAACAATTGTCTGGACGATCTACCGATGGCATTCTAGGGGCCCACTGAAGAAGAGACAAGGAGGTCTCGAAACGCGTCTGGGCGAATACCTGTGTGACATAGAATCTCGACAACACATGGCCATGTACTAATACAAGAAAATCTGATTGAGAGCGCATCCAAAAAAGCGCTATCGAAAGAAACACTCTACTCTCGTGTGTACCAAGTCCACGCAGGACGAAATCTCGACCAAACCGGAACTGACATTGCCAGAGCGGAGAACAGCTGATCTGTGGGACGCCACAGCAAGACATTCCCGCATCTCGCACACCGGACGAGACATCGTATCGAGGCACACAGTGAGTAGCAAAAATATCCAAACAGATTGATATCTTATAAAGACATAAAGCCTCTCCTATTTTGAGATATAACAGCCCACATAACGGCTGAGATTATACAGGACGCACCTGGCACTAAGAACATCATAGACCGGACGGATATTTTGAACACCACATTAGAGATGTATACCTTCTAACTCACCATTGCAGTAACTATTGACTTGGACACTATGATACACAGAGACATTCTGCAACAACGTTACGCTCTTTGTTGCTGACATTGCCCTCAATTAGGCTGGGGAAACCGCTCCAATTGTAGCTAGCTGCGATCTAACCAATCACCCCCACAGGGGAGATACGGATGCAGATAGCTCGATCTAGCGAATTCGATATTTGATATACCCATACTTGTGTGACTATAGGGCACTTGTGTTTTTGTATAGAATTTTTATGCTATAATTTTTATGCTATACATTTTATTGTATATTTTATTGTGATTGTTTGGTCTAGACAGACATATGTGTATTTAATAATATTAATAAACTGTAATACTCTTCTCCACGTGAACACAAGTGTTTTGAGTGCCGCCTCCATCTTTTGCCAATTTATAATCAGAACTAGTGGTGCATATTGGTAAGCTTTCCTCCGAGAAGGATCCGAACCACTTAGCGCAGTTCGTTCATGATTGAGGTCACGCATAAACCTATCGCGTATTGACCTCCAGCGTGTTGATATGATTTCAGCTAGAAAATAAAGAACAATTATAATAACCGTATATACTGCTATATATATTCTTTTCTGTTGACATCGGATTGCATAAAAAACTGTTGCCCCAGGCAGTCCAACATTCTTCATTGTATTTAACTGTTATTTTGCACGGTACCTGAATTGGCTGTATCAGTTGTTGAAACCAAGTTTTCCGAACAGAAAAAACTTCACTATTCTTCCAACTAGAAACATCACTATCAAATCTTCTAAAACCAAATGATTTAACAAAAGGAATGAAATTAATGTACCACAATTATTTTGAGCCTTACGGCTCAAATCGTTCCATGTGGGAACCACATTGGCATAGACCTCTTGCCATTGTCGACGAGTCGTGTTGTGGTCCGAGTGTTTGGGGTCTGTTTGGTCCCATAGAGCTGGCCTTGCTTCTACTAGCTGTATTAGCAGCTCACAGTTTATGATTGGGAGAAACTGCCTATCTTCCTCGTCCAATTCTTGCTGTCTACCCTATTTGGTTTAAAACAAATGTTATCATTACCTTAAAAAGCTACCTGCAATTCCAACTGCACTTAAGTGTTTTTGTTAAAACTTGTATAGCGAATATGTTGCATGTGCCACCACTGCCCTTTGGTTTTAATAAAATATAAAAAAAAAATTGGTTTCCTTGTATTTGGTCTTTGGGTGTGAACGGCTATAAAGATATAGACTTGGCGAGCGGTTCATTGCTTTTAATTTAATAAGAGAGTAGCCTCTGCTCATGGTATGTCCATTATGGGATAAGCAACACTTAAATTTTTGTTTGGGTAAAACAAATGTCTCCAATCCTCACGGTCATTTGTTCTAATAATAAAAAAAAATTGGTGTATGATGGCCACGTTATCTTATAGGTGATATAAGATACTGTATACTGGGGGCAGTGTGGACAGCTCACATCACAGCACATGTGCCTACTCACACGGCCTACACGTCCACGACGACTGCCACGACCACGCCTGGAAGTTCTTGTTTGAACAGGTGATGGATTTTCACTTTGCCTGTTTGTGTCCTAATAAATAATATAGTTATCACAAAAGACAATTGATTACTTTAGAGAACCTAAGTATAGATACTCACATCGTAGTCGTTATGACGTCTACTTCGCGGATTTTCAATGGAATGTGTACCCTCCTGTGTCTGAAAAACAAACACAGTTTTGGATTCATTGAAAATTGCCGTCTGCCTGCCCTGCAGCAACCAAAATGACATATACACTCTTTCAAATCTTGTTGCCAATACATTTGCCTATCTATCCTTTTGCGGTGTTGGCAAATCATGTACCTTTCGAGTTTATATCCATTGTACTAATTATGGATGTGTAGAAACCAAAAAATCGAAATATAACATTCCACACTTACTGACTCCATTGGTTCAGGAGAAAAACCCAATTCCTCGCCAGCAGAGGATTCAGTGTCGGAGTGTCCCTGAAATATATAAATAGGTATTGTGGTTCAAACATATTTATTATTTGGATCATTAATAATTTATTTTTATTTAAAGATTTTTACCTGCATGTGAAAGGATGGAGTACTTCGACACAAAATAAGACGGCAGATTAGATCCTCATGACTCTCATCCGGCCCACAGTAGCCTTATAGCATTCTCCAGTAACCTTATAGCGTTCCCCAGCAACCTTATAGCATTCCCCAGTAGCCTTATAGCATCCCCCGGTAGCCTTATAGCATCCCCCGGTAGCCTTATAGCATTCCCCAGTAGCCTTATAGCATCCCCCAGTAGACTAGTAGCACCCCCGCAGTTGCCAAATAGCATCCCCCAGTAGCCTTATAGCATCCCCCAGTAGCCTTATAGCATTCCCCAGTAGCCTTATAGCATCCCCCAGTAGCCTTATAGCATCCCCCAGTAGCCTAGTAGCACCCCCGCAGTAGCCGAATATCATCCCCCAGTTGCGTAATAGCATCCTCCAATAGCCTTCCACAGTAGCACAATAGCATTACCCAGTAGCCTTATAGCATCCCCCAGTAGCCTTATAGCATTCCCCAGTAGCCTTATAGCATCCCCTAGTAGCCTAGTAGCACCCCCGCAGTAGCCAAATAGCATCCCCCAGTTGCGTAATAGCATCCCTCAATAGCCTTCCACAGTAGCATAATAGCATTACCCAGTAGCCTTATAGCATTCCCCAGTAGCCTTATAGCATTCCCCAGTAGCCTTATAGCATCCCCCAGTAGCCTTATAGCATTCCCCAGTAGCCTTATAGCATCCCCCAGTAGCCTTATAGCATCCCCCAGTAGCCTTTATAGCATCCACAGTTTCAAAATATTTGCCCCCAGTAGCCAAATAACATGTCCCAGTAGCGTAATAGCATCTCACAAAAGACTAATAACATCCCCCATGTGCCTAATAGCATCCACAGTTTCAAGATATTAGCCCCCAGTAGCCAAATAGCATGCCCCAGTAGATGATCGAAGTAAATACTTTTCAAATGCATCAATTCATACCCTTTTCTTGAGACTTTCTCCAACTTGAACATATGCCTTCAGAAATGGTGACATGACACTCCCTTGTTTTCCTGTTTTTGTTTGTAAGTTCCTGTTTGTTCTGCGCATGTTCAGAAACAAAAAAACGTACTATAGGAACGTTATGTCCGCGAAAGAAAAATTTAACAATCCGTTTCTCATTTACTACAATGAACGTGAATGGACTCTCCGTCAAGAATCCGCTTTTCTGAACGTAGAAAAAAATCCTGCAAGCAGGATTTTGTTTTCCGTCTGAAAAAACATATTCCGAACGTATTAGCAACAAACGTATGCATACATACGTCAATTAGTTTCTATTGGAGGTTGAACGGATACGTTTTTAGATTTTTTTTTCTACTTCCCGGACGGACTACAGGAACGGAGAGCTTGAACGCAGATGTGAACATAGCCATATCTGGAGAGTTTGCTTCTGTAGCTGGACTATAGACTTGCATCCCTGACCAGTAGGAGAAGAGTTTGCCTCCCTGGAAAAGAACTAAGCTTCCTAAGGAATCATCGGTGATAAGAGCCATTATTGAGAGCCACAGACACCTTTGCATGGGGGTGGTTTTATAGCTTCAGGCAGCCACACCAACCTTCTAAGGGACAGTTGAGTTTTCCTGTCTACAAATATTCATCTTGTAGGGAAAGACAAGGAATAGGATCCAAAGCATGTAAAGGAACCAGGTACACCTAACCCACTGCTCCAAAACCACAAAACCTGACAAGCCTACAACAGTGGATTTGCAGAATTACCTCTGTATCATCTAAAGACTGCATAATTGTACTGCTGCAACTGAAAGACACCTAAAGTAAAAGTTGTGAGTTGCATCTTACCACTGTCTACCTCATTATTACTACCTATGGTTGTACCACCATTAACGGTACTGGCGTCACGACAAAAACCATCAAGGGACTCAGCCGCAACAAGCACCCTAAGCACCCCTAACATCAAGGGCACCTCAACCACCATCTTGGCTGATGCTTCCCTACACAGAGCATGCCCCGGAGGATTTCATGCTGTCCACCTCAACACTGTGCTGCCAGCCCAGGGAGGCTTTCTGCTAACTGTGAGTAAACTGATGAACTGTGTGTTATTATTCGGCCCCTCATCGGTCCACCGTGCACCTCACGTGTTCCCCCTGCGACTGGCTGGCTGCATAACTTTTTATTGGCGTCACAAACAGGATAATTAACACTTGCGCCATATTTGAGAGACTGTCGCATGTGAATAAGCCCCTTTATTTGCTTGAGAGACTTTTGCTTATTGTGCGCTGTTTTGGGATCCAGAACTGTTTAAACTGATTGCAAAGTATATGGAGGTGCTACATTAGTCCCCAGCATCAAAATCGCTGTGTCAAAAGTGAGAAAATTCAACATTTGTGTGTCACTATAACTGCTTGCTGTCAGTGAATAGACTGCTACTGTTCAACTAATATGGCCGCCGGAGCTCCGATTTGAAAAATAATACTGCACCATCACTGTGCTAATTGGCGACACCCCCTGCAGAGCGGGAAAACCAGTGTGCCGCCCCCTTTATGCAAAGTTGTCCGGTTAAAGCCCATCCTACCTGTACTGTGTGGGTTCTGAGAGGCTGACCCTGTATGCAATACCGCACCGCCCTCCTTGCCCTAGGAAAATCCCTGCCGTCGCACCAAAAATGGGTGGAACTATGTGTGGCTTGACAATGTGCCTACCTATAAACAGTTGGGGCGAAAGCGCAGACACAGATACAGTCCCCTATGAACCTCTTTATGCACAAAAGACTGCCCCAGTATTGTGTGTCACCAAACAACCAAATGCAATAGGGGTACTGACCGATATTGTGCCGAAGGTCCGACTTGCTGAGACCGCCCCCCGTGTGGTGGATGGTGGTTGCGCCGCTCCCGTCACTCAAACAGACCTGGGAGGCTTAGAACTTTGGAAGAGCGTGACGTGCGTGCGCACGCTAGAAGCAGAAGTACTGATCGCTGCAGAGAGAGAGAAAGTGCAGGTGCAGCATGGCTGAAAAATCAGAGCGCTCTGCACCTGAAAGAGATTCCGGACGGAAACTGGTCACCGCTCTACCTTGGACCCCCACAGAGATGACTCCGGAGCTGCAGGTTCGAGTGCAGGAGTTGTGGGATCGTCACTGGAGGAAGCGCAGTGAAGACCGTGGCCCTGAGTCTGCAAAAGACAGTGCAGGTCAGCATGCAGTCACGACGCCGCGACCCCAGTCGCACAAATCAGCCGAAAGGTCCGGTCACTCTGAAAAGATATATTCAATTGATATGTAGAGAAAATCTAAATCGCACATCCTCATTCCTATACTTCTGATATGACAACTGTTTACAATTTTCAGCATTTCTTTTGATAAAACGTGGCTATACAGCACTGTTATCAATCATTTGCTGTGCACTATTAGGAGGCATTAGTATACAGTTTGATCAAAGAGCATAGGCCCACGCAAAGACAATAGTGTTGCAAAGTCCTGGAATCTGGACTTTGCAACACTATTGTCTTTGCGTTCGCTGGAGAATATTTACCTCTTTACCGATCCGTCCCACCTACAAAAGATTGCTCCATAGAACTGCTTGGAGTTTGGTCGATCCACCTCCACTTGACTGGAACGAACCAGGATTGGAGCACGAGGGACACTGAAGCAGCGGAGACCAGAGGAGTAAGCCGCACATTGGTTTGGAGGTAAGGGAATATTATAGCTCTAAATTGGTGGGACGCCACCGAGAGCTGAATTCCCCCACAGCTAAATATCGCAATTAATCTGTGGACTATACTCTACACAGAGATGATAATGATACAATGACAATATGAACTACTAAAACGTACGGTGCGGCTATAACTAACACTTACCATTCATACTGACTATTTGAACTGAGCCATATGTGAAGTTGACCTTTGGATAGAGATAAAATAGTATGCAACAATAATAGTATGCAATGATTACAGTTGAATAATCCGGTCCATTTGATTGTGGTGGATAATATCTGGTGCTGCTAACCCTATGTGATTATATATTGAGTTGAGCGAACACCTGGATGTTCGGTTCGAGAAGTTCGGCCGAACTTCCCGGAAATGTTCGGGTTTGGGATCCGAACCCGACCCGAACTTCGTCCCGAACCCCATTGAAGTCAATGAAGACCCGAACTTTTTGGCACTAAAAAGGCTGTAAAACAGCCCAGGAAAGGGCTAGAGGGCTGCAAAAGGCAGCAACATGTAGGTAAATCCCCTGCAAACAAATGTGGATAGGGAAATGAATTAAAATAAAAATAAAATAAATAAAAATTAACCAATATCAATTGGAGAGAGGTCCCATAGCAGAGAATCAGGCTTCATGTCAGCAGAGAATCAGTCTTCATGTCATAGCAGAGAATCAGGCTTCACGTCACCCACCACTGGAACAGTCCATTGTCAGATATCTAGGCCCAGGCACCCAGGCAGAGGAGAGAGGTCCCATAGCAGAGAATCTGGCTTCATGTCAGCAGAGAATCAGTCTTCATGTCATAGCAAAGAATCAGGCTTCATGTCATAGCAGAGAATCAGGCTTCACGTCAGCCACCACTGGAACAGTCCATTGTCATAAATTTAGGCCCAGGCACCCAGGCAGAGGAGAGAGGTCCCATAACAGAGATTCAGGCTTCATGTCAGCAGAGAATCAGTCTTCATGTCATAGCAGAGAATCAGGCTTCACGTCAGCCACCACTGGAACAGTCCATTGTCATATATTTAGGCCCAGGCACCCAGGCAGAGGAGAGAGGTCCCATAGCAGAGAATCTGGCTTCATGTCAGCAGAGAATCAGTCTTTATGTCATAGCAGAGAATCAGGCTTCACGTCACCCACCACTGGAACAGTCCATTGTCACATATTTAGGCCCCGGCACCCAGGCAGAGGAGAGAGGTCCCATAACAGAGATCCAGGCTTCATGTCAGCAGAGAATCAGTCTTCATGTCATAGCAGAGAATCAGGCTTCACGTCACCCACCACTGGAACAGTCCATTGTCAGATATCTAGGCCCAGGCACCCAGGCAGAGGAGAGAGGTCCCATAGCAGAGAATCTGGCTTCATGTCAGCAGAGAATCAGTCTTCATGTCATAGCAAAGAATCAGGCTTCATGTCATAGCAGAGAATCAGGCTTCACGTCAGCCACCACTGGAACAGTCCATTGTCATAAATTTAGGCCCAGGCACCCAGGCAGAGGAGAGAGGTCCCATAACAGAGATTCAGGCTTCATGTCAGCAGAGAATCAGTCTTCATGTCATAGCAGAGAATCAGGCTTCACGTCAGCCACCACTGGAACAGTCCATTGTCATATATTTAGGCCCAGGCACCCAGGCAGAGGAGAGAGGTCCCATAGCAGAGAATCTGGCTTCATGTCAGCAGAGAATCAGTCTTTATGTCATAGCAGAGAATCAGGCTTCACGTCACCCACCACTGGAACAGTCCATTGTCACATATTTAGGCCCCGGCACCCAGGCAGAGGAGAGAGGTCCCATAACAGAGATCCAGGCTTCATGTCATAGCAGAGAATCAGGCTTCACGTCACCCACCACTGGAACAGTCCATTGTCAGATATTTAGGCCCAGGCACCCAGACAGAGGAGAGAGGTCCCATAACAGAGATCCAGGCTTCATGTCAGCAGAGAATCAGTCTTCATGTCATAGCAGAGAATCAGGCTTCACGTCACCCACCACTGGAACAGTCCATTGTCAGATATCTAGGCCCAGGCACCCAGGCAGAGGAGAGAGGTCCCATAGCAGAGAATCTGGCTTCATGTCAGCAGAGAATCAGTCTTCATGTCATAGCAAAGAATCAGGCTTCATGTCATAGCAGAGAATCAGGCTTCACGTCAGCCACCACTGGAACAGTCCATTGTCATAAATTTAGGCCCAGGCACCCAGGCAGAGGAGAGAGGTCCCATAACAGAGATTCAGGCTTCATGTCAGCAGAGAATCAGTCTTCATGTCATAGCAGAGAATCAGGCTTCACGTCAGCCACCACTGGAACAGTCCATTGTCATATATTTAGGCCCAGGCACCCAGGCAGAGGAGAGAGGTCCCATAGCAGAGAATCTGGCTTCATGTCAGCAGAGAATCAGTCTTTATGTCATAGCAGAGAATCAGGCTTCACGTCACCCACCACTGGAACAGTCCATTGTCACATATTTAGGCCCCGGCACCCAGGCAGAGGAGAGAGGTCCCATAACAGAGATCCAGGCTTCATGTCATAGCAGAGAATCAGGCTTCACGTCACCCACCACTGGAACAGTCCATTGTCAGATATTTAGGCCCAGGCACCCAGACAGAGGAGAGAGGTCCCATAACATAGAATCTGGCTTCATGTCAGCAGAGAATCAGTCTTAATGTCATAGCAGAGAATCATGCTTCATGTCATAGCAGAGAATCAGGCTTCACGTCACCCACCACTGGAACAGTCCATTGTCAGATATTTAGGCCCAGGCACCCAGGCAGAGGAGAGAGGTCCCATAGCAGAGAATCTGGCTTCATGTCAGCAGAGAATCAGTCTTCATGTCATAGCAGAGAATCAGGCTTCACGTCACCCAACATTGGAACAGTCCATTGTCATATAATTTAGGCCCCGGCACCCAGACAGAGGAGAGAGGTCCCATAACATAAAATCTGGCTTCATGTCAGCGACTCAGCAGAGAATCAGTCTTCATGTCATAGCAGAGAATCAGGCTTCATGTCACCCACCACTGGAACAGTCCATTGTCAGATATTTAGGCCCAGGCACCCAGGCAGAGGAGAGAGTGTCACGGAACCATGAACCAGACGTACAACAAGGGATAAGTGAAAATAAGAAGGCTTTATTGAAAATAAAGCTGTAAAGCAAAAGTCCAAGCGGATGGCGAAACCGAAGCAGAGTCTTTGCGAAGCCAGAGGTCAGGAACCAGAAGGGTAGTCGGACGAAACCAGGATCAGGAACCAGCAGGGTAGTCGGACGAAACCAGGATCAGGAACCAGAAGCAGCAGCAGTCTAGAAGCATGTGAACACAGGAGGACCAAGCAAGGAACTGAAGCCACAGACCTCCTATATATATGAGCTAGGCATCCAGCTCCTCCCAGTGGGAAGGAGGAGCCGCAGGGTGGGAGGCTACAAGAAACCCAGAAACCAAGATGGCCGCCAGCACATGTCAAACGAAGGAGAACAGCAAGAAGGTAAGACCATGACAGTACCTCCCCCTCAAGGGCCCCTCCTCCGCGGAGTAAAGAACGGTTTCTGAGGGAAGCGAAATGAGCCGTGCGTTCAAGCAGGGTTTGCAACGCCACAGCGAACCGACCCAACAGGTGATCCTGCTGATCAAGTCTGGCAACCAGCGTGGGTAGCGAGGATGGCCCTGTACCGTCAGAATTCATGGCTTGGTCCTAGTGTCACGGAACCATGAACCAGACGTACAACAAGGGATAAGTGAAAATAAGAAGGCTTTATTGAAAATAAAGCTGTAAAGCAAAAGTCCAAGCGGATGGCGAAACCGAAGCAGAGTCTTTGCGAAGCCAGAGGTCAGGAACCAGAAGGGTAGTCAGACGAAGCCAGGATCAGGAACCAGCAGGGTAGTCAGACGAAGCCAGGATCAGGAACCAGCAGGGTAGTCGGACGAAACCAGGATCAGGAACCAGCAGGGTAGTCGGACGAAACCAGGATCAGGAACCAGAAGCAGCAGCAGTCTAGAAGCATGTGAACACAGGAGGACCAAGCAAGGAACTGAAGCCACAGACCTCCTATATATATGAGCTAGGCATCCAGCTCCTCCCAGTGGGAAGGAGGAGCCGCAGGGTGGGAGGCTACAAGAAACCCAGAAACCAAGATGGCCGCCAGCACATGTCAAACGAAGGAGAACAGCAAGAAGGTAAGACCATGACAGAGAGGTCCCATAGCAGAGAATCTGGCTTCATGTCAGCAGAGAATCAGTCTTCATGTCATAGCAGAGAATCAGGCTTCACGTCACCCACCACTGGAACAGTCCATTGTCAGATATTTAGGCCCAGGCAGAGGAGAGAGGTCCCATAGCAGAGAATCTGGCTTCATGTCAGCAGAGAATCAGTCTTCATGTCATAGCAGAGAATCATGCTTCACGTCACCCACCACTGGAACAGTCCATTGTCAGATATTTAGGCCCAGGCACCCAGGCAGAGGAGAGAGGTCCCATAGCAGAGAATCTGGCTTCATGTCAGCAAAGAATCAGTCTTCATGTCATAGCAGAGAATCAGGCTTCACGTCACCCACCACTGGAACAGTCCATTGTCAGATATTTAGGCCCCGGCACCCAGACAGAGGAGAGAGGTCCCATAACATAGAATCTGGCTTCATGTCAGCAGAGAATCAGTCTTCATGTCATAGCAGAGAATCATGCTTCACGTCACCCAACATTGGAACAGTCCATTGTCATATAATTTGGGCCCCGGCACCCAGACAGAGGAGAGAGGTCCCATAACATAGAATCTGGCTTCATGTCAGCGACTCAGCAGAGAATCAGTCTTCATGTCATAGCAGAGAATCAGGCTTCATGTCACCCACCACTGGAACAGGCCACTGTCAGATATTTTTAGGCCCCGGCACCCAGACAGAGGAGAGGTTCATTCAACTTTGGGTTGCCCCGCAATATAATGGTAAAATGAAAATAAAAATAGGATTGAATGAGGAAGTGCCCTGGAGTACAATAATATATGGTTAAGGGGAGGTAGTAAATGTCTAATCTGCACAAGGGATGGACAGGTCCGGTGGGATCCATGCCTGGTTCATTTTTATGAACGTCAGCTTGTCCACATTGGCTGTAGACAGGCGGCTGCGTTTGTCTGTAATGACGCCCCCTGCCGTGCTGAATACACGTTCAGACAAAACGCTGGCCGCCGGGCAGGCCAGCACCTCCAAGGCATAAAAGGCTAGCTCTGGCCACGTGGACAATTTGGAGAACCAGAAGTTGAATGGGGCCGAACCATCAGTCAGTACGTGGAGGGGTGTGCACACGTACTGTTCCAGCATGTTAGTGAAATGTTGCCTCCTGCTAACACGTTCCGTATCAGGTGGTGGTGCAGTTAGCTGTGGCGTGGTGACAAAACTTTTCCACATCTCTGCCATGCTAACCCTGCCCTCAGAGGAGCTGGCCGTGACACAGCTGCGTTGGCGACCTCTTGCTCCTCCTCTGCCTTCGCCTTGGGCTTCCACTTGTTCCCCTGTGACATTTGGGAATGCTCTCAGTAGCGCGTCTACCAACGTGCGCTTGCACTCGCGCATCTTCCTATCACGCTCCACTGTAGGAAGTAAGGTGGGCACATTGTCTTTGTACCGGGGATCCAGCAGGGTGGCAACCCAGTAGTCCGCACACGTTAAAATGTGGGCAACTCTGCTGTCGTTGCGCAGGCACTGCAGCAAGTAGTCGCTCATGTGTGCCAGGCTGCCCAGAGGTAAGGACAAGCTGTCCTCTGTGGGAGGCGTATCGTCATCGTCCTGTGTTTCCCCCCAGCCAAGCACCAGTGATGGGCCCGAGCTGCGTTGGGTGCTACCCCGCTGTGAACATGCTTCATCCTCATCCTCCTCCTCATCCTCGTCCTCCTCCAGTAGTGGGCCCTGTCTGGACACATTTGTACCTGGCCTCTGCTGTTGCAAAAAACCTCCCTCTGAGTCACTTCGAAGAGACTGGCCTGAAAGTGCTAAAAATGACCCCTCTTCCTCCTCCTCCTCCTCCTCCTCCTCCTCCTGGGCCACCTCCTCTTCCATCATCGCCCTAAGTGTTTTCTCAAGGAGACATAGAAGTGGTATTGTAACGCTGATAACGGCGTCATCGCCACTGGCTATGTTGGTGGAGTACTCGCAACAGCGCAACAGGGCACACAGGTCTCGCATGGAGGCCCAGTCATTGGTGTTGAAGTGGTGCTGTTCCGCAGTGCGACTGACCCATGCGTGCTGCAGCTGAAACTCCACTATGGCCTGCTGCTGCTCGCACAGTCTGTCCAGCATGTGCAAGGTGGAGTTCCACCTGGTGGGCACGTCGCATATGAGGCGGTGAGCTGGAAGGCCGAAGTTACGCTGTAGCGCAGACAGGCGAGCAGCGGCAGGATGTGAACACCGGAAGCGCGAACAGACGGCCCGCACTTTATGCAGCAGCTCTGACATGTCGGGGTAGTTGTGAATGAACTTCTGCACCACCAAATTCAGCACATGCGCCAGGCAAGGGACGTGCGTCAAACCGGCTAGTCCCAGAGCTGCAACGAGATTTCGCCCATTATCGCACACCACCAGGCCGGGCTTGAGGCTCACCGGCAGCAACCACTCGTCGGTCTGTTGTTCTATACCCCCCCACAACTCCTGCGCGGTGTGGGGCCTGTCCCCCAAACATATGAGTTTCAGAATGGCCTGCTGACGTTTACCCCGGGCTGTGCTGAAGTTGGTGGTGAAGGTGTGTGGCTGACTGGATGAGCAGGTGGAAGAAGAGGAGGAGGAAGCTGAGTAGGAGGAGGAAGCTGAGTAGGAGGAGGAGGAGGAGACAGGAGGCAAAGAATGTTGCCCTGCGATCCTTGGCGGCGGAAGGACGTGCGCCAAACTGCTCTCCGCCTGGGGCCCAGCCGCCACTACATTTACCCAGTGTGCCGTTAGGGAGATATAGCGTCCCTGGCCGTGCTTACTGGTCCACGTATCTGTGGTTAGGTGGACCTTGCCACAGATGGCGTTGCGCAGTGCACACTTGATTTTATCGGATACTTGGTTGTGCAGGGAAGGCACGGCTCTCTTGGAGAAGTAGTGCCGGCTGGGAACAACATACTGTGGGACAGCAAGCGACATGAGCTGTTTGAAGCTGTCTGTGTCCACCAGCCTAAATGACAGCATTTCATATGCCAGTAGTTTAGAAATGCTGGCATTCAGGGCCAGGGATCGAGGTTGGCTAGGTGGGAATTTACGCTTTCTCTCAAATGTTTGTGAGATGGAGAGCTGAACGCTGCCGTGTGACATGGTTGAGATGCTTGGTGACGCAGGTGGTGGTGTTGGTGGTACATCCCATGTTTGCTGGGCGGCAGGTGCCAATGTTCCTCCAGAGGCGGAGGAAGAGGCCGAGGCGGCAGCAGCAGAAGAGGCCGAGGCGGCAGCAGCAGAAGAGGTAGCAGGGGGAGCCTGAGTGACTTCCTTGTTTTTAAGGTGTTTACTCCACTGCAGTTCATGCTTTGCATGCAGGTGCCTTTTCATGCAGGTTGTGCTAAGGTTCAGAACGTTAATGCCTCGCTTAAGGCTCTGATGGCACAGCGTGCAAACCACTCGGATCTTGTCGTCAGCACATTGTTTGAAGAAGTGCCATGCCAGGGAACTCCTTGAAGCTGCCTTTGGGGTGCTCGGTCCCAGATGGCGGCGGTCAGTAGCAGGCGGAGTCTCTTGGCGGCGGGTGTTCTGCTTTTGCCCACTGCTCCCTCTTTTGCTACGATGTTGGCTCGGTCTCACCACTGCCTCTTCCTCCGAACTGTGAAAGTCAGTGGAACGACCTTCATTCCATGTGGGGTCTAGGACCTCATCGTCCCCTGCATCGTCTTCCACCCAGTCTTGATCCCTGACCTCCTGTTCAGTCTGCACACTGCAGAAAGACGCAGCAGTTGGCACCTGTGTTTAGTCATCATCAGAGACGTGCTGAGGTGGTATTCCCATGTCCTCATCATCAGGAAACATAAGTGGTTGTGCGTTAGTGCATTCTATCTCTTCCACCCCTGGGGAAGGGCTAGGTGGATGCCCTTGGGAAACCCTGGCAGCAGAGTCTTCAAACAGCATAAGAGACTGCTGCATAACTTGAGGCTCAGACAGTTTCCCTGATATGCATGGGGGTGATGTGACAGACTGATGGGCTTGGTTTTCAGGCGCCATCTGTGCGCTTTCTGCAGAAGACTGGGTGGGAGATAATGTGAACGTGCTGGATCCACTGTCGGCCACCCAATTGACTAATGCCTGTACCTGCTCAGGCCTTACCATCCTTAGAACGGCATTGGGCCCCACCAAATATCGCTGTAAATTCTGCTGGCTACTGGGACCCGAGGTAGTTGGTTCACTAGGACGTGTGGCTTTGGCAGAACGGCCACGTCCTCTCCCAGCACCAGAGGGTCCACTAACACCACCACGACCATGTCCGCGTCCCTTACTAGATGTTTTCCTCATTGTTACCGTTCACCACAATAAGAAAAATATTATTTGGCCCAATGTATTGAATTCAAATTCAGGCCTTTTTTTTACAGACACCTAACACTATCTGGCTATCTATTTAGGTACCGTATTACACTAATACAGGCACAGCAGTAATGACAGATTTAGCTGAATATAAATTTGAGGCCTATTATTTAGGCGCTGGGTGACAGGTATACGTTTACAGACAGAATTAGACTTGGATATGCACAGTAGCGTGTGTGTGAAGTTATTGAGAATGACCCTATCAGCACCTTGAATCTAATATACCCTTTTTAGGGATAGATTTAAAGTAGGCCTGATACAGCAGAAACCACTAATTTAGGAAATTGCTAAGTTGGGAATTGTATTTCAAACCAGAACAAAAACTGTGCTTTGACGGACACAATATAACTTAACCAGCTACAGCAATAGCCACAGATTTAGCTGAATATGAATTTGAGGCCTATTATTTAGGCGCTGGGTGACAGGTATACGTTTACGGACAGAATTAGACTTGGATATGCACAGTAGCGTGTGTGTAAAGTTATTGAGAATGACCCTATCAGCACCTTGAATCTAATATACCCTTTTAGGGATAGATTTAAAGTAGGCCTGATAGCAGAAACCACTAATTTAGGAAATTGCTAGGTTGGGAATTGTATTTCAAACCAGAACAAAAACTGTGCTTTGGCGGACACAAAATAAATTGACCAGCCACAGCAGTAACAACAGATTTAGCTGAATATAAATTGTAGGCCTATTATTTAGGCGCTGGGTGACAGGTATACGTTTACGGACAGAATTAGACTTGGAAATGCACAGTAGCGTGTGTGTGAAGTTATTGAGAATTACCCTATTAGCACCTTGAATCTAATATACCCTTTTAGGGATAGATTTAAAGTAGGCCTGATACAGCAGAAACCACTAATTTAGGAAATTGCTAGGTTGGGAATTGTATTTCAAACCAGAACAAAAACTGTGCTTTGACGGACACAATATAACTTAACCAGCTACAGCAATAGCCACAGATTTAGCTGAATATGAATTTGAGGCCTATTATTTAGGCGCTGGGTGACAGGTATACGTTTACAGACAGAATTAAACTTGGATATGCACAGTAGCGTGTGTGTGAAGTTATTGAGAATGACCCTATCAGCACCTTGAATCTAATATACCCTTTTAGGGATAGATTTAAAGTAGGCCTGATACAGCAGAAACCACTAATTTAGGAAATTGCTAGGTTGGGAATTGTATTTCAAACTAGAACAAAAACTGTGCTTTGAAGGACACAATATAACTTCACCAGCTACAGCAATAGCCAGAGATTTAGCTGAATATAAATTTGAGGCCTATTATTTAGGCGCTGGGTGACAGGTATACGTTTACGGACAGAATTAGACTTGGATCTGCACAGTAGCGTGTGTGTGAAGTTATTGAGAATGACCCTATCAGCACCTTGAATCTAATATACCCTTTTAGGGATAGATTTAAATAACCACACTATTGATGGTTAAATGGACTTGGTGGCAGCTTGCCCCTGATGTAGGATATAGCCAAAAAATAACCACACTATTGATGGTTAAATGGACTTGGTGGCAGCTGCAACCTCTCCCTACACTTGTAACAGCAGAGTGACGTGCAGCGCTACGTGACCCATGCTTATATAGAGGCTGGGTCACATGATGCACTGGCCAATCACAGCCATGCCAATAGTAGGCATGGCTGTGATGGCCTCTTGGGGCAAGTAGTATGACGCTTGTTGATTGGCTGCTTTGCAGCCTTTCAAAAAGCGGCAAGAAAGCGCCGAACACCGAACCCGGACTTTTACGAAAATGTTCGGGTTCGCTCATCCCTAATTATATATTGTTCCCATAGATTATATATTGTTCTCTTAATTACGCTATTTTAGTGGTGTTAATTACAACACAGTGTTTTAGTGATGGTATAATACATTATTTTATTTCTATTGTATGTTTTACATGAAATTTATGACTTTTATTAATTAATACTGTGATTTATGAAATATTAATTGTGACGGACTGAACCGTCACTGGGGCTGCTGGAGAAGCCTGAGGGCCAGCCCCCTTCCTACAGACTATGGACCAAGAACTATGGAGACCCCCTCAGAACTTTTGGGGTTACAAGGAACTATGAACCCTGATTTATGTGTGTAATTTATATGCCACATATTTCCTATTGCCCATTAAAAAGGCATGGTGTGGATTCAGCAACACAAAAGGGGTTAACACTGCACTGAGACTCCCACTGATTGTGTTAGTGATGGGATTAAGATAGTTGATTATAATAGAAGCCGACTCCTATGATACACTCAGGAGATAATCCCATCACATGTGTCTCCTCTTCCCATTCATTCATTATGGAGGGGGTGAAGATATCTGTTTGCATGTTCATTGTTGATTGCGTCAAAGACAATGCCAGTGTGTTTAATTGCGTCACAGACAATGCCATTGTGTTTGTTGAATAGGGTTAGTTTTGTGTTTAAACTGTACAAGATTGGCTGCTATGTCATGTCCTCAGTATGTCATGTGTATATAAGTCAATGCTGTGTGTTCAATAAAGAGTTCCTGTTTTACCCTTCATCATGTTGAGGCTGGTGTTTGGGTAACTGATCGACACTGGGGATTGCTATACGCTGAAGATTTGCTATACTCCCCTGGCTATACTATTAGCTCTTGTAAGAGCTGTTCCTGCTCTCTGGATTTAGGCGAGGTTCACCCACTGGAGCCTGGAGCCTTGTTGTAGGTCCAGGGTGGGTAGGAGACGGTGAGACCTCAACCAAGCTTCGGCGGTTCGTGGGGTCTGCAGTGCTTACGGTGTCAAGTGGAGTGCTTGGAGTCCTCGGGAAGCACTAGGAGCATCTATCGACGGAGGTACCCAGTCGGGGTGCCAGGAGATCCATTACATTGGTGGCAAGCAGTGGGGTGGCGTCCTAGTGTGAGGAGGAGCAGCTCGGAGACACCGTTCGTGGAACATATTGAGGGCAACGCTAGTATCCGTACAGCGCCCCTGGCTACAGCATAATGGAAACAGCAGTGGAGTACGATGAGGGTGTCATGGATGACCGAGATACAGCCCGCAAAGGCATCTGGTACCAGGCACTGGGTATTGTGAAGTATCTGCGGGACGAGAGACTCCCCACGGAAGACCAGAGGTTGCAGAAGCGAGTAGCCCTGCGGATGTTCTTTCTGGGAGAGCAGCCCCGGGAGGAATGGGGAAAGGAATTGGAACACCTAGCATGGCAGGAGCTGTGGCTGGAAGATGCCTACCAGGCGCTCTGGTGGTATGGGGCACAGTACCTACCCAAGACAGCTGAGCATGACAAGCTAGAGGGAGAGGAGTTTGATGGTCCTGGCTTGTTATGGGAGACTTTTTCAGAGCTGGAGTTGGGGAGCCCTACACAAGCCCGGTTCAGGGACCTCTTTGAGTGGCGGGAGAGCAGGTATGACTGGGACGACACTCACAAAATTGAGCAAGATCTGGTCCACCTGGTGACCCGGGAGATGAAGCTGGAACAGGACTACCAGCAGCTGTTTCAGTCCAGTGAGAGGGCTCAGCGAGAGAGCAGAGTGTCAGACCCAGGTCCAGAGCCCTTCAGCTGGGAGGATATTGTGGAGGTTTACTGGGAAGACCCGACTGAAGTATCCCCTGCTTCAGTACCAGCTACAGAGGTAGGGGACCTCATAGACTGGTCCTGGGGAGAACCTAATATGGCAGGTGGAGATTGGACTGAGATCTCTCCACCGGGCCTACAGGGATGCTGGGCAGTCGGCCCAGATCCCCAATGGCAGCCAGAGTTTCAGGGAGTAGGGACAATCAGTCCTGCTTCCCAGCGGCAGTATGTTTTGCAGGGAGAGGAGAGCATCGTCTCCATTCCCTAGCGGCAGTGTACCTTGAAGGGAGAGGAGACAATCGGTCTCTCTCCCCAACCACAGGGGGACAGCACCCCTAACTCCGATGGTGCAGATGGGACCGCAGTCTCTACACCAGGCCTACCGGGATGCTGGACGGCCGGTACGGATCCCCCACCAACCCCGCAGGAATGCCAGGAGGAGGAGGTAAACGATCCCTCCTCTCCACAGCTGATCTGCAACAAGGTCCTGGGGGCAGGATTCCCTGACCCCATCCCAGCGGAAGAGCTGGCATCTGGGCAGAGCGCAGTTGGCCTCTGCCCTCCCCTATCCTCTTCTCCAGAGAATGACTCCCCACAGGCTACCCCAGCGGAAGAGCTGGCATCTGGGCAGAGCGCAGTTGGCCTCTGCCCTCCCCTATCCTCTTGTCCAGGGCCTGACTCCCCACTGGCTACCCCAGCAGAAGAGCTGGCATCTGGTCAGAGCGCAGTCGGCCTCGGCCCACCAAGTACCTACAGATCCAAGCTAGAGAACAACAATGAAGCAAGGAGTAGCAGATGCCCACTCAACAGCTGGGGACATACAGAACAGAGCCAGGCCCCAGAGTTCAACAGGACCAGTGTTTGTTTATGGGTGGGCTACTCAACTAACTCAGGCACCGACCGACAGGAGGTCAGGTACCTGGTTCGTCTACTGTTGGGAGGGGAGAAATGTGACGGACTGAACCGTCACTGGGGCTGCTGGAGAAGCCTGAGGGCCAGCCTCCTTCCTACAGACTATGGACCGAGAACTATGGAGACCCCCTCAGACCTTTTGGGGTTACAAGGAACTATGAACCCTGATTTATGTGTGTAATTTATATGCCACATATTTCCTATTGCCCATTAAAAAGGCATGGTGTGGATTCAGCAACACAAAAAGGGTTAACACTGCACTGAGACTCCCACTGATTGTGTTAGTGATGGGATTAAGATAGTTGATTATAATAGCAGCCGACTCCTATGATACACTCAGGAGATAATCCCATCACATGTGTCTCCTCTTCCCATTCATTCATTATGGAAGGGGTGAAGATATCTGTTTGCATGTTCATTGTTGATTGTGTCAAAGACAATGATAGTGTGTTTGTTAATTGCATCACAGACAATGCCATTGTGTTTGTTGAATAGGGTTAGTTTTGTGTTTAAACTGTACAGGATTGGCTGCTATGTCATGTCCTTAGTATGTCATGTGTATATAAATCAATGCTGTGTGTTCAATAAAGAGTTTCTGTTTTACCCTTCATTATGTTGAGGCTGGTGTTTGGGTAACTGATCGACACTGGGGATTGCAATACGCTGAAGATTTGCTATACTCCCCTGGCTATACTATTAGCTCAGTACTATAGCTATACTATTAGCTCAGTAAAGAACTGTTCTACTGAAAGACTGCCTCATCATTTTATCCACTGTTGCATGGGACCCTGCCTTGCGCCTCACAATTTATCACCATCAAGGGCAACCTGGACCACTATCAGGCAGGAGAATCCCAAGACCAGGGTGTGCCCCAAGAGGAAGAAAGGTGCACCCTTCCCTTCACTGGATGATGGGAAGGGTCAGATTGAGTACTAACTACAATCACCATTTTTGCTTCAATCACTCCTATCTTCTCCTCTGCTTTTCTATCCTGAGCTACAGTTGGAAGCTCCACAATTATCATCATAATAGTGTGCACTAAAGTTAATATTATTGCCATGTGCACATACTGTTTCAGATATATGCCACTTTTCCCTGCTCACTCCAGGTCCAAAACAGGTGGCATAGCATGGGTGGGGAGTGGGTGGGCCAGCAGGCACATCTCATTTATCATTTTCTACACCTGTTTTAGGAGTAGAAAATGGTCTAAATCTACGCCAGCAAGGGAGCTGGCATAGATTTAGACAGGCGGTGCATACGCCGAAGTTATGTAGAGGCCAGCGCCTCTACATAAATTCAGCACATCCACTGCCAGCTAAAAGGGTATTAAGACCTGCGTCTAAAACACTGGTTTTAATAAATTACCTCCTTAGTGTCTCCTACTCACACACCACCTCTGTCTTATCTTCTCTCTGTTGGTTTCCCTCAAGGCTCTATCCTAGGACCCCTGTTCTTCTCAATCTACATCTTTGGCCTGGGACAGCTCATAGAGTTTCACTTGTATGCGGACGCCACACAAATTTATCTCTCTGGTCCAGATATCACCTCCTTACTATCCAGAATCCCCTAATGCCTACCTGCTATATTTTCCTTCTTCTCTTCTTGCTTCCTAAAACTTAACATGGAGAAAACAGACTTTATCATATTTTCCCTATCTCACTCAGCTCCCTAAACAGAACTATCTATCACAGTCAATGGGTGCTCACTCTACTCAGTCAACCAAGTCTGCTGCCTTGGGGTAACCTTTGATTCTGCTCAATAAGAATAAGGGTCAGAAAATTTCAGCAGCAAATCCACAAATATCTACATGGAAATGTACAACAGTGGATTTTGTACAACAAGCGGAATGACACATGGCGGTCACAGGCAGAGCTGCCGAATCAGGCAGACAAGCAGATGCCTGAACCCCATGCAGAACAACACATGGCGGTTGCAGGCAGAGCTCCACACATAGACTAGATGTCCTCCCTCTGGAGAACCCAAGAGCCCTCTCACCGAAGGAATAGACTCTGACTAGCAGATGCCTGTTCCCCATGCACAGTTAGTCCAGCTGCACCACAAGACACAGAACTGGACTAGCAGATGTTCCCAGAGGTCTCACTACATTTTTTTCCGGAAGAGTAAAAATACTCCTACCATTTTTGAGGAGTATTTTTAGCCGAGGAGGAGTACAAAATTTGCAGTAATTCAAATATATAATACGTAGGTCTACACCTGTTTACATCTGCTTATGAGTTTCGGGGGCCTCTCTCACAGATTCTGCAAAAAGACCAGACAAACAAGCCTTGCATGTAGGACTTTGATAAAAACACAGGATCCAGAACAGAAACTGAACGGACTCCATTATATTCAGTCAGCACTTCCGTTATTTTAGTTGTTCTCTTCATCTAATAGAGTAGAACAACAAAAATAAATAGTAGCGGTGTCAACATGTTCTGTCAGCTTCTCCAACATACAGTCCCATGTAAATAACTTTGCTCCCCTCCTTCCAGGATAAGGTTAATAGCCAAGTGGTAAAGTACAGGGAAGATCCATTATATTGGAATGCACTTTTTCACTTGGCTATAACAGCCTGCTGTGCATTCACTCCAGGCCAGCCGACTTATTACAGACCTCCCAAGTGTCCCCTTTTTTGACCCCAGTCCTTCTGTCTCACTTTGCTCCTTAAGGCTACGTCTACACAACGACAATAAGTCGCGCAACAATTTTGTTGCACCAATGTCGCGCGACAATTATTATAATGGCAGTCTATGGTGTCACACTGCAACATGCAACATGCTGTGACTGCAACGCAACAGTCGCAGAAAAATCCATCTCGAATAGACTGCCATTATAAAAATTGTCGCACAACATTAGTGCAACAAAATGTCGCGCGACAAATGTCGTCGTGTAGACGTAGCCTTAATGTCTCTCTTTTTGACATGAGGTATAGATTTGTATTGTTACATTGACATTGCCTTGTATAATATTTCATTATTTGATGCAGTTGGGATTTTAGAAATTTCTATATTCAGATTATTTTTGCGCTATTTCGTAAAAGAAAACTATTGGAGTGTATAGATATGCAGGGAAAATTGATCTTTCACACAATGAACCATAAGTATCCCTCTTTGACCATCCAAAATGTTATTAGAAGTTTGTGGGTGCCCTAATACCACTCTAAACAACTCAGGGGTTGCATGGAGCTGTAATAAGCCACATATATAAATATATAAAAAAAAAAATTTGGAGCTCTACTTTCTGTGCATGTGCAAGGATTTCTTCTTTTGTATTCTGTACGATTTATGGCTCATTCACACGACCGTGGTTTTAGAATATTTTGCAGCTTGGGTGCGGACCCATTAACTTCAATGGGGTCGCAAAAGATGCGGACAGCACCCCATGTGCTGTCTGCATCCGTAGCTCCGTTACGTGGCCCCGCAAAAATGATAAATCATGTCCTATTCTTGTCCGTTTTGCAGACAAGAACAGGCATATCTATAATGGGCCATCCTTTCCGTTCCGCAAATTGCAGAAGGCACACGGGCGGCATCCGTGTTTTGCGGATCCGCAATTCGCGGACTGCAAAACACAGCACGTTCGTGTGATCAAGCCTTTAGACAAAAAAAAATGTCCCCCACCCACCCAGGGGCTGAGAAACTCCAGGCAGGCCCCCTGTCTAAAATTAACAACTAACTACACTTTTTTTTTACACCACTGCAGAACTAAAAACGATAAGTCTGAAGAGCTTATCTGAGCGTTGCCTTACCTCACTGCTGAGTGGATTAGTGAAGATGGTCCCATAGGCTTTCTATTGAGGCTGTCTTCAGAACCACGCTCAGCAGTGAAGAGAAGCCGCGCTTGGCTGAGCACTCCAGACTCCTTGTTATAGAGATTAGAGGGGTCTCAGAGCTGGAACTCCCGCTGCACACCAAGACCGCTTACCCCATCAGGCGCAACCCGGTGAGGATCGCGTGCCGCTGCAGGACTCTTCCTCCTAACTTCAGGCAGCCCACTCAAACCAACCAATAACAAAGCTCCTTGATGTAAGGAGCTTTGTTATTGGTTATTTCAGACACAGACTGCATCGCTGCTCTGCCTGTGCCGTTCACAGTGCTCACTGCGCTGATGAATGGCAGGAAAAGTCTAAGGACTTAGACGTTTTTTAAGGAGTAAAATAGTCTGAACAGGTGTCTAAGACACTTCTACAGGTGTTATTGCGACCTCTTCCTGTTCCCCATGCACCGTTAGTCTATGGGCGAACAGACAGAGCTTCACACAAGACATAGAACGGGACTAGCAGATGCCTGTTCCCCATGTGGAGTTAGTCCATCGGCGAACAGACAGAGCTGCACACAAGACAAAGAACCAGACAAAGTGACCTTGATGTTTCACTAGGTGACCACACAGACAGGGCAGATGGAATATCCCCAGGTCAGGTGCATAGCTCCTGCACCCAGCAAATCTGGAGACAGACTAAGGCTTCGTTCACATCACTGTTCAGCCTTTCCGTTCTCCTGCTAGTTCGTCTATGGGGTCCTTAGGCTCCATTCGGCTCAGTTATGTGCCTTCTCCGTCCTTTCCGTTCTCCTGCTCCTAAACAGAGCGGAACGGAAAGGCTGAACAGTGATGTGAACGAAGCCTAAGGCTACTTTCACACTCGCGATTGGGCGGATCTGTCATGGATCTGCTAAAACGGATCCGTTACAATAATACAACCGCATGCATCCGTCATGAATGGATCCATTTGTATTATCTGTAACATAGCCAAGATGGATCCGTCATGAACTCCATTGAAAGTCAATGGGAGACGGATCTGTTTTCAATTGTGCCAGAGAAAACAGATCCGTCCCCATTCGTTTGAATCAGTTTCGCTGCAGGCAACGTTTTGGTGTCCGCCTCCAGAGCGGAATGGAGACTGAACGGAGGCAAACTGATGCATTCTGAGCAGATCTTTTTCCATTCAAAACTGATAAGTTTTGGACCACTTGTGAGAGCCCATGACGGATCTCACAAACAGAAAGCCAAAACGTGAGTGTGAAAGTAGCCTAACCTCCAAGTCCACAATTAACAGGAATATAGCACCTTGTGACCACACCCAGACCAAGACCCTAAACCTACAAGAACCAAACAGAGAGGGGCAGTGGCATAACTAGAAATGACTGGGCCCCACAGCAAATTTTTGAGTGGAAGCAAATTTTTGAATTGCAACCCCCACTCCTGCGGCTAATCAAGATCAATCTCTTAGAAGAGGCCTGGCAGCCACTCCATCTGTTTCCTACAGTATCTTTGTATATATTTCATTAATACTGTTGATAGGGCCATGGCAATAAAACCTTTGGTGGGCCCATTCTGAGTTTGGACCCCAAAGAAGCCACTTCCCCTGCTTCCCCTATAGGTATGCCCCTGGGGAGGGGAGCATGCATACACAAGGAGCTGTTCACACACAGGCTACCACAACTACACGTAGCCCCTGGCACCCAGCCTACACGGAATCTGCCGCAGCCAATATGCCAGAGAGCTACTAAAGCGAGAGTAATGGGTCTTTTGTGTATGCAGAAAATGTTTCAGATCTTTGAGTTCAGCTCATGCAAAATGGGAGTAAAACCGAAAGTGTTGCGTTTATATTTTTGTTCAGTGTATATAGGAAACTCCCCAGCAGCCATTTTCTGCAGTTCTGAGAGAGCAGTGACATTGCTGTGCTCTGTGCTTTCATCTGGATCCTTTTACTTATCCAATTACATTAGATAGTTAGCTCATATATATAATACAGATAGTTAGTGGGAGATCATTAATGCCGATTTGCGCAATCACGAAAATAATGACGAGATCACGAATTCTAGAATTCGCAAATTTATTGCGAATCTTATGTGAAAAAATTGCGAAATATCGCAAAAACGAATATTGCCTATGCAGCTTGTCACTATTTCCTGTATGGGAATTTCCATTCTTTTTAAATATATATATCAAACCAAGCTAAAATCCCAAAATCCTGGGAACAGAAAAAAGCTGTTTTAGTAGATAAAATGGTACACTGTGGTACATTTGGTTTTGTATGTATTGTCTCTATACATTAAATAAGGCTGCTTTTTCATGTCAGAATTCTTTCAAGTGTGCCTCGTAGGCTCTGACCCCTACAAACATCTCCTTTGTTTCTGAGATTTCGAAGACACCACCATGTGAAACGTGTCATATGAAATGATGTAATACCCTGCAAGAACACTGCCAGAGGAAAATAAGATAAAATGCATATTAACTAGTACTGTGCTAAGCGGATTCTTCTGCTGCTCCCCTTATAAGTGTAAAAGCAAAAATTAAACGTACACAATAGAAGAAAATAATCCATTGCCATATGAAGCTGTGTTTATGATTGTATGTTACTGTAGATGTCTGCTCTCCTTTATCACCAAGCATACTTGGGTATATGTCACTGCAGAATATATTCTCAGTGGTCCTGGAAAATAAAATTTCCACATGTACAACACCATAATCAACTGTTGTCAGGGTACTTAAAGTTTTACAGGGGGTTTTCCAGGCTCCTGATGACGTGTGGGATGGAGGCGACCAACCTGTGGTTCTGCCTAGGTTATGGAGGCCTATCCTCAGGATAGGTCAAGAATATTTTATAAGCTAGGGTTCGACACCCGACTGCCCCACTGATCAGCTATACCCTGAAGCCTCTAGGGCTGGAACTAGCAATTTTAAATGAACAGAAAGCACAGCTCCATTCAGAGTGTAGTGCCTGTGCCAGGTTACCATTCACTTTGGTGGGAACTGAGTTGCAATAACCAAGCATGGTTACTACTAGAGTTGAGCGAACACCTGGATGTTCGGGTTCAAGAAGTTCGGCCGAACTTCCCGAAAATGTTCGGGTTGGGGATCCGAACTCGACCCGAACTTCGCCCCGAACCCCATTGAAGTCAATGGGGACCCGAACTTTTTGGCACTAAAAAGGCTGTAAAATAGCCCAGGAAAGGGATAGAGGGCTGCAAAAGGCAGCAAAATGTAGGTAAATCCCCTGCAAACAAATGTGGATAGGGAAATGAATAATAAAAAAAAAAAATTAACCAATATCAATTGGAGAGAGGTCCCATAGCAGAGAATCAGGCTTCATGTCACCCACCACTGGAACAGGCCTCTGTGAGATATTTAGGCCCCGGCACCCAGACAGAGGAGAGAGGTCCCATAGCAGAGAATCAGGCTTCATGTCATAGCAGAGAATCAGGCTTCATGTCACCCACCACTGGAACAGGCCACTGTCAGATATTTTTAGGCCCCGGCACCCAGACAGAGGAGAGAGGTCCCATAGCAGAGATTCAGGCTTCATGTCATAGCAGAGAATCAGACTTCACGTCATCCACCACTGCAACAGGCCACTGTCAGATATTTAGGCCCCGGCACCCAGACAGAGGAGAGAGGTCCCATAGCAGAGATTCAGGCTTCATGTGCAATGAGCAGAACACTGGGTCAGTTGGGGCTGCTATGCAGTGGGTCAGATTTAGATGTAAATAAGTTCATGACGCCAGTTGCAGCTTGCGCAGGTACTGTAGAAGGGCCCATTAAGATGGTATGAGCACACGTACTAGGTTAGGAATGCCAGAGGGGGATATGGTCTCTGTATTGTGTCAACAGTGTCTCCTACCTTGGTACGGCTGGACTCCTGTATCCTGGCTCACATGCAACAAAATGAGTGCTGTAAATAGGAGTAATGGAGGAATGATGGAATTCCACACAGAAAAGAGGGTCCAACTTGTCTTTACTTGATGTTATTATATGCAGCTTTTGATCCATACAATGTACAGCAATAGTCTAGGATCCCAGCAGGTATTGGCAATATGTGGCAGGAATTTATATCTATTCTGCATCTGGTACATACGCCTATTAGAATCTGGCAGGTATCTATCTTCTGCTCTGTCTATGGTCTGCTTGATTCGGGCCTGACTAACTGTGGAGGTACTTATCTTCTCCTTGTATTTGGAATCTTTACTTACAGGACTGCTCGCAGGGAATGATGGTTTCTTCCTGGAGATCTGATAGTTCTGAAGTTGGCTGCTTCCTTGGTCATCCAGCTGAGGTAAGGGACTCAGGCTGGGAAGGTTGATCTTGGGCCTCAGCAGAGGCTTGGATCCCTGGTTGGGGTCCCTGTTTCTGGGAGCTCCTATTCACACAGCCTACCCCAACAGGGGGTGGCTGGTACACTGCTAGAACTTTCTGTCCACCCTCTGAAGTAGGATGTGGGAACATTCCACTCCTCCTCAGATAAGGGGAAGCTAGCCTGGAATGGTCTATTCCAGTCTAGATATACTAACTGGCTTGGTTCTGCTACATACTGCTGCCACCTGCTGGTGTACATGGATATTACAGCATAAATACAATGCAACAGGCCTGGAAAATGCACATTATGGGGAAAATGATGCAAACTTATACCAGATGACAATATACATACACTTGACATTAAGAATCAGGGGGACATAAGTTTAGTGACATACTTCAGGATGTTACACATGTCATAGCAGAAAATCAGGCTTCATGTCACCCACCACTGGAACAGGCCACTGTCAGATATTTTTAGGCCCCGGCACCCAGACAGAGGAGAGAGGACCCATAGCAGAGATTCAGGCTTCATTTCATAGCAGAGAATGAGGCTTCATGTCACCCACCACTGGAACAGGCCACTGTCAGATATTTTTAGGCTCCGGCACCCAGACAGAGGAGAGAGGCCCCATAGCAGAGAATCAGGCTTCATGTCATAGCAGAGAATCAGGCTTCACGTCACCCACCACTGGAACAGGCCATTGTCAGATATTTTTAAGCCCCGGCACCCAGACAGAGGAGAGAGGTCCCATAGCAGAGAATCAGGCTTCATGTCACCCACTACTGGAACAGGCTACTGTCAGATATTTTTAGGCCCCGGCACCCAGACAGAGGAGAGAGGTCCCATAGCAGAGAATCAGGCTTCACGTCACCCACCACTGGAACAGGCCATTGTCAGATATTTTTAGGCCCCGGCACCCAGACATAGGAGAGAGGTCCCATAGCAGAGAATCAGGCTTCCTGTCATAGCAAAGAATCATGTATAGATAATCCACGGCACACCAATGTCTTTTGTTTTGCAAATTTATTATTGGTACAAAAAAATTCACAAGTTTGTCAATATATGACTGGTCGCGCCATCATAGTAATATCAGCATAATATATCTTTGTAGGCCGTGATGTATCCCAACGTTTCGGTCCTGTCAAAGACCTTTCTCAAGGGATCTGTAAATAAATATAGCGTTTTCAATAGCGTCTATATATGGCGACCATAATATACTGTTGACATGTGGTGAAAGGAAAACAATATAAGAATAGGATGAATCGTACATGTACGTCTATATGCGTGCCCGCTATGCCTGCACACACATACATATACATGTACATACACATGCATAAACATACATATAAGTCTCAGGTTCTGGCTATAGTAAAAAGAGAGAGTAAGGGGTAGGTAAAGTAAGAGGGATGCAAGACAGATAAGGCAAAAGCTGTCTCTAAGAGAGGAGGGGATAGTGATCAGGACTGGGCTAAAAGCATGAACCATAACTAATCAATGGGGCATAAGATTAAGTCAAGATTATATGTGTTGGATAGATTAGGTCAGTGTAATCAGCATAAAAAGAAGAAATCTCTGTTGCAGCAGATGGAATATAAATATCGCATATGGACTCACCATGGCCGGGTAGCAAACGGTTTGAAGCAGGCGCTATGTGTCTCACGTTTGTCTGCGTTTTAAACTCTGAGGCCGGAAGTCATGTGGGCTCTTTGCCCTGTGTCCGGGTTCAGCCGGTCACATGATCGTCAGTGACGTCATGTGAACCGCGTGACCGCGGGCCGCAGTTTGCGCATGCGCACTGGGTGCTGGGACAGAAATAGAAGATAGCTTGGTGCTGGGAATATATAACATGTTGTCTCTTGGAAAACGGGAATAATAGACTAGGGATCGGTCTGCTATTAGGTTGAAAGGAGGAAGAAGAGTTGTAAAGAAAGATATTGAAGATATTTTGAGGAGTATATATAGTTGGTTCTATGCTGACGCTTTAATTAAGAAGAATGGGGGAAATTGTCTCGGGTAAAGAAAAAGGGGTCACATACATATATAGGAAAAATGGTTTGAAGGATAATTAGACAATTGCTTCCATTTTCGTCGTGCTAGAACGTAAAAGATGAAAAAGTAAAGAAACAAAAAACAAAAAAACAAGAAAACAAAAAAACAAAAGGCGAATAATCACATTATATGGTTCTAGATTTAGTGGATACGTGTCTAGGCATATAGGTATCTAACATACTATAATCTTATACTATATTATGGTCTATGATGAGAGGGAGGGGTGGGGGAGAGGGATGGAGGAGGGGAAAAGGGGAGAGGGAAGAAAAGGGGGGGGGGGGAAGGGAAAGGGAGGGGGGGTTAATAGGAAAAAGGGTTGAGGAAAAATACGGGGGAAAGGAAGGGGGGGGGAGGGGTTTTTTCTCACCAACTTGTATATGGACTATGCTTATAATCCAACTAGGGAGCCTGAAATAAAGGAGAAGTATATGCATATTAATATCAAAGAAATAACATTATGATACCATATCAGTCCACAATACCGAAAACCAAGAATGAATATTTAAAGATTCAATATTTAAAGATCACAGTAAAAGTCACATTCCCGGTTGAGGCCTCTCGGGGATAAAGTGTCCAGTCGGTGTATCCAGAAACTTTCTCTTTGTTTCAATGTTTTAATCCTGTTGCCGCCTCTCCGTGGGGTATTAACTTGTTCCAAAACCTGATAGCGTAAGGATGAGGTCTGATGATTGTGTTCTTTGAAATGTGCTGGGATTGGTAACAAAAACTGTTCTGTCCTGATGGTGGATTTATGTTTAGAAATGCGATTCCTTATCTGCTGCGTGGTTTCACCCACGTAACAAAGTCCGCACGGGCATTTAATTAAATAAACGACAAATGAGGAATCACAAGTGTAGTATCCTTTGATAGGGAATCTTTTGCCGGTGTGTGGATGTGTGATAAAGTTTCCTTTGATCACACTCGAGCATTGCGCACAGTGTAGGCACGGGAAAGTGCCATATTTCGGATTCTGTAAAAAACGCTGTTTTGGTGTTTTATTTAATGGTCCAATGTCTGCACGGATGAGGTGGTCCCTAATGTTTTGTGATCTTTTGTAACAAGTGATGGGGGGAGACTGAAATTCTGGGATCTCGGGGTATGCTTGTGATAGTATAGGCCATTGTTTTCTGATTGTTTGTTGGATTTTGGGAGCAAGGGGGTGGTATGTGAGGATGCATGGTATCCGTGGTAGGGGAGTGGTGGTCTGTGGAGTGGTTTGTTTGCATATTGCCGATTCGTTGGTAATTAATTGGTCGGGGTAGCCTCTTTGTCTGAATTTAGATTTCATATCTAATTGTCTCTGTTGTAAAGTTGATGGATCTGTTACTATTCTTTCTAACCTTGTGAATTGAGATTTGGGGAGTGATGCTTTGGTGGCTCTAGGGTGGTTACTAGTATAATGGAGTAGGCTATTCCTGTCTGTTGGTTTATTGTAGAGGTCAAATTGAATGTGGCCGGATGGATCCTTCAGGACTAGGGTATCCAAAAAACTAATTTTCTCGGTATTGGTCATGATGGTAAAACCAAGTTCTGGGTAAATGTTGTCAAGGTAGTGATGAAAGTGCAAGGCACTTGACATGGGACCTCTCCACAAACAGAAAATATCATCGATAAATCGAAGCCATATTTTCGCATGTTGTTGAAAAAGATGGTGTGTGTAAACAAACTGTTCCTCAAAGTGGATCATGAAAGCGTTTGCGTAGGGCGGGGCTACGTTAGCCCCCATCGCGGTACCCCGTTTTTGAACGTAGTATTGATCCCCAAAGAGGAAGTAGTTTTCCTGTAACACTAAAGTTAATAGAGATAGGCAAAATTCCTGTTGTGTGGGGGATAAAGTAGAGGCAGTGGCAAGTAAGTGTGCTGTGGCTTTGATGCCCTTGTCATGTTCAATAGACGTATAAAGGCTGTTGACATCCATGGTCAACAAGATGGTGTCTGGTTCTGGTTGGATCTGTTTAATTTTGGAGATGAAGTCATTGGTGTCTAATAAAAATGATTTTGACGTCTTGATGAGTGGGGTAAGTATACGGTCTAGGTAGATGGAGAGGGGGGACAGGATAGATTCTGTAGAGGCAACGATTGGTCTTCCAGGGGGGTTCTCAAGGTTCTTGTGTATTTTGGGCAAGATGTAGAAAACTGGGATTATTGGATGTTGTTTGGTTAAATAAGTTGTTGTCAAAATCATTTTTATTAGACACCAATGACTTCATCTCCAAAATTAAACAGATCCAACCAGAACCAGACACCATCTTGTTGACCATGGATGTCAACAGCCTTTATACGTCTATTGAACATGACAAGGGCATCAAAGCCACAGCACACTTACTTGCCACTGCCTCTACTTTATCCCCCACACAACAGGAATTTTGCCTATCTCTATTAACTTTAGTGTTACAGGAAAACTACTTCCTCTTTGGGGATCAATACTACGTTCAAAAACAGGGTACCGCGATGGGGGCTAACGTAGCCCCGCCCTACGCAAACGCTTTCATGATCCACTTTGAGGAACAGTTTGTTTACACACACCATCTTTTTCAACAACATGCGAAAATATGGCTTCGATTTATCGATGATATTTTCTGTTTGTGGAGAGGTCCCATGTCAAGTGCCTTGCACTTTCATCACTACCTTGACAACATTTACCCAGAACTTGGTTTTACCATCATGACCAATACCGAGAAAATTTGTTTTTTGGATACCCTAGTCCTGAAGGATCCATCCGGCCACATTCAATTTGACCTCTACAATAAACCAACAGACAGGAATAGCCTACTCCATTATACTAGTAACCACCCTAGAGCCACCAAAGCATCACTCCCCAAATCTCAATTCACAAGGTTAGAAAGAATAGTAACAGATCCATCAACTTTACAACAGAGACAATTAGATATGAAATCTAAATTCAGACAAAGAGGCTACCCCGACCAATTAATTACCAACGAATCGGCAATATGCAAACAAACCACTCCACAGACCACCACTCCCCTACCACGGATACCATGCATCCTCACATACCACCCCCTTGCTCCCAAAATCCAACAAACAATCAGAAAACAATGGCCTATACTATCACAAGCATACCCCAAGATCCCAGAATTTCAGTCTCCCCCCATCACTTGTTACAAAAGATCACAAAACATTAGGGACCACCTCATCTGTGCAGACATTGGACCGTTAAATAAAACACCAAAACAGCGTTTTTTACAGAATCCGAAATATGGCACTTTCCCGTGCCTACACTGTGCGCAATGCTCGAGTGTGATCAAAGGAAACTTTATCACACATCCACACACCGGCAAAAGATTCCCTATCAAAGGATACTACACTTGTGATTCCTCATTTGTCGTTTATTTAATTAAATGCCCGTGCGGACTTTGTTACGTGGGTGAAACCACGCAGCAGATAAGGAATCGCATTTCTAAACATAAATCCACCATCAGGACAGAACAGTTTTTGTTACCAATCCCAGCACATTTCAAAGAACACAATCATCAGACCTCATCCTTACGCTATCAGGTTTTGGAACAAGTTAATACCCCACGGAGAGGCGGCAACAGGATTAAAACATTGAAACAAAGAGAAAGTTTCTGGATACACCGACTGGACACTTTATCCCCGAGAGGCCTCAACCGGGAATGTGACTTTTACTGTGATCTTTAAATATTGAATCTTTAAATATTCATTCTTGGTTTTCGGTATTGTGGACTGATATGGTATCATAATGTTATTTCTTTGATATTAATATGCATATACTTCTCCTTTATTTCAGGCTCCCTAGTTGGATTATAATCATAGTCCATATACAAGTTGGTGAGAAAAAACCCCTCCCCCCCCCCCCTTCCTTTCCCCCGTATTTTTCCTCAACCCTTTTTCCTATTAACCCCCCCTCCCTTTCCCTTTCCCCCCCCCCCTTTTCTTCCCTCTCCCCTTTTCCCCTCCTCCATCCCTCTCCCCCACCCCTCCCTCTCATCATAGACCATAATATAGTATAAGATTATAGTATGTTAGATACCTATATGCCTAGACACGTATCCACTAAATCTAGAACCATATAATGTGATTATTCGCCTTTTGTTTTTTTGTTTTCTTGTTTTTTTGTTTTTTGTTTCTTTACTTTTTCATCTTTTACGTTCTAGCACGACGAAAATGGAAGCAATTGTCTAATTATCCTTCAAACCATTTTTCCTATATATGTATGTGACCCCTTTTTCTTTACCCGAGACAATTTCCCCCATTCTTCTTAATTAAAGCGTCAGCATAGAACCAACTATATATACTCCTCAAAATATCTTCAATATCTTTCTTTACAACTCTTCTTCCTCCTTTCAACCTAATAGCAGACCGATCCCTAGTCTATTATTCCCGTTTTCCAAGAGACAACATGTTATATATTCCCAGCACCAAGCTATCTTCTATTTCTGTCCCAGCACCCAGTGCGCATGCGCAAACTGCGGCCCGCGGTCACGCGGTTCACATGACGTCACTGACGATCATGTGACCGGCTGAACCCGGACACAGGGCAAAGAGCCCACATGACTTCCGGCCTCAGAGTTTAAAACGCAGACAAACGTGAGACACATAGCGCCTGCTTCAAACCGTTTGCTACCCGGCCATGGTGAGTCCATATGCGATATTTATATTCCATCTGCTGCAACAGAGATTTCTTCTTTTTATGCTGATTACACTGACCTAATCTATCCAACACATATAATCTTGACTTAATCTTATGCCCCATTGATTAGTTATGGTTCATGCTTTTAGCCCAGTCCTGATCACTATCCCCTCCTCTCTTAGAGACAGCTTTTGCCTTATCTGTCTTGCATCCCTCTTACTTTACCTACCCCTTACTCTCTCTTTTTACTATAGCCAGAACCTGAGACTTATATGTATGTTTATGCATGTGTATGTACATGTATATGTATGTGTGTGCAGGCATAGCGGGCACGCATATAGACGTACATGTACGATTCATCCTATTCTTATATTGTTTTCCTTTCACCACATGTCAACAGTATATTATGGTCGCCATATATAGACGCTATTGAAAACGCTATATTTATTTACAGATCCCTTGAGAAAGGTCTTTGACAGGACCGAAACGTTGGGATACATCACGGCCTACAAAGATATATTATGCTGATATTACTATGATGGCGCGACCAGTCATATATTGACAAACTTGTGAATTTTTTTGTACCAATAATAAATTTGCAAAACAAAAGACATTGGTGTGCCGTGGATTATCTATACATCATTTACGACTCAAGTCCTCTGCGAGCACCCACCACTATATTAAGGTGTGCGGACTCCACAATTTTCCTCAATAGCAAAGAATCAGGCTTCATGTCACCCACCACTGGAACAGGCCACTGTCAGATATTTAGGCCCCGGCACCCAGACAGAGGAGAGAGGTCCCATAGCAGAGAATCAGGCTTCATGTCACCCACCACTGGAACATGCCACTGTCAGATATTTCCTAGGCCCCGGCACCCAGACAGAGGAGAGAGGACCCATAGCAGAGATTCAGGCTTCATTTCATAGCAGAGAATGAGGCTTCATGTCACCCACCACTGGAACAGGCTACTGTCAGATATTTTTAGGCTCCGGCACCCAGACAGAGGAGAGAGGCCCCATAGCAGAGAATCAGGCTTTATGTCATAGCAGAGAATCAGGCTTCACGTCACCCACCACTGGAACAGGCCATTGTCAGATATTTTTAGGCCCCGGCACCCAGACAGAGGAGAGAGGTCCCATAGCAGAGAATCAGGCTTCATGTCATAGCAAAGAATCAGGCTTCATGTCACCCACCACTGGAACAGGCCACTGTCAGATATTTAGGCCCCGGCACCCAGACAGAGGAGAGAGGTCCCATAGCAGAGAATCAGGCTTCATGTCACCCACTACTGGAACAGGCTACTGTCAGATATTTTTAGGCCCCGGCACCCAGACAGAGGAGAGAGGTCCCATAGCAGAGAATCAGGCTTCACGTCACCCACCACTGGAACAGGCCATTGTCAGATATTTTTAGGCCCCGGCACCCAGACAGAGGAGAGAGGTCCCATAGCAGAGAATCAGGCTTCCTGTCATAGCAAAGAATCAGGCTTCATGTCACCCACCACTGGAACAGGCCACTGTCAGATATTTAGGCCCCGGCACCCAGACAGAGGAGAGAGGTCCCATAGCAGAGAATCAGGCTTCATGTCACCCACCACTGGAACATGCCACTGTAAGATATTTTTAGACCCCGGCACCCAGACAGAGGAGAAAGGTCCCATAGCAGAGAATCAGGCTTCATGTCATAGCAGAGAATCAGGCTTCACGCCACCCACCACTGGAACAGGCCATTGTCAGATATTTTTAGGCCCCGGCACCCAGACAGAGGAGAGAGGTCCCATAGCAGAGATTCAGGCTTCATGTCATAGCAGAAAATCAGGCTTCATGTCACCCACCACTGGAACAGGCCACTGTCAGATATTTTGAGGCCCCGGCACCCAGACAGAGGCGAGAGGCCCCATAGCAGAGATTCAGGCTTCATTTCATAGCAGAGAATCAGGCTTCATGTCACCCACCACTGGAACAGGCCACTGTCAGATACTTAGGCCCCGGCACCCAGACAGAGGAGAGAGGTCCCATAGTAGAGAATCAGGCTTCATGTCACCCACCACTGGAACAGGCCACTGTCAGATATTTTTAGGCCCCGGCACCCAGACAGAGGAGAGAGGTCCTATAGCAGAGAATCAGGCTTCATGTCATAGCAGAGAATCAGGCTTCACGTCACCCACCACTGGAACAGGCCACTGTCAGATATTTTTAGGCCCCGGCACCCAGACAGAGGAGAGGTTCATTCAACTTTGGGTTGCCCCGCAATATAATGGTAAAATTAAAAAAAGAGGATTGAATGAAGTGCCATGGAGTACAAGAATATATTGTTAAGGGGATGTAGTTATAAATGTCTAATCTGCACAAGGGATGGACAGGTCCTGTGGGATCCATGCCTGGTTCATTTTTATGAACGTCAGCTTGTCCACATTGGCTGTGGACAGGCGGCTGCGTTTGTCTGTAATGACGCCCCCTGCCGTGCTGAATACACGTTCAGACAAAACGCTGGCCGCCGGGCAGGCCAGTACCTCCAAGGCATAAAAGGCTAGCTCTGGCCACGTGGACAATTTGGAGACCCAGAAGTTGAATGGGGCCGAACCATCAGTCAGTACGTGGAGGGGTGTGTACACGTACTGTTCCACCATGTTAGTGAAATGCTGCCTCCTGCTAACACGTTCCGTATCAGGTGGTGGTGCAGTTAGCTGTGGCGTGGTGACAAAACTTTTCCACATCTCTGCCATGCTAACCCTGCCCTCAGAGGAGCTGGCCGTGACACAGCTGCGTTGGCGACCTCTTGCTCCTCCTCTGCCTTCGCCTTGGGCTTCCACTTGTTCCCCTGTGACATTTGGGAATGCTCTCAGTAGCGCGTCTACCAACGTGCGCTTGTACTCGCGCATCTTCCTATCACGCTCCAGTGCAGGAAGTAAGGTGGGCACATTGTCTTTGTACCGGGGATCCAGCAGGGTGGCAACCCAGTAGTCCGCACACGTTAAAATGTGGGCAACTCTGCTGTCATTGCGCAGGCACTGCAGCATGTAGTCGCTCATGTGTGCCAGGCTGCCCAGAGGTAAGGACAAGCTGTCCTCTGTGGGAGGCGTATCGTCATCGTCCCCAGCCACGCACCAGTGATGGGCCCGAGCTTTGTTGGGTGCCACCCCGCTGTGAACATGCTTCATCCTCATCCTCCTCCACCTCCTCCTCATCCTCGTCCTCCAGTAGTGGGCCCTGTCTGGCCACATTTTTACCTGGCCTCTGCTGTTGCAAAAAAACTCCCTCTGAGTCACTTCTAAAAGACTGGCCTGAAAGTGCTAAAAATGACCCCTCTTCCTCCTCCTCCTGGGCCACCTCCTCTTCCATCATCGCCCTAAGTGTTTTCTCAAGGAGACATAGAAGTGGTATTGTAACGCTGATAACGGCGTCATCGCCACTGGCCATGTTGGTGGAGTACTCGAAACAGCGCAACAGGGCACACAGGTCTCGCATGGAGGCCCAGTCATTGGTGGTGAAGTGGTGCTGTTCCGCAGTGCGACTGACCTGTGCGTGCTGCAGCTGAAACTCCACTATGGCCTGCTGCTGCTCGCACAGTCTGTCCAGCATGTGCAAGGTGGAGTTCCACCTGGTGGGCACGTCGCATATGAGGCGGTGAGCGGGAAGGCCGAAGTTACGCTGTAGCGCAGACAGACGAACAGCGGCAGGATGTGAACGCCGGAAGCGCGCACAGACGGACCTCACTTTATGCAGCAGCTCTGACATGTTAGGGTAGTTGTGAATGAACTTCTGCACCACCAAATTCAGCACATGCGCCAGGCAAGGGATGTGCGTCAAACCGGCTAGTCCCAGAGCTGCAACGAGATTTCACCCATTATCGCACACCCCCAGGCCGGGCTTGAGGCTCACCAGCAGCAACCACTCGTCGGTCTGTTGTTCAATACCCTGCTACAACTCCTGCGCGGTGTGGGGCCTGCCCCCCAAACATATGAGTTTCAGAATGGCCTGCTGACGTTTACCCCGGGCTGTGCTGAAGTTGGTGGTGAAGGTGTGTGGCTGACTGGATGAGCAGGTGGAAGAAGAGGAGGAGGAAGCCGAGTAGGAGGAGGAGTCTACAGGAGGCAAAGAATGTTGCCCTGCGATCCTTGGCGGCGGAAGGACGTGCGCCAAACAGCTCTCCGCCTGGGGCCCAGCCGACACTACATTTACCCAGTGTGCAGTTAGGGCCGTGCTTACTGGTCCACATATCTGTGGTTAGGTGGACCTTGCCACAGATGGCGTTCCGCAGTGCACACTTGATTTTATCGGATACTTGGTTGTGCAGGGAAGGCACGGCTCTCTTGGAGAAGTAGTGGCGGCTGGGAACAACATACTGTGGGACAGCAAGCGACATGAGCTGTTTGAAGCTGTCTGTGTCCACCAGCCTGAATGACAGCATTTCATAGGCCAGTAGTTTAGAAATGCTGGCATTCAGGGCCAGGGATCGAGGGTGGCTAGGTGGGAATTTACGCTTTCTCTCAAATGTTTGTGAGATGGAGAGCTGAACGCTGCCGTGTGACACGGAGGTGGTGGTGTTGGTGGTACATCCTCTGTTTGCTGGGTGGCAGGTGCCGACGTTCCTCCAGAGGCGGAGGAAGAGGCCGAGGCGGCGGCAGCAGCAGAAGAGGTAGCAGGGGGAGCCTGAGTGAGTTCCTTGTTTTTAAGGTGTTTACTCCACTGCAGTTCATGCTTTACATGCAGGTGCCTGGTCATGCAGGTTGTGCTAAGGTTCAGAACGTTAATGCCTCGCTTCAGGCTCTGATGGCACAGCGTGCAAACCACTCGGGTCTTGTCGTCAGCATATTGTTTGAAGAACTGCCATGCCAGGGAACTCCTTGAAGCTGCCTTTGGGGTGCTCGGTCCCAGATGGCGGTGGCCAGTAGCAGACGGACTCTCTTGGCGGCGGGTGTTCTGCTTTTGCCCACTGCTCCCTCTTTTGCTACGCTGTTGGCTCGGTCTCACCACTTCCTCTTCCTCCGAATTCTGAAAGTCAGTGGCACGACCTTCATTCCATGTGGGGTTTAGGACCTCATCGTCCCATGCATCGTCTTCCACCCAGTCTTCCTCCCTGACCTCCTGTTCAGTCTGCACACTGCAGAAAGACGCAGCAGTTGGCACCTGTGTTTCGTCATCATCAGAGACGTGCTGAGGTGATATTCCCATGTCCTCATCATCAGGAAACATAATTGGTTGTGCGTCAGTGCATTCTATATCTTCCACCGCTGGGGAAGGGCTAGGTGGATGCCCTTGGGAAACCCTGCCAGCAGAGTCTTCAAACAGCATAAGAGACTGCTGCATAACTTGAGGCTCAGACAGTTTCCCTGATATGCATGGAGGTGATGTGACAGACTGATGGGCTTGGTTTTCAGGCGCCATCTGTGCGCTTTCTGCAGAAGACTGGGTGGGAGATACTGTGAACGTGCTGGATCCACTGTCGGACACCCAATTGACTAATGCCTGTACCTGCTCAGGCCTTACCATCCTTAGAATGGCATTGGGCCCCACCAAATATCGCTGTAAATTCTGGCGTCTACTGGGACCTGAGGTAGTTGGTACACTAGGACGTGTGGCTGTGGCAGAACAGCCACGTCCTCTCCCAGCACCAGAGGGTCCACTACCGCCACCACGACCATGTCCGCGTCCGCGTCCCTTACTAGATGTTTTCCTCATTGTTACCGTTCACCACAATAAGAAAAAAATTATTGAATTCAAATTCAGGCCTTTTTTTACAGGCACCTAACACTATCTGGCTATCTTCTTAGGTACCGTATTACACTAATACAGGCACAGCAGTAACCACAGATTTAGCTGAATATAAATTGTAGTCCTAGTATTTAGGCGCAGGATGACAGGTATACGTTTACGGACAGAATTAGACTTGGAGATGCACGGTAGCGTGTGAAGTTATTGAGGATTACCCTATCCGCACCTTCAATCTAATATACCCTTTTATGGATAGATTTAAACTTGGCCTGATACAGCAGAAACCACTGATTTAGGGAATTACTAAGTTGGGAATTGTATTTCAACCCAGAACAAAAACTGTGCTTTGGCAGACACTAAATAAATTGACCAGCCACAGCAGTAACCACAGATTTAGCTGAATATAAATTGTAGGCCTAGTATTTAGGCGCTGGGTGACAGGTATACGTTTACGGACAGAATTAGACTTGGAGATGCACGGTAGCGTTTGAAGTTATTGAGAATGACCCTATCAGCAGCTTCAATGTAATATACCCTTTTATGGATAGATTTAAACTTGGCCTGCTACAGCAGAAACCACTGATTTAGGGAATTGCTAATTTGGGAATTGTATTTCAACCCAGAAAAAAATATATCCTTTGCCAGACAGCAGACAGTATTACAATTGGCTAGCCACAGCTGAAACACCAGATTTAGGGTACTGCTATTTTGGCAATTATATTTCACCCCTCAATAAAATAAGCAAGCACAGCCAAGCCCCTGATGTAGGATATAGCAAAAAAAACAACACACTATTGATGGTTAAATGGACTTGGTGGCAGCTTGTGCTGGCTCACCACAAGAGACAAATGGCCGCCGATCACCCCAGAAAAAAGTGACAGAAAAACGCTCTGGGCAGCCTTAAAACAGTGAGCAATTGAATAGCAGAGGTTGTATGATACACAGCTGTATATCGATCACTTCAGTAAATAAATCACTGCTTAATCTCGCCCTAACAGCAGCAGCTGCATCCTCTCCCTACACTAGTAACAGCAGAGTGACGTGCGGCGCTACGTGACTCCAGCTTAAATAGAGGCTGGGTCACATGCTGCACTGGCCAATCACAGCCATGCCAATAGTAGGCATGGCTGTGATGGCCTCTTGGGGCAAGTAGTATGACGCTTGTTGATTGGCTGCTTTGCAGCCTTTCAAAAAGCGCCAAGAAAGCGCCGAACACCGAACCCGAACTTTTACGAAAATGTTCGGGTTCGGGTCCGTGTCACGAACACCCCAAAATTCGGTACGAACCCGAACTATACAGTTCGGGTTCGCTCATCCCTAGTCATGAGGTAAACTACCCCTGCTGATTTGCAATTTATAAATGATCTGATGTAGTAGAGCCTATCAGTAGTGCTCCCAGAGAAGGATTTACCCCCTTTGTATGTATCTGCAAAATTGACATGATCCACATGGGAAAGTTCCTGTCAAGGTGCTTTGTAGCCAGGTCTGTTGGTCAGGGCTTTGGTAAAAGCTGTGGACAAGACAGTCCCGTAGGTTCCGACTGCTGTGATACGTAATCGCAGGTCTTGTTGGAATTAGGCTGCCAATGTCAGGATCAGATAGTAAAATATCCCAATGTTCTGACAGTATGTTTATCATAAGTTCCAATAATCCTGAGTGCATTCTCTTGTTGTTCCCTGCTTTTCAGACAGAGTAGCTTAAAGGGAGCCTGTCACCGGGATTTTGTGTATAGAGCTGAGGACATGGGTTGCTAGATGGCCGCTAGCACATCCGCAATACCCAGTCCCCATAGCTCTGTGTGCTTTTATTGTGTAAAAAAATGATTTGATACATATGCTAATTAACCTGAGATGAGTCCTGTTCCTGACTTACACAATAAAAGCACAGAGAGCTATGGGGACTGGATATTGCAGATGTACTAGCGGCCATCTAGCAGCCCATGTCCTCAGCTCTATACACAAAATCCCGGTGAAAGGTTCCCTTTAAAGTGAACCTGTCACCATGAGAATGCAATGTAAGCTACAGACAGCACGTTATAGAGCAGGAGCAGCTGAACAGATTGGTCTATAGTTTTATGGGAAAAGATTAAAGTCAAGTATGTAACTTATAAATTTAAATTTCTGCTCATTCTGGGCACCAAAGTAAAGGAGGTGGTCCTATCAGTCCTTTATGACTGTGCATATAGAAGTAGCTGTTAAAGAGGACCTTTCACTAGTTTAAAAACTAAAAACTAACTATATCAGTGGGCAGAGCGACGCCCAGGGGTCCCCCTGCACTTACTAGTATGTCTGGGCGCCGCTCCGTTCGCCCGGTATAGGCTCCGGTGTCTGCGCTCCCTCTGTTGTACTGGGCGGAGTTTTTGTATTAGGGTTGTCCCTTGCTGCAGCGTTGGCCAATCGTAGCGCACAGCTCATAGCCTGGGAGTCCCAGTACAACAGAGGGAGCGCAGACACCGGAGCCTATACCGGGCGAACGGAGCGGTGCCCAGACATACTAGTAAGTGCAGGGGGACCCCTGGGCGCCGCTCTGCCCACTGATATAGTTAGTTTTTAGTTTTTAAACTAGTGAAAGGTCCTCTTTAATCACCCATAGGACCACCTCCTTGACTTCAAAGCCTAGAATCAGCAGGAATTTTAATGATTGAAATACAAGTTTTAATTAATCTTTTCCCATAAAACTATATCTCAATCTGCTCAGCTCCTCCTGTTCTCTAACATGCTTTCTGCAGCCCAGCCCAGATGTTTAAAAATGCAGGTTCTCTTTAAAGGGGTTCTCCGGCAATTAAGAAAATGAAAATACTTAAATATTACTTTATAAGAAATGTATTCCCAAATACCCTTCATTGGTTAGAGTGGCTAGTTTTGTCTACGGAGCAATCACTAGGAGAAATAAAATGGCCACCATCCTACCAGTACCAGAGGACAAGACAACACTGAGCTGAAGACCTGCCTCATCCTCCTGTCTGCTCTGTGGGAATGGAAATGATGAGGAGACATGAAGTACAGAGAGGAGGGTGGGGGTAATGAGCAGCAGCACTTGTATGCAGTCTTCATTACCACAGTCTGTCCTGTCCATCCTCTCTGTACTTCATGTCTCCTCATGAACTAAATTCCCCAGAGATTTAGCTAAAGTTATCAGCTGTATTCAGGATCATAATCACTGACAAGTAGAGCAGAGAGGAGGATGAGGCAGTTGTTTACCTCAGTGTTGTGAAGTAACTTGTTCTCCTGTGTGAGTAGGGCAGGTTTTGTGTGTACCGGTAGGACAGCAGCCATTTAGTTTCCCCTGATGATTGCTCCCCGACAAAACAAGCCATAATAAATAATGAGGTATTTGAATTTTTTTTTATTATAAAGTAATATTTAAGTATTTTCATTTTCTTAATTCCTGGGGAACCCCTTTAACCCCTTCTATCCCGGGCCAGTTTTCACCTTCCTGCCCAGGCCATTTTTTGCAAATCTGACATGTGTCACTTTATGTGGTAATAACTTTGGAACGCTTTTATTTATCCAAGCCATTCTGAGATTGTTTTTCTCGTGACACATTGTATTTCATGTTAATGGTAAATTTTAGTCTATATGTTTTACTTTTATTTATTAAAAAAAAATCAAAAAGTTAACAAAAATCTGAAAAAATTCACTGTTTTCTAAATTTGAATCTCTTTGCTTTTAAGACAGATAGTGATACCTCATAAAATATTCATTAACCGCCTCACGTCCGCCCATAGGATATAAACGTCCTATGGGTGGACGTCTATTTCTGACAGCACGTTTTAAAACGTCCTGTCAGAAATAGCAGCTGCACGCTAATCGTGCAGCTGCTGATCGGGTTGCCCGCTGTCAGTGACAGCAGGGCAACCCTAAGACAAGGCAGGGACAGTGCCCAGGTGTCCCTGCCTTCACGATCGCTGCAGACACAGCGCTCACCGAGCGCTGTGTCTGCAGAGCAGGAAGCGCTGTGCGCTTCCTGTTCCGGCCCGGCGGTCATGTGACCGCCGTGACCGGAGAGTGCAGGGGCTGTGTGAGGTCTCTCAGAGACCTCGATCAGCCCTGCTCTTAGGCTGTACAGCGCTGGATTGCTGCTGTACAGCCTCTCTAGGGGTGCATTTGTCCTGTAACTGGGGCTACTATGTCAGCCCCAGTTACAGGAGAAATCAACTGTGAAAAAAAAAAGAAAAAGTGAAGCAAATGTCCCCCAGAGGTCTTGTATGACCTTATGGGGGACGAAAAGTGTAAAAAAAAATAAAAAAAATAAAGGGTTGAAAAAATAAAATAAAGTTTCACATGTAAAAAAAAAAAAAGTTCCCAAGTTAGGAATAAAAAAAAAAATTAAAAATAAAATAAAATAGACATATTTAGTATTGCCGCGTCCGTAAAAACCAGCTCTATAAAAATATCACATGACCTAACCCCTCGTATGAACACCGTAAAAAATAAATAAAAAAAACTGTGTCAAAACAAGCAATTTTTGTCACCTTGCATCACAAAAGGTGCAACACCAAGTGATCAAAAACGCGTATGTCCCACAAAATGGTACCAATAAAACCGTCACCTCATCCCGCAAAAAATGAGCCCCTACATAAGAAAATCTCTCAAAAAATAAAAAAACTATAGCTCTTAGAACATGGAGACACTAAAACATCATTTTTTTGGTTTCAAAAATGCTATTATTGTGTTAAAGTGAAACAAATAAAAAAAAGTATACATATTAGGTATTGCCGCATCCGTAAAAACCAGCTCTATAAAAATATCACATGACCTAACCCCTCGGGTGAACACCGTAAAAAAAAAAAAAAAAAAAACTGTGTCAAAACAAGCAATTTTTGTCACCTTGCATCACATAGGGTGCAACACCAAGTGATCAAAAACGCGTATGTCCCACAAAATGGTACCAATAAAACCGTCACCTCATCCCGCAAAAAATGAGCCCCTACATAAGAAAATCTCTCAAAAAATAAAAAAACTATAGCTCTCAGAACATGGACACATTAAAACATAATTTTTTGGTTTCAAAAATGCTATTATTGTGTAAAACTTTAATAAATGAGAAAAAGTATACATATTAGGTATCGCCACGTCCGTAACAATCTGCTCTATAAAAATGTCACTTGACTGAACCCCTCAGGTGAACGCTGTAAAAATAAATAAATAGAAACTGTGCTAAAACAACCAATTTTTTGGTCACCTTGCCCCATAAAGTGTTATATTGAATGATCAAAAAATCATATGTACCCAAAAATAGTTCTAATAAAACTGGCACCTTATCCCCTAGTTTCCAAAATGGGGTCACTTCTTGGGAGTTTCTACTGTAAGGGTGCATCAGGGGGCTTCAAATGGGACATGGCATCTAAAAACCATGTGGAGTTCCTTTCCTTCTGCGCCCTGCCGTGTGCCCATACAGCAGTTTACGACCACATGTGGGGTGTTTCTGTAAACCGCAGAATCTGGGTAATAAATATTGAGTTTTGTTTGGCTGTTAACCATCGATGTGTTAGAGAAAAAAATTGATTAAAATGGAAAATCTGCCAAAAAAGTGAAATTTAAAAATTTGATCTCCATTTTCCTTTAATTCTTGTGGAACGCCTAAAGGGTTAACAAAGTTTGTAAAATCGGTTTTGAATACCTTGAGGGGTGTAGTTTCTACAATGGGGTCATTTATGGGGGTATCCACTATGTAGGCCCCACAAAGTGACTTCAGACCTGAACTGGTCCTTATAAAGTGGGTTTTGGCAATTTTCTTAAAAATTTGAAGAATTGCTTCTAAACTTCTAAGCCTTCTAACGTCCTAAAAAAATAAAATGACATTTCCAAAATGATGCCAACATAAAGTAGACATATGGGGAATGTTAAATAATAAATATTTTATGAGGTATCACTTTCTGTTTTAAAAGCAGAGAAATTGAAATTTAGAAAATTGCGAATTTTTCAAATTTTTGGGTAAATTTGGGATTTTTTCATAAATAAAGGTGAAATATTTTGACTCAAATTTATGACTATCATGAAGTACAATGTGTCACGAGAAAACAATCTCTGAATGACTTGGATAAATAAAGGCGTTCCAAAGTTATTACCACATAAAGTGAGATATGTCAGTTTTGCAAAATTTGGCCTGGTCAGGAAGGGGGCAAAGGGCCCAGATGGGAAGTGGTTAATTAACATTACCTATATGTCTACTTTATGTTGGCATAATTTTGGTAATGTAATTGAATTTTTTTTAGGACGTTAGAAGGTTTAGAATTTTAGAAGCAATTTAAGCATTTTCATTTTCTTAATTCCAGGAGAACCCCTTTAACCCCTTCTATCCCGAGCCAGTTTTCACCTTCCTGCCCAGGCCATTTTTTCCAAATCTGACATGTGTCACTTTATGTGGTAATAACTTTGGAACGCTTTTATTTATCCAAGCAATTGTACTTCATGACAGGCATAAATTTGAGTCAATATATTTCACCTTTATTTATAAAAATAAAATCGCAAATTTACCAAAGATTTAGAAAAATTAGCAATTTTCAAAATTTCTATTTCTCTGCTTTTAAAACAGAAAGTGATACCTCATAAAATATTTATTACTTAACATTCTTCATATGTCTACTTTATGTTTGCATCATTTTGTAAATGTTATTTAATTTTTTAGGGACGTTAGAAGGCTTGGAATTTTACGAACATTTCCAAAACCCACTTTTTAAGGACCAGTTCAGGTCTGAAGTCACTTTGTGGGGCTTACATAATAGAAACCCCCCATAAATGACCCCATTGTAGAAACTACACCCCTCAAAACTGATTTTACAAACTTTGTTAACCCTTTAGGTGTTCCACAAGAATTAAAGGAAAATGGAGATTAAATTTCCAAATTTCCCTTTTTTGGCAGATTTTCCATTTTAATCCATTTTTTTCTTTAACACATCAAGGATCAACAGCCAAATAAAACTCAACATTTATTACCCTGATTCTGAGTTTTACAAAAAAACACCCCACATGTGGTCGTAAACTGATGTAAGGTCGCACGGCCGGGTGCAGAAGGAAAGGACTGCCGCATGGTTTTTGGAAGGCAGATTTTGCTGGACTGGTTTTTAGACACCATGTCCAATTTGAAGCCCCCCTGATGCACCCCTACAGTAGAAACTCCCAAAAGTGTCCTGACTTTGGAAGCTAGGGGATAAGGTGACAGTTTTATTGGTACTATTTTCGGGTACATATGATTTTTAGTTGCTCTATATTATGTTTTTTTGAGTCAAGGTAACAAAAAAATTGCTGTTTTGGCACTGTTTTTATTTTTTACAACGTTCATCTGACAGGTTAGATCATGCACTATATTTATAGAGCAGGTTGTTACGGACGCGGTGATATCAAATATGTCTACTTTCTTTGTTTGTTTGTTTCAGTTTTACATAATAAAGCATTTTTGAAAAAAATATATGTTTTTGTGTCTCCATATTCTGAACGCCATATTTTTTTTCTTTTTCATTTTTTGCAGGAAGAGTTGACATTTTTATTGGTACCATTTTTGGGTACATATGACTTTTTGATCATTCATTATTACACTTTATGAGGCAAGGTGACCAAAAAATTGGTTGTTTTGGCACAGTTTTAATTTATTTATTTTTACAGCGTTCACCTGAGGGGTTATGTCATGTGATATTTTTATAGAGCAGGTCGTTATGGATGTGGCAATACCTAATATGTATAATTTTTTAAATTTATTTAAGTTTTACACAATAATAGCATTTAAAAAAAAAAAAAAAAGATGTTTTAGTGTCTCCATAGTGTGAGAGCCATAGTTTTTTATTTTTTGACTGATTGTCTTAGGTAAGTGCTCATTTTTTGCGGGATGAGATAACGGTTTTATTGGTTCTATTTTGGGGGGCATACGCCTTTTTTATCGCTTGTGTCACGAGGGTATCAAGAGCCACGTCTGACTCCATTATACCCGGGGTCAGGAAGTCGCAGCGGGTGGCTGCGCGCTCTATATCTAAAGATCACGTTGTTTCTTAGTGATTGTTTTCTGTGTTTGCCTTGCTATCCTTTTTGTCTCAATCAGGGATCCGTAGCTTCTCCTCCTCAGCTGTTTCTTGTCTGCCACTCCCAACCTCCTTATATTCTCCCCTCACACTTCTCTAGTTGCCAGTTATAGAGCTTCCTGCCTGGACATCTATACTGACCCACTGGAGTTGTGAATCCTGGTTGTCGTTCCAGAGTGCTACCCTCCGGATCCCTGTTGGGCTTCTTGTTGTCTCCTGTTGTCGCCCACCTGGGATTATATGTTGAGTTTGTATTGTCTGTCCTTCCCTTGGTGTTTTCCTTTAGAGCTAGTGGTGCGGACTAGTGTTCCCACCGCCCTGTTCACTATCTAGGGCTCAGCTTAGGGAAAGCCAGGGCTTTAGGCACGTGATCGGCGTACGGGTGAGGAACCCGTCTAGGGACGTCAGGGCAGCCAGGTGCCAGCCGCTAGGTGAGTCAGGGGTCACCACCTTCCCTCTCACTTGGGCAGGACCTTCCTTGTTCCCTCCCTCTGTGTCACGTATGTGATAGTCACGCCGACCGTGATAGCTTGGTGTTTGAAATTTTTGTGATGCAAGGTGACAAAAAATGGCTTTTTTTGGCACAGTTTTTATTTTTTTACTGTGTTCACCTGAGGGGTTAAGTCATGTGATATTTTTATAAAGCTGGTTGTTATGGACGCGGCGATACCTAATATGTATACTTTTTTTATTTTTCACTTTAACACAATAATTGCATTTTTGAAACCCAAAGAAATATGTTTTAGTGTCTCTATGTTCTGAGAGCTATAGTTTTTAATTTTTTGGGCGATTGTCTTATGTAGGGGCTCTTTATTTACGAGATGAGGTGACGGTTTTATTGGTACCATTTTGGGGGAAAATTTTAGCCTTTTTGATCCCTTGGTGTTGCACTTTTTGTGATGAAAGGTGCCAAATTTCTTTTTTTTAAACAGTTTTTATTTTATTTATTTTACAGTGCTTATCGGATGGGGTGGATCATGTGATAAATTTATAGAGCCAGTCGTTACGGACGGGGCAATACCTAATATATGTGTGTGTCTTCTTTTTTTTTTCCATAAAATCAGGGGAAAGGGGTGTTTTTTTCTTTTATTACTTGAAACATTTTTTTTAATTAAAAAACTCTTTTTTGACTTTTTTCTTTAGTAATACACTAACAGGATGCCTAGGAGACCCTGAGGCTGGATCTCCTGGGCACCCGTAGAAGAAAGGTCCCGATGCCGTGCAAGGCATTGAGCAGCCTCTGCACGGCATCGGGCCGCCTTTCACCCATCAGGTCCCCACCACAGCAGCGCGGGGACCCGATGGGCTCCCTCACCTGCCGCAAATCCCTTCTAGAAGGGGTTAATCCGCTGGCATCGGCTTGTACAGCGATTCTGGCGGATACAGCAGGGGCCTGGCTATCAGGGACTGCTGGGCCACTGCAGTGATCGGGTGCGCACTGCTCCAGTGCCCACTCGATCACCATGGCGTAATAGTAGATCAAAATGCGGGAACGCACCTACCGCCATGATGTACTAATACGTCATATGTCGGGAAGGGGTTAAATAACTTAATCTGCATAGCCTTGAGGAAAGAAGGGAAAGCAGCAGCATGACAGAAACCTTTAAGTATGTTAAAGATATAAATGAGGTTCAGGAGGGAAGTGTTTTAACCACCTCAGCTCCCCTAGCTTAAACCCCCTTAATGACCAGACCACTTTTTACAATTCTGCACTACACTAGTTTCACGGTTTATTGCTCGGTCATACAACTTACCACCCAAATAAATTTTACCTCCTTTTCTTCTCACAAATACAGCTTTCTTTTGGTGGTATTTGATTGCTGCTAAGATTTTTCGTTTTTCCGATATTAATCAAAATAGGCCGCAATTTTCTCAAACAAAGTGTATTTTTAACTTTCTCTGGTTAAATTGTTCAAATATAATTACATTTCTATACAAGTTTGTGTCAGAATTTATTGTGCTAAATGTCTTTGATAAAAAAAAAATCCAATAAGTATATATTTATTGGTTTGCGCAAAAGTTATAGCATTTTCAAACTATGGTACAAAAATGTGAATTTCCGCATTTTGAAGCAGCTCTGATTTTCTGAGCACCTGTCATGTTTCTTGAGGTGCTAGAATGCCAGGATAGTATAAATACTACCAAATGACCCCATTTTAGAAAGAAGACACCCCAAAGTATTCGCGGAGGGGCATGGTGAGTTCATGTATGGTTTAATTTTTTTTCACAAGTTAGCGGAAAATGACACTTTCTGAGAAAAAAAATTAATTATAAAGTTTCCATTTCTGATAACTTCTGGCAAAAAAAAATATAATCTCCCACGGACTCACTATGCCCCTCAGTGAATACCTTGGGGTGTCTATTTTCCGAAATGGGGTCATTTGTGGGGTGTATTTACTGTTCTGGCATTTTGGGCGGGGCTAAATTGTGAGCAACCCTGTAAAGCCTAAAGGTACTCGTTGGACTTTCGGCCCCTTTACGCACCTAGGCTGCAAAAAAGTGTCACACATGTGGTATCACCGTACTCAGGAGAAGTAGGGCAATGTGTTTTGGGGTGTATTTTTTACATATACCCATGCTGGGTGAGAGAAATATCTCTGTAAATGACAACTTTTCCCATTTCTTTTATACAAAGTTGTCAATTTACAGAGATATTTCTCTCGCCCAGCATGGGTATATGTATATGTATATGTAAAAAGACACCCCAAAACACATTGCCCTACTTCTCCTGAGTACGGCGATACCACATGTGTGACACTTTTTTGCAGCCAAGATGCGCAAAGGGGCCCAAATTCCAATGAGTACTTTTAGGATTTCATAGGGCATTTTTTACGCATTTGGATTCCAAACTACTTCTCACGCTTTAGGGCCCCTAAAATGCCAGGGCAGTATAAATACCCCACAAGTGACCCCATTTTGGAAAGAAGACACCCCAAGGTATTCCGTGAGGGGCATGGCGAGTTCCTAGAATATTTATTTTTTTGGCACAAGTTTTTCTCTTACAAAGTCTCATATTCCACTAACTTGTGACAAAAAATAAAATTTTACATGAACTCACCATACCCCTCACAAAATACCTTGGGGTGTCTTCTTTCCAAAATGGGGTCACTTGTGGGGTATTTATACTGCCCTGGCATTTTAGGGGCCCTAAAGCGTGAGAAGTAGTTTGGAATCCAAATGCGTAAAAAATGTCCTGTGAAGTCCTAAAAGTACTCATTGGAATTTGGGCCCCTTTGCGCACTTAGGCTGCAAAAAAGTGTCACACATGTGGTATCGCCGTACTCAGGAGAAGTAGGGCAATGTGTTTTGGGGTGTATTTTTACATATACCCATGCTGGGTGAGAGAAATATCTCTGTAAATGACAACTTTTCCCATTTTTTTTATACAAAGTTGTCAATTTTTCAGAGATATTTCTCTCACCCAGCATGGGTATATGTAAAAAGTTACCCCAAAACCAAGCCAAGATGCCAAGCCAAAGGGGCCGAAAGTCCAACGAATACCTTTTAGGAGGGCATTTTTAGGCATTTGGATTCCAGACTTCTTCTCATGCTTTAGGGCCCCTAAAATTCCAGGGCAGTATAAATACCCCACATGTGACCCCATTTTGGAAAGAAGACACCCCAAGGTATTCCATGAGTTCATAGATGATTTTTTTTTTTTTTGCTCAAGTTAACAGAAATTGATTTTTTTTTTCTCCCTTTCCGCTAACTTGTGACAAAAAGTTCAATCTTTCATGGACTCAATATGCCCCTCAGCGAATACCTTGGGGTGTCTTCTTTCCAAAATGGGGTCATTTGTGGGGTGTTTGAACTGCCCTGCCATTAGAGGGTCTCCGCAATCATTACATGTATGTCCAGCATTAGGAGTTTCTGCTATTCTCCTTAGGCCTCATGCACACGACCGTTGTTTGGGTCCGCATCAGAGCCGCTGTTTTGGAGGCTCGGATTCAGACCTATTAATGTCAGTGGGGCCGCAAAAGATGCGGACAGCACTCCGTGTGCTGTCCGCATCCGTGGATCCGTTCCGCGGCCCCGAAAAAAAAATGCTTTGCGGACAAGAATAGGCATTTATATTGCCGACGCCCGTTCCATTCCGCAAATTGCGGAAGTAAACACAGGTGCCTTCCGTTTTTTGCGCATTCGCGGTTTGCGGACCGCAAAAAACGGCACGGTCGTGTGCATGAGGCCTTATATTCAGCATACGGGTAATGAGATTTTTTTTTTCCGTTCAGCCTCTGGGCTGAAAGAAAAAATGAACGGCACAGATTTCTTCATTCGCATCGATCAATGCGATCGCTAATAAAGATCCAAAAAGCTCAAAAGTGATCTTCATAGCGCCGCAGCGATTTTACGGTGTTTTTGCAGTGATCAGAAAAAAAATATTTCTGTCACTGCGGTGGGGCGGACTGAACGCAAGTGTGCGCACAAGATCAGGCCTGATCGGGCGAACACTGCGTTTTTTGTAGAGCCTAAGGGGACCCTAATGTACTGATATAGATCTGATTGCGATCAGTCTTGATCACTTACAGATACTATATAGTACTAGTGCTGATTAGCGACAGCGATGACGCTAATCAGCGACTAATCAGTGACAGCGGTGCGGTGGGCGCTAACTACCTAACAAGTGGCTAACTAACTGGCGGTGATAAGGGACCCTTAGACCCCATTCACACGTCCGCAATTCCGTTCCGCATTTTGCGGAACGGAATTGCGGACCCATTCATTTCTATGGGGACAGACTTTGTCCCGCTCGGATCTGGAATTGCGGATCTGCACTTCCGTTCCGCAAAAATATAGAACACGTCCTATTCTTGTCCGCAATTGCGGACAAGAAAAGGCATTTTCTATGTATAAAGTTTGGATAGGGGGTCACTTAATATTAGGCAAACACACAGTAAATAGGTACCCACATGAATTTTATAGGCTTAAAAATAAACACACTACAATATTACATATAAAACATCTCATAAAAACAATTAAAAATATACCGCAAATAGTCAAATACACTGGAAATACGTCCCTGGGAGGGGCTATTTTTCAATAGCACTAGCACCCTTGGAATGGCTGTATGGCCGTAGCTGTTAAATGCTAACTCCAAGCATCATAGTCCTGAGACTGTTATGGTTGTAAGTTCCACATTAATTGAGGAGTTGTTAGTATATCCACATTGCAGCACTACTTAGATTTGTAATTATGCAGGGTACTTTACCGCTCCTATGATCGGTCCGATTGTACACCAAGGTTTCCAAGGGTAATGCTCTGTTGTGAGCTGCAAGGACCTTTAGGCAAAGTCTATATATGAAGTTCCCCACGCTCCTGGATATGTAGTAGCGGTGCTGCTTGATATCACCGCTCTGACCTTCCAGGACCTGTGTGGAGTCCCACGTGGTTTGCTGGACAGGTCAGGTGAGCTGTAATTCCAGGCGGGGTTTTCAAATCTCTTTGGTGCAGACAGTTTGAAGCTTTCAATCCAAGTGTAGATAATTCTTCTTAGCAATCCCTCACTGTCATACCAAACGCGTTTCGGGGTGAAGAGACCCCTTCCTCTCTGGCAGGGGGGGTGTAGTGTGGTGCTTGGTGCTACTTACAGAGCTGCCTGTGTCCTCTGGTGGTCGATCCAAGCAAAAGAGACCACCAGAGGACCAGGTAGCAGGTATATCAGACGCTGTTAACAAAACAGCGTCTAATATACCTTTCTGATGTTAAAAAAAAATCGCATCTACAGCCTGCCAGCGAATGATCGCCGCTGGCAGGCTGTAGATCAACTTGTTTACCTCGCGATCCTGTGAGCGCTCGTTCACAGGAAATCTCACGTCTCGCGAGATGACACGCCGATGCATCAAGGAGGAATAACCCGGCCGCCCGCAGGACGCATCCCTGCGTTAGGCGGTCGGGAGGTGGTTAAATAAAAAAAAATAAAAAACTCAACACAAGACTATGTGGGCTCAATCTAAAATACGTTGGGGGGGGGGGGGTGATCAGAAACAATGTCAGGAAATATTTTTACACCAAAAGAGTAGTTCGGGCTTGGAACAAACTACCAGCAGATGTGGTTTGGAAATCCACAGTAAGTGAATTTAAGCATGTCTGGGATAAACACATCTATCCTAAGATAAATAATAATGTAAGGGGAGACTAGATAGACCATGATGTTGTAATAGAACATTTTTAAGCAGACATGTGCCATATACCACTGAGGCTAATGATTGACAGCAGCATGTCAGGGTTATACAGCCATGTTAACACTGCAGCACCAGCGCTGCGGCGGTGGGTGAAATAGGGTATAGAATATGTGTTCTTTTATTACGTTATAAACATTCCAGCCACGTTGATCTCCTTTTCCAAGTGTCCTGAGAAGAATGTTCTTCCAAATTACTTAAAGTATAACTGTCATATTTTTTTTGGGGGGGAGTATTGGATTGTGATGATTAATATCACGTTGGTGGCCCTATTTAAACTTTTCACTGTGTATTCAATTACCCCTTAATTCCACATTTTTGTTCCCTGTACTGCCTACTTTTACCTGTGCTTAAAACAGGGTTGCTAGGCATGGTCCGTCTACTGTATCTGTTGATAGACTGAGCACACTGCGTGCAAGGTCACATTACTGACAGCCAGGGATTGTAAGTAAATGATTAAAGCCAGGTCCTCCCCAGCAGCTGATAACAGTGCCTGGGCTGTGTGCACTTCTCCCTGCGCTTGGCAGACGCTCCCTCACTCAGCAGAGCTGGACAATGCAGAGTTGGAGCAGCGCACAACAGGGAAGGGAGATCTGCCATCTGCTCAGTGTACAAATGAAAGCAACATGTGGTAAGAGGACCCCTTTGTGCTGCAGGAGATTAACCCTTTAGGGGGGAGGGCTCTGGTTACTGACACTTTTGGGGGGCTATTGTTACTGGCTAGTGAAGGCAGGGGGGATTAGCCTCAGGGTGAGGGCAGTGGCGGCCATCTTAACTGAATAGTGAAATTGCAGTTTTATGCAGACTGGTTGCTAAGGGCTGAAGCTTATTGAATATGGGGTAAGTCAGTCTAATAGTAACTGATTCTGGAATATCATGTTATTAGTACCGTATTTTCCGGCGTATAAGACGACTTTCTAACACTAAAAATTATTTTCAAAAGTCGGGGGTCGTCTTATACGCCGGGTATACTCAGATCCGATGGTATATTCTAACCCCCAGGCGTTCCCATGGTGACGGGGACGCTTGCCTGGGGGTTAGAATATACAGGGCCCCGCCGCTCACAGGAGTATACATTTATTAACAGTAACATAGTAACATAGTACATAAAACCGAAAAAAGACATTTGTCCATCCAGTTCGGCCTGTCATCCTGCAAGTTGATCCAGAGGAAGGCAAAAAAACCCTGTGAGGTAGAAGCCAATTTTCCTCACTTTAGGGGAATAAAAAATTCCTTCCCGACTCCAATCAGGCAATCAGAATAACTCCCTGGATCAACGACCCCTCTCTAGTAGCTATAGCCTGTAATATTATTACACTCCAGAAATACATCCAGGCCCCTCTTGAATTCCTTTATTGTACTCACCATCACCACCTCCTCAGTCAGAGAGTTCCATAGTCTCACTGCTCTTACCGTGTACAAACCTTCTTTCCTCCAAACGCAGAGGATGTCCCCTCGTCACAGTCACAGTCCTGGGGATAAATAGATGATGGGATAGATCTCTGTACTGCCCCCTGATATATTTATACATAGTAATTAGATCTCCCCTCAGTCGTCTTTTTTCTAACGTGAATAACCCTAATTTTGATAATCTTTCAGGGTACTGTAGTTGCCCCATTCCAGTTATTACTTTAGTTGCCCTCCTCTGGACCCTCTCCAGCTCTGCTATGTCTGCCTTGTTTACAGGAGCCCAGAACTGTACACAGTACTCCATGTGTGGTCTGACCAGTGATTTGTAAAGTAGTAGGAATATGTTCTCATCACGGGCATCTATGCCCCTTTTGATGCAACCCATTATCTTATTGGCCTTGGCAGCAGCTGCCTGACACTGGTTTTTGCAGCTTAGTTTGCTGTTTATTAAAATTCCTAGATCCTTTTCCATGTCAGTGTTACCGAGTGTTTTACCATTTAGTATGTATGGGTGACTTGCATTATTCCTTCCCATGTGCATAACTTTACATTTGTCAGTGTTAAACCTCATCTGCCACTTATCTGCCCAAGCCTCCAATCTATCCAGATCCCTCTGTAGTAGTATACTTTCCTCTTCAGTGTTAATTACTTTACATAGTTTAGTGTCATCTGCGAAAATTGATATTTTACTTTGCAAGCCTTCTACAAGATCAATAATAAATATATTGAAGAGAATAGGGCCCAATACTGACCCCTGAGGTACTCCACTAGTGACAGTGACCCAATCTGAGTGTGTACCGTTAATAACCACCCTCTGTTTTCTATCATTGAGCCAGTTACTTACCCACATACAGACGTTTTCTCCCAGTCCAAGCATTCTCATTTATATACTAACCTTTTATGCGGTACAGTGTCAAATGCTTTGGAGAAGTCCAGATACACGACATCCATTGATTCGCCGCTGTCAAGTCTAGAACTTACCTCCTCATAGAAACTGATTAAATTAGTTTGACATGACCGATCCCTCACGAAGCCATGCTGATATGGCGTTATTTGCTTATTTCCGTTAAGATGCTCTAACATAGCATCTCTCAGAAAACCTTCAAACAGTTTACCCACAACAGATGTTAAACTTACCGGCCTATAGTTTCCAGGCTCTGTTTTTGGACCCTTTTTGAATATTGGCACCACATTTGCCATGCGCCAATCCTGTGGGACATTCCCTGTCAGTACAGAGTCCTCAAATATCAGAAATAAGGGTCTGGCTATGACATTACTTAATTCCCTTAGGATACGGGGGTGTATGCCATCCGGTCCTGGCGATTTGTCTATTTTGATATTTTTAAGTCGCTGTTGTACTTCTTCCTGGGTCAGACAGGATACTTTTAATGGCAAATTTATTTCAACATTCAGCATTTCACCTGACAGTTTATTTTCCTCAGTGAATACATTGGAGAAAAAAATATTTAACAGCTTTGCTTTCTCCTCGTCGCTCTCTGCGACTCCCCCCTCATTACTATTTAAAGGGCCGACACCTTCAGATTTATACTTTTTAAGATTTATATAATTGAAGAACATTTTAGGGTTAGTTTTACTCTCTTTGGCAATTAATCTCTCGGTCTCTAGTTTGGCCGCTTTTATTTGTTTTTTACATGTTCTGTTTTTTTCCTTATAGTTTTTCAGTGCTACCCTCCTGTTTTAGTGTTTTATATGCTTTCTTTTTGTCATTTATTGCTTTCTTTACAGTTCTGTTTATCCACATTGGTTTCTTTTTGTTCCTTAACCTTTTATTCCCATACGGTATGTACCTCTCACAATGAGATTTTAGGATGTTTTTAAAGATATCCCATTTTTTGGCTGTATTTTTATTTTTGAGGACTTTGTCCCAGTTAGTTAGGCCTATGGCCTCTCTTAGTTGGCTAAATTTAGCTTTTTTGAAGTTTGGTATTTTTGTTCCTCCCTGTAGAAACGCTCTTTTGAATGATAATTGGAAGGTTATTACTTTATGGTCACTATTTCCCAGGTGTCCCCCAACTTGCACGTCTGTTGTTCTGTCAGGTCTATTGGTTAATATTAAGTCCAGTATGGCCGTCCCTCTAGTCGGATCCTGAACCAGTTGGGAGAGATAATTGTCTTTGGTTATTGCCAAGAATCTGTTTCCTTTATGAGATATACAAGTTTCAGTTTCCCAGTCTATATCTGGGTAGTTGAAGTCCCCCATAATAACCACCTCATTATGATTTGCCGCCTTGTCTATCTCGTTTAGTAGTAGATTTTCTGTGGACTCTGGTATATTAGGTGGTTTATAGTAGACTCCTATTAGTAATTTATTGTTGTTTTTAGCTCCATGTATCTCTACCCATAGTGACTCCACATGTTCATGTCCCTCACTTATATCTTCACGGAGTGTGGGCTTTAGACAAGACTTTACATAAAGGCAGACCCCTCCACCTCTCCGGTTTTGACGATCCTTTCTGAACAGACTGTAACCTTGTACATTAACTGCCCAGTCATAGCCATCATCCAGCCATGTCTCAGTTATTCCCACTATGTCATAGTCCTCCTCACACATCACTAATTCCAGTTCACCAGTTTTATTAGTCAGGCTTCTGGCATTAGTATACATACATTTGAGAGGTTTATGTATATTTTTTACCCTACACCTTTCCTTCTGAACTGTTCTAGTCCCTCCTTCCATTCCTCCCCCAGTCCCACTACCTTGCCCCCGGTCTCTATCTGCACTATCTTCCCCTTCTATAGTGTAATTACCCTCCCCCCAGTCCCTAGTTTAAACACTCCTCCAACCTTCTAGCCATCTTCTTCCCCAACACAGCTGCCCCTTCCCTATTGAGGTGCAGCCCGTCCCTACGATAGAGCCTGTAGCCGACAGAGAAGTCGGCCCAGTTCTCCAGGAACCCAAACCCCTCCATCCTACACCAGTTCTTGAGCCACTTGTTAATTTCACTAATCTCCCGCTGCCTTTCTTGTGTGGCCCGTGGTACCGGTAGTATTTCGGAAAATACTACCTTTGAGGTCCTTGCCCTAAGCTTTTGACCTAAATCCCTGAAATCATTTTTAAGGACTCTCCACCTACCCCTAACTTTGTCATTGGTTCCGATATGGACCATGACCGCTGGATCTTCTCCAGCCCCTCCCAGTAATCTGTCAACCCGATCCGCGATATGTCGAACTCTAGCGCCAGGAAGACAGCACACTGTTCGGCGATCACGGTCTTTGTGACAGATTTCCCTATCTGTTCCCCTAATAATTGAGTCTCCCACTACCAGCACCTGTCTTGCCTGCCCTGCTCTCCTGGTCCCCTGCTTACCGGAGCTGACATTCCCCTGACTGGCAGAGGAAGTGTCCGGCTGCGGCAGTGCCGTCCCTGGACTGATATCCCCCTCATCTGCCAAACGTGCAAACTTGTTGGGGTGTGTCAGATCAGGGCTAGCCTCCCTGGCACTCTTCCCTCTACCCCGCTTTCTAACTGTTACCCAGCTAGCTACCTCACTTTCCTCAGCCTCCTCTCTGTCACCCTCCCCCTCATCTACCCCAAAGAGTGCTTGCTCGGTGAGAAGCAAACTTTTTAGCAAATTGTCAATGCCTCTCAGTGTTGCAACTTGCCCATTTAGAGACTCGATTAGCGATTCCAAACGGGTAATTTGCTCACATCTTGAACAAAGATATACACCCTCGAACGGCTGTTCTAGGACTGCATACATCATGCAAGATGTGCACTGGACTGCGTTGTCAATTGTGCAACACATACTAAATGGGGATTACACCACAAAAGCAAAAAATACAATACAATGTAGTAATAAGATACAGGCTAATTGCAGTCCCCCACTGAAGACCCTGAATCTAAAGTCACTTAATCTTAAGTCACACTTTAAATGAGCGCTCATGTCTTTACTAGGGTACCTTACTCTCAGCTCCGCTAACAGGCAGTGCGGGCGGCGCTCACTCACTGACGTCACGTGCCTGCTCCCCCCACTAGGTGGCGCAGGCGCGTGACGTCAGTGAGTGAGCGCCGCCCGCACTGCCTATTACCAGAGCTGAGAGTAAGGTACCCTAGTAAAGACATGAGCGCTCATTTAAAGTTAAAGTTACAGATTACAGTTAATAAATGTATACTCCTCTGAGCGTCGGGGAGGGGGATCTGTGGATGGCACTGTCATGGGGGGGGGGGGAATCTGTGGATGGCACTGTTATGGGGAGGGAGATCTGTGGATGGCACTATTTGGAGGGGGGTCTGTGGATGGCACTGTTATGGGGAGGGGGATCTGTGGATGGCACTGTCATGGGGGGATCTGTGGATGACACTGTTATGGGGAGGGGGATCTGTGGATGGCACTGTCATGGGGGATCTGTGGATGGCACTGTTTAGGGGGGGATCTGTGGATGGCACTATTTGGAGGGGGATCTGTGAATGACACTGTCATGGGGTGGATCTGTGGATGACACATATAGCATAAGATGCTATATAGTGTCATCCATAGATCCCCCCATAGCAGTGTCATCCACTGATCCCCCTCCCCATAGCAGTGTCATCCACTGATCCCCCTCCCCATAACAGTGCCATCCACAGATCCCAGTCAGTTCCCTGGACTGGAGAAGATCGTCTTGAAGACAGGGAGGGCTGGGCATTCAGGGGTAATCTTATACGGCGAGTATAGCCCAAACCCTATATTTTAAATGGGAAAGTTGGGGGTCGTCTTATACGCCGGAAAATACGGTAACTACATATATGAAAATTGAAATTAGGGTCTAAATGTGACAGTTATCCTTTAAAGAAAATACCCCACTATCACATCCCACAGTACTCTTTAGGCCTCATGCACATGACCGTTGTTTTATTCCGCATCCGTTCCGCATTTTTTGCGGCTTAGATGCGGACCCATTCACTTCAATGGGGCCACAAAAGATGCGGACAGCACTCCGTATGCTATCCGCATCCGTTGCTCCGTTCCGTTGGCCGCAAAAAAAATATAACATGTCCTATTCTTGTCCGCAAAATACGGATTGCGGACCCATTGAAGTCAATGGGTCTGCATAAACAGCGGATGCACAACGGAAGCCATCCGCATGTCATCCGCATTTTTTGCGGATCCGTTGACACCTGTGTCCAAGGCTTTGAAGCTTTATTAAAAAAAAGAAAATTTAAATTGGACAGGAAGTTCAAAGGCAGTTTGCCAAGAGATAGGATTTGTAAAAGGAGAGATTGTGTGACACTTGATAAAATAATGCCCCGCTGGGATGTAGAAAAACTTATCCTCCTGGTCCAGGAGCGGCCAGTGCTGTGGGACACAAGGAGCAGCCTGTACAACGACCGCATTAAAAAGTACTGCTCATGGGAAGAAGTGGCAAGACTCTTGAGACCTTCTGAATGGGACCGAGCCAACCAGAGAGGTTGTGTGGATTTAGGTTAGTGCAATCGATGTCATTTTGTGTCTTGTCCTTGTGTTGTCCCTAATGATTGCCGTACTAGTAGCATAAGTTCAGATTTATGTCCCTTTTTTTGGACAGCGTTAAATCTGGTGTGGCCTGTGCATGTTTTGTCATAGTTTTCTGTCTTACAATTTCCTCATCACCCCAATGTTTTAATGCATGTCACAACCTTTGCTCCAGCACACAGTAGTAATGTCTGCACAGCCTGCGGCCTTTACGGTTTTGGACTTATGTGGCCCTGTTAGAATAGATCTGGCGACATCTGTCCCCTTCCCATAAAATATTATTGATAAAAGGGGTACCCCAAAGCTTTTAAAACTTCATTCAATTCTCTAACATTAGTATCCAGTGTTCCACATCAGTACCACCATGTACTGTCCGACATTGCCCTGTTGTGTATTTTGTGTTGTGTTTGCTGATCATGTCAGTTTTGAAATGCTGCTGATACTCACCCCTGCCTCGCCATGTTGGACAGGACATTGTTTTGCTGGTGTGTAGTTTGGGCAGGTGAGTTGACAGTGTTTATTAAACGACGAGCAGAGTAAATCCCTGCTAGACAATGTCAAAACGCATTAGCTGTATATACAGAGCTGACTCACACTGGGCCATGCATTTGCCATTTTTTTATTGTGGCCTGCCCATGGACCTGTGTGACCTGTCGGATGTGGCCTGTTATTGAGCGTTGCCCTACTGTACCATGTGCTGTGGATTCTCCCCTTTTAGCAGTCTTTGAAAGCTATGTGGTTATTTTCCTCTTTTGATGTTATTTTTTAAATTTATTGTTTTTGCAGGTTTAAAATTATTTTTATATTAGTAATGTTTTATGTTTTCACAGTAAAGAAAACAAAAACTCGATGGAACAGTTGCTGCGACCAGTTCCGTCGAGAACTGACGGAGATGGGCAGAAGTGGTGATGGGGCCCCACGAAAACGCCCCTACATGTACACCAAGCAGCTGTGTTTTCTGAAGCCAGTAATGGATTTGAGGCCGTAAGTTCATATATTAAAATAAATCATGTTAGACAGTCTATATTTTATATATGTCATTGGGCAATATGATAATATATTGAAGACCTTTCTTCCAGGTTTGGTCTGCAATATATGATGGCAATCGTATATTCATTAGATCATATCATGTGTGTAAAATAAGCCTTTACTGTTTTTCACATGCTATATTTTTATACTTATGGTTTTTAAGTGGTTTTCTGGATTTTGCCTCTTGTAATGTTGGTTTTCTACCCGCCTGTGGCAAAGGCCCCAAAATCACTTTTGTTCATGTATGCCAACCAATACGAAGCGCCCTCTCCCTTTTATATACATGACACCAATTTCAGAACTTGGTCAGCTCCGAAACGGGTCAACGTGTTTTCGTGTTGGACAGTTACAAACACCCTACTACCTCCAAAATGTTCAGTTGCTGTTTGCACACTGTCCTGATCAACAGTCCTACAATTGTGGATTTCTATAATGTTACCACAAAGGTTTTATTGCTAACATTCCTATTTACAACCCTTGAGCGATCTTGTGCATGCTCACCTTATTCTGGACTTGCAGCACTATGTTTTCCATACTAGGATTATATATTGTGTAAAAATGTTTTTTGAGAAGTCTAATATGTTTTTTCATATGTTTTCAACCTACAGTACTGTGGACAGTCTTAAAGATCCAGACATTTATAAATCACAGCAGTCCAATGGTGAAGGGGCAGAAACCCCAGCTGTGTTTTCCCCAGAACCCAGTCCTACACATCAACCCACAGAAGAACATGAGCAGCAGCCGGGGGAACCTGCAAGGCCTGCAGAAGTGTTCACAGAAGAAACCCAAAGGCCACAGACTCGGCGTAGGAGGGCTGCCCCTCAGGCTTCTTCTGGGCTAGTTACTAAAAAAATAATTGACAAGTCATTCAGTACCTAGCCCAGAAGAGGACTGAAGTGCGGGAGGAAACTATGATGAGGGGCCTGGCTCCTTTATTGCAGCGGGTCCCAGTTGAGAACCAGGCAACGTGCATGGCGTCCCTGACCCTGGTGTTAGAGATGTATGGCCACCCATACCAGGGGGACATAAATACTCTAATCTAATGGGTCAGGCGCCAAGTGGTGTTGTCACAAAATCCACAGCCCACCACCTTACCACCTCGGCCACCCACAGGCCAAGGACCATCTTGCCCACCCCCAAATGTATATCTGTCCCAAAACCAGAACCAGCCTTTGCCTCAACCCAATTATCCTGCCCCTTATCCAACAGGGGCCCAGGATCCAGGACATGCTCGTCCCGGACCCTCATATGCAGCAGGATCCTTCACCAGGGATCTTTTTGATATATAAATGTTAGATTCTTTGTTTATATTTATTTTTTGTGTAAAATTATGTCATACATGCCTTTTATGTATGTTTTTATTTTGTTTTTAATACTATTTTTCAAAGAAGTATTTGAAAACTCACTTGTCTTGTATTATTGATTATCCCACCAAAATACGTTAGCAGTTCTACACATTCATATCAAAAATCAAACGCGCACAATATATCCTTCAAGCAGTATAATTTTAATATAATCAACATACTTTTCAAACTATTAATTTGCAAATGAGGTATTAGAAGGTTTTGGGGTCCATAGTGCAAATTGATGAATGATGTTTTTCAAAAACACACTTGCCAAAGTCTGTTTGTTAATTCTCTGAACATTCAATTTGTAAATGGGCCAAAACCTCAGCCCGCAAGCCCACGTCGAGGGTCCTCATTATCTTGCGAGTCCCTACACTCAACTACACCATAATAAATTGACGAATCTATCTGTGAAAACAAAAAAAAAACGAACAATCCCAGAAGAAATCAAATCCCGCCACGAATAGCGTCCATCTGCCATGGCACAGACCCTCTGGGCTGGAAAAGAAATCTGCATAGAGTTCCCGAACTGCAACGCCTGCAGTCGCAGGTTGTCTATGCAGGGTCAGATCCAAACCCAAACCTGATGACGTTGTAAATTCATCCAGGTCAACAAAAGAGGAAGCCTCGTGAATCCTGGTGAAGTTGTGTGAAACAACACAAGCTTGACCACCAGGGTAGCATTCTCCAGATCCATCTGTATGGATGACAAAAACACCCTCCATTTGCCAGAGAGTATTCCAAAGGCACACTCAACATACCGGCGGGCACGAGTCAACCGGTAGTTGAAAATACACCTCCTGACATCCAAACCACGTTTTGGGAAGGGCCGCATAACATGGGGAGTTAATGCAAACCCTTCATCCACCACGATGACATATGGAGCCGGCGGACCTGCATATCCGGGCAGTCTTCTGGGCTCGGGCAGGGCAAGCTGGTTGGCACGAAGCCGCTCACCCATTCTAGAAGCACTAAAGATTCGAGCATCCGAAGTGCTTCCGTAGGCCCCAATATCAACCATTATAAACCGGTAGTTACTGTCAGCAGCAGCCATAAGCACTACCGAAAAATATTTGCTTATAATTGAAGAATCGGGACCCTGAGTGAGGAGGCTTCTTCACACGAATGTGCTTGCCAACCATTACCCCGATGCAGTTTGGAAACTGCGCAGAAATATTAAAGCCCCCAGCTATTCGAACCCAATCTGCCACCTTGGGCTGTGGCATCACTGTCTCTCGTAGTTGATGCCAGATGACATGGCAAGTGTGACGCACGATCTGAGAAATCGTTGAGGTTCCCAAAAGAAACTCAAAATGCAGGGATGGAAATGAGTTACCAGTAGAAAGGAATCTGTGGAAAAAGGTAAAAATACAAAAATGAATATATTTTCAAATACACCACTTTGCTCATTAAAAAAAAGATTCACAAACTTTACAAAAATAGGTGTGTGGCCCCGTATTACTGCAAGCTCGGTTACGACTACTATGGTCACGCAATTTCAATACACAATGTATGGACAACGCAGGATGCTGTGAGTACTCTATCAGCATGATGATGAAGGGCAAACCCAACACTACCTTTCATCTTTGCATGTTATTTGGCATGAAAAAAAATATAATAAAAGAACAACACAATGGCACATAGAAAGAAGGAACAAACAATGGTAACTTCAGCTTACATCAGCACATTGTCTTATATCACCCACTTTAAACAACATTTTACTAAGGACAGAAGGACATTAAAGTTAGCAATAAATAACACATTGCTTACCTCAGCGTGACAATGAGCCTTTCCTCAGGAGAAATGCTGTGCCTCATATTGGTGTCCATGAAGGTAAGGACAGTACGTAGAGACGACAGCAAGCAATCAAATGTAGGCACTGACATCCGACAGAATGCATAGAACTTCTCAGGATGCTGACGAAGATCAGTGTACAGTGTATGGAAGGGTCCTTTCCTGTACCGTTGGGAAACAATGGTATGGACCCAAAATCTCCTCCTTCTCCTCGGTTCCTCTTCCAACAGAACGGACTGCTGTCCAAATCACCGAGAAATAAGCCAGTGCAGGAGGACCTCATCAGAGTCATCTGCCATGGTGAATGCAAGACCCATACCACAAGAATACACCGTGAGCAAAGCCAAGGAATACAACGACACTCTGTACCCTGGAAACAAAGCCTATAAAATGGCCACCAAACACTAACATGACCAGCTTATATACAAACTGGATTCCAAAAAAGTTGGGACACTATACAAATCGTGAATAAAAACTGAATGCAATGATGTGGAGGTGCCAACTTCTAATATTTTATTCAGAATAGAACATAAATCACGGAACAAAAGTTTAAACTGAGAAAATGTACCATTTTAAGGGAAAAATATGTTGAATCAGAATTTCATGGTGTCAACAAATCCCGAAAAAGTTGGGACAAGGCCATTTTCACCACTGTGTGGCATCTCCCTTTCTTCTTACAACACTCAACAGACGTCTGGGGACCGAGGAGACCAGTTTCTCAAGTTTAGAAATAGGAATGCTCTCCCATTCTTGTCTAATACAGGCCTCTAACTGTTCAATCGTCTTGAGCCTTCTTTGTTGCACCTTCCTCTTTATGATGCGCCAAATGTTCTCTATAGGTGAAAGATCTGGACTGCAGACTGGCCATTTCAGTACCCGGATCCTTCTCCTACGCAGCCATGATGTTGTGATTGATGCAGAATGTGGTCTGGCATTATCTTGTTGAAAAATGCAGGGTCTTCCCTGAAAGAGATGACGTCTGGATGGGAGCATATGTTGTTCTAGAACCTGAATATATTTTTCTGCATTGATGGTGCCTTTCCAGACATGCAAGCTGCCCATGCCACACGCACTCATGCAACCCCATACCATCAGAGATGCAGGCTTCTGAACTGAGCGTTGATAACAACTTGGGTTGTCCTTGTCCTCTTTGGTCCGGATGACATGGCATCCCAGATTTCCAAAAAGAACTTTGAATCATGACTCGTCTGACCACAGAACAGTCTTCCATTTTGCCACACTCCATTTTAAATGATCCCTGGCCCAGTGAAAACGCCTGAGCTTGTGGATCTTGCTTAGAAATGGCTTCTTCTTTGCACTGTAGAGTTTCAGCTGGCAACGGCGGATGGCACGGTGGATTGTGTTCACTGACAATGGTTTCTGGAAGTATTCCTGAGCCCATTCTGTGATTTCCTTTACAGTAGCATTCCTGTTTGTGGTGCAGTGTCGTTTAAGGGCCCGGAGATCACGGGCATCCAGTATGGTTTTACAGCCTTGACCCTTACGCACAGAGATTGTTCCAGATTCTCTGAATCTTCGGATGATGTTATGCACAGTTGATGATTATAGATGCAAAGTCTTTGCAATTTTTCGCTGGGTAACACCTTTCTGATATTGCTCCACTATCTTTCTGCGCAACATTGTGGGAATTGGTGATCCTCTACCCATCTTGGCTTCTGAGAGACACTGCCACTCTGAGAAGCTCTTTTTATACCCAATCATGTTGCCAATTGACCTAATTAGTGTTAATTGGTCTTCCAGCTCTTCGTTATGCTCAAATTTACTTTTTCCAGCCTCTTATTGCTACTTGTCCCAACTTTTTGGGGATTTGTTGACACCGTGAAATTTTGAATCAACGTATTTTTCCTTTAAAATGATACATTTACTCGGATTAAACGTTTGATCTGTCATCTACGTTCTATTACAAATAAAATATTGACATTTGTCATCTCCACATCATTGCATTCATTTTTTATTCACAATTTGTTTAGTGTCCCAATTTTTTTGGATCCGGTTTGTACAACTTTCCTGGGTGGGGATAGAAGAAAATGAGTACCTGGAATTTTACTTTCCTTGAGTCTGAAGGCAGCACAGAATGGGTTAAATGTTGGCCTCATCAGTGTGTAGGACCGCCCACCTAGATTAATAATTAAATAATTAACTGATTAACATAGCTATAAATATATGACAGATGCAACTGCTCCTTGTATTGAAAAAATAGATTCACCCAGTTGCAGCAATTAACAATGACAAATTTATTAGGGAGGGTAAGCCTGTGCTGCCTTCGGACTCAAGGAAAGTAAAATTCCAGGTACTAATTTTCTTCTTTCCCTTATCGTCCTTGGCAGCACAGAATGGGATTTTTATAGATTCCAAAGGGGGGGGGGGGGGGGGTGATTTAGACCAGTACCGAATTCAGAACGCCTGTGCCAAAGGCTGAGCTCCTGGAGTTGATGTCCAGACGATAATGCTTTGCAAAGGTCAATGGAGTGGACCAAGAAGCTGAATTCTTGTATGGACATTTGAGCGTATTCTGCCCAGGAGGCTGCTGCAGATCTCGTGGAATGAGCCTTGATGGACAGGGATGGAGTCTCCCCCTCTAGCAAGTAGGTTTCAATGATCGTAGTTTTTATCCATCGGGCGAATCCTTGGATGGCGTTTGACCCTTTCTTGGTCCAGAATATATCAGGAAAAGATTCTCGCCTATTCGGAATTCCTCTGTTCTTCGCAAATAGGTTTCTACCGCTCTTTTGACATCAAGCGTATGTAACTGGTCTTGCTCTTCATTAGTCTGATTCGGAAAGAACACCGGAAGAAAAGTCTCCTTATTGATGTTTCTAGAGGAAGGGACCTTTGGCAAGAAAGATGGCATGGTCCTAATCAGTATTCCATCGGGAAGAATTCATAAATATAAATATCTGGATGAGAGGGCGTGCAGTTCTCCTAATCTTTTTGCTGAAGTTATGGCTACAAGGAATAAGGCTTTGCAGGAGAGACACCTAATGTCCACTTGCTCCAATGGTTCAAAGGGTGGCTTGGTGAGCCCTCTAAGCACTAGGGACAAATCCCATACTGGATAGGGTTCGTGCACCACAGGTCTTAATCTTCTTAAGGCTTTGAAGAACCTGAATATCAGGGGATGAGAGACTAATTTGTTTTCTGTCATGATATTGATGGCAGTCATCTGGGACTTTAAGGTGTTTGGTTTCAAGCCCTTATCAAACCACTCTTGAAGGAATTGAAGAATTATAGAGATATCTACTTCAGCATAACTTTTTTCAGACAGCCAAGATCTAAATTTTCTTAACACTTTGGCATATCTTAAATTGGTTGAGTGCTTGCGGGAATTCAGTTTGTATTAATGACTGTAGCTAGAAGGCCCTTTCCTTCTAATCTGGTTCTCTCAACATCCAGGCCGTGAGATGAAGCCTGTCCAGGTTCTGATGATATAGTCCCTGCTGGAGGAGCAAGTCGGGATCTTTCGGGAGTTTCCAAAAATTTCCAAAAATTCCCTCTGGATAGCTGGAGAAGAAGAGGAAACCATGACCTCCGGGGCAAGAATGGTGCGATCAGTATTGCTCTGGGCTTTTCTACTACAATCTTCTGTAGGACCTTCAAGATGAGAGGTACTGGTGGAAATATGTAGACAAACTGGTGATTCCAAGACATTGAAAATGCATCCACCACTGTCGGTCGGTCTGTCGAATCTGCTCAGGGAACAAAATTTCTGCAGCTTCCAGTTTTTTCTGGATGCCATCAAGTCTCAGGTTGTAGCGCCCCATCTGGTTATAATTTGATTGAAGTAGAGTGGATTTAGTCCCCATTCTGCTGGAATTATCGTTCTCCGACTCAGAAGATCCGCTTGTGTATTGTAACAGCCTCTTATATGAATATTTGCTTGCATAATCTTATCAGGGATAGGCTCCTCGTTCCCCCTCGTTTGTTGAGATAAAAAAACTGTGGAGAGGTTGTCTGACCGAACCAATACAGATCTTCCTTCTAGGAGAGGTTGAAAGTGGAACAGCAACTTCAGTACTGTCTTCATTTCTTTGAAGTTTGAAGACTGCTGTAGATCCTGGTGCGACCACTTTCCTTGGACCCATTTGTTCTGTACATGGGCCCCCCAGCCCTTGGCTGAAGCATCCGTCGTTATTATTATCGGAGGAACATATTGGAATGACCTTCCTTTGGTCAGATTTTTGGTTTGTAACCACCAGCTCAGACTGTGGATTACTGCCGGCTTCAGGCTGAATCTTCCCCTCCAGGTTGTGATGGTTGGCGCGCTTTGCCTATATCATACTTAACTGGAAGTCTCGCATACGGTTTTTCACTCATGGAACTGCATCTATGGTAGAAGTCAGATGGCCCAAGGTCTTCATTACTCTGCGGACAGATGGCTTGTGTATGGACATTAAAGTTCTTACTTCCTTTCTCAGAGTCTGAATCTTCTCTGGTGGGAGAAAAATCTTCATGCAACGGGTGTCTAGTAACAACCCCAGGAACTTTTTTTGACATCGTCGGAGAGAGTTAGGATTTTCCCCAATTCACCAGAAATCCGAGGGACTGGAGAAGAGCAATGACTGTGTGGAGATGAGCTTCCAGCTGCTCCTGTGTAGCTGCCACAATTAGCCAGTCGTCCAGATACGGATATACTTGAGTGGCTTGTAGATGTAGATTTACTGCTGCCACCACAGTGATCTTGGCAAATATCCTGGGTGCGGACGTTAACCTTCAGGAACCGTCTTGAGGTAGATTTTATGGGCACATGTAGGTAGGCATCTTCCAGAACCAGGGAGGCCATGACCTGATTTTGTTGGAGTGCAGACGTGACTGATCTTATGGACTCCATCTTGAAATGGATTTTCTTTAGATAGTGGTTTAGGTATCTGAGGTCTATAATAAGGCGCCATTTTCCACCTGCTTTTGAAACCGGAAACAATCTGGAGTAGACTTCCTTTTTTTCCTGACCTCTTGGCACTAGTTCCAAGGCTCCTTTTTTAATAATTGTTCCACGTGGTGACTGATTTGAGGATCTTCTTTTTGATAAAGAAATCTGTCTCTTGGGTAATGTTGAAATTCTAGAGAATATCCTTTTCTTATTATATCCAGAGTCCACTTGTCCATGGTGATTTTTTCCCAATTCGCATGGAAGTGAGACAGATGCCCTCCTACTGACTGACTTCTGGCGTCAGAAACCTGATTTGGGGTTCTTATTGATGTCTCCTTTCCCTCTTGCTTTTTCAGAAGAACCGGGACGGACTCTTCTATCCATTCTGCCTTTGCTGGATCGTCCACGAAAACCTGCTCTGCGATATGATTGTGTTCTATAGGGACGAAAATATTTAGCACGATCCTTAGTTTTGTACTGAGGAAAATTCAAGGACTTTTCTTAAGAATTAGTTTCCAACAATTTGTCCAGTTGTGAACCGAACAGCTTCCCTGGTTCAAAGGACAAGGAACAGAGATTACTTTTTGAAGCGGCATCTCTTGCCCATAACCTAAGCCACAAGGTTCTTCTTATTTAATTTGAGAGCAAAATGTCCTTAGCAAGGAGTCTCAGTGAATCCACCGGAAAGTCACATAAAAATTCAGCTGCCAGCTTAAGGGATGGTAGTTGCTGAAGTAGGTCCTCTCTGGAGACTACCTCTTCAATGTCCCCTCCCAAATGACTGAGTGACAGACTCTGAGTGCTCGGGCTACCGGTACCGCGGCCATTGCTGCCCTATTTAAGGCGGCTAGGTAAGTATGAAGTCTTTTCCCCCGGTTATCCGCTTTTTTATCCATAGGGTCTTTGAGCAGCGTGGAGTCATCCACAAAAAAGAAAGACCTCTTAGCTAACCTGGTTACCGCAGGATCAACCCTGGCTGGGGATTCCCAGCTTGAAGACTCGGTGGGATGAATTTTATAGACGGAACGGAATCTGGAACCAAGGTCCATTTTCTTCACAGGACATTTGCATTCTTTTAGGAATATGGATTCCAGGACTGGGTGGCTTGGGAGTACACAGGCCTTTTTCTTTGGAAAGTAAAAAGACTCTCTTTGTCTTGCTCGGCAACCGGATCTTTTTTAGTTTCCATAATATTCTTAACTTCCTTGATTAAGCGGTTAGCATCTCTTTTGTCAAAAAGGAAGTTTTATTCTATATTAGAAATTCCCCAGTCAGAATCTGATGAGAGTTCTCCTTTAGATCGCAGTGAATCATCAGAGGTGGACGAGGGAGAAGGATCCTGCCTTCTTTTTGACGTTTTTCCTTTTGTTTTTGTCTGTGTCAGAAAGGACTTAAAAAGTCCCATTAACCTCTTAGTTTCCGCGTAAGATACCACACTTCAGGCTGAGTACAGGAAGCACAGATATTAGACCGCGAGTCGTCTGGCAAAGGCTGAATACATGAAATGCAGAGGGATTGTTTCCTCTTTTGTCTTTTTGATCCAGCAAAAGATCTTTGAGAATGAATGGAAACAGCAGCATTACAGCTTTCACAATAGTCATCTGGATGTTCATCAGATAGTGGCTGCTCACAGGATAGGCAAAATCTGTGTCTGTGTTTTTTAGACTTCTTCCCCCTGAGCTGGACCGACTGGACATCTGGAAGAATCAAGAGGCATAATAAGAATCTAATAAGGTGACCCATATAAGCAGGGGCCCCATGACACAATACCTTAGCACTGCAGGAGCTCGACTGCCAGGCACTCAAGGCACCCAGCATCCACATTCAAATACCTGAAAAGGGTGCCAAATGCGCACAGTGTTCGGTCCCAGGATGATGACGCCAGATGCTCCTGTGTCTGCGCTGCATGTGCGTCTCAGAACCCGGAGTACGGGAGTGCGGCGGCGGCCTTCAGCATTGCCGGAGCGGCAGGGAGATGCAAACAGCTTGCGGCGTATGGAGATGACGTCAGACGCTCCTGCGTCTGTGTTCAACCTGCGTGTCATGCGCCAATGGTCTCTTGAGACCTACAATCCCTATAGGGGTCCCTAACTGATAATAAAATATTTATCTTTATTAATTATTTTTAAAAGTTTTATATCCACAATAACACACAACAAAAAAAAAAAAAAAAAGGTAACTTTTAAAATTGTCAGTGTCCTGTGGTCTATGGGATGATGTCCCTTGGAGTGGTGTACTTCCTTTGACACTCATCTGGTGAGGGCCCTCTTGTTTTATGTAGGGTAATTTGCGCGTTATTTGTAGGTTGGTTAGTTGTTTGCATGTGTATGCATATAGAGTTCTAATAGAGGTACTGCTCCTGCTGAGATTCGCTACTTATTGGCCCTTTGTCTTAAGGTAACCATACAGCAACAATGTTGCTGTCCTTTCAGTGATTGTAGCTCTTTATTCTCTATTGCAGGGCTGCCTCTATAACCCTATTCAGTCTTTACTGCTGTTTTCCTACCTGTCAGCCTATACCGCAGCTATACTAGGTCCTCTATTCTTATTCATAGAGGTCTCTGTAACGCTGTGAGTGTCTGTAGCCCTCACTGCTGACATTCTCCTATCTGCTGCATCGTGCTATATCACATCAATTCCCTGCACATGGACGCTGTTTAAAATTGTCGCACTATACCACCCCTCCCGACATGTTTCGCCACTGACTGTGGCTTCGTCAGGGGATGTGGGGTATATGTGCGCGCGCGCTCACTAAGACCTTCCTTTATATCTTTCCAGGTCCCGTCCGCCTGCCGGAACTCGTCACTTGCGACCAATCACAGTCGCTTCCTCCGATCCTCTCCACTGCGTACATATCGGACCCATCCTTGGACGTATATCCTGTGCGCTCACATCTTGGTCCACGTCACCTGTGGGCGCCAGGTAAACAAGGCGCATTGTATGAATGGGTGGGCGGGAGGGGGTGTTTACGATTCATCTGGTGATGAGACCAATAGTTACTAGTCTCCACCCTCATCTACTGATCACACCTCTCCCTCCTCATCCATTACGTTTTGCTCCATTCATACCTTTTAGAGGCGTCAATCTGACCACATAGTGTATTCTACTGTCCTCATTGTCCATTGTTCATCTCTAAGTCAAGACCGACATCAGGGGGGTAGGTGAATAGGTCTAGGAGTAGGTCTAGACGCTTTATTATTTTGTTATCTCTTATTTTTTATTTTTTGTCTTTTTTCAGGGTTGTCAAGATTTAATCCATCCCCCATTCTTTATACTTCTCCCTGGTAAGTAACACCATGGAAGTGACATTTGTTAAAGTTGCCAAAATATATATTGCATCCATTCTTTTCTACTCTTCACATCTCCTCCTCCTCATCAGTTACATTTTATTCCATTTTTACCCTATTCAGATGTCGGTCTGTCCATATTATATGTTCCACTACACGTGTGGTCAATTACTCTTCTCTAAGTCCAGACAGGCCTCAAGATCTTATTTATATATTATTAGAGTTGCCAAGATTTAGTCCATCCACCATTCTTTATATTTCTCCATGGAGGTGTCACCATGGATCAATACAGTGGAGGCAACCCACGAAGGTGACTTTGATTATCGTCAAGATTACCATAATCTATTCCATCCACCATACTTTATACTCTTCCAAGGAAATGGCACTAATGCCAATTTGCCTGGAGATGGCAATGTAGCATGAATACTTATGGATATATGACTGTCCTGCAGTAGGCCGGCGGTGCCAATCTTTGTATGACAAGAGGTCTTTTATATTCTTTCTTCTGTTTTGTTATTTCAATGTATTAGATATTTTGTGTATTTGTTAGTTTCTTTTATTTGTTTGTTATGCTATGTTGGGTTTAGATGAAAGCCGTATATGAGAAGCCCTCATTTAGGCCACCTGGGCTAAGGGTCTGTAATTTATATATCCATTTGGCCTCTTCCTGTAGGAGTTTGACATCTAAATTGCCTCTTCTTGGTCCCAGAGTCTTTTTCTCTAGGCCCCAGAATTTTAAAACCTCCAAATTTCCACCATGGGCATAAGTTATATGCCTATATAATGATGTGTCTTTTCCTGTGTTGATAGCACTTATGTGACCAGATATTCTTCGCCTCAACTCCTGTGTGGTCTTGCCCACATATAATTTAGGACAATTACATGAGGCGATGTAAATAATACCACTACTCCGACAGTTAAAGAAATCTCTGATCACATATTCACGTCCGTCTATAGGGTTTTTGAATTTTTTTACTCTGGGTAAATATTTGCAGAAGGTGCAATTTCCACAAGGAAAGGAGCCAATAATGCTGCGTGTCGCAGCCCGGAAGTTCGGGATACCGCTGTGGCTCTGATCATGCCTGCCCGCACACCGAGGGTGCAGGGGAGTGTCAGCGCCAAGGACACACCACATGGCATAGCTGAATACTTGGCCTGGAGCCTGGGAACCCCACGGCATATGTGGCCAAACACTTGACAAGGTGGGCAACTTCCTCAGAATGAGGACACAAGAAAATACAAGGAGCAGTTGCATCTGTCATATATTTATAGCTATGTTAATTAGTTAATTATTTAATTATTAATCTAGGTGGGCGGTCCTACAGAGTGATGAGGCCAACATTTAACCCATTCTGTGCTGCCGAGGACGATAAGGGAAATTAAAATTTACACAATTTCCTCCTTCCGTTTTTTTTGCGGTCAGCAAAAAAAAAACTAAGACACACGGAAACACAACGGACTTCATTTGCAGAAACACGGAACGGATGCAGAAGCACAACGGAAACTAACAACGGATCCGCAATTTGCGGACCGCAAAACACATACGGTCGTGTGCATGTAGCCTTATTCACATTAATGTGAACTCTTCTTTCAGATACTTAAAGGGAACCTGTCACCAAAAAAACGCTTACTAAGCTGTTAATAGTACCTTATAGTGCTGCATAGTAGTTTCCTAATGCACTTTTTCATCGTTTAGCCGCATCTAGCCTCCTTGAAAAATCAATGTTTTATTCAGCCGCTGCCCCCTGCTTCAAGTCAGGTTTAAAGTCAAGGGGGCAGCGGCCTAGGCGTCTCCAATGCTTCTCTCCCCGCCTCCTGCTGCCTTTATTGACAAGCCGGATCTCAGTGCCGGGACCGCGCTCCCAGCCCGCATGCGCAGTAAAGGGCTGCTGTAGCGCGATCCCGGCTCGTACACTCAGCCGGCTTCAGTTTCGCTACTGCGCATGCGCCCGGCATCCTCTGTAACTGCGCTAGTATGTAAGGCTGGTGGGCGCATGCGCAGTAGCGAAACTGAAGCCGGCTGAGTGTACGAGCCGGAGACTTTACTGCGCATGCGGGCTGGGAGCGCGGTCCCGGCACTGAGATCCGGCTTGTCAATAAAGGCGGCGGGAGGCGGGGAGAGCAGCATTGGAGACGCATAGGCCGCTGCCCCCTTGTCTTCAAACCTGACTTGAAGCAGGGGGCAGCGGCTGAATAAAACATCGATTTCTCAAGGAGGCTAGATGCGGCTAAACGATGAAAAAGTGCATTAGGAAACTACTATGCAGCACTATAAGGTACTATTAACAGCTTAGTAAGCGTTTTTTTGGTGACAGGTTCCCTTTAAATCATATGCCCCGGAGGAGGCTGTTGAAGGTGAAATTCAGGGTTGACCTACACCAAGGTGTGCTGCACTTTTTTATTTATGTATGGCAAATTAAATCTTTAACTCTAACCACGTGCAGTTTTGCACTATGTTTACGATCTACAGCAGATGAAAAGATTTTCTGTCCAATGACATTATTTTGAGATCTCTGAGGAGAAGGTTTGGATGTGCAGTACCCAGAATAAGGCTCCATTCACACGTCCGTGGTGTGTTGCGGACCCGCAAATTGCGGATCCGCAACACACCTGCCCGGCACCCCTATAGAAATGCCTATTCTTGTCCGCAAGCTGCAGACAAGATTAGGACATGTTCTATCATTTGCGGAGCTGCGGACCCGAAGATCGGGGCCGCGCTGCGCAAATGCGGATGCGGACAGCACACTGTGTGCTGTCCGCATCCATTCCGTCCCCATAGAAAATTAATGGGTCCGCACCCGTTCCGCTAAATTGCGGAACGGATGCGGACCCATTTGTGGACGTGTGAATGGAGCCTAAGGGCTCATGCACACCACCGTATGGCTTTTTCAGTGTTTTGCGGTCCGTTTTTTACGGATCCGTTGTTCCGTTTTTTGTTTCCGTTGTGTTTCCGTTTCCTTTCCGTTTTTCCGTATGCCATGTACAGTATACAGTAATTACATAGAAAAAAATGGGCTGGGCATGACATTTTCAATAGATGGTTCAGCAAAAACGGAACGGATACGGAAGACATACTGATGCATTTCCGTATGTTTTCCGTTTTTTTTGCGGACCCATTTACTTAAATGGAGCCAAGCACCGTGATTTGCGGACAAGAATAGGACATGTTCTATCTTTTCACGGTACGGAAATACTGAAATACTGAAACGGAATGCACACAGAGACACTTCAGTTTTTTTTCTGAACCCTTGAAATGAATGGTTCAGTATATGTACCGCATACTGAACTCAAAAAACGGCCAGTATACTGAACGCAAAATACTGTCGTGTGCATGAGCCCTAACTGTGTAAAGTGTATGAGAGTAAACAAATCTCATGTACATTTTGCTGATTTTTTTTCTGCAAGCCATCCAGAAATTTCTGGACAGTCCGTAAAAATAGGTAACTTTTTTCCTGTGTCTGTGATAAAAAGTAGAGGCTGGCGGTACTTGACTAGATTATTTTGGTGGTAATTCTCATTATTTTACAGCTCAGTAGATATTGGTAACAAGTTCTTATCAGTATATTGAGTTATAGACATTACTAGTATTACTTATAATCTTTATCATTCATTATGGTTTTCCAATTTGTCCGTAAAAAAAAGTAGGCTGCCCGTGATTTGGGGATAAGTTGTCCAGAAAATAGAATAATTCTGGTTGCCAACCATGGCAGAAATTGATTGACCTGCCATGTGGATTTTCAAATCCATAGTATGTCAATTATGTTTGCGGTTTTAGCTGCAGATTTCATCCTTTTCAAATGAAGGATGAGATCTCACACCAAACAGCAATAGCTCCAACCACAAATTAGTAAGTCCCGTGCATATCTCAAGGAACTCTAACACACCAAAACTGTACACAGCAACAATTGATACAATATATATATTTTATTAATTACTTCATAAGTAAAATAAATATATTAAAATGGCAGCATACATATACAGGAAAGAAATTAATCACACTGCTACATTATACATCAAAAGTGCAGACCCCCAGAAGTATGGTATTAGTGTGGAGTCTAAATACCCACAATGTGAAATACATGTAATGTAATTGGTCAGGAAATAACCTTAATATGTAGATACAGATAACTAGTGGGAATGAACAAACTACCACATAAGACAAATATAAAGTGCCTAGTGCCAAGCAATTAATACCAAAACCATAAGGGAGTATATCATAAAGTAAATAATACCAATTAGTATGAATCAGACCCCGACGCTCTTTTCGCGTTTCGCTTCAAGGGATGAAAACATACTCTGCTGCTGAGCTTATATAGAATAGTCAAGGAGAATTAATAAAATGTGTGTCAATACCCTATGCATGTGTGGCCACACATGTGAATCAGGATGTTCATGGTGTGCGTTCCATACTGGAACGCACAACATCACTTCCTTTAACATAGTAGGGACTTCCCTCAGATTCATAAGTTCAAAATAAAGAAAAGAACAAATAGACTAAAATGGCAAACAAAACTATAATAAAAGAGAAGTGAATATTGAATATAATAGATATAATGAAGAAGTGGCCGTGGATGCAGGCGGTTACAGAGAGGGTGCCAACCGCACAGCCGGATATCTGGCTCCACTCGAAACTGGAACACAAGTGGAGATCACGTGGCACCAGTGGAGCGCTGCCAGAGTTGCTGTGTACGGTTTTGGTGTGGAAGGATGAGATCTGCAGGGAAACCACATCAAATCCGCACCTAAAATGGCAATTATAAATTTGATGTGCAGATCTTCTGCGTATTCACTTGCACCCGTGTGCAGAGCCACTACCACTCCCATCCTCCACTCTGGCTCCTCCCAGGCCGCTGCAGATGCATATAAGAGGTTGCTAGCAGAGCACTGTGGGGTGCAATAGTGGTATGTTTTCTTCAAGTGATTTGGAAGAACATTACTTTAACTCTGGACACATGGAAAAGGATACTGAAACGGAGTGATGAGGTTCATTTTCGACATATTTTGACTGATAATGTGGTGTAACGCCCCAATGTTACCTTCTCCAGATCCATTGGCAGGACTAATTAATATTGTATCTATAATGCGAGTGGCATTACCACTTTCTGCACCCCTCTACTATCTCCTATGGTTGACCCCGTGTCATCCTCTGTATTAATTTCCAGGGCCTGCAAAATGTGCATTCCATTTCCTTGCTTTGTAACTGTTTAAGTGTAATATACCTGCTTCACCAGCAGATAGCGGCATAAACGGCAGAGCTAGTTTACCTAGAATGGAACCCCTCTTCCCATTCCAGCTCTCTCTAAGAGAGAGAGGAGTTTAGTTAGTAAGGAGCAGTCTAGAGTACCCCTGCCAGGGGAAGGAAGCAGGTCTGCTGGATGAGCCCTGCCAAAGCCAGCCGGAGCACCTTAAGCTCAGCTGGACCCAGAGGCAGAAGCCTCAAGCCTCTGAAGCCAAAGATAAAGTTCCTTGGACACATCTAGAGTCAGACTAAAGTTGCAGCATCCTGCAGAAGGAAAATATTCCTATCTAATCCTATTAGCACCATAGAGCCAAAGAGCAACAGATGTATCATAGCCAAGTGTGTTTGCCTGCCAGAACTAATGCCAACCAAGACCAAGCTTGAAGATTGTTTCTGATGAACGTTTATGCAAGTAAAGCTGCTATCGACTTCAGCATAAGGTCTGGACACAAGTTATTTCATCATCCCCTTCATCCATTACCTCTTGATTTGCTTCACATGACCACACCTGGGATTCCAGCGTATCCAGGTAGGAGCACCGTGACACGTGCAACACCATTAAGGGACATTTAGGCCAGTAGTCTACGACCACATATGGGGTGTTTCTGTAAACGGCAGAGTCAGGGCAATAAAGATACAGTCTTGTTTGGCTGTTAATTCTTGCTTTGTTAGTGGAAAAAATGGGTTAAAATGGAAAATTTGGTAAAAAAATGAAATTCTCAAATTTCATCCCCATTTGCCAATAACTCTTGTGCAACACCTAAAGGGTTAACGACGTTTGTAAAATCAGTTTTGAATACCTTGAGGGGTGTAGTTTCTTATATGGGGTCACTTTTAGGGAGTTTCTACTCTAAGGGTGCATCAGGGGGGCTTCAAATGGGACATGGTATAAATAATCCAGTCCAGCAAAATCTGCCTTCCAAAAACCATATGGCGCATCTTTCCCTCTACGCCCTACTGTGTGGCCGTACAGTAGTGTACGACCACATATGGGGTGTTTCTGTAAACGGCAGAGTCAGGGCAATAAAGATAGTCTTGTTTGGCTATTAACCCTTGCTTTGTTAGTGGAAAAATGGGTTAAAATGGAAAATTTGGCAAAAAAATGAAATTCTCAAATTTCATCCCCATTTGCCAATAACTCTTGTGCAACACCTAAAGGGTTAACAAAGTTTGTAAAATCTGTTTTGAATACCTTGAGGGGTGTAGTTTCTAGAATGGGGTCATTTTGGGGTGGTTTCTATTATGTAAGCCTCGCAAAGTGACTTCAGACCTGAACTGGTCCCAAAAAATTGGGTTTTTGAAAATTTCAGAAAAATTTCAAGATTTGCTTCTAAACTTCTAAGCCTTGTAACATCCCCAAAAAATAAAATATCATTCCCAAAATGATCCAAACATGAAGTAGACATATGGGGAATGTAAAGTAATAACTATTTTTGGAGGTATTACTATGTATTATAGAAGTAGAGAAATTGAAACTTGGAAATTTGCAAATTTTTGCTAAATTTGGTATTTTTTTTATAAATAAAAATTATTTTTTTTTACTTAATTTTACCAGTGTCATGAAGTACAATATGTGACGAAAAGATCTCCGAATGGCTTGGATAAGTCAAAGCGTTTTAACCACTTCAGCCCCCCTAGCTTAAACACCCTTAATGACCAGACCACTTTTTACACTTCTGCACTACACTATTTTCACCGTTTATTGCTCGGTCATGCAACTTACCACCTAAATGAATTTTACCTCCTTTTCTTCTCACTAATAGAGCTTTCATTTGGTGGTATTTCATTGCTACTGACATTTTTACTTTTTTGTTATTAATCGAAATTTAACGATTTTTTTTGCAAAAAAATGACATTTTTCCGTTTCGGTTGGAAAATTTTGCAAAAAAAAAGACATCCATATATAAATTTTTCTCTACATTTATTGTTCTACATGTCTTTGAGAAAAAAAAAATGTTTGGGTAAAAAAAAAAATGGTTTGGGTAAAAGTTATAGCGTTTACAAACTATGGTACAAAATCGGTAGTTAGTCTTACCGGTAACGTTCTTTCCAGGAGTCCAACATGACAGCACATGGGAGGATGTCCAATCCAATCTCTGTAGAGACAGGAAGTGAGACAGGTTATAAGCCCCCCCCTTCCCTCCAATCTCCAGTGTCTTCTAAATTACTACACCGGATTGTCACGGAACCATGAACCAGACGTACAACAAGGGATAAGTGAAAATAAGAAGGCTTTATTGAAAATAAAGCTGAAAAGCAAAAGTCCAAACGGATGGCGAAACCGAAGCAGAGTCTTTGCGAAGCCAGAGGTCAGGAACCAGAAGGGTAGTCAGACGAAGCCAGGATCAGGAACCAGCAGGGTAGTCAGACGAAGCCAGGATCAGGAACCAGCAGGGTAGTCGGACGAAACCAGGATCAGGAACCAGCAGGGTAGTCGGACGAAACCAGGATCAGGAACCAGAAGCAGCAGCAGTCTAGAACCATGTGAACACAGGAGGACCAAGCAAGGAACTGAAGCCACAGACCTCCTATATATATGAGCTAGGCATCCTGCTCCTCCCAGTGGGAAGGAGGAGCCGCAGGGTGGGAGGCTACAAGAAACCCAGAAACCAAGATGGCCGCCAGCACATGTCAAACGAAGGAGAACAGCAAGAAGGTAAGACCATGACACGGATGGATGCAACTCAGTTTTATTTTTATTGTGATAAACAATGTTAATTTCACACTGAACTACATATTTTAGGGAGGGAATTAGGAGTGCTGTCATGTTGGACTCCTGGAAAGAACGTTACCGGTAAGACTAACTACCGATTTCCAGGACGTCCCCCATGACAGCACATGAGAGAGTTACCAACTTAACCATCAGGGAGGGACCACAGCCTGTAGAACCTTTCGCCCAAAGGAAAGCTGACGATTGGACGCCAGGTTCAACCTGTAGTGTTTACAAAAGGTGTTATAACTTGTCCAGGTGGCTGCCTGACAAATCTGATCTATAGAGGCGTTCGCTTTCTCCGCCCAGGAAGCTGCGACTGCTCTAGTGGAATGTGCTCTGATAGAAATAGGACAGGGACTATTCTGAAGGCGATATGCTTCTTCAATTGTTGATTTGATCCACTGTGTCAGAGTCCTCTTAGACACTTTCTTCCCTTTTCCTGCTTTACTGAACTGTACGAAAAGATTTGAGTCCTTTCTGTCTGGTTCTGTTCGGCGAAGATATTCAAGGACTGCCCGACGGACATCTCGGCAATGGAATTTCTCCTCTTCCGGATCTCTAGGAGAGGTGAAAAAGGAGGGTAAGAATATTTCTTGTTCTCTATGGAAGGTAGATACGACCTTTGGGAGGAAACCTGGGTCTAACTGTAGAATTATTCGATCCGAGAAGACTCTTAAAAAGGGTTCCTTCATCGATAAGGCCTGAATTTCACCAATTCTGCGTGCTGAAGTGATGGCTACTAAGAAGGCCGTCTTCCAGGAGAGTAGTTTTAACGGGATGGAGTCCAATGGTTCAAAGGGCACTTTACAGAGGGTATCTAGAACTATAGATAAGTCCCAAGGGGGGACAGTTTGTCTCAGAGTGGGTCTAAGTCTGAGTATAGCTTTTACAAACCTCTTTATCCAACGATGCTCTGCTAGAGGGTAGTCCAGAAAAGATGACAATGCTGCTATCTGCACCTTGATTGTACTAGGACGCAGCCCTAGGTCAAAGCCCCTCTGTAGGAAGTCAAGAATCTGAGCGATGGAAGGAGTTGATCTGGACGGATGTGTATCTTCCCGCCAGGAATTAAATTTGCTCCAGATCTTTTTATAAATAGCGTTTGTCACCGGTTTCCTACTTTTTTGCAACGTGGAGATCACTGCATGTGACAGGCCCTGCCTACTCAGCATTCTCCTTTCAGGATCCAGGCTTTCAGATTCCATTTTTCTAGATTTGGGTGGAGAAGGGACCCCTGAGTGAGAAGGTCTGGCCTCAGAGGGAGTGATATTGGTTCTTCCAACTTTAGCCTGTTTAACAGGGGATACCAGCTCCTCTTCGGCCAAGCTGGACCTATGAAGATGAATCTCCCCGAACTCTCGCTGATCTTCCTCAAGGTAGCCGGGATAAGCGGGATTGGCGTGAAGACATAAGCTAGATCCATATCCCATGATTTTGACATGGCGTCTATCCCCAGGGGTTCTCCGCTGGGATCCAGGGAAAAAAACTGAGACGCCTGGGCATTCTCTCTGGAGGCTAGAAGGTCCACCTGGGGGTACCCCCATTTCCTGCAGATCTGATGGAAGACCTGCCTGTTCAGCCTCCATTCTCCTGGATGGAATCTTCTTCTGCTCAGGAAGTCTGCAGTAACGTTGTCCTTCCCTCTGATATGGAGGGCTGAGATCGATAGGGCGTTTTCCTGTGCCCAAAGAAAAATCTTTCCTGCGACCTCCTGAAGACCTGGGTTCTGAGTTCCCCCTTGATGTCTTATATAACAGACTGTAGTTATATTGTCTGATAGTATTTGTACGTGATTTCCTCTTAGGAGAAGTTCTGCTGCCTGGAGGGACCTTAGTACCGCCATTAGCTCCCTTACGTTTGAGGAACGCTGACTCTCTGCCAAGGACCATGAACCTTGAAAGAACTGGTCTTCTATGTGTGAACCCCAACCGGTCATGCTGGCATCGGTTACCACTGTCAAGCAAGGTCTTCTCAACCAGTGTACCCCTCCCTGCAGGTTGACGGGAGTTATCCACCAGTTCAAGGACTCCTTTATGGACATTGGAATCTTGATCTTCCTGTCTAGAGACCTCTGGTCCTTGTCCCACCTTGTAAGAACTAGACCTTGTAGAGGCCTTGAGTGGATCTGAGCCCACTGGACCATCTGAATACAGGATGTCATCAAGCCTAGTATCCGCATAGCCTCTCTGATGGAGTAGATGTTTTTTTCTTTGGAAGGAGGATATTTCTTCTATAAATGCGATGCGTTTTGATTCTGGACAAAAGGACATCTGTCTTTGGGAGTCCAGAAGGGTTCCTAGAAAGATCTTTCTTACGTTCATGCTGAGATCTGATTTCTCTAGGTTGATTATCCAGCCTAATTTTTGTAGAACCTCTAACGTCGTCTGTAGGTGGTTCTGCAGAAGGACCTCTGAGGATGCTATTAGGAGGAAGTCGTCTAAATATGGAATTATTGTTATTCCTTGTTGTCTCAGGAAAGCCATTATCTCTACTATTAATTTCGTGAAGATGCGTGGGGCACTTGAGATCCCAAATGGAAGACATTGGAACTGAAAGTGATGAATTATGCCGTCTAACGTCACTGCAAACCTGAGGAACTGATGGTGGCTCGGATGTATGGGGACATGATAGTAGGCATCTTTGAGATCGATGGTGCACATTAGTGGCCCTGCTGGAATCAGTGGAACTGTTGAACATATCGACTCCATCTTGAACCTGAAATATCGAATCCAATTGTTCAGGCACTTCAGGTTTATAATAGTTCTTAGCGAACCGTCTGGTTTCTTTACCCAGAACAGCTTGGAGTAGTGGCCTCTGCCCTGCTGGGCCTTTGGAACCGGCACTATTGCTTCCATAGTGCAAAGTTTTTCTAAGTCCCAGGCTTTTTTAAGAAGACCCTCCGTCTTCCTATCCATAGGATCTCTTAAATTAGAGGAATCCTCAAAGGGAATGGAGGTTTTCCTTGTGATCTTAGCCACTTGGATGTCTATCCTAGGAACTTCATCCCATAATTTAGTATCCTCAGGATTAAATATCAGGCGATTTTTAAATTCCTTAGGTATAATTAATTTCTTTTCAGCTTCCTTCCATTCCTCCAGAATTATTTCCTTCAGATGGGAATTTACTGGGAATAGGCGAGTCTTTTTTGCCCCTAAACCCCCAAACATTTCATCCTGAATGGATAGGGGAGGACTGGCTTCCTCTATTTGCATGGTATCTCTAACCGCATGGAGGAGGGCATCTAGGTCTTCAGTAGAAAATAAAAATCTTCTAGAGAGATCCGAAGAACCTGACGCAGAGATGGTGGGTTCCTCAATCTCTCCGTCTGAGACTTCCTGATTATCAGAATCAGAGTCCTCCTGAGTCCTCCCCCTTTTTGAAGGAGGGGAGTCGGGCTGAGAAGGGGGTGGCGGAGGGTTTAGAGAAGAAACCGTAGCCTGCACCTCTTCACGGACAATGTTCCTCAGCTCTGTGAGAAAGGACGGCTGTTCCTCCTTCATTAATTTGGCAATGCAATCGACACACAACTGTTTTTTGTAGGACGTATGCATCTTTTCCCCACAAGTCGCACATTTTCTCGGTCTCTTTTTGGAATCCTGGAGGGCCGACTGCCCAGAACTCTTTTTATCCTAGTAAAAAATCCGAGAAGGGCCGTGCTTAAATGACTGGGGGGATACACCAAGGAGATAGGGGAAAAAAACACTTACATGGACTGCAGCAGAGGAGTCAGGCACAATCTCGGTTTTGACTGACATCTGGGGCTCCATGGAGGCTAAGAAACACACAGCAGCTTAGACCTTCCCCACTGGGGCTTACCTTCCACCTCTGCTGCCGCGCTGCTCCTTTCTTATAAGGGTGACTCAACCCCCAGGAGGGGGGAGTCAACCCCTGAGCGCGAGACCGGGATTCCGGGTCTCCAGCGCTTGTACTGGGCGCCGCCATCTTGTTTCCGGATGACCCGGAAGTGACGACATAGACGCGTCACATGAGGCTACGTCGCAGGGTCAGGAGTGCGCCGCTGAGCCCAGAGCTCCCGGAGGAGAAGCGGCTGCAGCGTCCCGGCTACCGCCGTACATGGTAGGCCGGGACAGAGCTAGAGAACCCCGGAAGGGGGAGCTAGCAGGGCCATGCCCGACGTGGGCTGTGAGGAGAGTACGGGACCCCCGACCAGACCTAGCCACTGGTGCCTAGGTAAGCACCTTGAATCCGCTGGGAAATCCTGTCTCAACATCCTATCCCGGTAGGGACAGGAAGACACTGGAGATTGGAGGGAAGGGGGGGCTTATAACCTGTCTCACTTCCTGTCCCTACAGAGATTGGATTGGACATCCTCCCATGTGCTGTCATGGGGGACGTCCTGGAAAATGTGAATTTCCGCTTTTTGAAGCAGCTCTGACTTTCTGAGCACCTGTCATGTTTCCTGAGGTTCTACAATAACCAGACAGTACAAACACCCCACAAATGACCCCATTTCGGAAAGTAGACACCCTAAGGTATTCGCTGATGGGCATAGTGAGTTCATAGAAGTTTTTATTTTTTGTCACAAGTTAGCGGAAAATGATGATTTTTTATTTTTATTTTTTTCTTACAAAGTCTCATATTCCACTAACTTGTGACAAAAAATAAAAAATTCCATGAACTCCCTATGCCCATCACGAAATACCTTGGGGTGTCTTCTTTCCAAAATGGGGTCACTTGTGGGGTAGTTATACTGCCCTGGCATTTTAGGGGCCCAAATACGTGCGAAGTAGTTTGAAATCAAAATCTGTAAAAAATGGCCTGTGAAATCCGAAAGGTGCTCTTTGGAATGTGGGCCCCTTTGCCCACCTAGGCTGCAAAAAAGTGTCACACATCTGGTATTGCCGTACTCAGGAGAAGTTGGGCAATGTGTTTTGGGGTGTCATTTTACATATACCCATGCTGGGTGAGAGAAATATCTCGGCAAAAGACAACTTTTCCCATTTTTTTTATACAAAGTTGGCATTTGACCAAGATATTTATCTCACCCAGCATGGGTATATGTAAAATGACACCCCAAAACACATTCCCCAACTTCTCCTGAGTACGGCGATACCAGATGTGTGACACTTTTTTGCAGCCTAGATGCGCAAAGGGGCCCACATTCCTTTTAGGAGGGCATTTTTAGACATTTGAATCCCAGACTTCTTCTCATGCTTTAGGGCCCCTAAAATGCCAGGGCAGTATAAATACCCCACATGTGACCCCATTTTGGAAATAAGACACCCCAAGGTATTCAATGAGGGGCATGGCGACTTCATAGAAATGTGTTTTTTTTTGCCACAAGTTAGCGGAAATTGATTTTTTTTTGTTTTTTCTCACAAAGTCTCCCTTTCCGCTAACTTGGGACAAAAATTTCAATCTTGGGGTGTCTACTTTCCGAAATGGGGTCACATGTGGGGTATTTATACTGCCCTGGCATTTTAGGGTCCCTAAAGCGTGAGAAGAAGTCTGGAATATAAATGTCTAAAAATTTTTACACATTTGGATTCCGTGAGGGGTATGATGAGTTCATGTGAGATTTTATTTTTTGACACAAGTTAGTGGAATATGAGACTTTGTAAGAAAAAAATAATAATTTCCGCTAACTTGGGCCAAAAAAATGTCTGAATGGAGCCTTACAGGGGGGTGATCAATGACAGGGGGGTGATCAATGACAGGGGGGTGATCAGGGAGTCTATATGGGGTGATCACCCCCCTGTCATTGATCACCCCCCTGTAAGGCTCCATTCAGATGTCCGTATGTTTTTTACGGATCCACGGATATATGGATCGGATCCGCAAAACACATACGGACATCTGAATGGAGCCTTACAGGGGGGTGATCAATGACAGGGGGGTGATCAATGACAGGGGGGTGATCACCCCATATAGACTCCCTGATCACCCCCCTGTCATTGATCACCCCCCTGTAAGGCTCCATTCAGATGTCCGTATGTTTTTTACGGATCCACGAAACACGTACGGACATCTGAATGGAGCCTTACAGGGGGGTGATCAATGACAGGGGGTGATCAGGGAGTCTATATGGGGTGATCACCCCCCTGTAAGGCTCCATTCAGATGTCCGTACGTGTTTTGCGGATCCGATCCATGTATCCGTGGATCCGTAAAAAACATACGGACATCTGAATGGAGCCTTACAGGGGGGTGATCAATGACAGGGGGGTGATCAATGACAGGGGAGTGATCAGGGAGTTTATATGGGGTGATCACCCCCCTGTAAGGCTCTAGTCAAACGTCTGTATGTGTTTTGCGGATCTGATCCATGTATCCGTGGATCCGTAAAAAAACATACGGACGTCTGAATGGAGCCTTACAGGGGGGGGTGATCAGTGACAGGGGGGTGATCAATGACAGGGGGGTGATCAGGGAGTCTATATAGGGTGATCACCCCCGTCATTGATCACCCCCCTGTACGGCTCCATTCAGACATCCGTATGTGTTTTGCGGATCCGATCCATGTATCAGTGGATCCGTAAAAAACTTACGGACGTCTGAATGGAGCCTTACAAGGGGGTGATCAATGACAGGGGGGTGATCAATGACAGGGGGGTGATCAGGGAGTCTATATGGGGTGATCAGGGGTGAATAAGGGGTTAATAAGTGACGGGGGGGGGTGTAGTGTAGTGTGGTGCTTGGTGCTACTTATTACTGAGCTGCCTGTGTCCTCTGGTGGTCGATCCAAACAAAAGGGACCACCAGAGGACCAGGTAGCAGGTATATTAGACGCTGTTATCAAAACAGCGTCTAATATACATGTTAGGGGTTAAAAAAATCGCATCTCCAGCCTGCCTGCGAACGATCTCCGCTGGCAGGCTGGAGATCCACTCGCTTACCTTCCGATCCTGTGAACGCGCGCGCCTGTGTGCGCGCGTTCACAGGAAATCTCGCCTCCCGCGAGATGACGCGTATATGCGTCCACCCAGAAGAGCAGGGCCGCCGCCAGGACGCAATCCTGCGTACGGCGGTTAAAGTTATCACCACTTAAAGTGACACTGGTCAGATTTGCAAAAAATGGCCTGGTCCTTAAGGTGAAATAAGGCTGTGTCCCAAAGGGGTTAAGGTCACCTCCAATCCATAGACTTCATATTTTTTTCCCATATTTCCTTCATATTCCCTGGGTTAGGAAAATACGAAATGAACAATCTCTTCAGAAAATGTTTTGGTTCTTCTAACACACCTTCCAGGAAATCCACAAGTAAATTGGAAATTCCAAGCTCTGAGATATAACGGTTCTCAGGCACCCTGTATTATCTTACAGTCCTATTTGGTATCAGATGATGCGTAAAATTGTCCCGATTATAAATATGAACTTTATTTCTTAATTTGACCTACGGGTACGGAGAAACTGGCAAAGCCAAGATTCTGCCAGATTTTCTCCCTCTCAGGGCAAGAACTGCCCCTCTTCCAATTACACAGGGCTGGGCTTGTACATGTCATAGCCACTACCAGCTACAGAGTGGGTAAAACACAGTGACCCACTCAGGTCCTGGTCCTTCACCTACCATCTGAAGTCGATTAACATCACGACCGCCCGATGGACACGGGCACACCGCCATCTTGGATTATTCCTTGCAAAGACTATCTTTTACTGGACCCTACCACGGTAATTCTGAACTTACAGACATTCTACTTCTTTCCATCTCTTACATATTTCCATCCAACTAATTTGCTCGACTGGCAGGTATATTTATCTGTCAGCTTTAATGTATATTTTTGTGCATAGTTTTTAAAATAAAACTAACGATTTCATTGTTCCAGTTTTGCCCTTGTTACCTGATTATCTGGTCTATGCTAAGAACTCTGTCCTCAGAGGGGACATACTACCACATGTCATATTTTTATACATTGTTAATTGTAACCGTTTTGTCCCTTTAGGATTAGCTAGCCGGGGTCTCTACGCCCCTATTCAATACTAAGACTGGTGGCAGCAAATTAATTTGATTTCCAGTGCAAAATCGATAACTTTATTTTACAGATTGTACATACAATAGCGATTGTATCATGTATGGGCACACCAACCAATCTTAAATGTCTACTGTGCTCACAGTGGATTCGCCTCCAGAAGTCTCTAGTGGACGAGACCTGTATGGCAACTGTGGCATAGTACGACAGGATTGGCGGGTGGTTGTCACAGCTTGTTCATCGGGAAATTAAATTATTTGTGTGAACACAAAAATCCTCTTTACCTGACAGCAGATCTGCTTCTGGGAAACGAGTCGTTATGCAGAAGAGCAATGGCATTAGCGATTGCTCCTTCCCATATCTGGAGGAGACCACTGCATGTAAATGCAGTGGTCTCCTCCACCAGCAAGCAGCAGATCTTCAGCAAGGAATGCTTCCTTCCCGATAATCTGCTGTGATATCATCCCATATAAAGGAACCAGCAGTGGATATACCACACACAAATATATACCAACAGTGGTTATATCGCACGCATAAATATATACCAGCAGTGGATATTCTGCACACATAAATATATACCAACAGTGTATATATCGCGCGCATAAATATATACCAACAGTGTATATATTGCGCGCATAAATATATACCAACAGTGTATATATCGTGCGCATAAATATATACCAACAGTGGATATACTGCACGCATAAATATATACCAGCAGTGAATATTCCACACACAAATATATACCAACAGTGGATATACCACACACATAAATATATACCAGCAGTGGATATTACACACACAAATATATACCAGCAGTGACTAACCCATACACAAATACATACACTGCTCAAAAAAATAAAGGGAACACTTAAACAACACAATGTAACTCCAAGTCAATCACACTTCTATGAAATCAAACTGTCCACTTAGGAAGCAACACTGAGTGACAATCAATTTCACATGCTGTTGTGCAAATGGGATAGACAACAGGGAGAATTAAAGGCAATTAGCAAGACACCCCCAATAAAGGAGTGGTTCTACAGGTGGTAACCACACACCACTTCTCAGTTCCCTCTGCTTCCTGGCTGATGTTTTGGTCACTTTTGAATGCTGGCGGTGCTTTCACTCTAGTGGTAGCATGAGATGGAGTCTACAACCCACACAAGTGGCTCAGGTAGTGCAGCTTATCCAGGATGGCACATCAATGCGAACCGGTGCAAGAAGGTTTGCTGTGTCTGTCAGCGTAGTGTCCAGAGCATGGAGGCGCTACCAGGAGACAGGCCAGTACATCAGGAGACGTGGAGGAGGCCATAGGAGGGCAACAACCCAGCAGCAGGACCGCTACCTCCGCCTTTGTGCAAGGAGGAACAGGAGGAGCACTGCCAGAGCACTGCAAAATGACCTCCAGCAGGCCACAAATGTGCATGTGTCTGCTCAAACGGTCAGAAACAGACTCCATGAGGGTGATATGAGGGCCCGACGTCCACAGGTGGGGGTTGTGCTTACAGCCCAACACCATGCAGGACGTTTGGCATTTTCCAGAGAACACCAATATTGGCAAATTCGCCACTGGCGCCCTGTGCTCTTCACAGATAAAAGCAGGTTCACACTGAGCACATGTGACAGACGTGACAGAGTCTTGAGACGCCGTGGAGAACGTTCTGTTGCCTGTAACATCCTCCAGCATGACCGGTTTGGCATTGGGTCAGTAATGGTGTGGGTGGCATTTCTTTGGAGGGCCGCACAGCCCTCCATGTGCTCGCCAGAGGTAGCCTGACTGCCATTAGGTACCGAGATGAGATCCTCAGACCCCTTGTGAGACCATATGCTGGTGCGGTTGGCCCTGGGTTCCTCCTAATGCAAGACAATGCTAGACCTCATGTGGCTGGAGTGTGTCAGCAGTTCCTGCAAGACGAAGGCATTGATGCTATGGACTGGCCCGCCCATTCCCCAGACCTGAATCCAATTGAGCACATCTGGGACATCATGTCTCGCTCTATCCACCAACGTCACGTTGCAACACAGACTGTCCAGGAGTTGGCAGATGCTTTAGTCCAGGTCTGGGAAGAGATCCCTCAGGAGACCGTCCGCCACCTCATCAGGAGCATACACAGGCGTTGTAGGGAGGTCATACAGGCACGTGGAGGCCACACACACTACTGAGCCTCATTTTGACTTGTTTTAAGGACATTACATCAAAGTTGGATCAGCCTGTAGTGTGTTTTTCCACTTTAATTTTGAGGGTGACTCCAAATCCAGACCTCCATGGGTTGAAAAATTTGATTTCCATTTTTTTATTTTTGTGTGATTTTGTTGTCAGCACATTCAACTATGTAAAGAACAAAGTATTTCAGAAGAATATTTAATTAATTCAGATCTAGGATGTGTTATTTTTGTGTTCCCTTTATTTTTTTGAGCAGTGTATATATATATATATATATCAGCACATAAGCGACTACACTTCCGGGTAGCAACAGAGGAACAGTCACTGCTGCAGAAGTATAGTGCCTATGTCTGCACTGCTACTTTGTGCAGCAGCACAGGAGTAATACTTCCAGGGCCAGGCAAGATATCCCACAGTAAGCTTGATATTTTATACATACACAGTTATTACACATATTTACATGCACATTCATACACCTGACAAAGATAATACACACACCAGTACACACACATTACACTTACGAGTCCGGTAGATGGCTCGAGATCTGTCTCCAAACATCCCACATCCCTGAGGGCAGCCATTGGGGAGAGGGGGAGCACAGAACAGATTCAGTACAGTATCCTTACTGCCTGCAGACTCTCCCCTTCTCCGCCTGTTTGCCGACTACTAACAGTGAGATGCAGGGAAGGGGGGAATCTACAGGCTCTGTATTAGCCTGGTGAACAGGAATGAGGCCACATGGGGGTTGGGGAGGGATAGTAATCCCCAATCTTGTGTCAGCTACTCTGGCTAGAGAGGACTGGGAAGGAGGAAAGGTACTACTTACAAGCAGCTCTTCCATGAGACCGGACTGGTGGGCGGCGCATCTGTTCTGAAAGGTGAAGTGCCCTGCACCCGATCATTGGTGGGGGATGGGCTCTTTCACACGAGCGGATCCTGTGCGGGTAATCCACTGCGTGAAAGAGAGCCAAGGGCCGTTCTGGACAGCAGAGACACGGGGCAGTAACATGATTGATAATGCTCTGTGCCTCTCTGTGATCTTTTTGCTACAAAATCACAGTTACAACTTTATCTCACCGTGATTTTGTAGTAAAAAAGTCACAGAGAGGCACAGAGCATCATCAATCATGTTACTGCTCCGTGTCTCTGCTGTCCGGAACGGGGCTTGGCTGTCTTTCGCGCAGCAGATGACACGCACGGCTCGAAAGAAAGAACCCTAATATTTTTATTTATAAGGATAGAAGAACCCCTTTATCCCAGTGTGTCACTCTGCTGTTTTATATCCTGCTGCTGAACTACTCTGAGCAGCCCCAGCCAGAGCATAAGCTTCATAATGGAACTGAGACTCTGCTCTCAGTTCCATGATGAAGCCGCAGTGTGCGCTCCAGTGTGGTGACAGGCGAAGTTTACAGAAAGCCCGTCAGCTGACGGATTCTCTGTAAATTCACTGAGAGCAGCCTGCTGAGCATAGGAAGCACATGTAGCTGTAGAACAAAAACAAAGCGAAAAAAATAAACGCAACCAAGTGGAGAGATTGAAAAAAGAAAAAAAAACTGTGGCTGCACTGCTGTGTGTAGCGTGAGGGTGCACGTGAACCAAGGCGGCCCTGTCAATAAATCAGCCAGTGTGTGCGGTGCTCTGCCCTGTAATAATGAGTCCCATGATATGAAAAAATAAAGAAGAAAAAGCAAAAGAAGGGCGGCCCTCACCACTGCTGAAATGCAATCCTTTAGGCTGGGTTCACACATGAGCGTTTTACAGCGCGTTCAAACGCGCTGTAAAACGCTCAACACATGAAAACCAATGCTTCCCTATGGCCCTGGTTCTCACTTGAGCGTTTTACAGCGCGTTTGAACGCGCTGAAAAACGCCCTACGCTCAAACAAGTTCTTGAGCTTCTTTGGGGCGTTTTGTTGCGCGTTTGTCGCGCGTTTGCGGCCATAGGATAGCATAGGAACTGCATATATGTTATTTTGAGCGTTTGTGACCATCAAAACGCGCGAACGAACGCGCGTTTGGCACATAGCAACAGGCAATAAAAGGACACACCCCTAGTGAGACGCAAATGTGCAGCCTGACCAAGATGGAGGAAGCAGGCTGTGATAGTGAGACACTGATCAGGCTTGTGCATTCAAAACGCTGCCTGTATGACATCCAGGATGCAAATTTCAAAAATAGGAGAAGCAAGAAGCAGGCCTGGGAGGACATTGGCCAAAACATCTGGCCACAGTGGATGAGCTTATCCAAAACAGGGAAAGAAGGGCAAGGTATTGACATGTGTGTTCTGAGTGTAAAAAGGAACTCCTTGTGTGCACTGGTGTAAAAACTATATATGTAATAGTCCAGCCCAGCTCTACCTGCAGCCCTCCAGCTGTGGTCTAACTACAACTCCCAATATGCTGTGCTGTATTTTACTTGATGTAGCCTGTCCAGGCATGCATGGAGTTGTAGTTTTGCTACAGCTGGAGGGCTGCAGCTTCACCATCCCTGTTCTAGTATATGGGCAGTCAATGTTTCCAGTCATCCACATTCTGGCACAATGTAGTGGGCCAGTATGCTCAATTTGCACTTGTTCCACTGTGTTTCGCCAGATGGCGCTGTTCCAATCAGGAAATGTATTTGAAGTTCAAATGTTGGCCTACATTTGTGGTGCGGATTGGTGGTATAAAGGTGATATGGATATTGTCTACGGTTAAACATTATTGTGCTTGTGGGCTATTGCAGCACTGGCACATTCTAGGTGAGTATATGTGTACAGTACCAGTATTGGCCACATAAATGGGACCCCTAATTCCGCCCACATTGTTTTCCCTTGTTAATGGACGAATATTGGGCCCATAAATGGGACCCCTAATTCCGCCCACATTGTTTTCCCTTGTTAATGGACGAGTATTGGTGGGCACTATTGGTGCTTCTACAAGGGGCACTATATAGGTGAAAAAAGGGCATTGCACACATTCATTCTTCAAATCTTTTAATGCAGCCATTACACTAATCAAATAAAATGGAATATTAAAAGATAACGAAACAATCTTTGCAGCAGAAAAAGACAAAATAATTGAAATTTATATGGCTTGCATTTGCCAAGGTAACTCCCCCTGTGGTGACATGAAATATGCAGTGAAGTGGTCCCGAATAGCGGCACCATGTGTGGTCCCAAGAACACCGCTGCGAATAGTACTCTCCATGGAATGGCTCAAAGAATCCTCAAAATTGAAGCCATCCCTTTGTCTGACAAAATTGTGAAGAGCACATGCTGCCTTCACAGCCGAGATGGCGGTCTCCAATTTAAGATGTATGGGTGAGTGCAGAACTCGCCATTTGTTGGATAATATGCCGAATGCACATTCCACCACCCTGCGTGCTCTTGTCAGACGATAATTAAAAACACGGCGCGCAATGGAGAGACCACGGCTGGAGTATGGCCTCATAAGATGCTCACCTAGAGCAAATGCCTCGTCCCCAACAAAAACAAATGGCATAGACGGATAAGTGGTGCCAGGCAGTGTGGTGTCCCCGCGAAGGTCAAGGGAATTATTAATGAGCATTTGACCAAAGTCAGAATGCCCAAAAACAGCAGAGTCAGAGCTGCTGCCATAGGAACCCACATCGATGTAACGGAAACAATAGTTAGCATCACATACTGCAAAAAGAACTACAGAAAAGTATTTTTTATAATTAAAGAACTGACTGCCACTCCTCATTGGCTTCAGAACGCGGATGTGTTTGCCGTCAATTGCTCCTACACAGTTTGGGAAATTGCATGTTAGCTGAAAAGTATCCGAAATTTTCAGCCACTCCTCCTTGTTTGGTTGGCCCATGACAGCAGCATGTAGGTCATGCCAAATGGCGATGCAGGTTTCCTTCACGATCACACTGGCTGTGGATTTCCCGATCAGGAAGGTGTAGTGAAGACTGATCAAAGAGTGTCCAGTAGCTAGATAGCTGCAAAAAAAGATTGAAAATCAGGATTTAAATTAATGGATGATGTTTTTTTTTAAATTTAGTCAACGTACTTAAAAGCAAGTGGAAGAGCCTGAAAGATGCTTTCGTTCGTCATCGGCGCAAGGAGAGGGAACAGAGGAGCGGAGCTTCGCCAGGTGCACGGTCCAGTTATGTACATGCCGAGCAAATGGCGTTTCTTATACCATGCGCTGAAATGCGGAGGTGAGTCCAGTGCATACACATGCAGGAGAGGGTGTGGTATGACATGCATTCACTTTCATATCTTGCACATACTTATGTATATTTTCATGTTCACAGCACCGATAGTAGCTGGTCCCAACCTCAACAGCAGGAGGAGGAAGAGGGGGAGGTCAACAGAGACAGTGAGGCCTGTGCGTCAACAGGGCCACTAAGTCCTCCTCCACCCGATCCCACCCCTACATTCCAAACCCCCACACAGCCTGCACCACCTGTCGTGGAACCCGCAAACCTTAGGATTCACCGACAAAAAAGGAGAAGGCCAGAACGCCATGAGGACCGGCTAATTGCGTGCCTGGATGCACTTGCCCATCCAGCACCCAAACTCTCGTGTGATGGGCTTTTCCTGTTGAGTTTGGAGGAAAAAATGCAGCAAGTGCCCAGAAGTAGAATCACAGAAGCGAGGGAAACATTAACAAGGGTGCTAGACAGCTTCATTCCATGTTATGACATCACACAGGCCAACAATGCACCACAACATCCACCACAACATCCACCAACCACTCACACATACACATCACAAACATACCCACAAACTAACATACCACACCCTCACGACACATGGCACACACAACCCCAATCCTCATACACCTATCCCTCCACCAGCATGGGCAACAACCCCTCCACCACCGCTCCAATGCAATCTGGCCATCAATCAGGCGGACTGAGAGAGGCCATGCGGGATCCTGAGCCACATTTTACCTTACCACACTACCAAAATCTGTGGAAATTAACAGACATAATTTTGTGTGTCAGGGGTGTTGTGCATTGATTTGTTGTTGTTTTTTGTTGTAAATTTCCGACTAATTTTACGTTCTAAAGAAAAATAGTTATGTTGTTTGTGTAAAACACACTTTGCGCATTTTTGGAGGAACTGGAACATGTTCGGTAACTTTTCCCCAAATTAAAACCATTTGCAAAGTTTGTGTGACTCTTTTTTGGAAGGGAGTGGTTCCGTATGGAAAAATGTGGGTAAACTATGTAAATATGGTATCTATATGCCAAATTTATAAAGCATACACATCAAATCCCCCCCCGGAAAAACAATCAAACGTCACAACCACCAGTTGAAAATAACAAAGGCCACACTAATATCCAGTCACCACACAATGCAAATCCTTTATAAGGCCACAATTAGAGTCTACTTACCGCAAAGTAATAATCAGTCTTTCCGCTGGTGGTATACTGTCCCGCATGAAGGTGTCCTGACGTTCTAAATGGGTGCCCAACAACCCCAGGAGCTCATCAAAGCTGTTCCAACCAAAAATGGGGAGGGTTAACATTCACAAAATACTACAACTGGTACCTTCACAATTGCAACACCACTACTATAATTATTGTATATGTACAAACCTGATGATGGACATCCGCGTGTATGAAAAAAATTTGTCTTCATGGGCCCGGAGGCCCACGTACAGTGCCCAAAACTGTCCCCTTTCATTTCGATTGGCAATGACAGGATGGACCCAGAAGCGTCGCCTGCTCTCTCCTTCGCCGCAAACGTCCGAGATGGATTGCTGCAACAATTGCCGCAATTGGTCGCCTTCTGGAAAATTCCATGACTGCAAACAATCCACTCTCCCAAAACACATGAAATTGCCCACCTGCATATCTCTCTCATTAGACACCTTTCATATAGACAGGGCTGTATTTTCATAGGACAACACTGCTGTCCATCATACAAACGCGCGTAATACGCGCGTTGGCTATGGCCAAAAACGCGCATAAAACGCGCGACAAAAACGCTCAGGTCTGAACCCAGCCTTATTCTTCAGATAGAAGCAGTAGGCAGGAGCATGTATGCATGGTACACGGACAAGAAAGCGGCGACGGCGCGAAACGGCCGTCGCTTTCAGCATCGGTGAGTGCCGCCCTTCTTTTGCTTTTTCTTCTTTATTTTTTCAAATGGAGAGATTATTTTCTCCACACAATAAATTAGTGACATTTTTTCCCCAAAGGTCCAGTATACATAGCCGTTAAGCTATTTACCTTTTTTTTTTTTTTCATTTACTTTCACTGTTCAGAATGTCATCTGTCTATCTTTTTGATGCTATAGTTGTAAGAGCAGTAGATGTTTCCAACCACAAGAAGCTTCCTAGAAACCTTAAAATGGCACTACAGTAATTTCCAAACAAACCTCACCCATGTGTCCAAGTCACTAGACTGCAATCCAGATGAATTCCTTAGCGTCCAGCTCAGGCCACTCTGTTCAGTTGACCCCGCCAACATCTTAAAATGTAACCCTGCAACAGGTCATGGCTTCACAGCTGGTGAATTTAAGGGGGGCACCAGCAAGAAGGAAGAAAAACAAGCAGGAGGCTGTAAACACACAGCTGTGAAATCGCTCAACCTGAATCCCTGCCAAGCAGACCAAGATTTCACCGCCTAGTGGATTAAATTAGCTATGCCATTTGTCATTGCTGCACTCTCGTATCCTAATTCTGTGAAGAAAATACACCAAAGAAAACATCAATATAAGGCCTCATGCACACAGTCATTGGGGTCCCCAATGCACAGGCAACATCCGTGCAGCTGCCACAGACAGATCCAGACCCATTCAACTTGGGTTCTATTGTTTTGTGGTGCGGAGTCACGGAGAGAAACAGCATGGAAGCACTCCGTAGTGGTTCCGTGCCTCCGTTCCGCACCGCACCTTCCGGATTGCGGACCCATTCAAGTGAATGGGTCTGCATCTGTGATGCGGTGTGCACATGGCCTATACCTGTATATTGCGGACCAACTTTTTGCGGGGTGCAATACAGGCACTGCTGGGCAACAGATGTGTGTATGAGGTCTAAAGAATGGAATTAAAAAATATAAGAGAACTGCAATGGTAAATTGAAACAAAACCCAATTTTTCAGAGGCTGTAACCTGATTGGTCGATGTAGGCAGTGGCTCCACTTTACCCTTGATGAATCTCCCTCATGTAAATGAACAATCTGTCTTCAGTTCATGAGATCCACTAGTCTAACAACAGAGGCATAATTAAAGGGGTTTGAGGGTGTACAATATTGATGACCTATTCTGATGGCACACCCACCTATCAGCTGAAGAAGCCGTGGCACTCTGGGGTGCCCAGCTGCCTCTTCCTAGACCAGTGATGTCATGTTCATCAGTCAAATGGCCTAAGTGCAGCTCAATCCCTTTGAAGTAAATGAACATGGGTTGCAATACCAAGTACAGCCACTATACAAAGGAATTAAAGGGGTTGTCTCATCTCATCGTTACTAAGGCGAGAGAAGACATAGTTGCGTCCTGCTGTTTAAGTAGCTCTCATTGCCGTGCATAAGAGCTCTGGAAACAGTGTAGCCAAGCAAGCTCTGGAGATTCCCTAATTCAGAAACAGCATAGCTCTGCTGTTTCCCAGCTGGCAGTTGGTCAGGAGTCTGTGACTTACCGTATCTCGCCTTAGTAACGGCGAGATGAAACAACTTGTCTAAGTCATTCTCTGGCTTCTTTATGCAGCATTTACCTGATTAGGCTGTGTCTTGCACTGTAGACTTGTGTTGAGCAGCCATTGAAGCTGATTTAGCTTGAGTGCTATATGGAAATACTGTGTTCAAAATATATCCATGCAAAATTAGGCCTGTATATCTAAGTGTGGAGACCAAACTTTCAGAGCTTATACAGCTTATTTTAGATCTTTCTTAGAACCTTTCTTGGGAGGTGTATTGAGGAATAAGTGCCCTCACCATGATATTTTACAAACAAGTAGAACTGTAGAACATGGTACCCCTGGAGAACCAATGATATCTAGGACTTTAATAAAGTAATAAGTGCCATAACTGGCAGGGACGGACTGGGAACTTAAAGTGGCCCAGTTTTGTAGTTGGGTCCAAATTGATGGAAGGCAGGGCCAGCAGTACCATATTGTGGCACATTATACCACCCCAACAGTACCAAATACCACAGTCCATCAAAAATACTGCCAGCAGCATAAAATACCGTACATCTGGCAGAGAGGAATGCCCATGAGGCACTCTGGGCATCGGCCCACCGGGAAATTTCCCTGTAAGGTCTATGACCAATCCGCCCCTGATCATTGGCTTGTCAACCTCAAGAGAAGTTCCTAGTTTAGTCCTACACAAAAAATTCAAAGCTCTGTTCACACTGACATTAAGAAACTCCGTTGGCATGCTGTGTTCCATCATAATTTTTTCGAGCAAATATGACAGAATCTGCACCGGAGACTCTGTATAGAGCCTCCAACACAAATGCATACCTCCCAACCATCCTGGATCCGATGGGACAGTCCCGGATTTTAGTGGCTGTCCCGTGGTCCCGGTATGGGGGAGGAGTGTCCCGCTTCATGGCAGCTGTCCCTGCTTCCATAGGAAGCAGAGACAGCTGCCTCTAATGATGAAGCAGAGAGCCGGACGTCGGCTCTCTGCTTCATCATTCCTAACCCCAGGCCTGCCAGGAGCTCCGTGATACCCTGCTGCTTTTGGCGGCCTCCACTCCCTGCCGACTCCTGGGCTCTACTGCTCTGTGTCCCCGCAGATTCCCCGCTGCAGTGATGCTGCCTCATGCCGCACGGTGGATGGATGTGTGTATACGGCTCTCAGGGAGCAGAGATGCGTCTTGTGCTCAGGGGTACGCAGATGAGAAAGGACTTCTCTCCTGGGCTCCTGCCCAGTGAAGTTACTGGCGATGGGCTGGCTGCAGCAGAGGGGGTGACGGTACAATGTGGCAGAGTATGGCGCTTGCCCCCTAGAAGTATGTACCCCGCTTTAGTGGCCCCCTGAAATATTCTTGGGTGTAATAAATATATAGGAAACATCCCTGTAAATTATAGTCCCTGATCAAATAATACAACTGTTCAAGGACCTGAGTAATCCCCTCTCACTGCACCCCCATAATCCCCCAGAACTGCACCCCCATAATCTTGCCTGTGAAGGGGGAACTTTACTGGGCATATTACTGTGAGGGGGCGCAACTGAGCATATTACTGTGAGAGGGCATAAAGGGGGAATAATTACTATGTGGGGGCATTTAGGGGACTGGGTGGGATTAGGTATTTAGTTAGGTTTTGGGCGGAGTTAGAGGCGTAGCCTAGTGTGGAAAAAATTTGCCCCTCTTCCTTATTTTCTGAAGTTGAGGTATGCAGATGTGATCTGCTGGTGACCAACAGCTGTTCAACTTATTTTTCATAAAGGATATTTGAGATACTTGCTTTTCACTCTCTAGGTAAGATAACATAAATTCTATCACCTTGTACATAAAATCAGAGATTTCACTTTTCAAAATATTGGGGCCAATTACCATTGCAGTTCGTGCTTGGTATGGTCCATTGCGACAAATTTATGAAAAAGTTGCATCGTGATATAATTGGCCTATAGTTTCTTACAATGTACTTGCTCTTATTTCTTTGCAAGTACACCTAGAGGTAGTATGGCATGGATTTGCGATTTTTAGAAAAGTTGGATAATAAATGTAGCCTGAAACCATGGCCATGTCATTATGACATATCAAATCTTTTCTGAAAACTGAGTGGGGGAGATTCATCAAATTAGTGTATAGTACAACTGGCTTAGTTGCCCATAGCAACCAATCAAATTATACCTTTCATTTTTCCAAGGCGCTGTTATGGGCAACTAAGCCAGTACTGTACTTTACACCAGTTCTATAAATCTCCCCAGTGACTCTTTTATACAGAGTACTGACCTCAAGAATGTAGTTGCAGGTGTAGAATATTGTGCCTCTTTTTTGGAGCAGTGATTTCCAACCTGTGGTTCTTCAGCTGTGGCAAAATTACAACTGTCATCATACCTAGATAGGAGCAGGCTATCAGGGCATAATGGACGTTGTTTTGTAACAGCTGGAGAGCCACAGTTTGAGTAACTGTTGAGTAACTGTGGCAGGGCTCCATAGGAATATAATGAAACGGTCATACACTCCAATGCTAATGCATTGGAGTGTATGAGAGAAGCAATCTGATGATTGCTTGTATGGGCACTATAAAATAGTGTAAAAAAAGTTTTAAAAAATATAAAAATTCAAATAGTCATGGATATTTTTACGGTACGGTAAAAGGTGAAACAGAAAAAAGTCATAATGACTGATTTGCCGTTTTTGGTTGCTTCACCGACAACAAAAAAATTAAATACATGAATAAATAAAAGTGATTAAAAAGTCTTACACACCCCACAATGGTATAGATGAAAAAGTACAGATTGTCCCGCCAAAAATTTGCCCTCATACAGCTCTATACACATTACAAAAGTACAAAAAGTTATAGGGTCAGAATATGGCGATAAAAAGGAAAAAAACTTTTTTTCTTTTCAGTATTAAAATGCTAGAAAAACTACACATATGTGGTATCGCCATAATCGTACTGACCCAGAGAATGAAAATGAGTGTAACCGGTTAATTTTTACCATATAAGGAATGTTGTAAAAACAAAAGCCATAAAACTGTTGCGGAATTGCGTTTTTTCCCCAATGTCACTCCATTTGGAAAGTTATTAAATGAAATCTATCTGTATAGAGCCACCTGCTGAGGTGGTTCAAATCTTCAATTGCCCCCAGCGATGTTTTCTGTTAGAAGATGCAGCAATGACCGGAAAAGAGATAAGGAACAAGCCCCCTGAGAAAGGACATACCCCCTGAATTGCCACCATGAAATAAATCTAGCAGAACAATTGGAGAAATTAATGGGGAGCTCTCTGGGAAGTAGAAGGCTGGTTCTATCTTTGTTGGAAAGAGATAGCCATGTACTATATGAAGTAGGGTTGGGACATACAGAGCATTCAGAAAGTCTACAAGCCTTTCAGTTTTTTTCATATTTTGTTACGTTGCAGCCTTGTGCTAATATTAAAAAAGAGAGAAAACAGAATTTTTAGAAATGTCTGCAAATTTATTAATAAGAATTCAGACCCTTTGCAATGACAATGACATTTTGCTTTAGGGGCCTCCCATTTCTGTCGATCATCTTTGAGATGTTTCTACACCTTGATTAGAGCCCACCTGTGGTAAATTCAGTTGATTGGACAGAATTTGAAAAGATACACTTCTGTCTCTATAAGGTCTCACGATGCATATCAGAGCAAAAAACCCAGCCATGGAAGAAAGAATTGCCTGTAGAGATCAAAGACAGAAAATTTCTACTGAACTGAAAGTCCCCAAGTAGAGAACAGTGGCCCCCATAATTCTTAAATGGAAGAAATTTGCAACAACCAGGACTCTACCAAGAGCTTTGCCCCACCAAACTAAGTACTCAGGAGGAAAGGGCCTTGGTAAGAATCCAATGGTTATTCTTCGAGATGAGCGAATTTCAGGTTATAAAATTAGTTCACGCTTCGTTTACTGGTAAAAGGTGAATTGCGTTATGGATTCCGTTACCACGGACCATTACTCAATTCTGTGACGGAATGCCTTAAGAGGCATTCGTTATTCATTCCGTCATAATAGAAGTCTGAGGGGTGCAAAACTGATCCGTTCCACTTCCGTTATGCATAACGGAAACGGAACGGATCTGTTTTGCAGCCCATAGACTTCTATTATGACGGAATGAATAACAGAATGCCACTAAAGGGATTCCGTTATGCATTCTGTCATAGCATTGCGTTATGTTCCGTGGTAACGGAATACATAGCGCAATTCACCCTTTACCAGTAAACGAAGCGTGAACGAATTTCATAACCTGAAATTCGCTAATCTCTAGTTATTCTGTCTGAGCTCCAAAGATCCTGTCTGCAAATGGGAGAAACTTCCAAAAAGGTCAACCATCACGGCACTGACTCCAATCTGGGCTTTATGGCATAGTGGCCAGAAATAATCCTCTCCTAAGTAAGACACATGAAAGTTTGCAAAAAAAATACACCTAAAGAACTCTGACTGAATACAGGGATCAGCAACCTTCGGCACTCCAGCTGTGGTGAAACTACAACTCCCAGCATGCAAACTTGCTTGGCTGCTCTTGGAACTCCCATAGAAGTCAATGGAGCATGCTGGGAGTTGTAGTTTTACCACAGCTGGAGTGCCGGAGGTTGCTGATCTCTGGCCTAATATCATCCTGAAGCATGAGGGTGGCAGCATCATGCTTTGGGGATGTTATTCACCACCTGGGACAGGGATACTGGTCATCCATCCAACCTGACAGAGCTTGATAGGATCTGCAGAAAATCCTCAAATCCAGGTGTACAAACCTTGTGGCATCATAGTCAAAAAGACTGGAGACTGTAATCACTGTCAAAAGAGCTTCAACTACTGTAAGTACTTTATAAAGTTTTGGTGCAGCCTCATCTGGAATATGCAGTTCAGTTCTGGACACCAGTCCATAGAAAGGATGCTTTGGAACGGGAAAAAGTACAAAGGAGAGTGACTAAACTGATAGGCGGCATGGAGGTTCTTCGTTATGAGGAAAGATTAAAATAATTACATTTATTTAGTCTAGAGAAAGACGTCTAAGGGGGCACATGATTAACCTATGCAAATATATAAATGGGCCATACAAAAAATATGTTGAAAATCTGTTCCATGTAAAATCCCCTTAAAAACACAAGGGGGCACTGACTCCAAGCACCCCTGCCGATCAGCTGTTTGAGGAAGCCGCAGCGCTCTCCAGAACTTTTGTTGGATTTATGGTGTTCAACAGAAAAAAAAAAAATCTATGTTCTTCTGTATGAAATGGAAGTACAGAAAGGCCCATACTTTTGAACAGGGCTCCATTATTATGGCTCTGTACAAATGGGAGACTGTACACCTAGAGTCTCCACAGCATGAATTTTGCTCTGGCATTTCTTTACCAGTAAAAAAAAAAAAAAAAATAGCTAAAAAGTGGGAGTGGTTGTTTTTGCCACCTGCAGTTTAAGCTGCATTGTTTGTGGCAGTTTTTTGCACACTGTATTTCTTACCACAAGTGTTTTCTTCATGGCATTTTTCTCCTATAAAGAAGGTGATGGTAAAACGCCTGAAAAATAGCAATGCCAGGACTGTGTCCTGTGTTTCATATTTCCCATAGACCTTCAGCTAACATCTGCAAAAACGTGACTAAAAACACAAGTGTGGAAATCTGCAACCAAAAGTCTACATGCGAAAGCAGCTGTAAGGTGACTTTACACACAACAATTTTTCAAACCACAGACAATGGCTTGAAAAATGGATACCAAAAATCTGAAGGACATTATTATCAAGAGCTAAGCACTTGGCTGCAATGCCTGTGTATACATGTATATAGTGAAAATGATAGCTTCTGTGCAGATATTTTCCTTTATTCACTCAGGCCAAACTTCATTACACCCAGAAAAGAATAACATTTGCTTACCTGTAATTTGTGTTTCCCGGAGTCTGTAGGCAGCACACACAATGGGTTGATTAGTTATCTCTATACTTAGAACAGAATACATGTTAATAGCGATGACAATTATGCAAATAAACAATTATGACATCATAGCAACCATAAAAGCGCTAAAGGAGCACAGCACAATGTATATAATACAGCAATACAAAAATTTATTAAGGATGGGAAGGTTATGCTGCCTACAGTAAATGAAAATTTTAGGAAACCAAATTTTATTAACTCCTGGACATCCTACAGAAGCACACAATGGGATATGAAAAGCAATAGAAATAGTAAGGGAAAGATCAGGAAAAAACTGCTTGGTCTATCACTCATTTGTCAAAAGCTGAACCCTCTGCGAGACCGACATCCAACCTGTAGTGCCTCATAAAAGTGAACATGGAGGACAAAGTGGTAGCTCTGCATGTCAGCTCCAATAGAACATTGGCTTGTTCTGCCCAGGAAGCCGAGGTTGATCATGTAGAATGTGCCATCGGTAAGGCCAGAGGATCTTGACCATCCTAAGGCCTCTTTCACACAGGTGAGAATTCACGCAACGCAGGCCCCATAAAAATGAATGGGGATGCGTGAAAATCGCAAGCATCCGCAAGTGCAGATGCGGTGCGATTTTCACGCATGGTTGCTAGGAGATGATGGGGATGAGCAAGCCCATTAAAGTCAATTTACTGTATTATTTTCCATTATAACATGGTTATAAGGGAAAATAATAGCATTCTTAATACAGAATGTTTACAAAAATGTGGCTTGAGGGGTTAAAAAAAATATATATAATTAACTCACCTCATCCGCTTGTTCGCGCAGCCGACATGTCTTCTTTCTTCTTCTTTCAAGACCTGCCAAAGGACCTTTGATGACGCAATCACGCTCACCACGTGGTAAGCACGGTGACGTAATAAAGGTCCTTTGGCAGGTCCTGAAAGAAGAACAAAGAAGATGATGCCGGCTGCGCGAACAAGTGGATGAGGTTAGTTAATTTTTTATATTTTTTAACCCCTCATACCACATTTTAGTAAGTACTCTGTATTAAGAATGCTATTTTTTTCCCTTATAACCATGTTATAAGGGAAAATAATAAAATATACAGAACACCTAACCCAAACTTCAGTGAAGAATTCTGGGTTCGGGTCTGGGTACCACAATCATTTTTTTCTCACGCGCGCGCAAAACGCATTTCACTCGCATGGAAAAAAACTGAGCAATGCAATCGCAGTCAAAACAGACTGAAATTGTGTACGCACTCGCACGATTTTCCCTGATCGCAGACACAACGCATCCGGACCTAATCTGGACACGCTCATCTGCAAGGGGCATAAATATAACAGTCCAGAATAAGCTTTCTGATCCATCTTGTCCATATTATGCCCTTTAAATTGAAGGAACAAATTGTCCACCTGTCTATAAGATTAAGTCGTTTGAAGATAGAGCAATACCATACGCCTCACATCTAGGAGATAACGTTTCTCTTCTTTATTTTGCGGATTAGGATACAAGACAGGTAAGTATACTTCTTGATTGACATTGACAGGGTTAAATTCACTTTCGGAAGGAATCCAGGCATACTGTAAGTCTTAAAATAATGTGGTCAGGAAAAACTGTAAGGCCCCTTGCAGACGAGCGTGAGCAAATTAGGTCCAGATGCGTTGCGGATGTGTTCAGTGAAAAATGCACGATTTCGCAAGCAAATTCATTTAGTTTAGTATGCGATCACATTCAGTTTTTTTCGCGCGAGTTCAATGCGATTTAATGCGTTTTGCACTCGCGTGACAAACGCATTGCATCCTCACTAGCTTGTTGATGCAATGTGATTTTCACGCAGCCCCATTCACTTCTAGGGGGCCAGCGTTGCATGAAAAAAAGCAGAATATAGAACATGCTGCGAAACCAACATACATGTACACAGCCCCATTAAAATGAATGGGCCCGGATTCAGTGCGGGCGCAATGCGTTCATATCACACATTGCACCCGCGCGGAATACTCGCTCGTGTGAAAGGGGCCTAAGGCTCCTTAGAGGAGAAGGCATGAAGTTCTCCCACACTTTTTGCTGTGGTGATGGTCAGCAGAAATAAAATTTTATAAGAAATGTGCTTTAGGAAAGCTTGTTCTGCTGGCTCAAATGGAGAAAGTATCAGTTTTATTATTTTTAAACTAAAGATAGATCCTAGGAAAGGTAGTGGTGCATGCAAAATTGGCCTAAAATATTTTACCTTTTTAAAAAATCTGTGGACCAACAGATAACCTGATAATAAACCTTTACAATGTGCATTAATTAATCAAAATTGGGCCTTTAAAGTATTTCATTTCAAGCCTTCCTCAAATCCTGACCGTTGAAACTGAACAGATGTAGACGAGTAGGCGACACGTGAATAAGAACACTAAGCACAAAATATCCTCTAGGTTCTAGAGTAATCCCTAAACAGTGGAAGGACTTCTGGATGAAAACATGGATGAAAGATTTTCTGATAGATGGCAGTCTCCAATAATTTCCCTTGGACAGGGCTATTGCAGTGGGAACCAGGGTCTGCGTGGCCAAAATGGAATTACTGCAACGGCCTCTACAGATCTTTCAGTATCTTGTTCAATACCCTCGTTATGAGGGGAGGCAGGGGAAAGACAAACAAAATTGTCCCTCCAGGAAAAGACAGTCCAAAACCCATGGATGATCCATCTTCTGGAGTGAGAACTTGGGAACTTTTTTTGTGCCCATTTCTGATTTCCCCATTTTGATCATTAGGCCTCTTTCACACGGGCGAGAATTCTGTGCAGGTGCAATGCGTGAGGTGAACGCATTGCACCCGCACTGAATCCGGACTCATTCACTTCAATGGGGCTGTTCAGATAAGCAGGGATTTTCACGCATCACTTGTGCGATGTGTGAAAATCGCAGCATGTTCTATATTCCACGTTTTTCACGCAACGCAGGCCCCATAGAAGTGAATAGGGGCTGCGTGAAAATCGCAAGCATCCGCAAGCAAGTGCGCATGCGGTGCGATTTTGACGCATGGCTGCTGGGAGATGATGTAAGTAAATTGATAAGACAATTTACTGTATTATTTTCCCTTATAACATGGTTATTAGGGAAAATAATAGCATTCTTAATACAGAATGCTTACTAAAATGTGGCTTTAGGGGTTAAAAAAAATATATATAATTAACTCACGACATCCTGTTGTTCGCGCAGCTGGCATCTTTTTTTCGTCTTCTTTTAGGACCTGCCAAAGGACCTTTGATGACGAAATCTTCTATCTTCATTCAGCAGGACCTGCGCTGGCGTCGGCGCAGATCCTGCTGAATGAAGATAGAAGATATCGTCATCAAAGGTCCTTTGGCAGGTCCTGAAAGAAGAAGATGTTTATTTATTTTTTTAACCCCTAAAGCCACATTTTAGTAAGCATTCTGTATTAAGAATGCTATTATTTTCCCTTATAACCATGTTATAAGGGAAAATAATAAAATATACAGAACACCTTACCCAAACCCGAACTTCAGTGAAGAAGTCCGGGTTCGGGTCTGGGTACCACAGTCAGTTTTTTATCACGTGCGTGCAAAACGCATTGCACTCGCGTGGAAAAAACTGACCATCGGAATGCAATCGCAGACATAACTGACTGCAATTGCGTGCCTACTCGTGCAGGTTTTCCGCAATGCACCCTGAACGCATCCGGACTTAATCCAGACACGCTCGTCTGCAAGGGGCCTTAGTAAATGAAACAACTGTTGAGGCTCCATTCTCCTGGTTAAATCAGACTGCGACTCAACTAATTTGCTCTGACATTGGTTGTCCCTTGAATGTGGACTGCTGAAATGCTTTGCCTTTCTGTGTGAAAATTAGGGTTTATTAATTGAACCTCACAGCACTCTTCGGCACTGTAGGGGTTGTCCAGGTGCTAGACTATGTAGTGTAGATCAGCCCTGCTATTTATGTTTGACTATATGTTACACCTCCTGCCTGTACAATAGATCTCAACAGATCTACCAGGTCACTCTGCCTGCTGGAGCATATACTACAGCTAGAATCTGTTTGTTTGTCTCCATAACCAGTCTGTCATCTGACCTGAGCTGTGACATTGATCTGTTTATCGGCCTGTATTATGACCTAGTTCTGTCTACCGTGGCCCAGGACTGTCTTTGGGTTTGCACGTACTCTGCTGACCTCGGCTTGGTTCAGTCTGTGTGCACACCCGTCTCTCTGACCTCTGTGGGCAAGCTGCCAACCACACTGGGACTATTCCAAGAGATAGAGGCCTAGTGGCTCCTCTGCAGCGAAGACCAGATCCCTGTATAGCAGTTAAAGGGTGATAACCAGGGGACTCCCAGGACAACACCCTCAGGAATAGACTATAATTCTTTGCCCTCGATTCTCACCTGACAGTAGACCATACTGCAGTAATCACACGAACACCATGCAGACACAGAAAGCAAATGAACATAAAGAGAAGCATGTTTTCTGGGATAAGGACACTCCATGTATACAGGAGAAATAACATCTGGATAAAGATGAACGTGGTATGCACAGAGGATGTTTTTAACCTCTTAACATGCCTTCCATTAGCTGAAAAAATATATATACATGGATGCTATGATGTAATAATTGTTGATTTGAATAACTGTCTTTGCTATTAACCTCTTCTATTCTAAGTAGGAGAGGCTAACTAATTAACCTATTGTATGCCATAGAGCATCCAGGAATGAGTGAATTGTGACATCTAGGTTACTGTAGGGTAGGAGAACACTGAGTTTTGTGCCGACACCACCATTAGGACACGCTTTCCAAAGTGAATATACTAGAAATATACTTCTGGGCAGCATATTGTTCAACAGAAACTCTATCCCCCCCCCCCCCCCCCCCAACTCTCACACCTAAGTTTCCCAACTAGTAAGTACTAATTTCAGCAATGCTTTGGCAGAGTACTGCTCAGCCTTACAGGCCGTAATTAATGATTAAACTATTGAGACAGCACTGCGGCTGTTTACAATGCAGACTAACTAAACAGAGTTGACACATTAGTTTAGTTATGGCCCTACACGATCATGTTGCAAACACGCTGAGTGGACCTACCCATAAACTGGTTTTAGTACAGCAACATGACATTTTGCCCACCATACAGGATCTTAAATGTAACCCTTAGGCCTCTTTCACACGGGCGCCATGTTTTTGGGCCGGATAAGATGCGGGTACGTCGGGGGAAAATGCACGATTTTCCTCGCGAGGGCAAAACATTTTAATGCGTTTTGCACACGCGTGAGAAAAATCGGCATGTTTGGTACCCAAACCCGAACTTCTTCACAGAAGATCGGGTTTGGGTTAGATGTTGTCTAGATGGTGATTGATCGTGTGACAGACCATGTGATGAGCGCAGTGACGTCACCACAGGTCCTTTTCCTACTGCACAGCAAAAATGAAGAAAGTAGCCGGGCTGCGCGAAGTGGATGAGGAGAGTTGAATTAGTTTTTTGTTTTTTTTAACCCCTCCATCCCTATTGTACTAAGCATTCTGTATTAAGAATGTTATTATTTTCCCTTATAACCATGTTATAAGGAAAAATAATATGATCGGGTCCCTATCCCAATCGTCTCCTAGCAACCGTGCATGAAAATCGCACCGCATCCGCACTTGCGGATGCTTGCGATTTTCACGTAGCCCCATTCACTTCTATGGGGCCTGCGTTTCGTGAAAAACGCATAAAGTAGAGCATGCTGCGATTTTCACGTGATGCGTGAAAATCACCGCTCATGTGCACAGCCCCATAGAAATGAATGGGTCCGGATTCAGAGCGGGTGCAATGCGTTCACCTCACGCATTGCACCCACGCGGAAATCTCGCCCATGTGAAAGAGGCCTTACACTCCTCAGATACTACTTCTAACTGTTTAATTTAAAGCTAGAGGCCATTGTTTCTGCCACAACTAAGTCCAAGAGCTCCGCAGTCAAGAACAGCTCAAAAAACCCCAGTGCCGATCCAATCTGAGCCGTCTCAACCCAAACTCCAGACTGGGCGGTGAAAGGGGGAACTACTGGTGCGGCTGAAGTTGGGGCTGCCAATCAGGGTTTGCCAGCACCTCAGGGACTCTAGGGGCCTGTCTGTGCGGTGGCTGCGGCGGGGGAACTAATGCACGTGCCACCATACCAGCTTTAACTGCCCTTCTGGTGCTCGTCACTTCACCATGTTCTACGGCAGTGCTGGTACTAGGTTCAGGATGGGCTGTGCTGCTGGTGTATGCCTCACCACGTAATCCGACAGCGCCAGCCCCACTCTGCTGCCTTTGAAGCGGATCCTGCGTAACCTGTGGTCTAGCAACACGGGGCCGGGTACGCCTGGTGGTATCAGGGACCTCAACCTCATCGTCCGAACTTTGGGTCAGACTGCCACTGCTTTCTACAGGTTCGTATTCTGACCTGCTGGATTTGTCAGATGAGGGTTCCCATTCCTCATCCGACTGGGTCAGAAGCCTGTAGGCCTCTTCAGAGGAATACCCCTTACTTGCCATTTGGTCAACTAAATTTAGGGGGTATTCCCTGAGACTACACAAGAAAAAAAGCAAGCCTGTCTTACAAATGGGAGGCTAGCGAAGTACCGGAAGCCGCTGCGATTGATAAAAAATATCAAAACTGATTTTTTTTTTTTTTTAATTCTGTTTATTTAAAGCAGATTCACAAAATACAAAGTAAAGGTCATGATCCCACATAACATACATTAAGCACGCTTTCTCCCCCTTGCTTCTGAAGGAAGTCAGGGAGTCACATATAGTAACTTTAAGGATCATGAGTTTAATATACATGAATCTGACTGCATTTTTTATTTTTTTCAAAAGTGTTAGGAGACAGAAATAATAAAGAAAAGAAAGGGAAGAGGGGTAAGGGAGAGAGATATAGGGGGGGGGGGGGGGGGGGGGGGGAGGGAGGCAGGCTTATACTGCCAGGGGTCCCAGAGTATTACTTAGAGATGCTTTAAGATACCATGTAGTGTACTGAAAGGGTTTAACCAATTCTCTAACTTCTACCATACTGTAGTGTGCCAAAACAAAAGTGCGCCACTTATTAAAGAATTTGGAAGCTGAACTTTCTTTGTGCCTAGATGCTTCAATCCTTTCATATCCTAAAAGTACTTTCAATTCAGAAATCACAGCAGGAATGTCCGGCATGGTATCTGTGAGCCATCTCTGGAGCAAGACCCTTTTGGCTACCAACAAAACCGAGTGTAATAAAATCGGTATCTTAGTTGGGTTCTCCATACGGATATAATGAAAAACCAAGGTCTGAGGTTCCATAGGTAATTCCACCAACCAGTTAGTCTTGATATATTCAATCACAGCGATCCAAAATTTGATTACCTCAGGACATGTCCAGATGCCATGCCAGAAATCCGTAGCAGCCATTTTACAATTAGGACAATGTGTGATACGGTCTGGAAACTGGGGAGAGGCTGGAAAGTTAAATCCATAAATTGCCCGATGCATCATTCTAAAAAACGTTTCACGCCAAATCTCACCAATCACGCACTGACGCACCTTACTCCAACCTTCCAGGATCTTCACCCCAATCTCATCATCCATAGTGATGTGCTCCCACTTCTTAAAAAGAGTGGAGATCTTGGCTTTTGTGAAGTTTCCTGAAAAGGCCCTGTACAGCCTAGAGAGGGAGACTGTTTGGGGAGAGAAACTAAGGATCTCATCAAAGGAGTTTTTGGTCGCCTCTCTCGATAGATCACGTAATCTATGTGAGCAGAAACCCACAATCCGCATTATTTGCAAGAAATGGGAATCTGGTAAAGCGTATTTTTCCTTCAGTTCTTTTGGAGTCAGCCAGCGTTTCTCCCCCTGATGCATCAGATGTTCCGCCCTAGTCAAACCCCTAGATATCCACAACTCAGAAGGTCTCAAACTAGTCCCTGATGGAAATTCTGGATGACCCCATAGCGGCATCCATTTAGAGATTGCATGAGGCAGATTTGCTGTTTTCCTAACCGCCTTCCAGGTTGCTATCGTATCTCTCAATAAAAGCGAGGATTTAATTTCCCTGGGTAATGCGGCCAAATTAGAGTGGAGGCACGCTACCAGGTTCCATGGAGCTACCAGATTTTGTTCTACTTCCCTATTAGAGAAAAGATCAGTATCATGCACCCAATCCGAAACATGACGCATAAGACACGCCAGATTGTAACCCCGTACATTTGGGAATTTCACTCCTCCTTCTGGTTTCCATAACATAAGCTTCGAAAGAGAGATACGAGGGCGTCTGCCTGACCACAAGAACGTGGTAAAGGCCCTGTTTAGAGCATTGACATCAGTATGTTTCAGTAGAATCGGAAGCGTTTGGAGGGGGTAGAGCAACTTAGAAAAACTCATCATCTTAATGAGCTGGCATCTTCCCAGTAGAGATAAGGGAAGTGAATGCCATTTCTGTAGTTCAGATATTATTTTCGCTATGAGGGGAGGATAGTTTAGTGAGTATAATGACCCCGGGAGCTTACCGATTTTGATCCCTAGGTATGTGATATATTTCTTAACAGCCGATAAAGAGAGACCTATGTCCTGCCAAAACTGCGGTGGGTTAGTGGCGTGAAGCTCTAAAATCTCACTTTTAGACGAATTTATTTTATATCCTGAGAAGGACCCAAAAGAATTCAAGAAGTCCATTAGGGGGCCTAAGTGTCGCTGTGGAGAGTCCATGAAAATCAAAAGATCATCTGCATATAAAGTTAGTTTTACCTCTTTCTTGCCTATGATAATACCCGTATATAAGTCAGAATCCTCTAAAAATCTAGCTAAGGGCTCAATGGCTAGGTCAAAGAGGAGGGGGGAAAGCGGGCAACCCTGTCTAGTCCCTCTCTGGAGAGGAAACACCCGAGATAGGAAACCTCCCGTATGTATGCGCGCCCCTGGGCTGGAATAAAGACCCTTCAGAAAGATCCGGATATCCCCCAAAATCTTGAATTTATCGAGCACCGCCCCCAGCCAGTTCCAACGCAGTGAATCAAAAGCTTTTTCCGCATCTAACGCCAACAAAATGGGGGTTCCGGCTGGCTGAGGGCGGCGCTGGACCCAATCCAAGGTTGCCAACACCTTCCTAATATTTGCTACCCCCGACCTTCCTTTAATGAAACCCACCTGGGAGGTCCCTATCAGGGCAGGCATTAATAGGCTCAGTCTGTCCGCCAATATTTTAGTCAATATCTTGAGGTCCTGATTAATGAGCGAGATCGGGCGGTATGAACCTGGATCTTGTGGGTCCTTATTTGGTTTAAGTATCAATTTAATGTGGGCAACATTAGCATGAGCAGGGAAACTACCTGTGTGTAAAAGATGGTTAAAATATTCCGTCAGTGTGGGGGCAAGATTTTCTTGTAGCACTTTGTAGAATTCTCCTGAGAATCCGTCAGGGCCTGGCGCCTTTCCGTTGTGTAGGGAACGTATTATATGTAGCACTTCCTCAGCCGTTATTTCCGCATTTATAGATCCCTGCTGTTCCTCTGTTAGGGAAGGTAATTTAACGTCTGACAGAAATCTCCTACCCTTTTCAGGGTCTTCTGGGGTGTCGCTATAGAGACTCTCATAATATTTTCCTAGCAGATCATTTATCAATTTAGGATTTGTTTGGACCACTCCCCCCTCTCCTTTCAGAGCTGTGATGACTGTAGGAGTCCTCTTGCCCCGTGCTAGGTTGGCCAGCATTTTGCCTGACTTATTCCCAAATCTGAACAGATCCGTCTGGAATTCTGACCTATACATTGCCTCTCGTTTATCTACCCAAACTTCAAAGGTATTTCTAGCTGCAATCCAGGCCTCCTTGTGCTGAGTGGTAGCCACCCGGAGAAATTGAGTGTATGCCTTTCTAAGGGCCGAGCTAGCCTCCTGATATTGTTTAGCAACCACCTTGCGTAGATTACTGACATAACCGAGAATTCGACCCCTCAGAACCGCTTTTGCAGCCTCCCAATGGGTCGAAACATCTGATGCATCACGGGGATTGTCACCCTGAAACTCCCACCACCAACCTTGTAGTGTATCTTTGAAATTGTCATCCTTGGCAAGAAAAGAAGGAAAGCGCCATATAAAATCAGTTCCTCTAGGGTAGGTATCCTGCAAGGAAATGGAAACAGGTGAGTGGTCAGAAATTAGTAAGTCATGAATTTCAGCTGAGACCACCCTAGATGACATATGCAGAGGAAGGAAAAGATAGTCAATACGAGACCATACATTATGTGCGTGTGAAAAATGCGTATACTCCCTGTCGTCAGGATGTAGAGAGCGCCAGGTATCATATAAACCTGTAGAAGTTAGAAAGGGAGGTATAACCTTGTCAGAGAGTCTTTGCGAGCTGACCATCCCCTCCTCCCTCTTCCGGTCTTCCAGAACAGAGGCGACTGAGTTAAAATCACCACCCACAATTCTGTTGTGGGTTCCATCCATATGCAGTCTGTTCTCTAGAAGAGCGTAAAAGGAAGCATTGTTTTCGTTTGGGGCATACACATTATGAATGCTATAGGAGATCCCTCCTATCTCTACCACCAACTTATGCCATCTGCCTTCACTGTCATGAGACTCTGAAAGTATTTTCCCTGAGAAATTTCTATGTACTAAAGTGAGTACTCCAGCTTTGCGCTCCCTGGCTGAGGATCCAACCACAGAACCTACCCAAAACTTTTTCATACGGAAGAAATCCGTATCCTCTAGATGCGTCTCTTGCAGGAGAACTACATCAGGTTTAAGACGCTTTAGGTGACGTAAAATTTTTGACCGCTTCTGTGGGGAACGTAAGCCCTTGACGTTCCAGGAGATAATTTTCATTTCAGTTCCGGTATGTACGGATCCCCAGACAGAGAAAGCCAAGGGAGAAGGGAAGAGGGAAGGAAGAAAGGGGGGAGGAAAAGAGAACAGAAAAAACGAACAAAAATCAATATAAATACAACCAAATAAAATAAAACTGCCTAAGTGTGTGGTAGCAGGTACCGATCCACTGGACCGGATACGGCTAGATGGTGTCAGCCGTCACAAAATCAAGTTATAGACTTTCCTTTTTTCCGCCATGGCAGAACTCTCACATAACCAGCCTGAACAATTGCTATCTGTACAACTGAACAATAACGGCCCTAATACGGAGCATAAAGCAGAATAATAAAACATTCTTAAACTGGAACAGCTTAGTAGCATTAACAAAATTCTACCCCTAAGGGTTGAGTTTCAACCACATTTAGAATTGAGAAATGTCAACGTCCCCTCCTGGAGGGCCTTTCTTGGCCATTGCGCGAACGGTCATTCCCTCGCCGAACCGCTGAAACCAATGAGTCCTTCAAGGTAGACCGTTGGGGAGAGAGGGATATATCTTGCTGCTCTGAATCAATAATCTCATCCAAAGCCTCCTCTGCCTCAGTGGGAGATCTAAAAGTGATAGTCCCTCCATGTGCTTTGTGAATCTTTAGAACCGCTGGGAAAAGAAGCTGAAATCTGATGTCCCTTTGGTAGAGTGCAGTGCAGATCGGGCTAAAGGCCTTGCGTTTCTTCGCCACCTCAGCCGAGAAGTCCTCAAATAATAAAATTTTGTGGCCCCTTATAGTTATCTGGTGTCTCCTCCTACGAAAACTGCGAAGTAAAGCCACCTTATCATTGAAATCCAGCAGTTTAAATATAACTTGGCGAGGTCTCCCATCTCCACTGCGGGGAGACTCCGAATTAGAGTCCCTAGTGGCGCCTCTTTCCGGACCAATCCTGTGGGCCCTCTCCACTCGGCAGAAAAACTTTAGGCCCAGGGCCTCTGGCAGTTCTTTCTCACATATATCTAAAAGATCCAATTGTTTAATGGACTCAGGCAGCCCAACCACTCTCAGGTTGTTGCGGCGTGACCTGTTTTCCAGGTCATCAACCTTGAAACGCAGGTATTCCAGGGCATGCTGCTGGGATTTTAAAACAGACTCAGTGTCCCCCGTTTGCTGCTTCAAGGACCGCATCTCTTTCTCCAGGGCCCCAACTTGTATGCTGGTTTGATTTACCTCCTCCCTCAGGGAGTTAAAAGAGGCCAATATTGTCGTTTCCAGTGTTTTCTGGATGTCCGGCATTATACGCATTGCCACTTCAATGGCTAGTTGTTTATAATCTATTGTGGCCGTGCCACCTAGGGGGGACCCCTCTCCCTGGGTATTCTGAGAGCCCTCTTCCCTGAAAAGTAGTGGCTGAGTGTCCGCCATTTTTGCCGCGTTCTGTGAGGCTGCTAGCTGCGCACCTGTAATCTTCTGCCCGCTCCGGAGGAGATATCTTTCCATCGGCTCCTTGCTGCAGGTAAGTGGTGTCAGTCGGACGTCCCTTAGGGCTGAAAAAACAGTTCCCTGCGCTGCCAAATGACCAAAATGTTCGGCGGTATGCAGGAGCTCTGTGCGCTGCGTCCTCACATGGCGGCGCCGGAACCGGAAGTCCCAAAAACTGATTTTTTTTTATCGTCGCAGTGCTTGTAAAGTGATTGTGCAGTGATAAAAAAAAAAAAAAAAAAATTGTCACTGCGGCGGGGCGGGCGTGGGTGAACGCACGTGTGGGCGACCGATCAGGCCTGATCGGGAAAACACTGCGTTTTGGGTGGAGGGCGAACTAAGGTGACACTAATACTATTCTAGATCTGACTGATCAGTTCTGATCACTTACAGATACTATAAAAGTACAAATGCTGATTAGCGATACGCTAATCAGTGACTGCGGTGCGGTGGGCGCTAACCACCTAACAAAGGGGCCTAAACTAACCTAAAACCTAACCGTCAATACTAGTGGAAAAAAAAAAGTGACAGTTTACACTGATCACTTTTTTCCCTTTCACTAATGATTGACAGGGGTGATCAAGGGGTGATTAAGGGGTTAATTGGGGTGATCTGGGGCTAAGTGTAGCGTTTGGTGTACTCACAGTGATGTGTGCTCCTCTGCTGGGACCAACTGACGAAAAGGACCAGCAGAGGAGCACAGAAGCCATTTAACACATATTTATAAATATAATGTGTTAACTGGCTTGTGATTCGATTTTTTGAAAATCACCAGCCTGCCGGCGATGATCATTGGCTTGTAGGCTGGTGACGAAATACTCCTTTAAAATTTTTCCGGCCCGCAATGCGTATGCGCGGGCCGGCGCGTCAAGGAGGAATGAATCGACCGCCTCCAGAATGCAATCCTGCGTTAGGCGGTCCGGAGGCGGTTAAGGACTCTATAGTGACAAGGGAGCACTCCACAGGTTTGACGCTGAGCAAATGTGGTGCCAATATTCAAAAAAGGAGTCAAAAACAGAGACTGTAAACTATAGGCCGGTAAAGTTTAACATCTGGCGTGGGTAAACTGTTTGAAGATTTTCTCAGAGATGATATTCTGCAATATTTTAATTGACAATAAGCAAATCACACCATATCAGCATGGTGTCCTGAGGGATTTTTCATATCAAACTAATTTAATCAGTTTCTATGAGGAGTTAAGTTCTTGACTTGACCGCGGTGAGTCAATGGATGTTGTATATCGACTTCTCAAAAGCTTTTGATACTGTACCGCACAAAAAGGTTAGTATATAAAATGTGAATGCTTGGACTGGCTCAGTGATTGAAAACAGAGGGTGGTACACATTCAGATTGGGTCACCATCACTAGTGGGGTATCTCAGGGGTCAATATTGGACCCTATTCTCTTCAATATTTTTTTTATTAAATTATCTTGTAGAAGGCTTGCACAGTAAAATATAAATATTTTCAGATGACACTAAAGCTACTTTCACACTTGCGTCAGCAGGGTACGGCGGGGGAACAGCCTGCCGGATCCGTGCTAACGCTAGCCCACCGTGCCGCCAGAAGTCCGCTCTGGCCCTATGCTGAGGTTTTTGTCCAGCCGCCTCTCGGCTCGTCTACTGTGCTGCAGCCGGACCTCCAGCCTGCCTCCATTATAGTAATTGGGGCCAGAGCGGACTTCCGGCGGCATGGTGGGCTATTAGAATGTATTGGCTCCGATGAGCGGAAGTTATTGCTTTGCGAAGTCTCACGAGACTTTGCACAATAACTTCATAAATTAATAATTTGAGAAGGGAAGTTCTTAAAATCTATCCCAGCAAAACCCACTGTAGGAATTTCTTCCAAACTCTAGCATAAAGAGACAGTTACTCGTTTTTAACATACTTTTAATAAGAGTGTTAACCATATCCGAAGAAAACCATTTAATGGCTAACAGAACCATTTTGAATTCCATGCAGTCAGATGGAGGTTCTCCATCTGCGAATAAAAAAACAGACCCCGAGTCAGAAGGTCGTGGACTTCCGGAAGGATCCTCGGGTCAGTCGCTGACAACTTAGCCAGGTAAACCACTCTTTTGGGTCAAAAATGAGCTATCAGGATAACCCTTAGGGGAAAGCATAAGAGAGGAAAATCCTACCTGTGGAAAAAAGCATCCAGACTTCACAGGGAGATCCTCCTTGTGACAGGGAAAATAACTAACTTTCCTGTTCTGCAGAAAAAAAAAAGGTCTATACTATGATTCCCCCCACTGTCCGTTCCTTTTGAAAATTCTTGGACTCAAACGCCACTCTCCCTTGGAAATCAAATGTCGACTGAGAAAGCCTGCCTGCACATTCTCCGATTCCTTGATGTGGACCTCCAAAATAGACCTGCAACTTTGTTCTGCTAGCAAAATAATTTCCCTGGCCATCAGACTTCTGTTCTTGGTTCCCACAGTCTGTATATGAATGATACTATAGTTCTGTTGTCGGACATGATCCTTAAATGTCTCTCATAACATTGGAAGAACCTTTAACATTGCATACTTCACATCCATCAGTTCTTTCATATTGGAGGATGCTGCTTTCAACCTGCCTCTCCACAGCCCCTGAAAGGAATGGTTCTGAATGTGAGCCGCTCAACCTCAAGGACTTGCGTCTGTTATCAAACATAAAGGTCTCCCAATTTCTAAAGGAACCCCGAGTTCTCTTTTACCGACCACCAATCCAGGCTCTCGATAGTCTGGTCTGAAACCAACATTTTTGCCTCTAGGGGCTACTCTCCCCTTCCAGGCTGGAGCTCTCTGTAATGTAACTGGGCCCATAGTATCACAGGAATACAAGATGTCAGAGTACCCAAAGTTGACATACCTTTCTTTAATGAGATTAGTGGATTCTTGGTCAAATCTCATATCCTCACTTGTAATCTGAATTTCTTATCTCCTATTTAAAAAAAAATATATATTTTATACACACACACACACCTGATCAAAAGTTTGACTACTTGAAAAATGGAAAAAAAAAAATCTTTACATTGTTGGATCTTAACAAGGTTCCAAGTAGAGCTTCAACATGCAACAAGAAGAAATGAGAAAATTTTTGAGCATTCAATTAAATTAAAAATAACGATTAAACTGAAATAGGCTGTTTTTCAGCTGATCCAAATTTTAGGACCACATGCCTTTAAAAGGCCAAATCTGTGCAAAGATGTGGATTCAATGTCATTTTCTGTCAGGTAGTCACATGTTGTGATGGCAAAGGCAAAAAAAAAAAAAACTCCCTTTTTGAACGTGGTCGGGTTGTTGAATTGCATAAGCAGGGTCTCACAGCGCGCCATCGCTGCTGAGGTGGGACGCAGTAAGACAGTAATTTGGAATTTCTTAAATGATCCTGAGGGTCATGGAACAAAAAAGTCAAGTGGAAGACCCAAAAAAAAATTTCATCAGCCCTGAGCCGGAGGATCCAATTGGCTGTCCGTCAAGACACTGGACGATCCTCGACCGAAATTAAGGCCCTTACTGGTGCTAACTGCAGCCCCATAACCATCAGACAGCATCTGAGACCGAAGGGCTTCAAAAACAAAAAACGTCTTCAAAGACCTAGTCTCCTTGAACACCACAGAACTGCTCGTTTGGACTTTGCAAGAGCACCAAAACATGGGACATTCAAAAAGGTGGAAGAAAGTTTTATTCTGATGAGAATTTTTTTTTACCTTGATGGTCCTGATGGTTTCCAAAGTTACTGGCATGACAAGCAGATCCCACCTGAGATGTTTTTTCCTTCAGTGGAACAATGGAGCTTCAGGAAGTGCAGGGGTGTCAAAAAGCTGCTGGCTATGTCCAGATGTTGCGGAGAGCATTCCTCATGACTGAGGACCCTCGTCTGTGGTAACGACTGGGTTTTTCAACAGGACAACGCTACAGTACACAATGCCCGCAGGACAAGGGACTTCTTCCAGGAGAACAACATCACTCTTTTGGCCCATCCTGCGTGTTCCACTGATCTAAATCCAATTGAAAAACTTTGGGGATGGATGGCAAGGGAAGTTTACAAAAATGGACAACAGTTCCAGGCAGTAGATGGCCTTCGTGCAGTTTTTTTTTTTTTTTTGGAGGTGTGGTCCTAAACTTTTGATCAGCTGAAAAACAGCCCGTTTCAGTTTGTTGTTTTCATTAAATTGAATGCTCAAAAAAATGTTTTGTCTCACTCCCATTTCTTCTTGTTGCATGTTGAAGCTCTACTTGGAACTTTGTTAAGATCCAGCCATGCTAAATATGATTTTTTGCCATTTTAAGTGGTCTTAAACTTTTGATCAGGAAATAAAATATATATATATATATATATATATATATATATATATATATATATATATATATATATATATATATATATATATATATATATATTACACACACACACACACACACACATATACACACTGCTGCTTCTTTGAATCCAAGATTAAGCCCAAAAATTATTTTGGATCTGTGAAGGTTTAGGTTTGACTTTTCTAGATTCAGGATCCATCCCAGTTTCTTCAAATCTGAGACTACATCTACTGCCCTCCTCCAGCTCAGTTACAAAATCATCCAGATAAGGAATAAACAAAATATCCATTCCTCCTCCCCCCCATTTCTAATGCAACCTTTGTGAACACTCTTGGTGCCATTGAAAGTCCAAAGCGAACTACCTGGAATTGCAGATGCCTGGTATTCCCATCTAATTCTACTGCCACTGTCTCGATGCATAGGGACGTGAGAATAGGCATCTTTTATGTCTAAAACATTAAACAACCAGGGAAAAAGCCAATTTATTGCAGACTGTTTCCATCCTGAATTTTCTCTTTTTACTTGGAAACGATGTCGCTTTTTTTTTTTTACATTTATAAAATTGTTCTGTAAGAACAGTATGTTTTTTTCACCAGAACATTATATTTTTTCTCACCAAAGGATTGATTAAAGAAAAATCCTCTTCCACCCTTCCTTTGGGATCTGAACCTATATTCTTTGTCTCTCTTCTCTATGCTTTCTGAAGGGATAAAAGGAACGGCTAAACCTTCCTCTGGAGGAGAGGAAAGGCTGACCTGGAAAAGTTTTCTTTCTATCTGCCGCCTTTTTCAAGAGCTCTTCCAAGGCTGTACCAAAAAGATATTCTCCCTCACAAGGGACTGCACAAAGACTTTCTGAAAAGAGAGTCTCCACCCCAATTTTTAAACCACAAGGCCTTGCGTGCAGAATTAGAGATAGCTGAGGACCTAGCAGCCAGCCTAATGGAGTCTGCGAAGGCGCCTGCTAAAGAAAAAAAAAATCGGCTGCTTTTTTAATGGTAGGAAGCCCCGCTAAAAACTCCTTCCTAGGAAATTTACTTTAATTTGGTCTTCCAATTCAGATAGCCAAACAATCAAAGAGCAAGTGGTACAAGTGGGCACAATAGCTGGTTAAAGGAGGCTTCCCATACACCCAGTAAAAAGCCATCAGCCTTTTTTTGTCCCCATATCCTCAAAAAGGTAGAGCAGATTTTCTGGCTACTTTAGAAATGCCAACATCTGTCCTAGGGGCCTTATTCCACTAAGCACAGTCTTCCTCAGAAAAGGGGTATTTTCTATATATTTTTTTTAAATAAAAACTTATTTGGTTTCTTCCATTCACCCTTAATTAAAGCCGCTACGTTTTGTGCACCGGAAATATGATGCCTAGATTCGAGTCCTCCAACCATGATATCCTGAACTTTTGAATCTTCTATGCCTATAGTTGACTTAACCTATTTACATCTTCCAAAGGATAACAAGGTCTCCCTACTTTTCCATCATCGTCAGAGGAGAAAGAGGAAGCATCAGAATAGAGATTGTCAAAAGAGCAAAAATCCTTTACCTTCTGAGGAAAACTAATTATTGACTGGCTGGACAAGTTTAGATTTCTGCTCCCGTGGCATGCCTGCCTATACTTATAAAATGGAGATTCTTCTGCCACAGTCTCGTCATGCAGACCTGAAATTTATTATATATATATATATATATATATATATATATACACACACACACACATACATACATACACACATATACACACCAGAAACAAACTTCACATATGACCTGGCTAGAGGCCGCTCACCTGCCTTCACAAGGTACCAGGGCTGGAGTGGATGCCCCTCCTTTCCTACTGCTGCCAGTGAAATGCAGCATTCCTGTTTAAGAACACGCACCCAGTGTTTACAAGTTCCCATATACCATGCCAGCAGCTACTTCCGGGTGCCGCAGTCTCATATGCACGCTCCTGAAACGTCATACACAGGCGTCATGACAAATGTCAGGTCCCAAGCCTCCTTTGCAGGGTGCTCCACTTCCTGGAATGCTGGTCAGGCTCAGGAACTTCCTGCTACTCTCCACCCCCACCCCAAGTAGACTTAAGTCTGTACTTTAGTGCGCCAACTGACGCAACCAAGTACCATGCCCTCCAACGTTCCAAGCCCCCTCTCAGAGGCTGCTGTGTCTCTGCAGATCCCCCACAGTGCACTCCAGAAAATGCAGCTCACCATGAGGACGTGGAACTGCAGGTAAAGGGCTCTCAAAGTGCAGAAGCCACACATGCACTACAGGTTTCCCCTCCTGAGCCAAGAAACCATACTGAAGTGGGAAGAGAGCCTACGCTTTTTTGTACTACTGGTTTCCGGTCTATGGGGGCGGATCCTCTCTTGTGGTGCTATCATGAGTGAAGGCAAAACATGACAGTAAACTTTTGCAAAAATAAATAAAAATCTCCATGCAAACTGATCAAACAGTAACTAACCGTCACTGGCTTCTGAAGTGTGTCTGGATTGCTACGAGGCAATAAAAGATTGTTAAAAGGCGGGGACCATTTGATAGTAATATAAAATGCTTTATTTTAGGAAAAACCAAGTTGGTCAATACAAATGCATAAAAAAAAAAAAAAAAAAAAAAAAAAAAAAAAAGACACATTTGGCTCAAAGCAGACAGTGAGTCAATTCTTATCTCAATACAGTAACACAATAAAGTGCAATAATAATGCCATAGCAAATATGCAACATTTCACTTCTTACACATAAGCTCTGTTTAAACCTGCATCAGAGGCTCCGTTATAAGTAAAGCAGGTTCATTGATGTCCAACATGAGAAAAATCGGACAGTGTCCTGGTTTCCCTTTATAATGGAAACCACAATGCAGATGTAAACAGAGCTAGGATTTGACAATCCATGATCAGTTGGGGGGATCCAACATCCCACACCCTCACTGATGAGCTTATTGGGAGAAGGTCAAGAACCAGAACTAGGCAGCAACATACCTTGTGTAGTGTATGGAGCTGGAACACTGCTACTATTGAAGGAAATGGGATCAACACTGTAGTAACCACTTCCGTCCTCTACACAGTAGACGGAGCTGTGTAGTTCTGGCGTTCACTTCTACTGCCGGATTCCTCCCCCACCACCAAAAATCAGCAGGGGTTTGAGGTGTTGGAACCCAGATCTGATATTTATGGCCTATCCTAGGGATAGGTCATTAGTTAAATCCGGAAAAACCCTTTAAGTTCTGAGGAACGAGTTTGGTAATTTAACTATAGACCACCAAAGTACCTTTGCATGGCCAAAAAGGCAAGAAGGCTATAATATACAATAAGGCAAAGTAATAGACCTATTTAACAAAAGGCTATATGAAAATATATATACACACACACATCAAAAAAAATCTCCGAACATTTAAGGCACTTTAGCACCATAAGGTTCAAAGTCACTTTAAATCTTTGACCAATTTTTCCAATTCAATAATACTGAAAAATGGCCACATTTTAAAGTACGTTTGTGCTTCACATACAAAAAACAGAATCATTCATTAATTTTACTTTATGGCAATTGACTTCTTCACTCACACCAAGAGCTTACAAGGTGTTTGACAAAGCCAAATTCATCAGGAACATAATTTCAAAGTTATTTCACATTTTTTTATATATGGCTTTTACATTGTGCAGTGTTTATGAGTTTCCTCATAAAGATGTCATTTCAGAAGAAGTCCACCAGATAAAATGGTTACTTTTACATGTACTTCAATCTACATATAAACCAGAGTTAACAACTAATCGACAGCAAGAAATAGCTAATTGGGGCCACAGAACTCTTTGTATACAGCAACGTGTGGTGAAAGATTTTGGTATAATTAGATTGTCTTGGCTGTAAAATATAGCTTGTGTCTAGTATACCAAGTCCTTCATTACAATATGCAATATTACTAGACAAGAGAGGGAAACGTCTCAGAACAGCTAGTCAGGATTAATATATCGCATGAAAGGTTTCCAATCCTTCAAAATAAGGCAACAGCTTTCGGGTTAAAGATTTATCTGTGGGAAAAACACCATCTTGAGACCATCCACAGTGCAGTCAAATGGAACCTTTAACACTCCTGGCCTGCAATGACCAGGGAATTATTAGTGGTTATTGGATCACCCATCTCCGACTTAAGGGCCCTGCACATTATTCATTTTGCGCAGCCTCCCTACATACCGAGTGGGTTGTAAGATCCCAGCTGCAAAAAGACCTGTCACACTCCTAAATCTGCCTCGAGTCCCATCCCAGTGAGAGATGCAATGACAAACAGCCCTATGGACAGGAGTTAGGGGGCACTTTCAGTCTTTGCAAGAATCATCTGCTTTCATTGAATTGTAGATAAAATTCTTAGGCATCCTCCTTCAACAGGTCATGCAACGTGGACGTATATCTGGAGTGGGTGGATTGGGATCAACCTACGAAAAATAAAAATATTCAGTGTTTGCATTTTATACTCTGAATCAGTGTCTTCATCTTCTAGGTATTGATTAGACTTCTGCTTAACAAAGCCATTAAGTGGTTGACACAGCTTGGTTCCCACTTAGGACAGGATTAAAAAAAAAAAGTTTCTAGAGTTTTCAGGGTGAAAGACTAATGAATATTAGGTTAGGCATCAATGTGGTATCCGTGAGGGTCTGCTTGGTGGGCACAACAGCCATGCCAGTATAGTATGGCTCTAGATGCACCCAGTGTGACAATGGGAGGACACAGACTGACAAGGCTCACCCAGAGTTTGTATTTTAAGAAAGGAGTCCAAGAGACCTGGTTTTTAAACAGGTCCTGTCACCAGGATCAACCTTCGTAAACCAGGCCCACTGTTGATACTGTCTTGTGAAAATTAGTTTCAGCATTCCAGAGGGGAACAAACAAGCAAACATTTATGCAAATTAGGGCTCCAGTGCACCAAGAGGTGTGTAATACACCTTTAGTGCACCTCGGTTTGCAAGTGCTGGCCCCTGCCCTTGGTGCACTGAAGCCCTCCCACATATGCACAACATTTTTTTTTCCCTCTCAAACATCACAACAGATTTTCACAATACAAGTATCGTTTTAATCAGCAGTATCAACCCTACCAGACAGTATGTCTTGTTTAGTGGGGCTCATCCTGCTGACGGGTTATTTTTTTTTATAGACACACCCTTAACAGGTCCGAAACTCCACATAACGACTATACAATTTGTACATTTAACTAAAGAGTGCCGAGTAAAATTTAGTTCATCAGCAGAAGGTAGTAGATGTTCTAGCCAGAGAGAATTACAAATTATTACTATAGCAACCAGGTAAAAAAAAAAAAAGGCTAAAATATCTAAATATTAAAGGGAGTCTGTCACCTAATCTGCGTGTTTTAGACCGCTCAGATTAGGTTATAGATCGTTTGGGCCCCATTACAATTGTACCTCGTTGAGATCATGAAAAATACACTTTATAAACTTATGCAAATTAGCTTCAGCAAGTGCTCAGGGGCGGCGTAACTACCGCAAGTGCCTAAGCCCCTGGGCGATGTGCCCAGAAAACCACACCTTTCAGCCCTCTGGCCCACCCTTCTTTCCTACCATCACATCCTCCTCTGCCTACCAGATCTCGCTCGTGCACCGCTCCACGATTGGCCTGCACATGCGCACTGCTCTGCCCATTATGGGCAGAGGAACCACCAGTCATATTGCGCATGCGCCGGTCTTTGGGTGCCACTCGTCACTTCCGTGCCAAAAGACCAGCGCATGCGCAATATGACTGGTGGTTCCTCTGCCCATAATGGGCAGAGCAGTGTGCATGTGCAGGCCAACCGTGGAGGAAAAGATCTGGGAGGCAGAGGAGGACGTGATGGTAGGAAAGAAGGGCGGGCCGGAGGGCATAAAGAGGTGTGGTTTTCTGGGCACATCAGAGGGGCCTTTGCACTTGCGACAGTAACGCCGCCACATGGTGCTTGCCAAAGCTAATTTGCATAAGTTCATAAAGTGTATTTTTCACGATCTCGACAAGGGACACAAACAAGATGTACCATTGTAATGTGGCCCCAAACAGTCTATAACCTGATCTGAGCGGTCTAAAATGCTCAGATTAGGCAACAGACTCCCTTTAAGGCTAATGTCAATTCTTACCTCCGAGTAGATAGGAGGAGGTCTGTTTCTGAACTCCTGGATATATGCATAAAATGGCCCTTCTAGAATACAGCCCATACTAGCATGGCGTGGAGGAGCTAAGCGGTTTTGAACCTCCTCTTCTGAGACAATGGATGAGTATTCAGGAGGTGCTATGGTAAAAGACAATAAATGTTAGTTATCTAGAAATAGAACTTCTTAAGAAGACTAAGGCTGGGTTCATATATGCACTGAACTACGGAAGTCTGTCCTGGCAGAGAAACAGACTGCCAGAGTTCATGGTATTCAGCATAGCTGGATGTGCACCGCCAGATCCCCATTCATTTAATGGGATCCAGGCGCTTTCAGACAGACAAAAAAAATACTGAGTGTAGTATTTTTGTCAGGCATGTAGTATTTTTTGTCAGGCTGAAAGCCAGTATACACTGGATATCGGCAGTCTGTTTCTCCGCCAGAACAGACTGCTGGAATTCACAGCACATATGTGAATCCAGCCTTAGAAAAATATGAAGCTGAACACTGCAAGTAATGGAATTCTTCTTTTATTGTGTTTTTTCACAAAGCAATCACAATTGTGACCTTTTTCAAAACACTATCACCATAGAGATAGGGAAATAGCGTGAGGTATGGTGTAACTTGCTGCATTAGTTGAAGTTACACCATACCTCACTATTTCTAAGTGAGTGTTCGAAAAAGTTTTTTTTGGACCGAAACGTCACAATTTATTGCCTTGTAAGAACACCCACACACTGCAGTTTAATAACGTGTGCTTGCCAAGTAATGAAGTAAAATAAATGCTTCTTTCACTTACTTGAGTGCCACATATCTGAATATATACAGGATTACTTAGAAACTTACGTTCTGGTAGCTCTGGGACGGTCATATACCGCCAGTCCAGATTCACACTGTACTGACTACCAACGCTGGAGGTTCGGCTCCCAAAAGGATGGAGTGGAATGGTTCCAATCACCAATGGCAGCTCCAAGAGTAATTTGGAGGAACCTGGGATTTCTACACACACCTAAAAGGATAAAAATAAAAATAAAGTGATACTGTATAAATGCCATGTAATCCGGTAAACCTCAAGACATTATACAGAGTTAATGGGATTATGAGGAAGCATTACCTTCAAAGCATATTCCACTCTAATAATTCGGCACTGCATAATGGATGGTCCAAGTGGAGGGATTTTCAGAGCTCTACCATGCCAAGTCTCTCGCTTTCCTGCAAGTACAGAATCTCCAGCCAAGGTAGCTACTACAGATTTCTTCTGTTTCAATGCACCACGTGCAATAAAGGTCTGAGACTGTATTATGGCTGCTTTAGGAAGAACAGTTCGACTGGTACAGTTATCAATCTCCGCAAAAATAGGAATTACTTCACCTGAAGGAAAAAAATTGGGTTAACTGTTGTGGAACCCCTTTATAACCTTAAATGAGAATTAAAAGGGGTATTCAAGTCACAAACTGTGGCAGGTCACATGACCCTGTCACTGGTTAAACCACATTGTTAGGGCTCGTTCACACAACTGTGAAGCCCGTGCTGTGGACCAGGCACATGGGAATCGCAGACCCATTCACTTGAATGGATCCGCGATCCTTCCGTTCCGCAAAAAAAGATAGAGCAAGTTCTCTTTGTACGGAACTGAACCAGAAAGCACTCCGTAGCGCTCCTGTAGTGTTGCGTTCCGCATCTCCGGACCCATTGAAATGAATACCTCCACATCCGTAATGCGGAATGGCCACGGAACAGTGCCCGTGTAATTGCGGAGCCACAAATGCAACAGGCAGCACACTTTCATGTGAACGAGCCTTTAAAGGGGTTCTGCACTTTGTTTTAACTGATCTATCCTCTGGATAGATCATCAGCTTCTGATCAGCGGGGGTCCGACACCCGGGACCCCTGTCGATCAGCTGTTTGAGAAGGCAGCGGCGCTCCAGCAGCGCCGCGGCCTTCTCACAGTTTACCGCCGGCCCACTGACGTCACGACTATTATCAACTCGCGTGGGCGGGGCTAACCTCTTCACTTAAATGGAGCTTAGCCACGCCCACGCTAGTTGATACTAGTCGTGACGTCAGTGGGGCAGCGGTAAACAGTGAGAAGGCCGCGGCGCTGATGGAGCCCCGCTGCCTTCTCAAACAGCTGATCGGCGGTGGTCCCAGGTGTCGGACCCCCGCCGATCAGAAGCTGATGGTCTATCCAGAGGATAGATCAGTTAAAACAAAGTGCAGAACCCCCTTTAAACAGTGGTTTCCACCAGGGAAAAAAAAAATAAGGATTTACAGGCGTTGTCTGATTTTATTTTTGTAAACTAAACAAGCCCTTTATGACCATGTGATGTGATAGCTTTTCTCTTAAAACTAATCGCCTATGTGGTTGATATAACTATGCAATTGTCATCTGTATGCAGAGAAAGCAAAGCAGCCACGTATCTCTACAGACCTGGAGTATATCCCTTCCGGTCAATCTTGGCAGTGACTGAGACTTGTCCCAGGTTGCAGTACCAGGCATGTGCAATCTTCTCTTTAGTACCAGCCTGAGGAGCCTGAAGAAAGGTTTAGGTCAGTAAGCTATACAGTTTAGGCCTCTTGCACACAAACTTTTTTGTTCCGTTTACGGCTTTCAATCCATAAAGGGAGGGGGGGGGGGGGTGTAGAGAGGCTCACCTGGTCTTGCGTTTGTAGGAAGACATACGGCAGGAACTAAGTGATAGCGAATTGAGAAGGAAGAGTCCAACTTGCAGACGTGTTCAAGCTTTAATAAGTGCTTTAAAATCCAACATGTACATCCAAGTCTACGCATTTCAGATCATTTCATACAGATCCTTACTCATGACAAAAAAAAGTTTCTCTTTGTCATGAGTAAGGATCTGTATGAAATTATCTGAAATGCATAGACTTGGATGTACATGTTGGATTTTAAAGCACTTATTTATTAAAGCTTGAACACGTTGTCTGGAAGCTGGACTTTTCCTTTTCAATTTGACATTCATTTCACTAGATCGGGGGGGGGGGGGGGAGGTGTCAATGGAGGACAGATCAGTTTTATATTGTGCTAGTGAAAAACGGACCCATCCCCATCGACTTACATTGTGTGTCAGGACGGATCCGTTTGGCTCAGTTTCATCAGACGGACACCAAAACGCTGTCCACCTCCAAAGCAGAATGGAGACTGAACTGATGCAAACTGAAGCATTCTGAGCGGATCCTTATCCATTCAGAATGCAATTGGGCAAAACTGATCCGTTATGGACCGCTTGTGAGAGCCCTGAACGGATCTCAAACGGAAAGCCAAAACGCCAGTGTGAAAGTGGACTTAAAGGGAACCTGTCACCTCTACTATGCTACCCTCACTGAGCATTTCTAAATGTTCATGGTGTTACCCTAAACATATAAATTACACTTTTAATTTCATTTGCAGACGAATTCAATAAGTATTATGCATTTTTGTGTTTCCCTCCCTTTATGCAAATTAACGTAAAAGAGTCATATCTTACTTGTGTGACCAGATAAGAGGCATATTTTCAAGCTCTGACTCATCTCAGGTTAATTAGCATATGTATAAAATCGTTTTTGTTTTTTTTACACAATAAAAGCACACAGAGCTATGGGGACTGGGTATTGCGGATGTGCTAGTGGCCATCTAGCAACCCATGTCCTCAGCTCTATACACAAAATCCAGGTGACAGGTTCCCTTTAAAATGTACTGCTTTAAATGTAGCATTCTGTAGCAGTCTCAGAATGACAACTTTTTGGGCTAAGTGATACATGTGTGATCAGGGGGGTTCCAACCACAAGAACATGCCCCCTATTCCTGCCGCTACTCCACTTAAGCACAACGGGACTCTCGGGATAGACTAGTGGTGTATTAAGGTACCCCAAACAATGGCTGTTATCTTACCAGAAGGTCTGGGGTGTTGATATCTATGGGTTCAATCACAGTAAATTCCTTCTTTGTCTTCTTGACTGTTGACCATGGACGGTGCAGTTTTGCTTTGATCCAGTAGCGAACACATCCATGTTTACCTTCAAAGGAGGTCACCAAGTTCCTGCAAGATATGGCCAAGATATTACATTAGCAGAGGAAGAGCCATGATGGTACAAAGTGCCAACTGCAACACCCTGATATACACATGCAAGTTCGCCAAGCATGATCCTACAGCTTAAAAGGAACCCCATCACCCTTGCTATGCCATCCTCTGATTTCAGCGGCGGTCAAGCAGCTAGTGAGGAGTTTGATGTATTCATGACATGTGGGCTTCCAAACGCTTACAACTATCGACTGACAGATTTCTTCCCATTAGGCTCCATTCACACATCCGCAACGTGTTTTGCGGATCGACGGAGCCGCAAAACACGGAAAGCGGCAATGTGCGTTCCGCATTTTGCAGACAGCACATTGCCGGCACTAATAGAATATGCCTGTTCTTGTCCGGAATTGCGGACAAGAATAGGACATGTTCTATTTTTTTGCGGAACGGAAGTGCGGACACGGAAGTGCGGATACGCATTTCTGTGTCCGGGGAGCACATCATGCTGCCCCATAGGAATGAATGGGTCCGCAATTCCGTTCCGCAAAATGTGGAACGAAATTGCGGACGTGTGAATGGAGCCTTACTGTGCACAGGGAAATCTGGCAGGGGTGCATGCATACTAGGACTCCTTGCTGTCTGCACACTGCAAAGTTTTTAAACCTGCCCCCCCCCCCCCCCCCCCCAGCCAGCAGTACCTGTGGAAAAGTCCATACTCACCTGCTGCTCTGCAGAGCTCTTCACTAGATTTTCAGACCCCATCTGTCAACTTAGACAGGTTCACGTGCACCACTGAACCAAATGGCTGTTCTCAGCAGTGACATATCCAAGTGTCATGTGCCCCAGCAGTGACATGCCTCTTGGGGACAAGTGGCTACTACTGCCAGCCATTGGCAGCAGTGGCACACATGACCAGGTCTGTGCAGAAGTTGATAGATGGAGCCTGGAAATCCAGTGATGACAGCCACAACAGAGCAGATGAGTATGGATTTCTTCACAGGCAAATTGCATGCTGCCATTTTATTACCAAAAACCAATGGTCCGTGCCCATTCTACACTCAGACACCACCCGGAGATGAAAGTCGCCCATTGTCCTCTCAATGCACCTTAACTCTCGAAGTCTATAAACACAAGCACAGGCTGTCATCTGCCCTATGTCACATGCAAGTCTTCGTTAACCTGGTGTAGGCAGGTCCTCATAATGGCAAAGTCTTGGCTTCATAGACTTACTCTGGCAGCTGAAAGGTGAAGGGAAACTCGTGTCTTCCTGCCGGTAGAACATGAATCGTGCCGTTGTCTGCATAGAGACACAAAGAGAATGCCAGACATGTGAACTGGATCTTACAGTATTTCCTGCCACACACATACCACTACACGGTACCTTTAAATTTGTGGTTAGTCACATGCTTGGGTTTTACATGGTTCAGTATGTTAAATGACAGGAAACCACACCACCAAGACATAAGCGAATACAGCTGCCTCCAGCACCTGTAAAAGTGGCAGCACAGCTGGCAGCCACTGGCATACTGGAGCATGGCATCTTCCATGAGCACAGGCTTACACTATATACACATGTACCATATAAGAGCTACTGATACTACATGGCTGGTTGGGGGAAGGGATTTCAGGTCAGTAACCCCACTGAAGAGTACGGGCTGACAACAGAGAGCAGTAGAGGACATGCTGAAGTAAAGGGCTTTGGATACGGCTAGGTGTAAGGAGCAGGACTGGCCCTCACCTGTCTGCATTAGGTTCTCCCTCAGACTCAGGTACTCCACCTCGTCGCTGTAGGTCTGGGTGTAGGCAGTGCTGGAGCCCGCGCTGCGGGACTCCGTCCAGTGCACCTTAGCGTAGCCGCCTGCATGCAGCTTCACCGACTCCACCTTGGCGTCCCTCACAAGTTCCACTAGCACCTTCCCGGACACCGCGTGGCCGCTGCTGAACACCGGAGGACCGTCTTCTTCGGAGCAGTCCAGGACTACAAGGAACTGCTTCACGTTATCAAATATCATCCTGACTGACCAGTTCTGTACGCACAACACCAAAGCCGAGCGCCAGCAACTCCCTTTATACCCAGAACTCAGCGGGGCGTGTCCCCAAAGGAGAAACAACTCTCCCAGCCAATGGGAGCTCGGAGAGGGCGTGGCTAACCGATGAACGTCCGATTCGGGGACGGAGCTCTAAGTTTTCTTGAGCAAAACAAGCGCAGTACACACCCTGTCACCCTGCCTGCGAGTGCTTTCAGGTGTACACCTGGAGGTGGCGGCCACCAGGGAAGACCTTCAAGACCACATTTGTCCTGCGACAATTTTTATAATGGCAGTCTATGGTGTCCACCATCAACTTGCGACACGCCGCGACTGTTGCGTCGCAGTATGTTGCAGTGCGACACTATAGCCTGCCATTATAAGGCTACGTCTACACGACGACATTTGTCGCGCGACAGATAGGGCACAACTACACTGCAACATTTGTCGCGCGACATTTTGTTGCACCAATGTTGCGCAACAATTTTTATAATGGCAGTATATGGTGTCGCACTGCAACATGCAACATGCTGCGACTGCGACAGTCGCAGAAAAATCCATCTCGAATGGATTTTCTGCGACTGTCGCGTCGCAGCATGTTGCATGTTGCAGTGCGACACTATAGCCTGCCATTATAAAAATTGTCGCGCGACGAATGTCGTCGTGTAGACGTAGCCTAACTCTGCATTCTGCAGTTCCTCTGTTATCCCTCCTGAAAGGTTTAGAAATAAATTGACAACTGGGTGTTACTATTCCCTCTGTCAAAGTGTTGTGCCCCTACATAGTCTGATACAGGCCACAATTTTCTGTTCAGAAACTTTTAATAGGAATAATGGAGGCTGGCACAATACAGACTTCGAAGATGCTCCAGAATTGCTACTTCATAAAGACCCCATGTATTAGAAGAGACATGTCAGGAGAACAGAGAGGAGCAAAACAAGGAACATGCCAGTAGTGCTGGACCATCACCTGACAAGAGTTACTACTGATTCTGTGCCAAAGATCTGTCCTTCTTCCAGCTTCATGGTGAAGGGGTGGGGCACAAGATGCCTCCCAATTCTGGCATGAAGTCTGTCTCAAGGTAAACCAAGCAATGTTTGGTATAGAGTGAGAGAAAAGTGTCTGCACCAGACTAGACAGCCTGTCTAAGCTTATTCTACCTATAGGCTTAGTAAATCTGGGCCACTGACTTTAAAGGGAACCTGTCACCGGGATTTTGTGCATAGAGCTGAGGACATGGGTTGCTAGATGGCCGCTAGCACATCCGCAATACCCAGTCCCCATAGCTCTGTGTGCTTTTATTGTGTAAGAAGAAGATTTGATCCATATGCAAATTAACCTGAGAGGAGTCCTGTCCCTGAGAGGAGTCCAGCGTGAAGGAGCCCAGCACCGCCCTGCATCCTCAGAATCTCCTCCTTGCTCCCTGACGTCAGAAAGCCGCAATCTCGCAATGTGCAAGCTAGCACATGCGCAGTGTCGTCATAGTGTTCCTTCCCTGTGCTGGCATCAGCTCGCACATCGCAAGATTACGGCGCTCTGGCTTTCTGACGGGGAGCAAGGAGGAGATTCTGAGGATTTGGGGGACGGTGCTGGGCTCCTTCATGCTGGACTCATCTCAGGGACTAATTTCTGGCCAATTTGACAGAATCTGTAATTGAGCCTGTAACCCAGATGTGAACAGAGCCCAATAAAGGTGATATTCTTCATGTGCTATATCACTATGTCTAAAACTCCAGATCACAAAAGAATATTGAAAGCAGGGGTGTAACTACCATAGCGGCAGACCATGTGACTGCTAGGGGGCCCAGGGCAAGAGGGGCCCAGTTGGGATCACCCTCTTCTCCTGGGGCTGAAAACTTGGTCAGGGCTCTACCCTCCTAAGGGTCTATTCACACGTCCGTATGTGTTTTTATGATCCGCAAAACTCGGACATCGGCAATGTGCATTCTGCATTTTGTGGACCGCACATTGCAGGCACTCTCCTAGAAAATGCCTTTTCTTGTCCGCAATTGCGGACAAGAATAGGATATGTTCAATTTTTTTGCAGAACGGAAGTGCGGATCCACAAATGTGGACAGCCTATTCCGGCCTCATTGAAAATTAAAGGGTCCACACCTGTTCCGCAAAATTGCGTTTTTTGCGGATCCATTTTGCCGACTTCTGAATGGACCCTTAGGCTGAGTTCACACGGGCGAGTATTCCGCACGGGTGCAATGCGGGAGGTTAACGCATTGCACCCGCACTGAATCTGGACCCATTCATTTCTATGGGGCTGTGCACACGAGCGGTGATTTTCACGCATCACTTGTGCGTTGCGTGAAAATCGCAGCATGCTCTATATTGTGCGTTTTCCACGCAACGCAGGCCCCATAGAAGTGAATAGGGCTGCGTGAAAATCACAAGCATCCGCAAGCAAATGCGGATGCGGTGCGATTTTCAAGCACGGTTGCGAGGAGACGATCGGCATGGAGACCCGATCATTATTATTTTCCCTTATAACATGGTTATAAGGGAAAATAATAGCATTCTGAATACAGAATGCATAGTAAAATAGCGCTGGAGGGGTTAAAAAAAAAAAAAATTATTCAATTCACCTTAGGCCTCTTTCACACTTGCGTTGTTGGGATCCGGCATGCACTTCCGTTGCCGGAGGTGCCTGCCGGATCCGTAACAACGCAAGTGTACTGAAAGCATTTGAAGACGGAACCGTCTTCCAAATGCTTTCAGTGTTACTATGGCACCCAGGACGCTATTAAAGTCCTGGTTGCCATAGTAGTAGCGGGGAGCGGGGGAGCGGTATACTTACAGTCCGTGCGGCTCCCTGGGCGCTCCAGAATGACGTCAGAGCGCCCCATGCGCATGGATGACGTGATCCATGTGATCACGTGATCCATGCGCTTGGGGCGCCCTGACGTCACTCTGGAGCGCCCGGGGAGCCGCACGGACGGTAAGTATGCTGCTCCCCTGCTCCCCACTACACTTTACCATGGCTGTCAGGACTTTAGCGTCCCGGTAGCCATGGTAACTATTCAGAAAAAGCTAAACGTCGGGTCCGGCAATGCGCCGAAACGACGTTTAGCTTAAGGCCGGATCCGGATCAATGCCTTTCAATGGGCATTGATCCCGGATCCGGCCTTGCGGCAAGTCTTCAGGATTTTTGGCCGGAGCAAAAAGCGCAGCATGCTGCGGTATTTTCTCCGGCCAAAAAACGTTCCGTACCGGAACTGAAGACATCCTGATGCATCCTGAACGGATTACTCTCCATTCAGAATGCATTAGGATAATCCTGATCAGTATTCTTCCGGCATAGAGTCCCGACGACGGAACTCTATGCCGGAAGACAATAACGCAAGTGTGAAAGAGCCCTTAATCCAATTACTCGCGCAGCCGACATCTCTTCTGTCTTCATCTTAGCTGTGTGCAGGAAAAAGACCTGTGGTGACGTCACTCCGGTCATCACATGATCCATCACCATGGTAAAAGATCATGTGACGGACCATGTGATGACCGAAGTGACGTCACCACAGGTCCTTTTCCTGCACACAGCAAAGAAGAAGACAGATGAGAAGCCGATCAAGTGGATTAAGGTGAGTTAAATTATTATTATTTTTTTTAACCCCTCCAGCGCTATTGTACTATGCATTCTGTATTCAGAATGCTATTATTGTCCCTTATAACCATGTTATAAGGGAAAATAATACAATCTACAGAACACCGATCCCAAGCCCGAACTTCTGTGAAGAAGTTCGGGTTTGGGTACCAAACATGCCGATTTTTCTCACGCGCGTGCAAAACGCATCACAATGTTTTGCACTCGCGCGGAATAATCGCGCATGTTCCCGCAACGCACCCGCACCTTTTCCCGCAACGCCCGTGTGAACTCAGCCTTAGGCCTCCTGCACACGACCGTTTTTTCCCCCCGTTTACTGGCCGTTTTTTGCGTTCCGTATACGGTCCGTATACGGAACCATTCATTTCAATAGTTCCGCAAAAAAAAACGGAATGTACTCCGTATGCATTCCGTTTCCGTATTTCCGTTCAAAGATAGAACATGTCCTATTATTGCCCGCAAATCACGTTCCTTGGCTCCATTCAAGTCAATGGGTCCGCAAAAAAACGGAACACATACGGAAATGCATCCGTATGTCTTCCGTATCTGTTCTTTGCGGAACCATCTATTGAAAATGTTATGCCCAGCCCAATTTTATCTATGTAATTACTGTATATGCCATACGGAAAAACGGAATGGAAAAATGGAACAGAAACGGAAACACAACGGAAACAAAAAACGGAACAACGGATCCGTGAAAAACGGACCGCAAAACACTGAAAAAGCCATACGGTCGTGTGCAGGAGGCCTTAAGAAACATCTTTTAGCAAATGAGGCAGTCGAAAATAAATGGCCCAAGGATCATTGAAAAGGGTTTAGGCAGAAACCCTTCTGTCCTGTGTGGGGGCCTGGTTTGATCCTTGCTATGGGGCCCTTACTTCTCTATGTACGCCACTGATTGAAAGTACGAAATTTACCTGCAACCCTTAACATCCCCCCCCCCCTTGCTTCCCCAAAGCAGCAACCACTAGCAAAAAAAACAAAACTGTCAATGTTCCCTATTATACTATCCACCAGGCACTGACCCCTACTTGGCCTCAGCTATATAGAGGGTAATATCTTTTTTTAGTCATTCCAAATACACTAAGATTCCCAAACATTGAGAGATATTTCCCCGGCACCCTTTCTCCACGAGTTCTTGGTGAGCAGAGAGAAGGCCGTGAAACTCACAGGAGAGCCGATGCCTTCTCAAACAGTTGATTGGCGGGGGTCCCGGGTCTCAGACCCTCACCGATCAGATAATGATGACCTATCCAGAGGACAGGGCGTCAGTATCAAATCCTGGTGGTTTATGCAATTTTAGATTAAAAAAAAACCACAGAGCTATGTTGCCACTTCGAAACCAGAACAGTGTTATTCAAATTCGTCATAACCCTCCCTGACATGAAGGACTTCAGGTTGTAGCCAGTATTTCCTTGAAATGCTATGTATAGCCATACAATGACACGTTGTATGATATACTAATTCAAGCTGTGCCAAATGAGTGACTCACATTAAAGGTAATTATAGTAGTGTCATTCTTTTTCAGGCGGAAGCGGTTAACCTAATTTTTTTTACAATACATTCCATAGATGGTACATCCAGCAGCACGTCGCCTCTTTACACAGGACGGTGATTATTGACAGACCCGATCAGCATTTTCTCATCGATGGGCCGATCATCTGCTGAATGAATGTCTGTTCCTCATTATCGTCCCCCTTTGACTTCTATTAGGATCCGTTTAGGTTTCCTTCATTTTGACGGCAAGACTAGTGCTGAATGGTGCATTATTCTTGCCGTCAAAAGTGGAGGAATAACTGCAATGTGAACAAAGTCTAACTAGGTTTTGGATGTGACTTTTTTCTATACTTTTTAAGTATGCTGTACAGTATGAAATCGGGTTAATACCTGATTGCCTGTGGTATCAGAATAAGGCTCCACGTCATTTTGTGGAACGGAATTGTGGACCCATTCATTTCTATGGGGCCACGCTATGTGCTGCCTGGATCCTGGAAATGCGGATCCGCACTTCCGGGTCCGCAATTCCATTCCCGATAAAAATAGAACAGGTCCTATTCTTGTCCGCAATTGCGGACAAGATTAGTCATTTTCTATTATAGTGTCGGCGATGTGCGGTCCGCAAATTGCGGAACGCACATTGACGGTGTCTGTGTTTTGCGGATCCGCAAAACACATACGGATGTGTGAATGGACCCTAACTTTGTGTCAGTGTGAACAGTGGACTAGAATATACAAAATGACTGCACATAATATCACATGCTGTCCACGCAAAAATGGACCGAATGAAACCTCAGAGTGGCTCCAGATACAGGTAACATCAACCATTTGTCCCTAAATGCTGTTCTCATTTTTATCCTTCAAGGGTTTCCAGCCTATTACGAGACCTTCATCTCTTTTCTTATTTGCCGGCAGTTCTCACTGCTTGTACCCCATTGCATTGTATGGAGATTGTAAGCCCTAGCGGGCAGGGTCCTCTCCTTCTGTACCAGTTTGTAACTCGTCCTGCTCATGCTCATTGTACATGTATGTGTACAGCGCCATGGAATCAATGGCAGCAGCAGTAGGACACAGGAGATACAAATCCTCATGGGACTCGTGCACAGCCCTGCCAGCAGAATAGCAGACAGCTCCTCTCCATGGCAGCAGGGCTGTACAGCGCTCCCTCTGCTGTGTCTCCATGAGATCCATATCCAGGATCTCTCTGAGGCATCCGTTTAATGGAGGCTAGTGACTGATGCCATACAGAGGCATTTGTCACCCACAGGCAATCATAGCCTCCGTTAAACATATATATATTTTTTTTAACAAGACACCGCAGGATGGAATAGCGCAGTCTACTACGTTATTCCGTGCTGTTTTATTGCAGTATACCAGCCAGACGGAGGGCAGAAGGATACTCTTTAATCTTCCATCTAACTAATGGGCATGTTTAGTGTGTACTTCTGGAGGTTTCACCTAAATGCTAAACGTAGATGAAAAATGTGATGTGTACCCAAAATCTGCACCGCCATCTAAATATGTTTTTGACGGGATGTAGTTAAAAAATGTAGTATAGCTACTGTGTTATTCAATAAAATGTATCTGTATAGCGCCATCTGCTAAGAATGGACAAGCCCCCTGAGCTCCCAGTTTTGACTATCGTTTGGTGCGGATCTATCATGGATCTGAACAGACGGATCCATTCAGATAATACAAACGTCTGCATCCGTTTGTATTATCTATAACATAGCCAGGACGGATCCGTCTTGAACACCATTAAAAGTCAATAGAGGACGGATCCGTTTTCTATTGTGCCAGATTGTGTCAGTGAAAACGGATCCGTCCCCATTGACTTACATTGTATGTCAGGGCAGATCCGTTTGGCTCAGTTTCGTCACACGGACATCAAAACGCTGCAATCAGCGTTTTGGTGTCCGCCTCCAGAGCGGAATGGAGACGGAATGGAGACTGAACTGATGCATTCTGAGCGGATCCTTTTCCATTCAGAATGCATTAGGCTTATTGCACACGAGCATGTGCGCTCCGTGGCCGTGCCCTGCAAATTGCGGGCCGCAATGCACGAACACCCACCGTGGGGCAGCCGCAGCGGATCGTGGACCCATTCACTTTAATGGGCCCGTGATCCAGCCGTTCCGCAAAAAGATTGAAAATGTTTTAACTTTTTGCGGAACGGAAGTAAGGGACGAAACCCCAAGGAAGCACTCCACTAGTGCTTCCGTTCCACACCATTCCGCATCTCCATATTTGCGGACCCATTGAAGTGAATGGGTCCACATCCGTGATGCGGAATGCACACGGAACGCTGCCAGTGTATTGCAGATCCGCAAATGCGGTCCGCAATACGGCCACGGAGCGCACACGTTCGTGTGCAATAAGCCTTAGGGCAAAACTGTTTTGGACCGCTTGTGAGAGCCCTGAACGGATCTCACAAACGGAAAGCCAAAACGCCAGTGTGAAAGTAGCCTACATGCACACGAACATTGTTTGTTTCCGTGTCCGTTCAGTTTTTTTTTTGCGGATAGGATGCGGACCTATCAATTTCAATGGGTCCGCAAAAAATGCGAACAGCACACAGTGTGCTGTCCGCATCAGTATGTCCGTTCCGTAGCCCTGCAATAAAATAAAAAAACATGTCCTATTCTTGTCCGTTTTAGGCATTAACAACAGCATTCAAATGTATGGGCTCTGGCGAGGTGAAATTCGTCAACATTAAAGCCTCGCAAGACTTTGGTGAATAACCTTGGACTTTGATTTTTAAACTTGAAAACCATTTAAAAACTTGAGTCCAAAGTCGGCTTTACTGAAGCAGACTTTGTATTTAAGTTTTAAAATGGTTTTCAAGTGCTAATGAATTTCACCTCGCGGTGCATTTGTATGGTCTATGGAGGTGGATCTCCGTACAGCATTCAATCGAAGTTTTAACCAAAGCGACTTTTGGATGTATGATCTAAAGAAGAAGGCCCAGAGTAGGCCAAAACAGGAAAAATTTGGTTGGAATACTTGATGATTTAATGAACAGATTTACCTTCTCAAAAATTATGTTCCTTAATGAACTTCATCTAATGTCTTTGTCTAGATAGGCGTATTAAGACATATTGCCATTCCCAATGACTTCCAGTGTAGAAAAGGGTAACACTACTATGAGAAAAAGGAAGGATACTTATATGTAAACCAACCACATGAAGATAAAAGTAGGCAATCTGCTTCAGTGATAAGCGAATGCATTAGCTACACTATTGTGGTGTGCGCAATAGTTTGCGACTTTTTAAGCTTGTCACCATTTTTCAAAGGTGACAGTAAAAGGGGTGGGGCAGGTCTTAGTGCAGCCCGCTGGATTTACTATACCTTACGCCAAAAACTGGCATAATATACATCTAGTAATGGAGGACCCTATTTGGGTATAGGTATATTAACAGAAAAATAAAATAAAAATTAAGCTCAGTGAGTTTTTATTGTGTAAAAAAAACCTATTTGATACATATGCAAATTAACCTGAGATGAGTCCAGCATGAAGGAGCCCAGAACCGCCCGCATCCTCAGAATCTCCTACTTGCTCCCTGGCGTAAAAAAGCCAGAGCGCCGTAATCTTGCGATGTGCGAGCTAGCGCATGCGCAGTTCCTTCCCTGAGGCTGATGCCAGCACAGGGAAGGAACACAATGACGACACTGCGCATGTGCTAGCTCGCGCATCGCGAGATTACGGCTTTCTGACGTCAGGGAGCAAGGAGGAGATTCTGAGGATGCGGGGCGGTGCTGGGCTCCTTCACGCTGGACTCCTCTCACGTACAGGACTCTTCTCAGGTTAATTTGCATATGTATCAAATCTGTTTTTTTTAAACAATAAAAGCACACAGAGCTATGGGGACTGGATATTGCGGATGTGCTAGCGGCCATCTAGCAACCCATGTCCTCAGCTCTATACACAAAATCCCGGTGACAGGTTCCCTTTAATACCAAAATTGACCCAGATAAACAATTACATAATCGAAAATGTAACTTTTAATTGTAAGTGTTAAAAACTAAATTGTGAGCCAAACAAAAAGGTTTAAAAATAGACAGTGAACACAGGGAACAGTTTAACATATTAATATTGTATTGCTAATAGCAGGGATGTGCACTCTCCCTGCTAAGTAGCACCGTTGCTGCTGCCTCCTGAGTAATTGCCAGTTACTTCACTGGTTCTCTTTTGGAACCCGAAGTTCCTATTGGAAATGCACTCTTAAGCCTCACGCACACGTCCGTGGAACACGGTCCGTGTGATACCGGCCTGGATCTGGATTGGTTGCTATGATGCCGTGCGCTTCCTGCTGCCGCAGTACAGTTATACACTGGTATAGATCATACGAGTGCATTACTGTACTGCGGCGGCAGCAGAAAGCGCATGGCATCATAGCAACCAATGACGTCGTGTGCTCCTGCACTCAGAAGAAATCCAGGCTGGTATCACACGGACCGTGTTCCACGGACGTGTGCATGAGGCTTAAGAGTGCATTTCCAATAGGAACTTCGGGTTCCAAAAGAGAACCAGTGAAGTAACTGGCAATTACTCAGGAGGCAGCAGCAACGGTGCTACTTAGCAGGGAGAGTGCACATCCCTGCTATTAGCAATACAATATTAATATGTTAGGCTATTGTCACACTAGCGTTGTTTGAATCCGGCGTTCAATTCCGACACCGGAACTGCCCGCCGGATCCAGAAAAACGTGTGAAAACGGATTACATTTGAATCCTGATCAGGATTTTGATCACAATGAAAAAATGCATTGGAAAAAACGGATCCGCCATTTATGGACTTTAACTTTTTTTTCACATTTTTCGGGTTTAACATGCAAAAGCCGGATCCGGTTTGACTGAACACACAGCGCCGGATCCGGCGTTAATGCAAGTCAATGGGAAAAAGACCGGATCCGGCGTTCAGTCAAAGTGTTCAGGATTTTTGGCCGGAGGTAAAAATACAACATGCTACGTTTTTCTGAAAAGCCTGATCAGTCAAAAAGACTGAACTGAAGACATCCTGATGCATCCTGAACGGATTACTCTCCATTCAGAATGCATTAGGATAAAACTGATCAGTTCTTTTCCGATATTGAGCCCCTAGGACGGAACTCAGCGCCGGAAAAGAATAACGCTAGTGTGAAAGTACCCTTAGACAGTAAACACAGGGAACAGTTTATTTTTAAACCTTTTTTGTTTGACTCACAATTTTAGTTTTTAACACTTACAATTAAAAGTTACATTTTATCGATATGTAATTGTTTATCTGGGTCATATTTGGTATTAAGCCTGCAAGGCTGGTGTATATATAAAGAAACTGGCATAAGTTATAGTTCAAGTCTGCACCATCTCCTAGCTGGCATAGACTGGAGTTCCTGGTGCACAGAGGGGCAGACATGCACATCTACCGCTCAATAAATTATGCGCATCTTACTCCAGTAAATGGATATCAACATTGGCACGATTATTTACCATAACACTAAAGAATGTGTCACAGTATGCACGTGATTATAGCCACTGTGACCACTAGACTACTATATACTGCACAGACACTTCAACATACCAAAGCCAAGTAATTGTGGCAATACCTCCCAATTCTGAAAACAAACACACCCTCTGCGCCCTGTTAAAGGATGGAACTTCCTTTTATGATGAATTTTAAAGCTGATGTTGGCCTGTACAGGGTGCTGCCTCTAAACTCCTCTAACTGCATATCCTCTTGCTTGTTTAAAGGGGTTGTCAGAGTTATGAAAATAAATAAATAGCACTGTAAATCTGATGGGCAGCAATATATAACTGAGCTAAGCAAGTTTTATATATTTCCTCATTTCCCTGGTTCTTTGTTCACCTGCAATAACACTCTCTGCCCCTCCCCCTGCTCTGCAAAGGGAGTGAATACAAGTGCTGCCCTGAGTGACATGTCTGCCTGCTGGGAGACTCAACAGCATGTTGTATTTGTAGGACTACAAGTTCCAGCTGTACAATGACACTGCTGATATACACAGGATCTTCTCCCTACCTGTTCTTGTGCAATGCTCTGCAGAACTCCTCCAGTCTGTCAGCTCCTGTACCCAGCATTGGTCTCCTCACTGCCTGCAGCTACTCAGTAAAGCCTTCAGCCCCGAGTCTGTGCAGCTGAAGGGGTTAATGTTTTTCCTCAAAAATCCAGGGAGAGAGCAATAAGCAGCAGCCAGCAGTGCAGGGGGCGTGGTCACCACAGTGACATCTGGTGTACAGGCACATACAGTTGCAAGAAAAAGTATGTATGAACCCTTTGGAATTATATGGATTTCTGCACAAATTGGTCATAAAATGTGATCTGATCTTCATCTAAGTCACAACAATAGACAATCACAGTCTGCTTAAACTAATAACACACAAAGAATTAAATGTTACCATGTTTTTATTGAACACACCATGTAAACATTCACAGTGCAGGTGGAAAAAGTATCTGAACCTGTAGACTAATGACATCTCTAAGAGCTAAATGGAGTGAGGTGTCAACTGGAGTCCAATCAATGAGATGAGATTGGAGGTGTTGGTTACAGCTGCCCTGCCCTATAAAAAAAAACACACACCAGTTCTGGGTTTGCTTTTCACAAGAAGCATTGCCTGATGTGAATGATGCCTCGCACAAAAGAGCTCTCAGAAGACCTACAATTAAGAATTGTTGACTTGCATAAAGCTGCAAAGGGTTATAAAAGTATCTCCAAAAGCCTTGCCGTTCATCATTCCACGGTAAGACAAATTGTCTATAAATGGAGAAAGATCAGCACTGCTGCTACTCTCCCTAGGAGTGGCCGCCCTGTAAAGATGGCTGCAAGAGCACAGCGCAGACTGCTCAATGAGGTGAAGAAGAATCCTAGAGTGTCAGCTAAAGACTTACAAAAGTCTCTGGCATATGCTAACATCCCTGTTAGCGAATCTACGATACGTAAAACACTAAACAAGAATGGATTTCATGGGAGGATACCACAGAGGAAGCCACTGCTGTCCAAAAAAAACATTGCTGCACATTTACAATTTGCACAAGAGCACCTGGATGTTCCACAGCAGTACTGGCAAAATATTCTGTGGACAGATGAAACCAAAGTTGATTTGTTTGGAAGAAACACACAACACTATGTGTGGAGAAAGAGGCACAGCACACCAACATCAAAACCTCATCCCAACCGTGAAGTATGGTGGTGGGGGCATCATGGTTTGGGGCAGCTTTGCTGCATCAGGGCCGGACAGATTGTTATCATCGAAAGAAAAATGAATTCCCAAGTTTGTCAAGACATTTTGCAGGAGAACTTAAGGCCATCTGTCCACCAGCTGAAGCTCAACAGAAGATGGGTGTTGCAACAGGACAACTACCCAAAGCATGGAAGTAAATCAACAACAGAATGGCTTAAACAGAAGAAAATACACCTTCTGGAGTGGCCCAGTCAGAGTCCTGACCTCAACCCGATTGAAATGCTGTGGCATGACCTCAAGAAAGCGATTCACACCAGACATCCCAAGAATATTGCTGAACTGAAACAGTTCTGTAAAGAGGAATGGTCAAGAATTACTCCTGACCGTTGTGCACGTCTGATCTGCAACTACAGGAAACGTTTGGTTGAAGTTATTGGTGGCCCTATTTCAACTTTTCACTGTGTATTCAATTACCCCTTAATTCCACATTTTTGTTCCCTGTACTGCCTACTTTTACCTGTGCTTAAAATAGGGTTGCTAGGCATGGTCCGTCTATCTGTTGAAGGACGGAGCACGCAGCGTGCAGGGTCACAATCCTGACAGCCAGTGACTGTAAGTAAATTATTAAAGCCAGGTCCTCCCCAGCAGCTGATAACAGTGCCTGGGCTGTGTGCACGTCTCCCTGTCCCTGCGCTTGGCAGATGCTCCCTCACTCAGCAGAGCTGGAGAATGCAGAGTGGCAGCAGCGCACAACAGGGATGGGAGATCTTCCATCTGCTCAGTGTATAAATGAAAGCAACATGTGGTAAGAGGACCCCTTTGTGCTGCAGGAGATTAACCCTTGAGGGGGAGGGCTCTGGTTACTGACACTTTTGGGGGGCTATTGTTACTGGCTAGTGAGGGCAGGCGGGATTAGCCTCAGGGTGAGGGCAGTGGCGGCCACTTAACTGAATAGTGAAATTGCAGTTTTATGCAGACTGGTTGCTAAGGGCTGAATCTTATTGAATATGGGGTAAGTCGGTCTAATAGTAACGGATTCTGGAATATCATGTTATTAGTAACTACATATATGAGAATTGAAATTAGGGTCTAAATGTGACAGTTATCCTTTAAGCAGACTGTGATTGTCTATTGTTGTGACTTAGATGAAGATCAGATCACATTTTATGACCAATTTGTACAGAAATCCATATCATTCCAAAGGGTTCACATTTTTTTTCTTGCAACTGTATCTGCTCTCAGGCTTGTGCACGAAACATCATCAGAGCAGGGAGAAAAGCTGACATCACAGGTCATGTGCCCCTCAGTGAAATCTGAGAACGGGGAAACGGGAGATAAAATAAGTGAATTATAAAGTCCTTATGTTTGCCTAGTTAGAAACATACAAGGAACAAAAAAAAAAAAACTCAGACAACCCCTTTAATCATACAGACACTTACGCGCAAAAGCCGGAATTAGACTTACCGGTAATTCATTTTCCACAAATCCACCATGACGGCCCAGAGAGAGATTGACTCCTGACCTCTGTAGGGGCATGAACAGAGATAGGTCAAAGGACCCCTCCCACCACCATTCACCAGTGAGTTCCAGATTATAGTGCCACAACCACCGGTTAAGAAGTGAAACACTCAAAAGTTTTTTATTTTTTTGGGGGTATTAATTCATACCAAATCCGTATAATAATTTCTTGGGTGGGATATCATGCCGTCATGGTGGATTAGTGGAAAATTTATTACCGGTAAGTCTAATTCCGGCTTTCCACTTCACCACCATGACGGCCCAGAGAGACATAACAGATTATATACATCTTAGGGTGGGGCAACGGCCTGTAGGACCTTGCGACCAAAGGCCAGGTCGGAAGACCTGGATAAGTCAAGTCTATAATGTTTAACGAAAGTGTTTACACTGGACCAGGTTGCGGCCCGGCATATCTGATCTAGGGAAGCTCCTGCCTTTTCAGCGAATGAGGCAGATATGGCTCTCGTAGAGTGAGCCCGAATGACGTCTGGACAACTGATGCCCTCGATCCTGTAGCAGTCTGAAATAGCCTATTTTACCCATCGGGCAATGGTAGATCGGGAAGCTGCCTTCCCTTTATTTTTACCACTGAAGAGTACTAGCAAATTATCCACCTTTCTTAGGTCCTTAGTGACCTTGTCATGGTCTTACCCTCTTGCTGTTCTCCTTCGTTTGACATGTGCTGGCGGCCATCTTGGTTTCTGGGTTTCTTGTAGCCTCCCACCCTGCGGCTCCTCCTTCCCACTGGGAGGAGCTGGATGCCTAGCTCATATATATAGGAGGTCTGTGGCTTCAGTTCCTTGCTTGGTCCTCCTGTGTTCACATGCTTCTAGACTGCTGCTGCTTCTGGTTCCTGATCCTGGTTTCGTCCGACTACCCTGCTGGTTCCTGATCCTGGTTTCGTCCGACTACCCTGCTGGTTCCTGATCCTGGCTTCGTCTGACTACCCTGCTGGTTCCTGATCCTGGCTTCGTCTGACTACCCTGCTGGTTCCTGACCTCTGGCTTCGCAAAGACTCTGCTTCGGTTTCGCCATCCGTTTGGACTTTTGCTTTACAGCTTTATTTTCAATAAAGCCTTCTTATTTTCACTTATCCCTTGTTGTACGTCTGGTTCATGGTTCCGTGACATTAGGACCAAGCCATGAATTCTGACGGTACAGGGCCATCCTCGCTACCCACGCTGGTTGCCAGACTTGATCAGCAGGATCACCTGTTGGGTCGGTTCGCTGTGGCGTTGCAAACCCTGCTTGAACGCACGGCTCATTTCGCTCCCGTTGCCGATGGGTCGGTTGTCGCTCCTGGGCCCGCTCCTACTGCCGCTCCGGTTGTTGCGCCAGAGTCTACCCCGACACCTGTTGTTGCACCTGCGGTGTTTCGGGGTATGACCGGTTCTGCCCCTCTTCCACAGCGCTTTGGGGGAGAGCCAACTCAGTGCCGAGGTTTCCTTAACCAGGTGGGCATTTATTTCGAGTTGCTGCCACATGCCTTTCCCACTGAGAGATCAAAGGTGGGCTTCTTGATCTCGCTGCTTTCGGACAAGGCCTTGGCCTGGGCCAGCCCTTTATGGGAGAACAACAATCCGGTGGTTGCCGAGTTTTCCGTTTTTGTTGCTTCTCTTCGGAAGGTATTCGATGTGCCGGCTCGTGCTGCCTCTGCTGCGAAGCTCCTTATGTCCATCAGACAGGGTTCACGATCCGTAGCTGAATACGCCATTGAGTTTCGTACCCTGGCAGCAGAGGTGGGCTGGAATAATGAGGCTCTGGTCGCTGCTTTCTCTCATGGTCTCTCGGATGCCTTGAAGGATGAGGTTGCAGCTAAGGACCTACCAGTGGAGCTCGAGTCTCTTATTTCTTTCCTGATTTTGATTGACACCAGACTCAGGGAGAGACCTTCCTTTAAGGAGAGCCTGCGGAGGTTTTCTAACAGATTGGCGCCTACGTTTGCTGTCCCACCCGTGCCTCCCTCTCCTCCCACGCCTCCTGGGGATGACTTGTCTGGGGGTGAACCCATGCAGCTGGGGTTTGCTCGCCTGTCCGAGGGGGAGAGGGTACTCCGGAGACGCGAGGGCCGATGCATGTACTGTGGTCTCGGTGGGAATTTTCGGTTGGCATGTCCGAACCGTCCGGGAAACGCTTGCACCTGAGATCCTGTCGGGGGCAGATCTTGGGTGGAGTCTCCTCGTCCCCGGTTTCCCGTGTTGACAAACCACTGATCACTGTTGTCCTCTCCTGGGTCGGGGGCTCGGTGACGACCCAGGCGTTGGTGGACTCTGGTGCTGGTGGTTTGTTCATTGATAATGTGTTCGCTGCCGCCAATTCCATTCCTCTGCAGGCTCGAGGTTCCCCACTGGCTCTTGAGGCGATAGACGGCAGACCCCTTCTGCCGCCACACGTGACTCATGAGACCCTTCCAGTGGGGATAGCCATTGGTGCCGTTCACAGAGAGTCGGTCTGCCTCCAGGTTATTTCGTCTCCACACTACTCGGTGGTCTTGGGGTACCCCTGGCTCCGGAAGCATAATCCGACTTTCGATTGGAGATCGGCCGAGATCCTCTCGTGGTCACCGCAGTGTGGGGCTAGTTGCATCCATGGGTCTGTCAAGTTGCTGTGTACTTCCTCGGACTCTCTGTTGCCTCCTGAATACGAGGAGTACCGGGATGTATTCGATAAGGTGCGCGCGGTTGCCCTACCTCCGCACCGCCCATACGATTGTGCCATAGAGTTACAATCTGGTGCCGTTCCTCCTCGTGGCAAAGTCTATCCACTGTCGGTAGCGGAGAATGAGGCCATGGAGGAGTACGTGAGGGAGGCGCTTTCACGCGGACACATTCGCAAATCCTCGTCCCCGGCAGGGGCTGGATTTTTCTTTGTGAAAAAGAAGGGCGGTGAGTTGAGGCCTTGCATCGATTACAGGGGTCTCAATCGCATCACGATCAAGAACGCTTACCCGATACCCTTGATTTCCGAGCTGTTCGATCGCCTTAAAGGGGCCACGGTCTTTACCAAACTCGACCTGAGGGCGGCATATAACCTGGTAAGGATCAGGGCGGGCGATGAGTGGAAGACCGCGTTTAACACCAGGACCGGTCATTATGAATCCTTGGTTATGCCCTTTGGGTTGTGCAATGCGCCCGCAGTCTTTCAGGAATTCATCAACGATGTTTTCCGTGACCTGTTGCAGCAGTGTGTGGTGGTCTATTTGGATGACATCTTGGTATATTCTGAATCCATGGAGGCCCACATTCTGGATGTCAGACGAGTGTTGCAACGGTTACGAGAGAACAAGCTGTTCGGTAAGCTTGAGAAATGCGAATTTCACCGATCCCAGGTAACCTTCTTAGGTTACATCATTTCCGCTGAGGGGTTCTCCATGGATCCTGAGAAGGTTTCGGCTGTCTTACAGTGGCCCCAGCCCAGTGGTCTTCGTTCCCTGCAGCGCTTTTTGGGCTTCGCCAATTATTATCGGAAGTTCATCAGGGACTTTTCCATGCTAGCCAAGCCTCTCACGGATCTGACCAGGAAGGGCAGTAATTCTCAGGTCTGGCCGCTCGAGGCCATCCGAGCTTTTAAGGCTCTAAAGTCCGCCTTTGTGTCGGCTCCGATTCTGTCGCATCCCAACCCTGGGTTGCCCTTTGTCCTCGAGGTGGACGCGTCTGAGACGGGAGTAGGCGCCCTTCTGTCTCAGCGTAGAACACCAGAGGGTCCTCTGCTTCCTTGTGGGTTTTACTCCCGGAAACTGTCTTCCGCGGAGTGCAACTATCAGATTGGTGACAGGGAGTTATTGGCCATCGTGCAGGCCCTTAAAGAATGGAGGCACTTGCTCGAGGGTTCGGTGGTTCCGGTCCTCATCCTGACGGACCACAAGAATCTGACCTACCTTTCTGAGGCCAAGAGATTGACACCACGTCAGGCCAGATGGGCTCTGTTCTTGTCACGTTTTAATTACGTGGTCTCCTACCTACCCGGTTCCAAGAACATCAGGGCGGATGCCTTATCACGGCAGTACTCCGAGCTGTCCAGGGAGGAGTCGATTCCGACTTCGGTCATACCTCCGAATCAGATCTTGGCCGCCATTCGCACCAGCCTGACCTCTCCCCTGGGTGAGCAGATTTTGGCGGCTCAATCTGGTGCTCCCTCTGGGAGACCCAACGGCAGATGTTTTGTGCCTGAGGAGTTGCGCACTCGGTTGTTGCGAACCTACCATAACTCCAAGACCGCGGGGCATCCTGGAAAGAATCAGCTGTCCTGGGCTGTTTCACGTCTGTTCTGGTGGCCTTCCCTACGTTCCGACATCACCGCATATGTAGCGGCATACTCCGTTTGTGCCCAGAGTAAGTCCCCTCGGCACCTTCCGTTGGGCCTTCTGCAACCCACCGGGGAGCGCCCATGGTCACACCTGGGGATGGATTTCATTGTGGACCTCCCTGCATCCCGAGGCCATACGGTCATTCTCATGATTGTGGATCGGTTTTCCAAAATGTGCCACTGTGTTCCTCTCAAGAAGTTACCCTCTGCACAAGAGTTGGCCACGATTTTTGCCAGGGAGGTCTTCCGGTTGCACGGTTTGCCCAAGGAGATTGTGTCGGATCGGGGGAGTCAGTTTGTGTCCAGGTTCTGGCGCGCCTTTTGCTCCCAGTTGGGGATTCATCTCTCCTTCTCCTCGGCCTACCACCCTCAGTCCAATGGGGCCGCAGAACGATCCAATCAGGCCTTGGAACAATTCCTTCGTTGCTATGTCTCCGATCACCAAGACAATTGGGTTGACCTCCTGCCTTGGGCTGAGTTTGCCAGGAACACGGCGGTGAACTCTTCCTCTGGGACGTCTCCCTTCATGGCCAATTATGGGTTCCAACCTGCCGTGTTACCGGAGGTATTCTCTCCCCAGGATATTCCGGCTGTGGAGGATCACCTTTCCGTCCTACGTGCTTCTTGGGTACTGATCCAGAAGTCCCTTGAGGTCTCTGCGCAGCGCCAGAGACTCCAGGCTGATCGCAGACGAGCGCCTGCTCCTTCCTACCAGGTCGGAGACCGTGTATGGTTGTCCACCCGCAACCTCAACCTTCGAGTGCCCACTCCCAAGCTGGCGCCTCGCTTTGTTGGTCCCTTCCGAGTGCTTCGCAGGGTAAACCCGGTAGCCTATGCCCTTGCGCTTCCTCCTGGCATGCGGATCTCCAACGTGTTTCATGTCTCCCTGTTGAAGCCACTGGTGTGTAATCGTTTCACTTCCTCGGTTCCTCGACCTTGTCCGGTCCAAGTGGGTAATCGTGAGGAGTATGAGGTGAGCAATATCCTGGACTCACGCCTGGTCCGCGGTCGGGTGCAGTTTTTGGTCCATTGGCGTGGTTATGGTCCAGAGGAGCGTTCCTGGGTTCCCTCCGCAGATGTCCATGCTCCTGCCTTGCTCCGAGCCTTCCACGCACGCTTCCCTCAGAAACCGTTCTTTACTCCGCGGAGGAGGGGCCCTTGAGGGGGAGGTACTGTCATGGTCTTACCCTCTTGCTGTTCTCTTTCGTTTGACATGTGCTGGCGGCCATCTTGGTTTCTGGGTTTCTTGTAGCCTCCCACCCTGCGGCTCCTCCTTCCCACTGGGAGGAGCTGGATGCCTAGCTCATATATATAGGAGGTCTGTGGCTTCAGTTCCTTGCTTGGTCCTCCTGTGTTCACATGCTTCTAGACTGCTGCTGCTTCTGGTTCCTGATCCTGGTTTCGTCCGACTACCCTGCTGGTTCCTGATCCTGGTTTCGTCCGACTACCCTGCTGGTTCCTGATCCTGGCTTCGTCTGACTACCCTGCTGGTTCCTGATCCTGGCTTCGTCTGACTACCCTTCTGGTTCCTGACCTCTGGCTTTGCAAAGACTCTGCTTCGGTTTCGCCATCCGTTTGGACTTTTGCTTTACAGCTTTATTTTCAATAAAGCCTTCTTATTTTCACTTATCCCTTGTTGTACGTCTGGTTCATGGTTCCGTGACAGACCTCTAGGTATTTTAGTACTGTTCGCTTGACGTCCAGGGTATGGAATCGTTCCTCCCCAGAATTTTTAGGATTCTCGCAAAAGGAAGGAAGAACGATCTCCTGGTTTCTATGGAAGTCTGTTACTACTTTTGGCAAAAACCCCGGGTCTAGCCTCAAGGTAATTCAATCTTCCTGGATTGTGAGGTATGGTTGTCTTATTGACAATGCCTGGATCTCGCATAGTCTCTTTGCTGATGTTATAGCTACAAGAAAAGCCACCTTCTGAGAAAGGTGCTTTAGGGAACCCGAGTCCAGGGGTTCGTAAGGCGGACCTGTGAGTCCCCTAAGGACAATGTTTAAGTCCCAGGTAGGCACCCTTGATTTAAGAGATGGTCTTAGTCTGGCTGCAGACCTCAGGAATCTTAGCCAGCCATAGATGGATCCAAATTCAGAATCGAAAAAAGCGCTAATCGCTGAGACCTGGACTCTATGGGTAGATGGACTTAATCCTGACTCTAGTCCTTTTTGCAGGAAGTCCAGGATCCTCTGTATATTTGGTTTAGCCTGGTCTGGGGCTTCTTCACCTGACCAGGTGCAGAATCTTCTCCAAGTTTTTAAATAGATGGAGTTAGTCACTTTCTTTCTGCTGGCCTTCAAGGTAGATATCACTCCCTCTGAGAGACCTCTGCATCTCAGAAGGTCGGACTCAGGATCCAAGCCAAGAGGTTGAAGATTTCTGGATGTGGATGGAGAACCAGCCCCTGGATCAGGATATCTTTCCTCCTTGGGAGAATGAATACTTCCTGTGGGGAGAGGTTGGTTAAGATCGAGAACCAGCTCCTCTTGGGCCAGTACGGGGTGACCAGGATTATTCTGGCCTTGTCCCTGATGATCTTCTGGAGAACCCTTGGGATTAACGGGAATGGAGGGAAGGCATATGCAAGATCCCATTTCCAGTGCAGGGAGAAGGCGTTGATCGCTAGAGGCCTGTCCCTCGGGTTTAGGGAGCAAAAGGTTGATACCTTTGTGTTTTTCCTTGAAGCGAATAGATCTACCAATGGGAGGCCCCATCTCTGGACAATTAGATTGAAGACGTTGATGTTTAGAGACCATTCCGCCTGGTCTATAGTGGTCCTGCTGAGGAAGTCCGCAGCGCTGTTTAGGCTTCCTTTTAAATGAATCGCAGATACTGATTTTAAATTTTTTTCCCCCAAAGGAAGATTCTTCTGCACAGACTTTCTAGTTTTTGAGACCGTGTGCCCCCTTGGTGTTTGAGGTAGGACACGGTCGTTACATTGTCTGAATAGATTTTTATATGCTGGTTCTTTCGTTTTGGAGCAGCTGCGCGTATTGTCTCCCAAACTGCCCTGAGCTCCCTGTAATTTGAGGACTGAGCTGCAATTTTTGGGGACCAGTCTCCCTGGTAGAGGTTGGAGTATATTTTTGCGCCCCATCCTTTTATGCTGGCATCTGTCTGAACATGCACTGCTGGGGTCTTGAGCCAGACCATGCCCTTTTTTAGATTTTCTGTGGGAAGCCACCACCGGACTAAAGATTTTACATGGCCCGGGATTAGGATCTTTTTGTCTAGAGAGGACAGATGTTTGTCTTCTTAGAAGCCAGGACTGAAGAGCCCTGTAATGGGCCTGGCACCAAGGGACTGCTACTATACAGGCTGTCATTTGACCTAAAAGGCTCAATGTTTCTCTGAAAGAGAAGGAGCGATGTCCTAGGAAGGCCCTGATTGATGTCTGAAGGTTCTGAATTCTTTCTGCTGGAAGAAAGGTTGTCCGTTTTGCCGAATCCAGCAATACCACTAGGAATTTTACCCTGGTATCTGGAACTAGGGATGACTTTTTTAGGTTTATCACCCAACCTAAGGCTGTTAGAAGGGCACAGAAGGTCTCTCGATCCGCTATAGACTGATCCACCGTGTCTGAAATCATCAAAAAGTCGTCTAGGTAAGGAACGACAGTCACCCCCTGAGATCTCAGGGAGGCGACCATCTCTACCACCAGTTTCGTGAAAATCCTTGGGGCTGAGGCCAGCCCGAAGGGGAGAGCCACGAACTGGAAATGGTGAACAGAGCCCCTGTGATCCCTCAATGCAAAACGCAGGAGCCTCTGAGACTGGATGTGAATAGGAACGTGATAATATGCGTCCTTCAGGTCGATTGTGCAAAGGTACGCGTCTTTTTGAATTAAAGGAATGGTAGAGTTTAGGGATTCCATCTTGAACCTTTTGTAAACTACAAATCTGTTGAACCTTTTGAGGTTTATAATCATGCGAAAGGAACCCCCTGGCTTTTTTACTAAGAAAAGGTTGGAGTAGAATCCCTGCCCCCGTTGAGTCTCGGGAACAGGAACCACTACTTTTAAGTCCAGAAGATTCTAGACCTCCTTCCAAATTTGATTCTGCTGAAATGGGGAAGAGTGGTGAGATACCAGAAATACATTCGGAGGGGGGGGGGGGGGGGGGGGGGGGAGATAACTCTATCCTGTAGCCGTTTTTGATAAGATTTTGCGCCCAGGGGTTGGGAGAAGTCTGATGCCACTGGGCAAAAAATTTGGATAGTCTTCCCCCTATCCTGGCATCACTGTTTCTCACCGCCCTTGTTCTGGAGATTAAGGAGGAACCCTCTATCTTTCCGCCCTCTTGGGTAATTCCAACGTCCGGATCTACCTTTACCATAAAAGGAGCTATTTTGGGAGTATTGGTTACGAAAGGAGGGTTTCTTTTTAGGGGTTTTCTCTTCAGGGAACCCTTTCTTTTTATCAGTAGCCTTCTCGAAGATCTTGTCCAATACAGGACCGAACACGTATTCACCTGAGAAGGCTATAGAGCACAGCTTTATTTTGGAAGCGATGTCGCCTGACCAAGATTTCATACAAAGTGCCCTCCGGGCAGCATTGGACAAAGCCGCGTCCTTGGCGGAGAATCAAATTGTCTCGGCGGAGGCATCCGCTAAGAACCCTGTGGTGGATTTTAACAAGGGAATAGAGTCTAGTATTTGTTCCCTGGACGTCTTGTTGATTAGATGATTTTCTAACTCATTCAGCCATAGGTACATAGACCTGGCGACGAAAGTAGCGGCTATGACACACTGAACATAGCTGCCAACCAGGATTTTTTTAATAGACTGTCCGCCTTCCTCTCCATGGTGTCCTTTAACTGACAGGAGTCCTCGAATGGTAGCAAGGTTTTTTTATTAACTTTGGCCACCTGGACGTCAATTCTGGGAACCTCGTCAAAGATCCTAGAGTCTGACGGGTCAAATACATTCCTGAATTCCTTGGAAATACCTAGTTTCTTTTCTGGATGGGCCCATTCGTCCATCACCATCTCTTTAACATTTTCATTTATGGGGAATACACGGGAACGTTTGACCTTCAATCCCCCAAACATTTCTTACTGAACTGAGTGGGGTCGCTGGATGTCCTCCACCCCCATTGTATCCCTGACTGCTTTTAGAAGGTCACTCATTTCGCTAGGAGTGAAGAAGAATGTTCTGGAGTCCTCGACGATTTCGCCCTCTGATAGGGGGTACTCGTCGTCCTCCGTTTTGGAAGATGAGGCCTCACCCCCCAAATCCTCGGAGTCTGAGGAGGAGATGTCTGCCATTCTAGGACGCTTGGGTAGGCGAGCCCCCAGGGTGTCCTCACGGTGGGAGGCTAGAGAAGATCTAACTTTCTCCTGAATCATAGTTCTAAATTCCTGCATAATTGAGGGTTGTTCTTCTCTCACCAACTTGGCAATACAATCTTTGCAAAGTTTCTTAAGATAATCATCGGGAAGCCTGACGGAGCACTGGATGCATCTGGCGGTCTTCCTGGGCCTTTTCAAAGCAAGTTTGGCCTAAAGTGAGAGAGCAGCCCATCAATTTTGTGCCGATCCAGTATAGGTGCATAAACTTTAGATGCAGTAAACCAGAAGACCCTAGGGGAGGGGGGCTCATACCAGTGGTTATCAGAACAGTAATACTGAGGCACCCTCCCCACTGACCCCGCATCTGTCAAGCTGCCGGCATGCCCAGGTGGTCTACTCACACAGGGGCGCTCTGGAGCAGTCTGCTCCTTCTGCTGCGGCTCCTTCTCCTGGTCCGACATGTCGTCCGGCAATGCAGAGAGCGCAGCAGGAAAGTTCATGTGAGCTTTTGTAAGGACGTCCAGTTCCGGGTTTCATCCGGCGGCCCGGAAGTGACGTCAGACGCGCGCGCCTGCGCAAACGTCCTCCCAGCCAGCTACCTACATAGGGAGGTAGGCGACCCAGCGGCAGCTCAGGGCAGACTTCCCGCAACAGGGAGCGTGACCCTGGCGTCTCCCTGTCAGCTTTGGAACGAAGTCCGCCGGAGAGCAGGGGACGCAGTCCTGGATAAGAAGCCCGCAAGGGAGGCAATATTTTCCGCCGATGCGGTCACCCAGTGTCACAACCAGACAGCTGAGAAGCTCTGACAGGAGTCGTTCAGATCCTCCCCTTTGAGTTTCTTTGTTTTGGTTTCTGTTTCTCACCTTGTTAGGCTATCTCAGCTGTCATGCAGTCAGACTCATTACCTCCCTTTATATTCTCCCCCATAAGGTAGTTGGGTGTGGCTGATACAACTTCCTGGATTGAGTGTGCATGCTGTCTTTTGCTCCCAGCTCCCAGTTCTCAGTTCACAGTCGTCTGCAGATCAGCTCCCAGCTCGCAGCTACCAGTTCGCAGTTCACAGTCGTCTTCAGATAAGTGCTGTTTTAGTATTTATGATTTTCTGTTGTCTGGATCCAGGTGACCCTGACTCCCTCCGTGTCTGTGTAGGGAGCCGGTGGTCGTGTCCCCTCACTATTGTAGGGCCTTCAGGTTAAGATAGCCGAGGTACGTGGATATGCGCCCATTCACCTTTAGAGTGGTCGCATAGGCTGAGCAATAAGGGAGAGCGGCAGGTCGATTGCAGGGGTCTCCCTTTTTGTTCCTTAGTTGTGGATCCAGTTAGTCATCGTTTGTTATTTGTATCATATTGTTTCCTGTACACCATCCGTGACATTATCAGCCACCAAAACCGTCTCAAGCATGGATCCGGTTACACTTTTGGCTGAACGCTTCCAGGGTCTTTCATTGGAGGTAGCTGATCTCCGTAAGACTTTTTCTCAGTTTCAAGTGACCGGTTCAGCTTGCGTTCATGGAGTTTGCGCTGAGCCTAAGATTTCGCTCCCGGATACGTTTTCCGGGGGTAGTGAGAATTTTGTACGTTTTAGGGAGGCTTGCAAACTCCATTTTCGCCTTCTTCCCCATTCTTCCGGTGATGAAGAACGAAGGGTGGGCATCATTATATCGCTGCTCAGGGGTAATGCTCAGTCCTGGGCCTTTTCGCTGCCGGAGGGGGCACAACCCCTCCGTTCAGTGGATGAATTCTTTTTAGCCCTGGGTCAGATATATGATGATCCGGATCGTATTGCTCTGGCTGAGTCTAGACTACGTCTGTTATGCCAGGGTAAACAATCCGCAGAGATATACTGCTCAGAATTTCGGAGATGGGCAGCAGATACGGGTTGGAATGATGCTGCACTCCGAAGTCAATTCTGCTATGGTCTTTCTGAGGGATTAAAAGATGCATTTGCCTTTCATGAAAGACCTACCTCCTTGAATTCTGCTATGTCTCAGGCTGTTCGTATTGACAGGCGTCTTAGAGAAAGAGGAGAGATTTCTCCTTCTTGTCATGCTCAGTCCCGGGACAGTGCACCGGTGTCATTCTGTGCACAGGGGTCTCAGTCGCTGTCAGCCCCTTCTGAGCAGGAGCCCATGCAGCTGGGGTTGATTGCCTCTGATAATAGAGGATTCAGCCCGCAGGGCAGGGTTTGCTTTTGTTGTGGAGGTATAAATCATCTGGCAAATGTTTGTCCCTCTAGGAGATTCAGGCAGTTTTCTGGGAGTAATAAAGAGACAAAAAGGAAGAAATCTTTTAAGAATATTCCGTCTGTTACTATTGGCAGGGTTGAGGCGGAAATTGAAGAATTGTCTTTTGCTTGTAGTTCCCGTTTTGTCCTGCCTGCTAGGGTGGCGCTAGAGAGCAAGAGCATTTTTTGTGAGATTTTTGTGGATAGTGGAGCAGCTGTCAACCTCATTGATAACCAATTTGCAATAACTCATGGTTTCCAGGTATGCACTTTGCGAAAAAATATTCCTGTTTTTTCTATTGATTCAGCTCCACTTTCTCAGAAATCATTAAAGGGCATAGTTCACAATATCCGTTTAATTGTGAATGATGCTCATGTTGAGGATGTGTCATGTTTCGTCCTTAGCGGTTTGCCTACTCCTCTAGTGTTGGGGCTACCCTGGCTCACTAAACATAACCCCACCATTGATTGGCCAGCGAGGCAAATAAATGGTTGGAGTGACTTTTGCAGAGAGAATTGCCTCATAACATCTATTTCTGAGGTTTCTACTAAAACCGTACCACCTTTCCTCTCTGAATTTTTGGATGTTTTCTCTGAGAGTGGAGTTCAGGATTTGCCTCTGCACAGGGAGTATGATTGCCCTATTGATCTCATCCCAGGCGCCAAGCTGCCTAAATCTCGTTTATACAATCTTTCCCAACCTGAGAGGGTCGCGATGCGTGCTTATATCTCTGAGAGTCTGAGAAAAGGACACATACGACCCTCAAAGTCACCTGTTGCCGCTGGTTTTTTCTTTGTTAAGAAAAAAGATGGTTCTTTAAGACCTTGTCTGGATTTCAGGGAGCTGAACAGTATCACTATTCGTGATCCGTATCCGCTTCCTTTAATCCCAGATTTGTTTAACCAGGTTGTTGGGGCGAAAGTCTTTTCCAAATTAGACCTAAGAGGAGCATACAACCTGGTTAGGGTCAGAGAAGGAGACGAATGGAAGACGGCTTTCAATACCCCTGAGGGCCATTTTGAGAATTTAGTTATGCCTTTTGGTTTGATGAATGCCCCAGCCGTTTTTCAACATTTCGTCAACAGCATTTTTTATCATTTAATGGGAAAATTTGTATTAGTGTATTTGGATGACATTTTGATTTTTTCTCCTGATTTCAAGACTCATAAGGAACACTTATGTCAGGTCTTACTCATCCTGCGGGAGAATAAATTATACGCGAAACTGGAAAAATGTGTGTTTGCGGTTCCAGAGATCCAATTTCTGGGGTTTCTTGTCTCCGCTTCTGGTTTTCGCATGGACCCCGAGAAGGTCCGCGCTGTGCTTGAGTGGGAGCTTCCTGAGAATCAGAAGGCGCTGATGCGTTTTTTGGGCTTTGCTAATTATTACAGGAAATTTATTTTGAATTATTCCTCTGTTGTTAAACCACTCACGGATATGACCAGAAAGGGGGTAGATTTTTCTTCCTGGTCGGTAGAGGCGCGTAAGGCCTTTTCTAATATCAAGGAGAGTTTTGCTTCCGCTCCCATCCTAGTACAACCTGATGTTTCGTTACCCTTCATAGTTGAGGTTGATGCTTCTGAGGTAGGGGTGGGTGCGGTCTTGTCTCAGGGTTCCTCTCCTGCCAAGTGGCAACCGTGTGCCTTTTTCTCAAAGAAGCTCTCCTCCGCAGAGAGAAATTATGATGTGGGAGATAGAGAATTGTTGGCCATCAAGTTGGCTTTTGAGGAATGGCGCCATTGGCTAGAGGGAGCCAGACACCCTATTACCGTGTTTACTGACCATAAAAATCTGGCCTACTTGGAGTCAGCCAAGCGTCTGAACCCGAGACAGGCCAGATGGTCTTTGTTCTTTTCAAGGTTTAACTTTGTTGTTACGTTCCGCCCTGGGGTTAAGAATGTGAAGGCAGATGCCCTGTCACGTTGTTTTCCGGGAGGTGGGAATTTTGAAGACCCGGGTCCCATTTTAGCTGAAGGTGTGGTGGTCTCTGCTCTTTTTCCTGAATTGGAGGCAGAGGTGCAGGCAGCCCAGTCAGAAGCTCCTGATCTTTGTCCTCCTGGGAGGTTGTTTGTGCCTCTCGCTTTGAGACACAAGATTTTTAAAGAACACCATGATACGGTCCTTGCTGGGCACCCGGGGACAAGAGCCACACTGGATCTCATTGCTCGGAGATTCTGGTGGCCTGCGCTTCGTAAGTCGGTTGAGGGTTTTGTGGCAGCTTGCGAGACTTGCGCTCGTGCCAAGGTCCCTCACTCACGGCCATCAGGTCCTCTCCTTCCTTTGCCCATTCCTTCCCGTCCTTGGACACATCTGTCCATGGATTTCATAACGGACTTGCCTCGTTCCTCGGGGAAGTCTGTGATTCTGGTGGTGGTGGACCGTTTTAGCAAAATGGTGCACTTTATCCCTTTTCCCGGTTTGCCCAATGCTAAGACGCTGGCGCAGGCATTTGTTGACCACATTGTCAAATTGCATGGGATTCCTTCAGACATAGTCTCTGATAGGGGCACGCAGTTTGTTTCCAGATTCTGGAAGGCTTTCTGTTCTCGCTTGGGGGTCCGCTTGTCATTCTCTTCTGCTTTCCATCCGCAGTCGAATGGCCAGACAGAGCGTGTCAATCAGAATCTGGAGACATATCTGCGCTGTTTTGTGGCGGAGAATCAGGAGGATTGGTGTTCTTTTTTGTCCCTTGCTGAGTTTGCTTTAAATAACCGTCGTCAGGAGTCCTCTGATAAGTCACCATTTTTTGGTGCATATGGGTTTCATCCGCAGTTTGGGACTTTCTCTGGAGAGGGCTCTTCTGGTTTGCCTGATGAGGACAGATTCTCCTCGTCTTTGTCATCTATTTGGCAAAAGATTCAGAATAATCTAAAGAATATGAGTGAGAGATATAAGCGTGTGGCAGATAAGAGACGTATGCCTGGTCCGGACCTGAATGTTGGTGATTTGGTGTGGCTGTCTACCAAGAATATCAAATTGAAGGTTCCCTCCTGGAAGTTGGGTCCTAGGTTTATTGGGCCTTATAAGATCCTGTCTGTCATCAATCCTGTTGCCTACCATCTTGATCTTCCTCAGACTTGGAAGATCCATAATGTTTTCCATAAGTCCTTATTGAAACCTTATGTTCAACCTATTGTACCCTCACCTTTGCCTCCTCCTCCGATTATGGTTGATGGGAATCTTGAATTTCAGGTCTCTAGGATTGTGGATTCTCGTCTTGTCCGCGGTTCCCTCCAGTACCTCGTTCATTGGGAGGGTTATGGTCCTGAGGAGAGGATGTGGCTCCCAGTGACGGACATTAAGGCCTCTCGCCTCATCAGGGCTTTCCATAGGTCCCATCCTGAGAAGGTGGGCCCTGAGTGTCCAGAGTCCACTCCTAGAGGGAGGGGTACTGTCACAACCAGACAGCTGAGAAGCTCTGACAGGAGTCGTTCAGATCCTCCCCTTTGAGTTTCTTTGTTTTGGTTTCTGTTTCTCACCTTGTTAGGCTATCTCAGCTGTCATGCAGTCAGACTCATTACCTCCCTTTATATTCTCCCCCATAAGGTAGTTGGGTGTGGCTGATACAACTTCCTGGATTGAGTGTGCATGCTGTCTTTTGCTCCCAGCTCCCAGTTCTCAGTTCACAGTCGTCTGCAGATCAGCTCCCAGCTCGCAGCTACCAGTTCGCAGTTCACAGTCGTCTTCAGATAAGTGCTGTTTTAGTATTTATGATTTTCTGTTGTCTGGATCCAGGTGACCCTGACTCCCTCCGTGTCTGTGTAGGGAGCCGGTGGTCGTGTCCCCTCACTATTGTAGGGCCTTCAGGTTAAGATAGCCGAGGTACGTGGATATGCGCCCATTCACCTTTAGAGTGGTCGCATAGGCTGAGCAATAAGGGAGAGCGGCAGGTCGATTGCAGGGGTCTCCCTTTTTGTTCCTTAGTTGTGGATCCAGTTAGTCATCGTTTGTTATTTGTATCATATTGTTTCCTGTACACCATCCGTGACACCCAGGTACAGAAAATAAAAAAGAGGTCCTTATCCACTTCACCTCCCTGAAAGCCAGAGAGGACTTTTCTCTGTCCTGGCCACTATAGGGGCAGGAACACACTGGTGAATGGTGGTGGGAGGGGTCCTTTAACCTATCTCTGTTCCTGCCCCTACAGAGGTCAGGGGTCAATCTCTCTCTGGGCCGTCATGGTGGTGAAGTGGAAACCATATTCATTCTGCTAATCCATAATTATTTTAATCCCTTCCATGCTGGTATTTCATATGACAGCATATACCACAAATTCCAAAATAACACCCAGGGCTTATACCCCTCAATAAGGATAGTAGCTCATTCAGACGACCGTAGACTTTGCAGTCTGCAAATTGCAGATCGTGGCCCGTGTGCTATTTCACAATTTGCCCTTACAGTGGAATGGTCATGAATAGGCAAATGTGACAAACACAGCGCTTAGGTCTGGACTTCATGATGAACAGCTCTCCTTTAAAGAGAACCAGTCACCAGGAAATACAGTGTATAGAGAAGGAGCCAATGAGCAGTTTCATATAGCGTTTTTCGGGAAAAGTGTCCGCCCTTTCCGAGATCATCTGTACACAGGGTTGTCTTATCAGTGATTGTATGCACACTTGCACAGAAAATGCTATTCGAGATTGCTGTCAGTCACTGATAGCTGTACAGTGATCTGTTTATACACACACAGAGAATGCTATCAATCACTGATAACACCTCCCCGTGTACAGCCATCAGTGAAGAACAACTATGTATACACACTCACACAGGGTATGCTAACAATCACTGATAACAGCTCCCTATGTACAGCTATCAGTGAAGAACAGCTATATATACACACACTCACACGGGGTATGCTAACAATCACTGATAACAGCTCCCCATGTACAGCTATCAGTGACTGACAGCTATCTATGTATACACACTTACATAGAGAATGTTATCAATCACTGATAACACCTCCCCTGTATACAACTACCAATGACTAACTGCTATGTATGTATACACACTTACACAGAGAATGCTATCAATCCTTGATAGCATCTCCCCATATACAACTATCAGTGACTGACAGGTATCTGTGGATACACAATTAGGCCTCTTGCCCACGAACGCAAGGGCTCCGTGCCCGTACTGCGTATACTACTGTTATAGTACTATTATGCTACTATTGTATACTACTATTCATTTCCATTACAAATAGCAACAAGTCGCATGTTTAGAAGATCTGCTGCTACTCTTGTTCAACTGCTTGACATGTTTACACTGGTCAAATATCAGGAATGGTCATACCAACAATGATCTTTCGGTTAATAATCGCTTGTGTAAAAGGACCTTAAGGCCGAATGCACACGGCCGTTTTCCGCCGCCGAGAGCGGTCCGTGGTATGCTGGGCTGGATTCCTGTTCAGAGTAGGAGCGCACGGCGTCATTGGTTGCTATGACGCCGTGCGCTTCATGCCGCCGCTGCTGTACAGTAATACACTCGTATAGTGTATTAATGTAGTGCAGCGGCGACATGAAGCGCACGGCGTTATAGCAACCAATGACGCCGTGCGCTCCTGCTCTGAACAGGAATCCAGCCCGGCACACCACGGACCGCTCTCGGCCGCGGAAAACGGCCGTGTGCATTCGGCCTTACTCAGTATTGACACCTTACTGTGGATGATAATCACTTACCAATATACCTCTTTATTAAAACTTCTGGCCCTGTCTAAAGGCCAGGGGGCTTCAAATAAATGTAAAAATGGCCCAGAAGCTGTAATAAACATGTATTAGCAAGTGATGTTTCATCCACGGCAAGATTCCGGGTATAACATTGAAATAAAGTGGCCAACCCCTTTAAGAATCATAGAGGGATATTGGGATGTGAAGTAGGGAATGTTTTGAGGCTTATGACATTATGATACTTGGAGATGTGCAGAAATCAAAGGAAAAAAAAAGTTATGAAATCTATGGAAAGTTATGAGAAAGGAAAACTACCCCCTCCCCAATGGCATACAGTTTATACTCCTAAGCCACAAAATGGTCTACATCCTGAAAAGAAGTCAAAGATACCACTGTCAGCACATTGTAAGACTGGGAGGATCCTGCCATCTAGTGTACACATGCAGTACTACAGTGTGGAGAGTAGACAAGGTCACAGGTTCCGAACCACATAGCTCTCTCCCCTGAATAGACTTCTTTATAAATGTAGCAGCATTTACAAAGTGTGCCTCAGCCGCTTAGATATTACCGCGACCTTACATAACTCCTGTTCAGGTCAATACGTTTTGTTGAAATACTGTCTAAATAGAGAACTGAAAGGGAAACTGGTAATTACTGGAATTTCCTATGGTATTAGTCATGGGCTTTTCCCATTGTTTCCATTTACCATATGCTCCTGTTAAATGGACCCATAAACTTATTGTTTGTTTTTGCCAGTATGAGCCTTTCTAAAAAGAAAGTGATCGGCCAGACAACACCTTGAAATGGCCAGGTAAGTCTTCTCAGGTGACAACTGCTGCAGGCTCTGCTCTTGAGCTTGCACAGCGACGTTCATGTAGGACGAGCTAGTGTATGCCACCAAGATGTTTGGTCCTTGTAAGAATTTCAATTTAACTTAAAAAAAAAAAAGTCAAAGCCGCCTTTGCAAAAAGAATTTTTAAAACTAAACAGGATGTTAAAAAATAAATAAATAAAAGGTTTTCTGAACTAAAATGCTATGGTCAGATGTTTCTTTAAAGGGGTTGTCCCCTCTGGACATTTTAGGTCATTTGGTAGAAATGTCTGATAGGTGTGGATCTTGCTTCTGGGACCCACTCGAATCTCAAGCATGAGACCCCATCTCGCTGCAGTGAATATAAATGTGGGGGCACATGCGCAGCTCTTTCCATTCACTAATATAAAAGACTGTGCGGCCGTTGTGAGGCAGTTCCGTTCATTGGGTACCGCAATTTGCATCCGTGCGGTGCCCGGGACAGAGCGAGACCCATTCAGCTTTATCAGAGATCCGTCGGCACCGTAAAAAAAAAATACAGAACATGTGACTGGGTCCGCATCCGTGATGCGGGGTGCATACGGCCGGTACCTGTGTATTAAGGACCCGCTGTCTGCGGGCCGCAATACGGCCACGGCTGGGCAACGGCCGTGTGCATGAGGCCTTACTGTACTGTACAGCCCAGTAAGCACACCTGGCGAGTTTCCAAAAGCAGTGGCTGGAGAGAGACGAACATGCGTAGCCACCGCTCCCTTCACTGCAGCATGATGGGGTCCCATTCTTCCATTAAGAGCGGATTGGACATTTATGACACATTTTCTGGATATGCTATAAATGTACAGATGGGAATACCCCTTTAAAATGTGTTTTGTGCTTTTTGGTGTTTTTCTAACGTTTTTGTGGTCAATGGTGTTTTTCTTTCTATTTTCTCCATAGTCCATATAGGACTTCAAAAATAGGAGAAACACATGTACACTATACATGTATGAACTATACTAAATCTAATCACTTGATAAAAGGTCATTAAAACCATGCACTCCAAAACGCTGAAAGAAAAAAAAAGAAAAAAGAAAATCGCATGCGAGTCCTTAGTTCATGTGGCAGTTTTGACGAAGAAACTAATTTTCCATCCATCTCCATTAGATTGTTTCTGCAAGTCCCATTCAGATAGATAGAACAGGAAAGTCTAATCTGCCTTCATTGTGCCTTAGATTCACTTTTAGGGTTTCATTTATCAAAGTCCGGCTTTTTACGCTGGTCTTTGATAGCGCAGGCCTAGTCATAAATTAGGCGCACCTACGGCAGTCCATGTGCCAGGAGTAAAAACTACTCCAATCCCTGACTGCAGCCGCTGCATCTCCCCGTCGCATGGATCAAAACATCTGGCGACGGGGGCAGCAGCCAATAGCGGGCCGCAAAGGGGACAAGACTCCCTAGGTCACCCGATAACCCACTTAAGTGTTAGTAAATTTCCTGCCCTCCAATCCTTTACCACACCTTAGTGGAGGGCAAAGTGCAAAAAACGCCTGTGCAACAATGGGGTCTTCTGACTTTTGCGAAGCCAAAAATTGGCGTAGCACTGATAGTAAATGACCCCCTTTGTTTTATCCAATATCCACTTGTGTTACCTTGTGCTGAGAAATCTTTTACCTGTATGTTAATAAGCTGCCACAGAGTGGAGAATGTATGCCCAAAAACATGGGCTGAATAATTTCTCATAAGGCTGGTGTCATACAAAGTTGTTTTCTTTGTGTTGTGTGGTTTTCGGTGTATTTTTGTTTTGTTAGCATTTTTTAAACTTGTTTTTAGGCAAAAATCGGCAGTTATAAATGTAATAAAAAGTATACAGTCTTTTCTATATATAAATTAATACCACATTTACTATGAATATAAACAAGAGAGTGCTTACAAAATATACCAGTATATTGATCAAAAATATCTGTGCCCATCCACCCCAGCAAAGCGACCTCAGTCCGGCACCCATTGACTTAGGTCTCCTGCACACGACCGTTTTTTTTTGCGGTCCGCAAAAACGGGTTCCGTTTTTCCGTGATCCGTGACCGTTTTTTCGTCCGTGGGTCTTCCTTGATTTTTGGAGGATCCGTCCTCCCCCGCCCCCCCTCCCTCCCTCTATTGTAATATCATTGGTGGCCAGTGTGCGGCCCCCCCTCTATTGTATTATCATTGGTGGCCAGTGTGCGGCCCCCCCGCCCCCCCTCTATTGTAATATCATTGGTGGCCAGTGTGCGACCTCCCCTCTCCCCCCCCCCCCCTTCCGATCATTGGTGGCAGCGGAGAGTTCCGATCGTAGTCCCAGTTTAATCGCTGGGGCTCCGATCGGTAACCATGGCAACCAGGACTCTACTGCAGGCCTGGTTGCCATGGTTACTTAGCAATATTACAATATTAGAAGCATCATACTTACCTGCTGCGCTGTCTGTGACCGGCCGGGAGCTCCTCCTACTGGTAAGTGACAGGTCTGTGCGGCGCATTGCTTAATGATCTGTCACTTACCAGTAGGAGACTGGCCACCAATGATAATACAATAGAGGGAGGGAGGGGGGGCCGGGGGAGGCCGCACACTGGCCACCAATGATAATACAATAGAGGGAGGGGGGGCCGCACACTGGCCACCAATGATAATACAATAAAGGGAGGAGGGGAGGGGAGGCCGCACACTGGCCACCAATGATATTAAAACTGGGGAGGGAGGGGGGTCTGCCCCCTGCTGCCTGGCAGCCTCTGATCTCTTATAGGGGGCTATGATATGCACAATTAACCCCTCAGGTGCAGCACCTGAGGGGTTAATTGTGCGGATCACAGCCCCCTGTAAGAGATCGGGTGCTGCCAGGCAGCAGGGGGCAGTCATGTACACAGTTCGTAGTATATTCTAACTAGAAGCGTCCCCATCACTATGGGAACGCCTCTATGTTAGAATATACTGTCGGATATGAGTTTTCACGATGTGAAAACTCATCTCTGAAATAGTTTTTATGCAGACGGATCTTCGGATCCGTCTGTATGAAAGTAACCTATGGCCACGGATCACAGACGCGAATGCCAATCTTGTGTGCATCCGTTGTCCATCAAAAAAATAGGACAGGTCATATTTTTTAGACAGACAGGAAACACGGATCACGGATGCGGCTGCAAAACGGTGCATTTTCCGATTTTTCAAAAAAAAAACTGAAAACGGCACAACGACCACGGGTGCACACAACTGTCGTGTGCAGGAGGCCTTATAATGATTTTCATACCAGATCCAGTTTAGATTTAATACAACCAGATCCGGCCAAAACTGATGCATCCAGATGTATTAAATGACACGGATGACACGGATCCGTTTAATTCCGGTTTGGAGATCCTCTGCTGGATCTCAAAAACAGAAAGCCACAGCGCAATTGTGAAACACGCTTTAGTGGCCCATATCAACCAATCAGATTCCACCTTTCATTTTCTTAAGGAGCTCTGAAAAATGAAAAGATCTGATTGGTTGCTGTGAGTTTTGATAAATCTCCCCGCTGTGTCCACTACAGATGCTACCTCTCTTGCAGACCATGACTGGTGACCTCGCTCCATGCCAGCAGACTCAGCTATATATCACACTAATTTAATACGTGGTCAGTGTTTCCACTGCTTCCCACATTCATGCTTTCATGACCATAGATGAGGCTCTGCATGCTATGATACTTCATATTATGGTTTCTAGCAAAGAGGCCCCTCATAGTAAACATGTTTTGCTGACCATCCGCAGCTTTTTCCTTCTGCAGAGCCTCCCAGGAGACCAATATAGAGAAAGATTTGGCAGGTTTGGAGCACATTCCTGTGATATCATTCCACTGTCAGCAAACAGTCCCTGCTGTATCCAGTGCTCTGTCCTCTGCTCCTCTATAAAGCAGCTGTCTGGAAGTTTCTTTAAATTCTCCCACAAAAATATCTGTAGAGAAAAACATTGCTTGGTACATTTTTTTTTGACATTACTCTTTTTCTGCGCTCAATCCTCAGTCATGTGAAGCCTCATTCCCCTCTCTAGAATATAAATCACAGATTCCCATCTGTTTGTTCTAATACAGGGCTGGATGCATTCCAACAATTGGGTCATGACGGGAACAAAAACAAGCTCAATATGGTATGTGTGTTTTCCAAAGTGGCGCTAAAGGGGTGTTTAGGTTTTCGAAAAGCTTTTAGAGTGCTCTAAATACCTAATACATAAGACCGTGAACAGTATTTATCAACCCTTATGTGCCAAAATTCTGGCGTGAAAAAAGTTGGTTACATTTTTTTTATTATTACTTTGCAACTTCTTTTGATTTGACTGCATACTTGCTACTTTTTCAAAGTTGGTGAAAAAGTGGACACGGTTAGCTATGTTAATTAAGTGTAGACACAATCTTACTCCAGTAATGGGTAGTGTAAAAAACTGGAGTAACAATTTTAGAGAAAAATGTTACGTTTAAAGAGGTGCCAAATTATGAAATTATGGCGGCAGCAGTTAACATGACTACTTCTGGTCCAATGGGGGCTGCAGCAGCTGGGACCAAAGCTTCATTGATGGAATGGTAAATGGCTTCTTTTGTCCTAAAGGGGTTGACATCTTATCCTCTATTCACAGACCAGTGGTGCTCCTTCAGAAACTAGAAAGGGGGCCCGTGTTCCCCCTGTTTGAATGGAGCAGAGGATGCGTAAGCACAGTGCTGCTCCATTGATCTCTATAGAGCCCCATACATGGAAGGCAGAGGCTGCATATGCATGTGTGTCAGGCGCTCATTCAGAACGGAGAACACGAGCTCCCATTCTAGTGGTCGGTGGGGCTTCAACCACTGGGGTCCTCCCTGGGGACAGAGGAAAAATTGTAGTAAATGGACAACCCCTTTTAGCAGCTTTCTGGCGCTCACTCAGCAAGCTCTTACATATACTAGAAATAGCTGCTGGAAGCTGGAAAACACTTTCCATGATGAGGAGAGGAGTGCTGTTTAGTACACAATGTACCAAAAAAATTAAATTGAGCCACCCTCTTTGGTGTCCAAAGGAGCAACTCATCCTGGCACAAACAGAAGGCAGAACAGGACATATAGTACTGTACTGTACAGGAGAGAGGCGCTAGTAGATGGCCAAACAGCGTATTCAAGGATCTTTTACATAGCAGGAACTGATTGGTAATGGCCCCCCAGCACCCACCAATGCATCTCCCAGTCACGCAGATCAAAACATCCGGCGACAGTGGGGGACAGTACGGAGGCCTGTCGCGGCCTGCTATTGGCTGCCCCCAGCGCCCTCTGCAAAAGATGTGGACATGTCTGTTCCACGGGCCCGCAAAAAACCCCACAAACATAGAACATGTAGGCATTTCTAACAAAGGGCGCGGGGCATGCCGATCTGCAAAATGCAGAACACATGTTCGTGTTTTGCGGAACAAACAACAAAGCAGGCACAGTTGTGTGAATGGCCCTGAAGAGGCCTGCACATCCTACTCCAACGCAGTGTGGACTAAGACATATGAAACATCCGTTTTAGTACATCAGATTCTGAGGCGGAAGTGGATTTTTTTAATGCATGACAACAGTAGGACCTGGTGGCACACTCCCTATGGTAAGCATGTGTTCTGTATTGTAGCATGTGCTTAGTATTAGCATTCTCAGCAGGGGCTGCACAACTTTCCATGTCTCTGACCACGCCACTCTGGATTAACATGACTTCCAAGTAATAATCCCTCACCTGTAGTCTCCCTTCAGTGGCCGGAAAAAAGAAAAATCAGGTTACCGTATGTCTGTTTGACATTAAACTGTGTAGAATTATACAGATATAGAGGCACATTTATTTACACCAGCGCCAGTCTAAATGTAAGCCAGCTTCCTAGCCGTCTTACATTTATACCATTTTCTACGCCTAAAACAGGCGTAGAAAATTATAAATTAGACGGACCTACTGTGGATTTTGCTGCTAACTATAAACCAGTTGGGCTACTTTCACACTGGCGTTTTGGTTTCCGTTTGTGAGATCCGTTCAGGGCTCTCACAATCGGTCCAAAACGGATCAGTTTTGCCCTAATGCATTCTGAATGGAAAAGGATCCGCTCAGAAGGCATCAGTTCAGTCTCCATTCCGCTCTGGAGACGGACACCAAAACGCTGCTTGCAGAGTCTGACACACAATGTAAGTCAAGGGGGACGGATCCGTTTTCTATGGCACAATCTGGCACAATAGAAAACAGTTCCGTCCTCTATTGACCTTCAATGTAATGCTTTGGCCACGTACAGAGGCATTTCACAACACTACCACAAGAGGGCGCATACGTCCATGTCCTACCATTGAAAGCTCTCAGGGGTGACTGGGTTCATTTCTAGATGGAATTGGCAAAGTAGCTTTTTTTTTTTTTCTTCCAAGCATAAGAAAATATTATAAGAATTTCAGAGGCGTGTTAGTTTCTATTTCTGATCTTTATCTTTTTAGCTCTAATTTCACCAAGTAAAACTGGATATTTAAGGAATTAGGTCAAGTTCAACTGTAAAAAGTGTATATAGGTTATATGTCACATTAGGCCTCTTTCACACGAGCGTGACGGATTGGCTCTGGATGCGTTCAGGGTGCGTTCAGTGAAACTCGTACCATTTTGCAAGCAAGTTCAGTCAGTTTTGTCTGTGATTGCGTTCATTTTTTCTGTGCGATTGCAATGCGTTTTGATGCGTTTTTCACAGGCGTGATAAAAAACTTCCGGATTCAATGCGTTTTTCACTGAAGCCCCATTTACTTCTATGGGGCCAGGGCTGCATGAAAAATGCAGAATATAGAACATGTTGCGATTCTCACGCATCGCAGAACTGATGCGTGAAAAAAAATGCTCGTGTACACAGACCCATTGAAATGAATGGGTCAGGCTTCAGCGCGGAAAACTCGCTCATGTGAAAGGGGCCTAACAGTTACTCAGGCAACAGTCGTCTGTAACAGTGGGTGTGGCCAAACAATTCAACATTGTTTACAAGTCTGCGCCATTTTTATCAACTGGCGTACACACAGTCCTAAGAAATCTCCCCAGACATAGGAGGTGAACAACTACAAATGCTATAATACAAGATAAAACATGGAGAAATATAGCCCAGTGTCCGCAGTGATAAAGCCTCCCGCCTACGTCCAGTCGTTTCTGTTATCATGGGAACATGGGGAGAGATCCCCTACGCCTTGTATTTGGCATTACAAAGTTGTAAAAGTCAGTTTTGCCACATTTTTAAACTTAGTCGCAATTGGTATTTTTATGCCACGCTCACCAGTTTCTGAATAGAGGCATGGCAGGGGGAATGCATTGGCGGGACCATCAGCCCTGATACATTGATCATCATGTACTCCAGAAACTGGAGTAAATGATGACTGAAATCTAAGCCAGCTATGGGCTGGTGTAGATGTAATGACCCAGAGTGCCATTACCACTTCTGCACCCTGCTACTGTCTCCTATAGGCTAATTCCATGTCATTTGTGTATTTATTTCAGGTCCATAACAATGTGCCTATCTATTTCTTGTAACTGTTATGTTCAAATGTAATGTACCTGGTTCACCAGAGGTGGCAGCAAACATGGCAGTGCTACTTTGCAGATGATGGAACCCTTCTTTCCATTCTAAACTCCCTCTCTAAGGAGAGGAAGAGACTAGTTAGTTAGGGTTAGGCCTCTTTCACACTTGCGTTGTCCGGATCCGTCGTGCACTCCATTTGCCGGAGGTGCCCGCCGGATCCGTAACACTGCAAGTGAACTGAAAGCATTTGAAGACGGATCCGTCTTCAAAATGCTTTCAGTGTTACTATGGCACCCAGGACGCTATTAAAGTCCTGGTTGCCATAGTAGTAGTGGGGAGCTTAGGGGGGGCAGTATACTTACCGTCCGTGCGGCTCCCGGGGCGCTCCAGAATGACGTCAGGGCGCCCCACGCGCATGGATGACGTGATCCATGCGACACGTCATCCATGCACGTGGGGCGCCCTGACGTCACTTTGAAGCGCCCCGGGAGCCGCATGGACGGTAAGTATACTGCTCCCCCGCTCCCCACTACACTTTACCATGGCAAACAGGACTTTAGTGTCCTGGCAGCCATGGTAACCATTCAGAAAAAGCTAAACGTCGGATCCGGTAATGCACCGAAACGACGTTTAGCTTAAGGCCGGATCCGGATTAATGCCTTTCAATGGGCATTAATTCCGGATCCGCCCTTGCGGCAAGTGTTCAGGATTTTTGACCGGAGCAAAAAGAGCAGCATGCTGCGGTATTTTCTCCGGCCAAAAAACGTTCCGGTCCGGAACTGAAGACATCCTGACAGATTTCTCTCCATTCAGAATGCATTGGGATAATCCTGATGAGGATTCTTCCGGCATAGAGCCCCGACGACGGAACTCTATGCCGGAACAGAACAACGCAAGTGTGAAAGAGCCCTTAGTTCAGCTTCAGCTCACCCCCTGCCAAGGGAAGAAGTAGGTCCACGTCCCTGGTGGACGTGTCCTGCCTAAACCAGTTAGAGCACCTTCAGCTCTGCTGGATAGCTTGAAACCTCATCAGCCAGGAGGAAAAGTTCCCTGGATTAATCTAGAGTCAGACTACAGAGAGAGAAGTTTCAGCTTAAAGTAAGAAGCAAAGATTCCATTCAAGGGCTTCTGTCACCCCACTAAACATTTTTATTTATTTTTTTGGTTACTTATAATCCCTATACTGCGATTTATGCATACATACTGTAATTAATCATTTTCGTTCAGCAGATTCTGTTAAAAACGTACTTTTAAAATTTGCAAATTACCTTGCTACCAGCAAGTAGGGCGGCTACTTGCTGGTAGCAGCCGCATCCTCCTATCCTAAAGTCGCCCCCTCCGCATGTTGATTGACAGGGCCAGGGAACGGGATCTTTCTCTGCTGGCCCTGTCTGCATTCAAAATCAGGCGCCTGCGCCGTACCTGTCTTCAGTCGGCGCAGACGCACTGAGAGGCGGACGCTCGCTAGGTCGCTCCATCCTCAATGCGCCTGCGCCGATGACGTCACATCTACACCCGGCGCAGGCGCATTGAGAAAGGAGCGACCGAGCGAGCGTCCTTCTCTGAGTGTGCCTGCGCCGACTGAAGACAGGTACGGCGCAGGCGCCAGATTTTGAATGCAGACAGGGCCAGCAGAGAAAGATCCCGTCCGCTGGCCCTGTCAATCAACATGCGGAGGGGGCGACTTTAGGATAGGAGGATGCGGCTGCTACCAGCAAGTAGCAGCTCTACTTGCTGGTAGCAAGGTAATTTGCATATTTTAAAAGTAAGTTTTTAACAGAATCTGCTGAACGAAAATGATTAATTACAGTTTGTTTTGTATGCATAAATCGCATTATAAGTAACCAAAAAAAAAATATAATAAACTGTTTAGTGGGGTGACAGAAGCCCTTTAAGCTTGTCAGCACAGCAGAGTCAGAGAGCAACCGATGTAGCAGAGTTGAGTGTGTTTGCCTGCCAGAGTTAATGCTAATGCCTGCTGGAACCAAGATAACGCCTGTAAACTGTTGGAGAACATTTATTCAAGTAAGGCCTCATGCACACAGCCGTTGTTTTGGTCCGCATCAGAGATGCAGTTTTGGAGGCTCGGATGCTTTGCGGACAAGGATAGGCAGTTAAATTAAAGGCTGTCCATTCCGCAAATTGCGGAACACACACGGACGCCATCTGTGTTTTGCGGACCGCAAAACACACAACGATCGTTTGCATAAGGTCTAAAGCTGCTATTGAACTTCACACAAGGTCTGGACTCCGTTTATTACTTTTCTTTTGTACCCAACATTGCTGGCGTCATGAATACCAGGGACCCTGCCGCCAAGGCACCTTAACAAAAATCCCATTCCACTCAGGGCACCTCAAACACCATCTGGCGGGATTCCCTGGAGAAACAGAGTGCCCCAAAAGAACTGGTGCTGTCCTTCCCATCACTACACGCCGGTCCAGGGAGGTTCTGCTAGCCATGAGTAAATCAACTACTACCCCCATCGGCCCACCATGCCTCATGTGTTGCTCCTGCGGACTCAGTCGCTGCATAGATTTCAATTAAGGGGCACGGACTGCCTCATCATAAAGCCTCATTCACACGTCACTGCTTTGGTCAGTGATTATGAGCCAAAACCAGGATTGGAGCCTCTGCAGAGATAAGGTATAAGGGAAAGATCTGCACCTGTCCTGTGTTTAGAGCCGCACCTGGTTTTGGCTCAAAAATCACTGACGTGTGAATGAGGCTTAAAGGGGTTGTCCAGGTTCTGAGCAAACCTCCATTTTCACCCAGGCAGCCCCCCTGACTTGCTCCGATGCTCTCCTTTGCGCTGCACTAAATCGCACATGGCAAAGGCTCTTTTGTTTACGATAACACACTGCTGGGAAGAGGCTTCCGCCCAGCAGTGTGTTCGGTGACGTCACCAGCTCTGATGGGTGGGCATTAGCGCTGCCCTAGCCGTTTTACTGGCTAGAGCAGCGATAAAGCCCGCCCATCAGTGCCGGTGATGTCACCAGGCTCCCTGAGCAGTCGGAAGAAGAGGCTTCCGCTCGCCTGCAAGAGACCCGGCACGTCACTGAGTATAAGAAAACAGTCACTTCCGGCTAAGAATTTCCTATATGAAAACAGGGCTTCAGAAATATGTGGCAAAGGTAGGACATGGATGTATGTATGTCACTGTAGTACTATTACACCAATGTCCCCAATCCCGGACAACCCCTTTAATTTAGAGGGCATCGGTCAGCAGATGTGTACCTATGAAACTGGCTGACCTGTTACATGTGCGCTTGGCAGCTGAAGACATCTGTGTTGGTCCCCGTCCATATGTGCCCGCATTGCTGAGGAAAATGAAGTTTTAATATATGCAAATGAGCTTCTAGGAGCAATGGTGGGGGGGGGGGGGGTCATTACACCTAGAGGGTCTGCTCTCTGCAACTGCTGCACCCTCTCCACTTTCATCGATAGGGTCAGGCACTGAAACCATTATCATACCTGGCCCTGTCAATTAACGTGTAGGGGGCACAGCAGCTGCAGAAACAGCTGAGCTCTAGGTGCAACAGGAACACCCCTGTTGATCCCAGAGGCTCAGGAAGTGTTGTCATGAGGGATGTTGCTAGGGGCCTATTCCATTCATCTGGCAGGAAGCACATTGATTTCGGCAAGCCTCATTCATGTGAATGGAACCGAATTTCAGTCCGAGATCATTTCTGCAACACAATTTGCTACGTGTGAAGGCACCCTCTGGGTGTATTCACACAATGGATTTTTGGCTGGGGTCTCGGCGCAGATGTCATGCCGAAATTGCGCGGAGACCACTTCCGCTGCCCGCAGATTATGTGGCTGATGATTTTTCACGTGCAGTTTTCTAGACCGTGCTATGGAGGTTACCACACACAACGCTGCGGTAGGAGCCTGTCAACAGCAAAATCCATTCAACTGAGCTGTCAAAATGAGAAACCGCAGTGGATACGCAGCAGGTGTGAACATACTCTTATCTGCCAGCCATGTATACGGGTGTCTACCACTCACGTCTGCTGCACCAAATATGTACATAAAGCATATTGCAAAGTGACCCCCCCAAAATGGAGTCACAGCCCTTCTCTGTTTTACAGGAACTGATGATTTGCTACCACTAGGCTGAGCATTTTGTTTTCCTTTATATGCAGTTCTGCTATGATCTGAATGGTTCTGCCTGGTAAATGGTGCCAGTCATGCAGGTTATCAGGAGAACACTGATGCCAACTTGTAGGCAGTTGGAATATAGGCAGCGGTCCAGAGGTAAATGCTGGAACAACCGCTGGAAAATGAGGGCAGCTGAGAAGTTATGCCAGTGGGTGAATACCAGCTTTTTGCCAAGAAGCCTGAATTACCTGCGCGGGGGTAAGTTGGTCAAGAGCTGGCATCCCCTGCTGCTTCTGGAGCTTGTACCCACCACACAGAGGGAGCATTGTAGCTAATCTCATTCTGTAAGGGGCACGATACCCACCTACCTCTTATCAAGTGCTGCCTCTTTCTTAAGTAAGTCTCGTGGGCGGTAAAGTCGCTGTAGACTGTATTCATGCCAATGCTGCGGGTCTCCAGCCAGTGCACGGTGGCCAGCCCCCTGGCACAGACCTCCAGAGCGGTAACTCTCATGGCCTTACAGAGCTCCAGTGCCACCTGCCCGGTCAGCACATCCCCGGCCGTGTACACCCCGTAGGCACTGGGGCTGAGCTCCACGCTGAAGTCCGTTATCTTACTGAAGTGCATCATGTACCAGGCTCGCAGGGTAGAATGGGCACAGGGCAGGGAAGCTGTTATCTGGAGGCCGCACTGTACAACTGACGGCTGGGGAATGAAGTGCTAGCTCCGCCCAGCAGGACCGCGCCCCCTGCTGCATCACCTAGTCAACACAGGGAGCGGAGCCCTCTAAACAGATCGTGCGTGAATTAAAGGGCTCCTTCACAGGACCATATGTCTGTTTCAGTGTTTTGCGGCTGCTTTTCCGTTTGTTTTTTTCCAGTAGGGGTTCCGTTACGTTTTTCCGTATGGCATATGCAGTATACATTAAGGGTACTTTCACACTAGCGTTTTTCTTTCCCGGCATAGAGTTCCGTCCTAGGGGCTCAATACCGGAAAAGAACTGATCCGTTTTATCCTAATGCATTCTGAATGGAGAGCGATCCGATCAGGATGTCTTCAGTTCAGTCTTTTTGACTGATCAGGTCGGAGATAATACCGCAACATGCTACGGTTTTATCTCCGGCATTTTTTTCCATAGGAATGTATTAGTGCCAGATCCGGCATTCAAAATACCAAAATGCTGGATCTGCCCTTCCGGTCTGCACATGCGCAGACCGGTAAAAATGTTAGGCCAAGCTGCGAGAAGGCTGCGTCTATCAGAGGAGTGCTGATCGGCAGGGGTTCCGGGTGTCGGCCCCCACGATCAGATACTGATGACCTATCCTGAGGGTAGGCCGTCCGTTATAGACTTCTTGCACACGAACGTGTGCGCTCCGTGGCCGTGTTGCGGAAAGGAACCCTACGGAAGCACTACGGAATGCTTCCGTGGTGTTTTGTCCCATACTTCCGTTCTGCAAAAGATAGAACATGTCCTATCTTTTTGCGGAACAGCCGGATCGCGGACCCATTAAAGTAAATGGGTCCTAGATCCGCTTCAGCTGCCCCACGGTGGGTGTTCGTGCATTGCGGCCCGCAGCACGGCCACGGGGCGCACACGTTCGTGTGCAAGAGGCCATAAAGTCTCTGGAAATATGGAAAGAGCCAAGCACACTCATTCAATATGCTCACTACATTAGGTGGTGACCACACCCTCTTCTTCTTGGGATTCTGGGCGGTCTAGTAGACAGGCCTCAACAGACTAGACATTTATACATAAAATGTTCTTGAAAAAGACACTGAAGAAAAACTCTAGAAAGAAGAATCCAAGAATGTCAAATTGTTCGATAAACTTGATACTGTGATTGTAAATCTGCAGTACATCAGGGAATTAAGAGTAGGATTAATACTACGTGACTCCATTGTATCTTTGATATACTTTTTTTTATTTTTTATAATTTTATTGGGTTTTCATATAAAACATACAAAGGATGAAAGTAACAACATCCATATAATATAACAAGAAAGAAACAGAACATCGGAAATAGTGTCAACAAGAAGACATCCCAATGTAGGCATATACAGAATTTCCCATACACTACTGTATTGAATCACAGTAGTGTATGGGAGAAGCAATGTAATAATTGTACGTTCAGGTCCCCTAGGGGAAATTAAGAAAGTAAAAACAAAAAGGTAAACATAAAAAAAGTTATTGGAGTCAGAATATTGTGATGAAAAGAAAAAAAATATTTTTCTGCAGTTAATTTTAAGTAATAAGACACAAGAAAAACTATATAAATGTGGTAATCGCTGTAATCATAATGACCCAGAAAATGAAGATAACAGGTCAGTTTTACTGCAAAGGGGATGCCATAAAAAGAAACTCGTAAAACTACGGCCAAATTTCTTTCCAATTCTACCTCGTTTGGAATCTTTTTGCAGCTTCCCACTACATCATATGCAATACTAAATGATGTCATTGAAAAGTTCAACTTGTCCCACAAATGACAAACCCTCATATGGCTATGTGAATAGAAAATAACTAATGACTCTAGGAAGGCAGGGAGTGAAAAATGAAAAAGCAAAGACAAATCACTGTCATGAAGGGATTAAAGGTAATGTGTCATCAGAAAATGACCTACTGCATTGTTTAAATCAAGTTCTTAAACATTTTTAAATTTTTCCATGTCGTTATATTTTAAAAAAATTTATATAATCCTGCAATTTTCACATTCGCCACTAGGCCTAAAACATGTTTTCCCCTTAGTGACCACCCATATTCCTTTATACGGCGGTCACCGAGGGGTCTTAGGCTGGGCCAACGCTTTTTCTATGGCGGCTCAGTCTAAGCCCTTCACGGGTCCTCCATGCAGCGGGAAGTGGGTGCTTGGCTCTCACAGCCCGCACTGGCAGGAGTGCCGATCCAGGCTGTTTAATGCTTTATATGCCGTGGGCAATGGCGCCCACCGCATGTAAAGAACTGACAGAGGGAGCGGACTCCCTCTGTCTCCCATAGGCACCCCGCATCTCATTGCATGTGTGTGAAGGCTGGGGTCTGATGTAGGCCCCAAACCAGCCTCGAGTAGTTTCCAGCAGGCTGTGCCTCTCTCGCGCAGCCTGCGGCTCAAGGTCTGTATAGTACTGAGATTAAAATGCAATGCACTATAGGAATAGTGCATTGTATTTTAAAGTCAATCAGAATGCTGTTATAGTTGCCTTGTGGGACAATAAAGTGGTAAAAAAAGTTAAAAAATAAATAAAAAATTAATAAATAAAAACCAGTAAAATATGCCTTTTTTTCCATAAAAAATACGCATTTCAATAAAAAATAAAATAAAATTCCCATATGTTTGGTATAGCCGCATCCGTAATGACCCACACTACATAAATATCATGTAAATTATCCCCTACGGTGAACACTGTAAAAAAAATAAAAAGAATTACAGAATTGCTCACTTATACTCAGTTTCCACTGACAAAAAACATAATAGCAAGCGATCAAAATGATATCAATGAAAAATACAAGTCACCCCACAAAATTCAAGCCCTCACACAACTCGATAGAAAGAAAAAAATAAGTTATGGGTCTTGGGAAGTGACGATGCAAAAAGATTTTATTCCTTTAAAAAAAAGGGGTTTTATTGCACAAAAGTAGTAAAACAGAAAAAAGCTATATGTATATGGTATCACTGTAATCGTACTGACCCAGAGAATAAAGATATTATGTTATTTATACCGAAACGCCGTCAAATTTATAACATTAAAACACAGTGGCAATATTGCTGTTTTTCCCCATCTCCCTCCCAGAAAGTGTTAAAAGTTAATCAGAAAGTTATGTGTACCCCAAAATGGCGCCATTAAAAGTACAACTTGTCCCACAAAAACAAGCCCTCATAAAGCTATATAAACAGAAAAATGTATGAATCGAAATGAAAAAAGGAAGAAAAACGCTTGGTCAGTAAGGCCCAAAACAGGCTGGTCACTAAGGGGTTAAGACTTTCTATTCTTTGTTAGCAGCTACACAGACCATACACTCAATGGACAATAGCTGATCCCATTGACTTGTATGAGAGAGTTTCTAGGCATGCGGTGTGGCGACGATCAGCTGTGATATCACCTATTATGAATGGTGGATCCTGTCTTATCTGTATAGAGGTGTTACTTGTCACTGTAATTCTGCCTGTGATAATAATAGCTACTGAAAAGTCAGCTTAGCAGAACATACAATCATGACCTATTATTAGACCTAGTGGCCAGTGTCAAAAGTGCAGGATAACATACCATCTTTTTCGGACTATGGGCCAGATTTATCATTACATTTACATCTTACTCCACTTTTACATATGTCCAAAGTCACTGTTGGCTAAGTCAGATTTATTAGTGGTCCTTTAATACTGTGATAAATGTGGTTTGACGTAAGCGGCTTTACAAAAGTCGCACATCTTTACGAAAAAGTCGCATGTGCTATTAAAAAGTTGCATAATTGTCGCAATAGTAAATCTGTCTAGAGATTCATTTACATAAGAAAACACACCCACTTTCAGAAAACTGGCGAGCATAGCGCAGAGCTAATAAAAGTCACCCATTTTTGCGGTTTTAGCGATTGCGCAAAAATTTGCGACTTTTTCACTCCATTATTTTGACGTGAGCTAATGATAAATCTGGCCCTATGAGATGTACCCCAGGTTTAGTCCACAAAAAAATATTTATTAAACCTTCCCTGTGGTTCTATGAAGTGAAGTGGTCAAGGTCAGTAACTTTGGGATCTAGCATACAGGGACTTAATAGTTTTGGGCAGCTCCTGTTAATCTTAGGCCACATTCACGTGATCATGAGATGTGACTTCAATGGGTCCGTGATCTGCCTGATGCGGAAAAAAGAGAGGACACGTCCTATCTTTTGAAGTGCGGAGGCATGGACCCGGAAGCACATGGAAGGGCTTCCGTGTGTTTCAGTGTGCTTCTGGTTCTGTGTCTGTCGCAGAAGATAGCAAATGTTCTATCTTCAGCCGCATTCTGCAGATCATAAATCCATTGAAGCCAATGGGTCCGCATAACGATGCTGAGTACACACAGCTGATCTGCGGTTTGCGATCTGCAACATTGCGCCTTTAGGGTCCACTCACACATCCGTAGTGTATTGCAGGACACTGCTACTCTAGGATAAGGTGGTCTAAGGTATTCAAATTCCTTCCGATCAATTAGGCCCCTTTCACACGGGCGAGTATTCCGCGCGGATGCGATGCGTGAGGTGAACGCATTGCACCTTCACTGAATACCGACCCATTCATTTCTATGGGGCTGTTCAAATGAGCGGTGATTTTCACGCATCACTTATGCGTTGCGTGAAAATCGCAGCATGCTCTATATTCTGCGTTTTTCACGCAACGCAGGCCCCATAGAAGTGAATGGGGTTGCGTGAAAATCGCAAGCAAGTGCGGATGCGGTGCGATTTTCACGCACGGTTGCTAGGAGACGATCGGGATGTAGACCCGATCATTATTATTTTCCCTTATAACATGGTTATAAGGGAAAATGATAGCATTCTGAATACAAAATGCATAGTAAAATAGGGCTGGAGGGGTTAAAAAAAATTTTTAAAAAAATTAACTCACCTTAGTCCACTTGATCGCGTAGCCCGGCATCTCCTTGTGTCTCCTTTCTTGAATAGGACCTGTGGTGAGCATTAAATACAGTTACAGGACCTTTGAGGACGTCACTCCGGTCATCACATGGTACGTCACATGATCTTTTACCATGGTGATGGATCATGTGATGACCGGAATGACGTCACCAAAGGTCCTGTTGCTGCACAGAGATCAGATGAAGCCAGAAGGAGATGCCGGGCCGCAAACAAGTGGACTAAGGTTAATTTTATTTTTATTTATTTTTAACCCCTCCAGCGCTATTTTACTATGCATTCTGTATTCAGAATGCTATTATTTTTCCTTATAACCATGTTATAAGGGGAAATAATACAATCTACAGAACACCTAACCCAAACCCGAACTTCTGTGAAGAAGTTCGGGTTTGGGTACCAAACAGGCGCAATTTTTCTCACGCGAGTGCAAAATGTATTACAATGTTTTGCACTCGTGCGGAAAGATCGCGGGTGTTCCCGTAACGCACCCGCACATTTTCCCGCAACGCCCGTGTGAAAGAGGCCTTAGTTTTCCGGCCCCCTGCAGCATCTGGGACAGCTTCTGTGAATAGAAAGAGTTGGGGTCAGATTTGAGTACTTCGTAACTCATTATGTCGGACAAAAGTGATACACACATGTCCCTATACTGTTGGACAGACATGACTACCACATTACCCCATTTATCTGAGGGCTTAATTACCAGCTTTTTGTTCATGCTAAGGTGTTGTAATGCTTCCATTTCTGTAGACGTATAGTTTTTGTAGCCATATCCTGGTTCGATTCTCTCACGGTCCCTAGTGACAGATCTCAAAAAGAGGTCAATATTTGCCTCCCCTAAGGTTTTAGGGGGCATTTTAGTGCTCTTATTTTTCAGGGTGGTGAAGGGGCCCCGTCACTTGGGGCGTTCACTTTCATCTAACAGTCCAATCAGATCATCATAACCCTGTAGATCACTGGGTTCAAGCCCCAACTCTAAGCATCTCTTTCTGTCAGAGGAGCAGAAGATTTTATGCCACCTTAATTTTCTGATGAACAGGTGAAGGTCCTTCACCCATGCAAACAGGTTAAATCAGGTGGTCGGTACAAAAGACAAGCCTTTCGCTAAAGTGGCTTGTTCAGTATTAGATAGCACCACTCCTGACAGATTGAGAACCACTGAATTGGTACAAGATGAGATTAGTGCCTCTTGTTCTGTTGGGGTGGTAGTTGTGCTCGGTCTCTCAGGGCATAAGAGTTCATAGGAGGTTGACCTAAAAAAGGTGTGGTGTTTATAGTGGAGGATATTGAGGAGAAGGAGGCACCCGAGTGTGGATGATTTTACCACTACTTGATGTTCCCCACCCCGAGCAATCATACGTTCTCCCCCTGTTGTCTGAGGGTGTTGGGGGTCCCATTGTTTGGAGGGAAATTGCTGATTTCCCCTTGATTGGTATCTGGAAATGGAACTCCTAGATCTACCCCTACCTCGTCCTCTACCTCTCCAATTGAAATGTCGGTTCTGATATTGTTGAGGTTGACTATATTCCAGATCGGAGCTATAAGCTTCATAGAGGGAACTCCTCATTACGGATCCCTTCTGATTAGATTGGATCACTTTGTATGCTGTTTTGTTCCTAAACTCCGTTCTTTAATGAATTGGCGATGTTTGCGTTCAACCAGGCCAGATTTTAACCTCTCTATGTTCTGTTGCAACTCGTGTTCTCTTTTGGAAAATTCCACATGATCCTTGAACCGCAGTGCTGCCTCTATTTGGCTTTTGAGTTGTTGCTCAATTATTTCTATATTAGTCTTTTCCTGATCTAATAACAACCTCATCAAACGTAGCGAGCTAGCAGTAACCTCTGCTTCCCATTTGGACAATAAATCTGGAGTGCATATACATTTCGCTGGTTTGATGAAAATACGTAAGCCCTGTGGTATAATGGAGTTTTTTTTTATGTAATTATCAAGGGATTGGATTTCCCCCCACTATTTGAGATGTTCTTTATGGGTGTTATCCAAGTCCCTAAAGATGGTCTTAACCGAAGGGGTCATGGTATTCAGAGAGGATAGTTCTTTCTCCAAAAATATTTCAGTAGCTTCTAATAGCCATCTGTCCTTATCAAGTTGAGTGCTAAGAAAGCCTGCCATACCAAAAACCAATAAATGGAACAAATGGAACAAAAGTCCAATCATCCGCCAGTGGGTATAAGTGTAGTAGGGACAGTATATATCAAAAAGAGATTTCACAGATTACCACCCTAATAAAACATAGCCTTTAAATCAATGTATAGTTAAAAGTAACCCACAAGTAAGGACACACACAAATATAATAAACAAAACTAATAAAGATATTATCTTCTCCACGTAGATAGGAGAGGCTGTTTTGTATGTACAGGTGTGGGTAATAAGATGGGGGAACTATCCCTGATATTAACCCTATACTTAAGGCCCTGCCTACAAAACGGAACAGCCGCCCCGATAGGGGCGATCCCGTGTTCAGGAAACTCCTATACGCCCTTGGATGGTCCTGAAAAGGGGGGATATATTAGCGGCCAAAACATGGTAAGGTGGCCTAAAGTGGGTCTAAATAGCTGACCTACCCTAGATACTGAAAATAAATCTCAAATACAGAAAAACAAAAAATTTAATACCATTAAATACAAAGTAGTCGGATTCAATTAATCTTCACGCAATAAGACACCTACTTTCTATCATGAAAGATAGTACTGAATCAATAGGTACCTTAGTCCCAACATGTTTCGCCCAACGCAGTCTCTGGGTTCATCAGGGGACACATATCAAAAGTTGCAATAGTATGGATGTAGTCGAAACAGTAGAAAACCGACCAGATGGTTTAAACAAATCACTGTACCAGCAAGCTTTACTAGTTGGGTGCAGGATTGATAAGCAATACAGTATTAATCAAAAAAATGATGCTGTATATAACAAAGAAGCCAGGTGGCCCCCTCAAAAAGATAAATATAAATGGACCCCCTCAGCATTGATGCAAAATATATTTCTGCATTTGTGATCAAGCAAATAAGGATGCATAAATCAAGCCCAGTGGCCGACCCATGTATATTCAATATTGGGTGTACAGCCCCCTAGCAAACAATGCATGCTGTTATTAATGTGGTGTTTGCTGCCACTAAGGGCAGTACATCCCAAATACTTGCGTATCCCTGTATTGTAGCCAGGCTCAGGTAAATACACCTAGGAGTTTCACGATAGGGTCAGATAGCAGGGGTATGTAGCAATCACATGGTGTCTAAAAACAAGAACGGTGACCACATAAATAAACGATACTCCCCTACAAATGACCGACCAGGGGTATGAAGGCATTGTGGTTGCAGGCATAAGTAAGAAACCTACCTCAGATACAAAATGCAGGTCCGGAGAGTGGGGTGACGCAGTGGTGCATCCCGCGCCGGTTTAAATAGCAGGCCGGAAGAGGAGGGTAACATCCCGCACTCCGGCCCCTGTCACGGCGGGTCACATGGTATAGACCGGCCCCATGCCCGCATGTGACACGGATCATGTGACTGAACACCAAGTCACATGATCGGAGTCACAAACATAAAGAATGGTGAGCCACAGATTGCAAAACATACCAATAAGTATAAGAATAATCAATATCAAGTACTGATGAATACAAATGAGCGGTACTGGGGGGAAAGGAAGGGAGGGGGGGAATGTTACTGGTACATATTGAGAGACCCACAAAAAAATCCCCAGCCAGATAAAATGATGATTTAAAAGGGAATTACTTTATATAAACACGGACCCTGAATACCAGTGTGGGAATGGCTACCAATTCCCTATTAGAGGTTGATTCACTGAAACCAAGATACTGGCCCGATTAAAGGATATTTTGGTTGGCAGGTTTACAAAAAACATGAAAAATCAATGTTATCATTGAGACCCACAGGCACAGTTGTGTTTAGTGTGTGGATCCACTTGGACTCTTTTTGTTTGAGAATTCTATCGAAGTCTCCGCCCCTAATCGAATGTTTAATGGTCGCTATCATAGAGAACCTTATTGTTCCCGTACTCCCTCCATGATGGAGTACAGCATATCTAGAAAGGGGTTTGTCACGTTTGTTACTGATATCTCCAATATGTTCAAGAATTCTCTTCTTGAACACTCTGCATGTTATGCTCACACAAACATACAGCTGTACTACACACCTGATAGAGATATATATATATATATATATATATATATATACACACACACATACAGCACTGCTACATATACAGCTGACAAACACAGCCCTGCTACGTATACAGCTGACAAAACTAATAGTCGTGGTACAATCCTTTATAGAACAACAGGAACACCAATGTGCAGGAACGTCAATATCCCAACTTGACACTAATTCAGACTTCAAATGAAAAACTGCACCAAAAATGCATTTAGCTTCTCTTTATATTTCTTTATCAATGACTTTGATACACTGTATGCAAAATAATAAGTGATTGTGATAAAGAAATCTAAAGAGAAAGCTTATTGTGTTTTTGGTGCGGTTTGTCATTTGAAGTCGAAACTAGGACTGCTACATATACATTTGGCAAACATAGCTCTAATACATATACAGCTTACAAAGCACTGCTAGATACACATCTGACATACATACACACATACATAAAGCCTATTTCACCACAGTATTCTTCCTGGTTAGGCCCTCACACTTATGACATCATCACATCACCTTCCTTCAGCTGCACTCCTTTTAGTGCAGCTTAGGACTTTCCATGTGCTGAACAGATCGTCGTTGCAATAGTCCCAACTTCCAGTGTACATACAGGTGAAACTCGAAAAATTTGAATATCGTGCGAAGTTCATTTATTTCAGTAATGCAACTTAAAAGGTGAAACTAACATATGAGATAGACTCATTACATGCAAAGCAAGATATTTCAAGCCTTTATTTGTTATAATTTGGATGATTATGGCTTACAGCTTATGAAAACCCAAAGTCACAATCTCAGGTACCCTTTCCTCAGGGGGTATGGAATAATTAGCTGACTAGAGTGTGACACTTTGAGCCTAGAATATTAAACCTTTTCACAAAATTCAAATTTTAAGCTGCATTAATGCAATTCCTTTTAAGTTGCATTACTGAAATAAATGGACTTTTGCACGATATTCTAATTTTTCGAGTTTCATCTGTATATGGCAGAGCTCAGGCAATGGTTAAAATAAGTCATACTCCCATATACTGTAACGAGTATTATAACAATGCTCAAGAACACCACTGTTTATTTAAAAACTTCTATTCCCCTTTTTTCCAAATTACCACTGCTGGATCTCAACCCCAACACGTTCTGTATGGGAGGCATGAACCTTCCCAGCTCAGCCACAGGCTTTACTGTGATGACTAAAAGGAATTTCTGTAACTAAAATGAGTGAGAGTATCCTCTGTATCGTTTACTGTTTGGGGTGATCATCACAAGGGATGTGAACTGTGCACTGTATTCCGTGGCGTAACTAGAAATGACTGGGCCCCACAGCCCCCTAAAGCAATGTCTTTGCAACCCCCTCTTCCCATGCAACCCCCACTTCTGTGGCTAGGCAAGATCGCTCTCTTAGACGAGGCCCGGCAGCTTCTCCATCCATTTGCTACAGTGTCTCTGTATTTAATGTCATCGTATAATACCGTTGAGAGGGCCCAGACAATAAAATCTTTTAGTCTTCTTCCTGGGTGGGCCCCTTATAGTTCAGGCCCCAAAGCAGCAACTTCCACTGCGTCCCCTATATGTCACAGAGTACCAAGACATATGGACGTTCCCGCGACAGGTGGCAGGAGATCTGTTGTCAATGCCAGTCGTTTGGTGAAAGCTTTTCACAGGTCTCATCTGAATAAGGTTGGTCCTGGGTGCCCGGAGGTCACCCGTAGAAGGGGGGAGTACTATCACGAACGTACCAAGACATACGGACATTCCCGCGACAGGTGGCAGGAGATCTGTGAGACTGGCAACACGTGGTTTGACATGTTTTCCTTTTGGATCAAGTGACATCTGTGTTGTTTCTGGTGCTTGCCACACCTTCTTTCCCCAGGTGTGGCTATTGTGGTCATTTTACCTTCCCTATTTATTGTTGTTTCTCCCACTATGCTTTGCGGTTTATAGCTTATGTTGGACTTGTGTTTGGTTCTCGGCTGAGTTCCTGGTGCTACCAAAGCTTCATTGAAAAGTGTTTCTTTTCCCTTTTGTATTTTGTGTGTATAATATATATATATATATATATATATATATATACACATATAATTAGTGTTGCCTTTTCCTGTTTGTCTTTAGGCCTGAGGGAGACTCCTGTTCGTCCTTCCCTTTGGAGGAACAGGTAGACTCAGTCTTGACATATAGGATGAGATAGGATTCTAGGTATCCGGTGTATGAACTTGCCTACCTTTGGGAACTGTTCATACTGGTAGTCTGTCAGGACTGGAGTTAGGGTTTTCTCTAGGAGGTGTCCATCTTCCTTCCCTAGTTTCAAGGCCTTATTCCGGTATCCCCTTTCCCTCCTATGTTCGGTGTGGTGTTTTCCTCCCACACACAAGCATGACATTATAAACCGCCTAAACCGTCATTTTTGCTTGTTTCAATACAGCCATGGATCCTATTGCTGCACTGGCCGGACAGCTGCAGGGGCTGTCTTTGGAGGTAGCTGATTTCTGCACGACCGTCTTGCAGATCCAGAGACCACAGGATGCTGGTCCTGGTGGTGGTGGTTACCAGGCCTGTCTCGTGCCTAAAGTTGCCCTCCCGGACAGATTCTCTGGGGGAAGTGATAATTTCATTTTGTTTAGGGAGGCGTGCAAATTGTATTTTAGGCCACGTCTACACTCATCTGGGGATGAGAATCAGAGAGTTGATGTGCTTATTTAGTTGCATAAGGGAGATGCTCAGTCATGGGCTTTTTCTCTGCCGACCGGATCGGAGTCTCTTCGGTCAGTGGATGAATTTTTCAAAGCTCTGGGTCTCATCTGTGTTGACCCTGATCGGACCTCCCTGGCCAAGACCAAGCTACGTGGCCTTCGTCAGGGTGAGCGTTCTGCTGAGATCTATTGCTCTGAGTTTAGGAGGTGGGCTATGGATACTGAGTGGAATGATCCGGCTCTCCGTAGTCCGTTTTGTAAAACATTTCAATTTTTGCTATTGATTCTGCACCTCTAATTCAGAAGTGTGTATCTCAGATGGTGCATGACATCCAATTAAGAGTTGGTGACTTTCATCAGGAATTCATCTTGTGTTGGCGGGTCTCTCTGCTCCGTTAGTTCTGGGTTTACCGTGGTTAAGCAGGCATAATCTAACCATCGATTGGAAAGCTAGACAGATTATGGATTGGGGTGATCATTGCGTTGACAATTGTCTGAATACATCTTTTTCTGCTTTAACCACTAAAACATTACCCTCTTTTATATCTAAATTTTGCCGATGTATTTTCTGAAAGTGGATGCCAGGATTTACCTCCGCATCATGAATATAATTGTCCTATCAACCTTATTCCCGGAGCTAAGTTACCCGAATCTAGGTTGTATAACCTTTCTTGACCAGAAAGAACGGCCATGAGAGAGTATTACCGAGAGTTTGGCTAAAGGACGCATAAGACCTTCCTAATCTCCAGTGGCAGCAGGGTTTTTCTTTGTTAAAAAAAAGGACGAAAATCTTAGGCCATGTCAGGATTTCCATGAGCTCAATCGGATTACTGTCCGTGTCCTTACCCCCTTCCTTTGATTCCTGATTTGTTTAACCAGATTGTTGATGCAAAGGTGTTCTCCAAGTTGGACTTAAGGGGGGCATATAATCTGGTCAGGATCAAGGAAGGGGATGAATGGAAGACGGCTTGTAATACCCCAGAGGGTTGCTTTGAGAACCTGGTCATGCGTTTGGGTTGACCAATGCTTCTGCAGTTTTCCATCATTTTGTGAACAACATTTTTCATCACCTGGTGGAGAGGTTTGTTGTAGTGTATTTGGATTAGGGTTGCTTCGGCTATCGATACCGGATTTGTCTTTTGTCGATACTAGGCTGCGCGCCATGTTCCCTCAGCAGCACAGGGAAGAAGGAATCAGTCTCTCCCTCCCCCCCTGTGCTGCTGCCAATCAGAGGAGAGAGGGGAGGAGGAGGGGAGGGGCTGTGGCCACTGCGCCACCAATGATGATTAACGTTTAATACATTACAAATGCAGGCTGCGGCAGAAACACATTGCTGGCACCCTGCCTCTGACAGGGCGCTGCGATCCGTGGCAATTAACCCCTCAGGTGCCGCACCAGAGGGGTTAACTGCCGTGGATCGCAGCGCCCTGTCAGAACCAGGGTGCCGGCAATGTGTTTCTGCCACCGGCTGTATTTGTATATTAAACGTTAATTATCATTGGTTGCGCAGTGCGCCCTTCCCCCCTCCCCAGTATTAAAAACATTGGTGGTGCAGTGCATGCCACCCCCCTTCCACAGTATTAAAAACATTGGTGGCGCATTGCGCCCTCCCCCCCACCCAGTATTAAAATCATTGGTGGCAGTGGCCACAGAGTCCACTCACCTCCTCTCATTGGTGGTACAGTGGCAGCTTCTGATCGGAGCCCCAGCAGTGTAATCATGGGGCTCCGATCGGTTACCATGGCAGCCAGGACACTACTGAAGCCCTGGCTGCCATGGTAATCTCCCTGTTGCCGTGAGCACAAAGCACAGGGCAGCAAGAACAGTGTGAGATCCTATTCACCTTAATAGAGCTCTATTAGGCCCCTTTCACACGGGCGAGAATTCCACGCGGGTGCAATGCGTGAGATGAACGCATTGCACCCACACTGATCCGGACCCATTCACTTCACTTGGGCTGTTCAGATGAACGGTGATTTTCACGCATCACTTGTGCGTTGTGTGAAAATCGCAGCATGTTCTATATTCTGCGTTTTTCACGCAACGCAGGCCCTATAGAAATGAATGGGGATGCGTGAAAATTGCAAGCATCCGCAAGCAAGTGCGGATGCAATATGATTTTCACACATGGTTGCTAAGGAGACGAGGGATGAGTTACCCGGGACCCCATTTACTTTATTATTTTCCATTATAACATGGTTATAATAGTAAATAATAGCATTCTTTAATTCAGAAGGATAAGTGAAAGGTCACCAGGTTATAATGGAAAATAATAAAATATACAGAACACCGATCCCAAACCCAAACTTCAGGGAAGAAGTCCGGGTTCAGGTCTGGGTACCACAGTCAGTTTTTTATCACGCGTGTGCAAAACGCATTGCACCCGCATGATAAAAACTGAACATCGGAGGAATTAAAAGATCCCAGGTTCTAGCCCCTAAGGGGGGAAATAGTTATTAAATAAGCTGTAAAAAAAATAAAATTAAATGCACGATTCGCCTATTTTTTTGTCACCTTGTCCCCCCCAAAAAATAGGATAGGACTGCTCCATTATGGGCCAGATGTTCCATAAAATGCGGAATGCACGAGTCTTTTTTTGGCGTTTTATTTTTTCCGCGTGGTATCGAATGGTATCGAGTATCGCAATACTTTTTTATGGTATTGAAACCGAATCAAAATTTTGGTATCGAAACAACCCTAATTTGGATGACATACTAATTTATTCTCCAGACGTGGAGACTCATCAGGATCCCGTTAGACAGGTGTTACAGATCCTAAGAGATAATAAATTGTACGCAAAATTAGAGAAGTGTGTTTTTGCTGTACATGAGGTGCAATTCTTGGGCTACCTGCTGTCATCTTCAGGTTTTCGAATGGATCCAGAGAAAGTCCGTGCTGTATTGGACTAGGATCGACCCGAAAATCTGAAGGATTTTATGTGGTTTTTGGGTTCACCAACTATTACCGAAAATGTATTCAGAACTATTCGAAAGTGGTGAAACCCTTAACTGACATGACTAAGAAAGAGAGGATGTCTCTGTGTGGTCTGATTCGGCGTTGCGAGCCTTTTCTGTGGTTAAGGAGTGTTTTGCTTCTGCCCCTATATTGGAGCAGCTGTATGTATCACAACCTTTCATTGTGGAAGTGGACACGTCTGAGGTGGGGGTAGGAGCAGTTTAATTGCATGGCCTGTCAGCTGGAAAATGGCCCCCATGTGAATTTTCTAAAAAAAAAAAATATCTGCTGCAGAGAAAAATTACAATGTGGGTAACAGAGTTGCTGACCATTAAGTTGGCTTTTGATGAGTGGCGTCATTGGTTGGAAGGGGCGATTCATCCGATCACGGTGTTCACAGACCACAAAAATCAGGCTTACCTGGGGTTTGCTAAACAACTGAACCTGAGACAAGCCAGATGGTCTTTATTTTTCACCAGTTTCAATTTCATTGTCACTTATCGTCCTGGGGTTAAGAACGTCAAGGCAGATGCCTTGTCACGTAGTTTTCCTGGAGGTGGTGATTTTGAAAATCCAAATCCAATACTGTCGTAAGGGTGGTGGTGATATCCGCTCTATACCCTAACCTAGAGGTGAAGGTGTTAGAGGCTCAGGGAGATGCACCAGAGTCTTGTCTCTCTGGGAAATCGTTTATTCCATCAGAATTGCATCATAAGGTGTTTGAGGAACATCACTGTACGGTTCTAACTGGACACTCTGGGAGTAGATCCACTGCCGACCTCATCTCTCGTAGATTCTGGTGGCCGGGGTTGCGTAAGTGTGTTGAGGACTATGTGTCAGCCTGTAGTATCTGTGCACGTGCTAAGGTGACACATACTCGACGTTCTGGATCTCTACTTCCGTTGCCCATCCCATCCAGACCATGGACTTGCTTGTCTATAGATTTTTTTACTGATCTGCCTAATTCGTCTGGAAAGACAGTTATTCTAGTGGTAGTTGATCGTTTTAGTAAAATGGTGCACTGTATTTGCGTAAGTATTTGTTGATAACATTGTGAAACTTCATGGCTTTCCCTCTGACGTGGTCTTGGATCGTGGAACTTAGTTTGTGTCCAGATTCTGGAAGGAGTTCTGTACTCAGCTGGGTGTACAACTGTCTTTTTCTTCTGCTTTTCATCCTCAGACGGAGCGCACTAATCAGAGTCTGGAGACTTACTTAAGATATTTTGTCTCTGAGAACCAGGAGGAATGGTCCTCGTTTTTGTCTTTGGCAGAGTTTGCCATAAACAATCATAGACAGGAATCCACTGGTAAGTCGTAGTTTTTTGGGGCATATGGGTTTCACTTGCAATTTGGCACATTGGTTCGGAGGAACGTTTTTTGCTATCATTGTATTCTATATGGCGGACAATTCAAAATAACTTGATGAATATGGGTGTAGTGTCCCACTAGGTAAAGGTGGGCACTGCACAAAAAGGGGTCTTAATTGCATTTAATGTCATATGTATGCATTTTCCCTGTGTTAACTGGTGTCAGGCCTGTCAGGGTGCAGTTTAGCCTCCCGGGCGTTAGAGGGAGCCAGAGAGCCCTGGTTATATATAGGTAGGCCCAGACAGGGGAAGTTAGTTCATTCCAGGGGACTAGAGGAGTTACTTCGTCTTCCTGAAGCTCCTGAGGCTAGGATTAGCTCAGTTGAGACACCCTAGTAGCAGGACAGAACCTCCTGGGAGAAACCCACAGTCCTTCACCAGTCAAGTGAGGATATTTCCAGCAAAGATAAGTACAGTAATAGGCAGAGGTACTATAAAGAAAAGCAAGGATTTATACGGGAGGAAGATATATATTTTACCAAGGATTTAAGCCACCATTTAGGCATCCGGGCCTTGGGATTGAAACCAGACAGGAGTTCTAAAAGAACAGTGTACGCTATTTCTGAGGAAAGGTACAACCTGATTCTGAGTGTGTTGTGGATTTACCCTCTGAGTATCTTGCATGATCCATACCTGCCATTCTGTGAAATAAGCCTGCTTGTGAAGCTTGTGATCTAAAGGACTGTATAACTATCTTGCTGTACAAAGTTGGACTGTTAAGTAAAGCAACGTTTGGTTCACTATACCACCTGTGTACCTCACTTATTACTACTGGAAACCGGTGTGCCACCGTTACAGGCACTGGCGTCACGAACCCAACAGGGACCTTGCCCCAGGCACTCAAAATACCTGTAACATCCAGGGCACCTCATCCACCATCAGGCCTGGTCCCTACATACAGAGTGTGCCCCAGAGGAACTGTGTCTACCTCTCCTTCACTGCCGCATGCCTGCCCAGGGTTCTCCAATACAGTGAGCAACCCTCGATTGCCCATAACCGTGACCTCACTTCGCTATACCCTGCAGGTCTGGCGTGCTGCATAAATTGGCGTCACAAACAGGATCACGAATATTCCTGCGCCATTGCGGATACAAGAACTGTGTGCTACTATTGCCTTAAAGTGACCAAGCCCTAATGCTTTATTGAAAAATTGCTGGGCCAAAGGACTGTAAGAATTTGAAGTGTGAAATTGTGCTTTTCTGGACTGTTGTAAAGCCACCGCTTGCTGTCAGTGAATAGACAGCGATTTTGCCACTTAACCTGAGGTGGATTACAAGTGCGCCTTGTGGAACCGTTTGGCGCGAAAAAGAGGACTTTGGCGCGAAAAGAACCAGGCGGAGTCATCGCCCGGCCAGCAAGGAGGAAGAACGCCGCCCTGTCTGGAAGAAAAGGTGCCGCCTACCTGAGTCCCGGAGCTACGAGAGGCCGCGCCCACCTGCTGACGTTGCACGCAGGACGCTCAACGCCCGTAGCCACGCATCTCGCGAGACCTGGAGCGAGCATCACCGGAGTAAGTACAGACTTTGAACTGTTGCCGGCTCTTCTGTCTACCTTACCGGAACATTCCCGACCCCTGCCAGGGCACCGGAGGGAGCCCCGTTAGTGACAAAAGACTTTTCTGTGAAAAAAAAAAAAGTTATTATCATTGCCGCTCCGGTCCGCTCTGCTACATTTAAAGGGCCATACCCACCTAGCAACGCCATGTCCACACCTCAGGAAATCGGACAGGTGGCCCCAGTCGTGCCTTCTGAAGTATCCACAGCCGACCCTAGGGCCCCTGCCGCCGCGGCACCGCCAAGCCTGATGCCGCTAACTATGCCGTACTATTTTGGGGCCCCCTGGTTCCCACGTTATTCAGGGGAAGCCCACAAGTTAAAGGACTTTAGGGAATAGATACTGGCCTTGTTCCGGCTTTATCCCATAACTGCTGAACAGCAAATGGAGATCCTCCTAGCTCAGTTGGAAGGGGCCGCCCGCAGGGAAGTCATGTCGTGGCCCCGCTCTGAGAAAAGTAGCCTGGAACAGATCTTTGATCGCTTGGGCACCACGTTTGAGGCCAGAACGGTGTCAGAAGTTAAAATGCCTTTCTTCAGCAGAAAGCAGCAGCCTGGAGAGTCGCTCCGCGATTTTGCCCTGTCCTTACAAGAGACACTGAGAGCTGTAGTCCAAGTGGATCCTAAAGAAGCTGAGGACCAGGACCGGACTCTTAGAGAGCAATTCATTGCAGGCATAAGTACTGAGCATTTAAAGGGCCAGCTACGGATGTTGTCAGCTCAACACACTCACTGTACATTTTTGGATTTTAAGGAATTGGCCATCAGTATACTAGGCTAGAACCCTGCTCCAGGGCCAGCAGCCTTCCCAGAACCTCAGGCTTGCCAGCCAAAGACTGTTAATGTGGGACCTGCAGGAGTCAGGCAGGCCACCCAAGCTCCAGTCACAGATGTAGTGGCAGCCCTCATGGAGCAAGTGAACCATCTTACTCTCAGTCTAGAGAAGGTGTGCAAGAAGATAGAGGAGTGGGAGAGACCATTGTTACTAGAAGATGAAGGTCCTTTTCCTCCAAGGCTCCCACCTGCATATGGAGACGTATACCCAAAAGAGCCTGATGGGCGACCGAGGTACCGGCCCAGAAGTAGAAAACAGCCTGTCTGCCACCACTGCAAGAAATATGGACATACTGAATCAATGTGCTGGCAGTTAAATCGGGCAACCCCTGAGGCAGAGGACCGCCCCTCGGGAGGTAGAACAGTAGGTCCAAAGGATCCAAGCTGGATGCCTAAGTATGTAGGATCCCGTCCAAAAATTAATATATGTATCAACGGGATGCCCTTTGAAGCCCTGTTGGACACTGGGTCACAGGTCACCACCATTCAACGGCCTGCCTTTGACAAGTTCTGGGATCCAAGTCTCCTCACCCAGCCACCAGGGTCCTGGCTAGATATCATTGCCAGCAACGGTAAGCCAGTGAAAGTGCATGGGTATTGGGAACCTACCCTTCAGGTGGGAGAAGCCACCCTGCCACAGCAAGGCGTGATTGTGGTACAAGCAGGAGATAAAGGAGGACACCCTGTGATATTAGGGACTAACGTTCTAAAAAATTGTTACTCTGAAGTGCTTGACGCATTAAATCAAACTATATCTTCAGCCTCACCTGCTTCCAGAAGAGTTATTCAAAAGACTATTAGTGTGCTGTGTGCTCAACAAAAGTTCGCCAACAAGAAAGGAGAAATTTGCACTGTCCGGATCCGGGAAAACTGGCCGGTAACTCTGCCTCCAAATTCCCAGATCATCCTGTGGTGCCGTGCTGTGTTGGGGATCCAGGGCCAGGACTATCAAGCCCTAGTGGAACCTATTCCCTTTGAAAATCATCCCTTCGTACGGACGGCCAAGAGCCTGGTGACCGTGTCGCAAGGAAAAGCGCCTGTCCGCTTGATTAACTTTGGTGATCATCCCGTTACTCTCCTAAAACACTGCCCCATTGCTCAGCTTTTCCAGGTGTCTTTCCAGGATGTGATCCGTCTGCCTGCCACGGAGGCGTTCCAGACCACACAGAGCAGCAGCACCCCTTCAACATCCTGGTGGGAAGAACTGCATGTGGGGGACGAATCCACCCCAAAGGAGCAGATAGAGGGAGTCCTGAAGCTGGTGAAAGAGCACCACCAGGCTTTCAGCAAGCACTCCACGGACTACGGAGAGGTCAGTGTAATCAAACACACCATACCCACCGGCTCTCATCCTCCTATTAAGGAGAGGCACAGACCCATACCACCTACTACCTATCAGTCTGTGAAAGAGATGATACAAGAGATGAAAGACTCTAACATAATCCGGGACAGTCATAGTACTTGTCCGAAAAAAAGATGGCAGCATAAGGTTCTGCGTGGATTACAGAAAAATTAATCAAATCACCCACAAAGATGCATATCCATTGCCACGCATTGAAGAGTCCTTGACTGCCCTGGGGTCATCAGCCTATTTCTCCACCTTGGACTTAACCAGTGGGTACTGGCAAGTACCCATGGCCCCCGAAGATCGAGAAAAGACTGCTTTCACTACACCTATAGGCCTGTTCGAATTCAATTATATGCCGTTTGGACTGTGTAACGCTCCAGGAACGTTCCAGAGGCTGATGGAACGTTGTTTAGGCCATAGGAATTTTGAGACTGTACTCTTATATCTGGATGACGTCATTGTATACTCCAAGACGTATGAGGACCATTTAAAGCACCTGGGTGAGGTGTTTCAAGTTCTTGCTAAATATGGCCTCAAAATCAAGCCATCCAAGTGCTACCTGCTGAAACCAGCGGTCAAATACCTTGGGCACGTTGTCAGTGCCGAAGGAATACAGCCTGATCCTGATAAACTTGCTGCTGTCCGCAACTGGCCTACTCCGACGACCGTGAAAGAGGTGAGAAGCTTTCTCAGTTTTGCAGGGTACTACAGGCGTTTCATCCCGCATTTCGCACAAATTGCGGATCCCATCCAGGAACTTTTGAGGGGGCATACAAAGAAGAGCCTGAAAACTCCTATTCCTGTTGAATGGAACCAAGAACGAGAAATTGCCTTTCAACTCCTAAAGAAGAAGTTGACTGAACCCCCTGTTCTGGGTTACCCAGATTATCAGAAGCCATTCCTCCCCTACACGGATGCCAGTAAAAGAGGCCTGGGGGCCGTGTTGGCTCAAGTGCAAGACAACAAAGAAAGGGTAATGGCCTACGCCAGCAGAACCCTGAAGGGAGCTGAAAAGAATGACCAGAATTACAGTTCTTTCAAGCTGGAGTTTCTTGCCTTAGTGTGGGCTGTGACTGAAAAGTTCAAAGACTATCTCGCTGCCACACCATTTGTTGCCTTCACGGACAATAATCCCCTGGCGCATCTGAACACGGCCAAGTTAGGGGCACTGGAGCAAAGATGGGCCTCTCGCCTAGCCAACTATGACTTTACTGTGACGTCCCGGGCAGGTCGCTCCAATGATAATGCTGATGCCCTGTCACGGCTACCCACTACAGAGGCCCCAGATGAGCTAAAAGATGCCTGGGAAGAAGTGGAAATGCCTGCGTTCTACAAAAAATTTGCCCAGCAGGATAATATCCGTACTGAAAATCTCCCTGCTGCTGATCCTCCCTCCTCAGATGATCCTGAGTCCAGAGGCGATCAAGAGAGGTGGATTAAGCTCCAGTCCGAAAGTAGAGTCCTCGGTGAACTGCTCGACTTCCTTACCAGTGGGAAAATCCCTGAGAGAATCCGCAGGAAGAGTGCAGACCCGGAACTAGTGAGACTGTGGAGACATCGCCACCAATTATTCCTTCAAAGAGGCCTGTTGCTCAGAAGGAGTCTGGATCCAGTGTCCTGTGATAGAGTTTACCAAATTCTCCTGCCACGTCGGGATGCCGGCCTGGTACTGGACATGTACCACAACCAGTCCGGACACTTCAGTTTGCAAAAGACTGAGGCTACCATACGGAGAAGATTCTATTGGATTGGGATGAGAGAGGATATCGAAAAATGGTGCCGAGAATGCACTGCCTGTGCTGTGGGGCGGACTGAACGCCATGACCAGAGGGCGCCTCTCCATCCTATTGTAAGTACAGCTCCTTTAGAACTTGTCGCGATTGATCATGTGAAGTTGGAGCCGAGTCGCTCTGGGTATACATATGCCATGACTATAATTGATCACTTCACCAAGTTTGTCGTAGCAGTGCCTGTGAAAGACCTGACAGCCAAGACCACAGCGGAGACGTTCTGGAAGCATTTCCTGTTGCCCTACGGCTGCCCAGAAAGGATCCTCACCGACCAAGGGTCTGCGTTTGAGTCACAGCTGTTCCATGAGATGTGCCTGCTGCACAACTGCCAGAAAGTCCGGACCACCGCCTATCATCCGCAAGGTAACGGACTCTGTGAGAAAATGAATAAGACTCTCATTGAAATGCTGCGAGCAGTACCCCCTGATACGAGGGGTGATTGGCCTACTCTGTTGCCACAACTTATGTATACTTACAACAACACCATCCATTGTTCCACCGGTTACACCCCATTCTATTTGATGTTTGGCCGAAAGGGGAGATTGCCTGCGGATCACTCCCTGGGTGTACAAGTACCGGATGTAATCAACCCACTGCCCAATACAGATTGGGTAGTGGAACATCAAAGGTGTCTCCTCAATCCTAAGGAGATTGTCCAGGAACAGATGGAGATTGTTCGAGAAAGGCAGCAGAAGGACTATGACCAGACTGCCCATGCGGGACCCCTGGCTCTGGGAGACAAGGTATGGTTGAAAAACAACCACCGGACCAGCAAGTTGGACAGCAAATGGGAAAGGATTCCCTACATTATTACTGCTATACCCAATGCTGCAGCCCACATTTACCAGGTCTCCAGAGAAGGAAAAGGTCCCCAAGTCGTTCACAGGAACCGCCTCAAGCCCTGTATAGAAGGAGAACCAGCGGCGGAGAAGATGGAGCCTGAGCCTTCTGAGGAAGAATTGCCGGCTCCACCTATGGACCCTATGCAGGCTGTGGAGAACTTGATCTATGATAAAGAGCCACTCCACTGGGCCCTCACGCCTTGGTTGAATTTACTGGTTCCTGCTCCTGTTCCTGTTGGTCCTCCATCTCAGGATATTTTACCCCAGAGAGCTCCTGAAGAAGTTCCAGAGGCGGTGAGCTCCCCTGACCTTCCTGAGTCCAGGCAGGAAGAATCTCTGCCACTAAGGAGGTCCACTCGTTCTACCAGGGGACACCCACCTGTGAGGTTTGAGGACTACATCATGGGCCCAGGTAGCCCCTCAAGGGAAACCCCTGTTTAACCCTTTTGCAAGCCTGGGTACGGACTCATGTGATCCTTTGAGCCTCCAAGGACTTATGTTTGTTTGCATTGTTATGGACTATCCTGGTTTCTTGATACGCTGCACCAGGTCAGCGCCCCTGTTCCCTTACATTATCCCGAGAGAAGAGAACGACGCCACTTTTCACCATTCCTTTCAGTTACACTGTTTGTTAATCTTCATATTGTTGCTGTGATAATTGCCATGTATGCCGGTTCTCTATTTTGTCTTTCAGGCTGCAGTATTCAGCTGGGCAGGGCCCCTCCATGTTGCGCCGAGGACGGGCAACGTTATAGCGTGGTGTATGTAGTGTCCCACTAGGTAAAGGTGGGCACTGCACAAAAAGGGGTTAATGTGTCTTAATTGCATTTAATGTCATATGTATGCATTTTCCCTGTGTTAACTGGTGTCAGGCCTGTCAGGGTGCAGTTTTGCCTCCCGGGCGTTAGAGGGAGCCAGAAAGCCCTGGTTATATATAGGTAGGCCCAGACAGGGGAAGTTAGTTCATTCCATGGGACTAGAGGAGTTACTTCGTCTTCCTGAAGCTCCTGAGGCTAGGATTAACTATCTTGCTGTACAAAGTTGGACTGTTAAGTAAAGCAACGTTTGGTTCACTATACCACCTGTGTACCTCACTTATTACTACTGGAAACCGGTGTGCCACCGTTACAGGCACTGGCGTCACGAACCCAACAGGGACCTTGCCCCAGGCACTCAAAATACCTGTAACATCCAGGGCACCTCATCCACCATCAGGCCTGGTCCCTACATACAGAGTGTGCCCCAGAGGAACTGTGTCTACCTCTCCTTCACTGCCGCATGCCTGCCCAGGGTTCTCCAATACAGTGAGCAACCCTCGATTGCCCATAACCGTGACCTCACTTCGCTATACCCTGCAGGTCTGGCGTGCTGCATGGGCAACAAGTTTAAACATGTGGCTGACAGGAAACCTTTGAATGGTCCGGACCTAAGTGTGGGTGATTTTGTGTGGCTGTCCACAAGAAATATTAAGTTGAAGGTTCCTTCTTGGAAGTTGGGTCCAAGGTTTATTGGTCTATATAAGATCGCTGCCATAATTAATCCTGTAGCTTTTTGTCTTGAACTACCTCAGGCTCTGAAAATTCATAATGTGTTTCACAAATCTTTGTTGAAGAGATATTTTGAACCTTTGGAGTCGTCCCCCTTGCCATGCGCTTCTGTCATGGTGGACGGCAGTTTGGTATTCTAGATAGCCAAGATTATTTACTCTCAAGTTCTCCGTAGATCTCTTCAGTATCTTGTTCACTGGAAGGGTTATGGACCAGAGGAGAAGATGTGGGTACCGGTATCTGACATGAATGCCAGTTGTTTGGTGAAAGCCTTTCACAGGTCTCATCCGGATAAGGTTGGTTCTGGGTGCCCGGAGGTCAACTGTAGAAGGAGGGTACTGTCATGGACGTACCACTATGCTTTGCGGTTTATAGCTTCTGTTGGACTTGTGGTTAACTTGTGTTTATTTCTTAGCTGAATTTCTGGTGCTACCAAAGCTTTATTGAAGATAAGTGTTTCCTTTCCCTTTTGTATTTTGTTTATATATATATATATATATATATATATATATACTTAACAAAATGACGAGGCAGCACTTCCAGCTTTAAGGTGACAGGGTGAAGACCCCAATAGACTTTAATCCGGCAACGTTTCGGCCTGCTCAATGAGGCCTTTATCAAGCTACATAACAGTGTATACAACCAGGTATATATACCCACAATCCAATACAAAATAATTACAATCAGTGATTACACATGTCATCAATCAAGTCACATGATCTCCAACTCCATCATCACGTGACTTTTGTGCATAGTAATCATTTGTAAAAGAGTCATACAAAGATATAAAAATTACAAAATAGTGATCATCCTTGCTTACAGTAGATATGTGCATTTCAATCAATATATGTACGTACATCCATTTTAAAAAAGAGTTTATGTCCCCTGCATACATAACCCCAAGATGTACATAAAGTGCATAAGTGCTCCGTGCATAAAGAGTTAAAATCTTTTATTTGTGATGCAGCTGCATCATATCTAAACTTAAAATCAACCTGTTGGAGCTCACCATTCATGGACCCATAGAACAGACCGGCGTTGGCGTCCCTCAGTCTGCAGCGCGCATGCTCCGGGTCAGACGTCACTGGTCCCGCTGCAGACTGAGGGACGCCAACGCCGGTCTGTTCTATGGGTCCATGAATGGTGAGCTCCAACAGGTTGATTTTAAGTTTAGATATGATGCAGCTGCATCACAAATAAAAGATTTTAACTCTTTATGCACGGAGCACTTATGCACTTTATGTACATCTTGGGGTTATGTATGCAGGGGACATAAACTCTTTTTTAAAATGGATGTACGTACATATATTGATTGAAATGCACATATCTACTGTAAGCAAGGATGATCACTATTTTGTAATTTTTATATCTTTGTATGACTCTTTTACAAATGTTTACTATGCACAAAAGTCACGTGATGATGGAGTTGGAGATCATGTGACTTGATTGATGACATGTGTAATCACTGATTGTAATTATTTTGTATTGGATTGTGGGTATATATACCTGGTTGTATACACTGTTATGTAGCTTGATAAAGGCCTCATTGAGCAGGCCGAAACGTTGCCGGATTAAAGTCTATTGGGGTCTTCACCCTGTCACCTTAAAGCTGGAAGTGCTGCCTCGTCATTTTGTTAAGTATATATCTTGGAGGAGGGGCCGGCCTCTGTGAGGAATTGCACCCAGTGCACAACGTCTGACTGTGCTGCTGCAGTATTTGGGATTTTATATATATATATATATAATGTGTGTGTGTGTTGCCTTTCCCAGTTGTTTGTCATTAGGCCTGAGGGAGACTCCTGTTCATCCTTCCCTAATGTCGTGACATTAGTTCCAGGGTCCTATAGGGTGAGATAGGATTCTAGGTATCCAGTGTATAAACTTGCCTACCTTTGAGACCTGTTCATACTGGTAGTGTCACAGATGTTCCTTGGCAGGTACCAGAAGATCGGAGAGACTGGCAACTCGTGGGTTAAATTTGACAAGTTCACTGTGGATCTTATTGTGTCTGTGTTTTGGTGAATGCCACACCCCTTGCTTCAGGTGTTGCTTGTTGGTAAACTACCTTTCCCATAAGTAGAAGCTTCTCACTATTGGAGGTGCGGTTTATAGATTTTCTTCCTGCCTTCTAACTAGCTGGTCGGTTGTATTCTGTGGTGCTTCTGGAGTTGCCAGTTTTCTACTTTCAGGTAAGTCTTGTCTGTTCTTATTGTTTTGTGTTTGTTATATTCCCTGTTTGTATCTGGGCCAGAGACAGAGACTTCCATTCGTCCATCTGGGGAGGAATGGATTTTCTCTGGACCTAACCTCATTCCAGGGCCTTATAGGGATATAAGGGCCTAGGTATACAGCATATGAATATTCCTACCTTCAAGGTCCATTCATATTGATAGGGATTTAGGGCCCGGATTAGGGTTGTTTAGGAGGTGACCTGTTTCTTCCCTAGTTTCCAGGCCCAGTTACTGTTTCCCTTCCCTCCTTTGTTTAGTGTGGAGTTTCCCCCCCCACACTGATGGTGACAGGTAGTCTGTCAGGACTGGAGTTAGGGTTTTCTCTAAGAGGTGTCCATCTTCCTTCCCTAGTTTGCAGGCCTAAGGCTCCATTCACACGTCCATGGTGTGTTGCGGACCCGCAAATTGCGGATCCGCAACACACCCGCACGGCACCCCTATAGAAATGCCTATTATTGTCAGCAAGCTGCGGACAAGAATAGGACATGTTCTATCTTTTGCGGACCTGAAGATCGGGGCCGCGCTCTGCAAATGCGGATGCTGACAGCACACTGTGTGCTGTCCACATCCATTCCGTCCCCCTAGAAAATGAATAGGTCCGCACCCGTTCCGCAAAATTGCGGAACGGATACGGACCCATTTGCGGACATGTGAATGGAGCCTTATTCCGGTATCCCCATTCCTTCTTTTGCTCGGTGTGGTGTTTTTGTGCCACACACGAGCGTGTCACTATAGCTACGCCACTGACTGAATGTTAGGCTAAATTCACATCTGTGTTTTTGCAGGATCCGTCAGGGAATCAGCAAAAAGGCATCCGTTCAACAATATAACCGTCTGCATCTGTTCAGAATGTTTGTATTATCTCCAAAATGAACAAGACCATTGTAAGTCAAAGGGCGCCGTATCGGTTGTTTTTCGTATCAGAAACAAATGATTTGGCACCATTGACTTACATTGTGTTTCATGCCAGATCCATCTTTCTCAGTATCCCATGCTTGCAGTGGTTTTGTGTTCATCATGGGAACGCAACGGAACAGAGTGCATTCTGATGCACTCCGTTCAGGTTTGTTCAGTTTTGTCCCCATTGAAAATGAATGGGGAGATAACTGAAGCGTTTTGCTGTGGTTTTGAGATCATATGATCACCATAGAGCAAAAAGCAGATTTGAAAACGACCTTATAGTGTCATTCATCCAATCAGGTGGCAGAGTGAACAAGATAAATTGTAGCCTCTAATGTTAGGAAAATTCACTCTGCCTTCACTAAACATAGCAATTCACACCTCGAGATGTTCAACCACTAACCCAAGTAAGCCCCAAACTCCTGTAAAGGCTTAACGATCTTAGGGATACTTTTCACCGGGTCAGAAAGAAACAAAATTTATCTCCCTTCCTTGTTACCAATTTTTTATGCCCTGAAAAAGCTGGAAGAAGACAGGAAACAGGGTAGGGGCTCCAGAACAATATTAAATAGGGGTGAAAGTGGGCATCCCTCCCTCTTTTATTTTTGTAAAACAAAAGGGTGGTGACATAAATCTGGTGGTATAAATCCTAGCCTGTGGGTTATAATAAATGTTATGGAGTAGGGTGTGGAATGAACTTCTAAAGCCCATGTTATCCAGTACCAATCTCACGTACGGGCCCAGCGTACGGTATCAAAAGCCTTTTCAGCATCCATTGTAAATAAGGTGGTGCTCTCTCCCCGAAGAGGTTGGTGTTAAATCTTATCCACTAGTACAGTTCTGATATTTGTAACTGCTGCCCAACCCTGAGTGAGATCCACCTGCTCCAGGCCTATCAGACTTGGCATTATAACTGGCAATATTTCAGCTATTATTTAGGGAAGAATCTTAGCATCTACATTTATGAGGCATATATGTCCATAAGATTCTGACAGAGTAGGATCCTTCCCAGCCTTTAACAGGAGTTTGAAGTAAGATATGGAAGTTGATGTAACTCTCCCTTCCCTAAGGCTGACTACATTCACACAATGTGACACTACACACGGCCGTTTACAGAACCAATTGAAGTCAATGGGGCTATTCACATGGCCAGTGAATTGTGGCCGTCAAAAAATAGGACATATCCTCTTTGTGTCTGTTTTCAGAGGCACACTGACCCTTTAAATTCAACATGGCCGTTTTTAATGGCCGGTTAGATAAGATGCCCCCATCTAAACAGTCGTTAAAAATGGGTACCCTGGTGCAAAAATGGCCTTTCAAGGGTTAAAAGTGGATGAGGTGAGTAATTTTACCTTTTTTTTTTTAAACACAAGCAGAACTGGAGGTCACTAATAGGGGCATTATTAGTACTGGGAGCCACTAATTGGATCATTTGTGATCTAGGGCCCACTAATGGTGACATTAATGATACCGGCGGGCACTAATGTGGACATTCTTTATACTCGGAGGGCACTATGGGGGCCATTATTCATATTGAGGTGCACTGTGGGGGCCATGTGATGTCCAGGGAGCACTATGTGCACTGTGAGGGCACTACATGGGTTGGGATGGAAAGAAAAAATAAAATAATTAAAATTCATCTGTTTTTAATGGCCATTTTCAACATGCATTAAAATGGATGCAAAATGGCAGTTAAAAATAGACAGACTGGCAGAAAATTGATGCACACATAGATGCAAAATGGCCATAAAAAACTGACAGTGTGCCTGTTTAGAATGTACCCATGGGAATGTTGCCTTATACAGAGAAACTAAGGTATCTGCAATGAGATCTTGTAAGGCTTTATAAAACTCCCCTGTCAGCCCAGCTGGGTCCTGAGCATTTTAAATTAATTTCCACATCATCATTCATTATAGGGGCATTCAAAAACTCCAGGTGTGTTTTGCCTATTCTTGGGAGATCTATTTACCTAATAATGTGGCACCTACCACTTAAGAAGGATCATCTGATATACCTGGCTGTAATATCCCCAAATCTCGCTGATGCAGCCTGGATCCTCTATGTTGCATCCCATTGCTGGCTCAGTTTTAGAGATAGGTGCGGGTCCCAGAGGTGGGACCTGCACGTATCCGACATTGGTGGCATATCCTAGCGGTGGGTGTTAATTTCCAATACCATGGGCGTTAACATGTAGTTAGGCCCCTTTTTGCAGCTATAACAGCCTCTACTCTTCTGGGAAGGCTTAAGACTTTTGAGTGGATCTTGTGGGACTTTGTGCCCATTCAGCCTAAAGAACATCTGTGAGGTCAGAAACCTTCCATGAGAAGGTCTGGTTTGCAGTCAGCGTTCTAGTTGTTCCAAAGGTATTTGATGGGGATAGTATCTCCACACCAAACTTATCTAACTATGGCTTTATGAACCTTGCTTTGGTCATAGGAACGCAGGGCAGATTTACTAATTCTGTCTAAAAATAAGACAGTGTAAACTTAGACAGTCTGAATCTGCTCCAGATTTATCAGTGTTGATGAATGAAAAATCTGGCGGCGGCGCTATGCATAGGTCATAAATACTTTTTATTACTACTTAATCAGTGTATACATGAAAAGTTCCACTGTTTTTCCAAACTATGGGGGGGAAATAAATGTTTTACACCAATTTTTCAACATATAAATTTTGCAAATTTTGATGCATTCCAAATTTGCTCTAAAAATTCAAGGGGTATTCCAGGTATGTAAAGTTATCCCCTATCTACAGGATAACTATTAGATTAGTAGGTATGCTGTTTTTTCCCCCCCAGAAATGCCATGGAAGTGAATGGAGCTGCTGAGTGCATGCCCGACTACCGCTCCGTTAATTTTGGTGGGCCTTAACATGGTGCAGGATCCCCGTTCTCGTGATCGGTGGGGGACCCAGTGGGAGGAATCTCTCCAATCTAATGGTTATCCTCTATCCTCTGGATAGGGGATTACTTTACATAACTGGAATACCCAAGGTGTTTTTCTCTTGCCACTTTCAAAAAGTTGTTGGAGTTACTGTAGGTTGTTGGGGAAGGGGCCTGATTTACTATCATTTACTTAATTGAAGAGAAAACTTCGTGGCACTCTTTTGTAGGTACGCTACTGGAAGTCGGGTTCCCACTCCATGAAATCAAGAAGAATGTAAACTCCAGTTTATGCGATTTGATGAGTTGTATTTAATAGGAAATGCGGTAAATCATATAAGGAGACGTTATACTGTATGGGGGCAGCCACAAGGAGACGTTATACTGTATGGGGGCAGCCACAAGGAGACGTTATACTGTATGGGGGCAGCCACAAGGAGACGTTATACTGTATGGGGGGCCACAAGGAGACGTTATACTGTATGGGGGCAGCCACAAGGAGACGTTATACTGTATGGGGCAGCCACAAGGAGACGTTATACTGTATGGGGGGCCACAAGGAGACGTTATACTGTATGGGGGCAGCCACAAGGAGACGTTATACTGTATGGGGGGCCTCAAGGAGACGTTATACTGTATGGGGGCAGCCACAAGGAGACGTTATACAGTATGGGGGCAGCCACAAGGAGACGTTATACTGTATGGGGGGCCAGAAGGAGACGTTATACTGTATAGGGGCAGCCACAAAGAGACGTTATACTGTATGGGGGCAGCCACAAGGAGACGTTATACTGTATGGGGGCAGCCATAAGGAGACGTTATACTATATGGGGGCCACAAGGCGACATTACACTGTATGGGGGGCCACAAGAAGACGTTACACTGTGTGGGGGCCATAAAAAGACATTACACTGTATGAGGGCCACAAGGAGATATTATACTGTATGGGGGCCACAAGGAGACGTTACACTGTATGAGGGCCACAAGGAGATATACTGTATGGGGGCCACAAGGAGATATACTGTATGGGGGCCACAAGGAGATATACTGTATGGGGGCCACAAGGATATATACTGTATGGGGGCCACAAGGAGATATACTGTATGGGGGCCACAAGGAGATATACTGTATGGGGGCCACAAGGAGAGGTTATACTGTATGGGGGGCCACAAGGAGAGGTTATACTGTATGGGGGGCCACAAGGAGATATACTGTATGGGGGCCACAAGGAGATATACTGTATGGGGGGCCACAAGGAGATGTTACACTGTATGGGGGCCACAAGGAGACGTTACACTGTAGGGGGTGGGGGCCTCAAGGAGACATTATAATAAAGTCTTGTGGCCACAGGCCACCATACATACAGTAATACTTTACGATATACTTTTCCCGCGGCTGCCTCACTTGTGTGCGCCGATTCTGACATCAGATACCGGTGGGCGGAGATTTGAATATGGGAGCAAGGAGGAGGGAGAGCCGGGGCGGCCGCTGCCGGAAGTAATACGTTTGTAATTTTGTCATCAGAGCACACACTAGCGAGGCAGCCGCAGGAAAAGTCTCTCCAGAGACACCAGTACTCACACAGAGTTCGCCACATACAATAGAGCCGGCACTGGTTTGTGACGACGGTGATGTCAGATGGTGGGTGGAGACTTGACTAAGGGAGGCGGAGCAAGAAGGAGCCAGGAGCGAGATGAAGTAATGTTACTCAGCGCTATACAAGGTGCAGGGGCGGGTGGACGCACGTTTAGAAGCGGTCAGCGCACATGACCGCTTTGATGACGTCACAAAATACAGCGGTAATTAGGAAACAGCAATATCGCCATATCGCCGTTTTTTTTAATACTGTGGTATATTGTGATACCGGTATATCGCCCAACCCTAGATCAGACTGGTACCGCTTAGGGAACTGTATGGATCGCAGGCCCAGGTTTGGTAGATGCAGATTCTGTGCTGTTGATAGTGATAATGGCGCCATTTCCTATTAAATACAACTCATCAAATCGCATAAACTGGAGTTTGCATTCTTCTTACTATCATTTACATCAGAAATTGGAGCAAATCTACACCTGCTCGTGGCTCATAACAAGCATAGGTTTCATGAACTGGCAAAGATACACCTAATTTATTAAAAGGCATGAGTCGCTTAGTAAATTTGACACATCCTACTCCAACGTACAATTGCAGATAGATACACTGTCGAAAACTACAGGCTTGGGCCACTATCACACAATCAAGTGTTTGGTCAGTGATTTTTATCAGTGATTGTGAGCTAGAAATGGAGGCTACACAGAGCTATAATGGAAAGATTTGCTCCGGTTTTGTATTTTTGACCTGCACCTCTCTATTGTTTCCCATTGGACGAAGCAGAATGCATTATTGAAAGGGGGGCATTTATTAACCCCTGTATGCCGAAAACTAGCAAACTTTGGTCATGCCTTGCGTTTGTCACCACTTTAACTAGCAATAGGCAGAGCAGAGAGTAGGCTCATACCAGCATCCTTGCTAGTGTCCATTTAAAGAGATCCTGTCACCGTAAAAATGCAAAGTACCGTATTTTTCGCCCCATAAGACGCACTTTTTCTCCCCCCAAAATGGGGGGAAAATGCCCCTGCGTCTTATGGGGCGAATGCTTGCAGTTTTACATCACAAGCTGTAATGTACAAGCCAGCGGGGACTCGGGGAGGGACTGGGAGGAGGAGCTGGGGGCCGGCAATAACGGCGGGGCGGTGCAGTCAGTGTACTATAGCCCCGCCGCTCCGGTATACTAATATAAGATGTCTTATTCAATTAATAGTTATTAAACATGCCCCCTCACTCCTAATAGTACCTTACATCCTAACCGCTTCTGTAGAATGCAGGCAGGCCGGGCGGGCGGCAGCGTAACTCCCTGATGTCACGTGCCTGCTCCTCCTACTTTATGAATGAAGCAGACGGCACAGGCAAGTGATGTCAGTGAGTGACGTGCCGGCCTGCCTGCCTGGGTTCTACTGAAGCGGTTAGGATGTAAGGTACTATTAGGAGTGAGGGGGCATGTTTAATAACTATTAATTGAATAAGACATCTTGTATTTGTATACTGGAGCGACGGCGGGGGGGGGATCTGTGGATGACATTTTTATGGGGGACATCTGTGGATGGCACAGTTATGGGCTGAGGGGTCTGTGGATGGCACTGTTATGGGCTGGGGGGGTCTGTGGATGGCACTGTTATGGGCTGGGGGGGTCTGTGGATGGCACATATATAACAGTGCCATCCACAGATCCCCCCCTGTAACAGTGCCATCCACAGATCCCCCTGTAACAGTGCCAGCCAGAGATCCCCCTGTAACAGTGCAAGCCACAGATCCCCCCATAACAGTGTCCGTCACAGATTCCCCCCCATAACAGTGTCCGTCATCCACAGATCCCCCCCATAACAGTGTCCGTCATCCACAGATCCCCCCCCCCATAACAGTTTTGGTTAAAAAAAATATATATCTTATTTTCCTCCCCAAAAACCTAGGTGTGTCTTATGGGCCGGTGTGTCTTATAGGGCGAAAAATACGGTAATCTGCAGGCAGCATGTTATAGAGGAGAAGGCGCTGAGCAGAATGATAGATAGTTTATAGGAAAAGATTCCGTAAAACTTTTATTTTATCCATTTATATCTGTGCTCATTCTTGGATTTGAAGTCCAGAAGGCGGTCCTATCAGTGATTAACGCCTTGAGAGGATACGGCCATTTTTTACCTGAAGGACCAGACAATTTATTTTGCAAATCTGACATGTGTCGCTTTATTCAGCAATTAAGCAATTATTTTGGAATGCTTTTACTTTTATCCAAGCCATTCTGAGATTGTTTTCTCGTGATACATTGTATTTCATGACGTTAGTAAATTTGAGTAGATATATTACACATATATATATATATATATATATATATATATATAGCCGAAATTTATCAAAAGTTGGGAAAATTCACAATATTAAAAATGTTAATTTCTCTGCTTTTAATGGCTCATGCACACGGGCGTTGCCCAGCCCTGGCCCATATTGCAGCCTGCAAACAGCGGGTTCGCAATACACGGGCATCGGCTGTGTGCACACCGTATCACGGACCCATTCACTTGAATGGAATGAAGGCACGCAACTTCCATGGGGTTTCTCTCTGTGCCTCCGCACCGCAAAAAATAGAACATGTTCTATTTTTTTGCGTTGCGCACGGATCACGGACCCATTCAAGTTGAATGGCTCTGGGTCCGTGTGTGGCAACCTTATATATGGTGCCTGTGCATTGGGGACTGCAATTTTTTTTACAGCGTTCACCTGACGGGGTAGATTATGTGATATTTTTAATGAGCTGTTTTATAGGGTTGTTGTTTTTTTGTTTTTTTATGTTTGTTTTTTATTTTAACTTTTTATGTGTTTCTCTTTTTTTTACTTGAAACTTAATTTTTTATGAAAAACACTAACTTTTTTTTTTTTACTATTTATTTTTGTCCCACTGTGGAACTTCAGCTTTTGGGGTTCTGATTCCCTCTACAATGCATTACTATACATCCTGTGTAGTAACGCATTGTGTCTGAGTACTGAGTATACAGTTGGCTTGGAGACCCAGCCTAATAAGGCTAGATCTCATAGGCTCAGTGGAAGGCAAGCTCTGATGCCTGTGCTCCGGTGCCCGCCCAATCATCTTGACCCTACGTCATGGGTCTCTAAAGCACAGGCGACCATGACGTACTAGTACAGGGATGGCCAACCTGCGGCTCTCTAGCTTTTGTACAACTGCAATTCCCACCATGCCCTGCTGTAAGATGATAGCTGTAGGCAGTCTTTGCATGCTGGGAGTTGTAGTTTTGCTACAGCTGGAGAGCCGCAGGTTGGCCATCCCTGTACTAGTACCTCACAGGTTGAATAGGGGTTAACTGTTATCTGTGTCATAGAAGGAAGGCTATAAGTAATGTTGTAGTAAAAATATTAATAGTTGTAATCCACTCGCATCAAAGTTTGTGTAAGGAAAAAGGTGAATCCCTTCTCTCAGCCCCAGTCAGAGAGAGACACCAATGTTACCATCTTGATAGAAAATTCTGAGCAAACTTTGATGCGAGTGGATTACAACTATTAATATTTTTACTACAACAGATGGCGAGCTAGGAAGGATTCAACTGATTTTTTTCTCTGCACAACAGGTAAAAGGGAGGGGAATAGTAAACTGTAGTTTTGTCTGCTGTGTCAGAGAAAATTTCTGCTTGTTAAAAGAACATTTTTCGCTCTATTTGTGTAAGGATAAGGTGGGAATCTTTTCCCTTGTGTAATTTTTGATGGATCTGAGTTGATTGTACAGAGGTTGTATGATGAGATTGTATGATGAGTAGTACAGGGTATTGTGTTTTTTGTAACTTCTTAACTTTTATGTTACTTTGATTTTGTAAGAGGCAATTTTATAGAGGTTTATAGAGGCAGCAATTGGTTTTAGTGTTTGTACATTAGAGACAGCATTTAGAGAGTATTTTTATATTGTTAACCTGTAAATCACCCACAGAGTGGAGGTTTTGCTCTGGTTTCAAGGGGAAGGGAACAGGAAATATAGAAACTTTTTTTATTGCTGGATTTTGTACACACTATCTTGATTTCCTCTGTGTGATGACCATGTGCTTGTCGGCCATCTTTACCATGTGCTTGTCGGCCATCTTTACCATGTGCTTGTCGGCCATCTTAGTTAAGTTTACTATGGAAAGCGAGCTGAAATGTTAGTTTTGTCGAATAGTTATCTTGTCTTTTTGTAACCTTTCTATGTACAGTTTGATTTTATTTTGATAAGTTTTGTGCTGGATATCAGTTGAGTGTTCGGTTATGTTATAGCTCAGTGATCAGTCTGATACAGGAATCATTGTGTGAGCATTAGTGGCAGTTTAGTGGTGAAATCGTCCTATAGTTGATGATTCTGCTTAATGTTTGTATATCTGTGGCTGTTACACTGAATTGTAGACTTGTTTGGCATAATTAATACGGGTACTACAGTGTAGAAAGGTTCTGTGCCGAAAGTATTGGGACAACTCCTAGAAATTGGTACAAGTGTTTTGTTTTTTGTAGCAACCATTGCGGTGTTTGTTTTTTGTGCAATGGAAAGTATTTTTAAAGAAGTAGCAAAGTTGAAGGACACGGCTGCCATTCTTCAGGCTATGCAGGGATCTACTGATCCATGGCTGCAGGCTCAGAATTGTGTAGCAAACCTGATCGGTACCAAAAAAATGGCGCAAAAGGAAAGGCAAGTATGCTCTGATTTTTGCTGCTGGGTGGATAGCGGATGAATATCAGGAGTCTTGTAGGCTAAAGCTGAGTTTGGAAGGAGAAGTGGAAGATTTAAAAGTGGAAATTGTTAAATTGAGAACTCTTGTCCAGCAGGCAGCTGAAGCTAGCGCTAATTATGAATGTACTGTGGGGTGTAATACTGAGCTGCGGAAGGAAAATGAATGTTTATCTGAAAGCCTGACGCACGCACAGGATGCTGTAAGGGAATTGCCAGAGTTATTGAAACAACCGTTGGAGAGTAATGTGTCTGGGGTTAGAGGCAATGTATGCACTGTAAGCATGGGGAAGTCTGAGGATTGTGGTTCAGATAGTGGAACCAACTCAGGAATGGAGATGGACAATGTGTCTGACCCTGGAGTTGGAAGCATTAACACAAGGCCAGAAGATTCCTCAGATGAGTCCGTGGTAAGTGGACTCAATACAGATTGTAGTGTGGGGTCTAGTCATGCTAGGATGATTAATGTTGTGCACCAAATCAAATCGCCATGTGCCCAGACTAGGTATTATGCAAGGAGGCGAGCTATCCTTTGTTTTGCATGCAGGGAATACGGGCACATTGCACGATATTGTGACGTTGCTAATGGCAACAGACATAGGTATGTTAAGTACCCCAGAACCACACCTAGAAGTAAAGTGGTTTATTCAGCAAGGTGGGGGAATGGTCCCAGACATGCTTCTTTGCAAAGGCAGAGAACCCAGGAACAGCCAAGGTCTTTGAAAAACCGGTTTTGGGACATTGAAATGTTAAATCCTGCTTCTCTGGTATGAATCTGAAGCTGTTTGGGGCTGGGCAAATTAACATTTCAATGACTGGGTGGGTAGAATTTCTCCTGTACGGTTTCAGGGCAACCCTCCAAGACATTGATTTGTTAATTCAGTCCTATACAATTGTATGTGTTCCTAAGGTTTTAGGTTTTATTGTTGTAATCAAGTTTTTTCCTTTTTTATTTTTCAGTTATTTTTGTCTATTTTCGTTTGGGTATTTCTTTGATTAATTTAAATTTTTCTTCTTTTACTAATCCATTTTTTATTTTTTAGGTTTTTATTGAAGTTTCTTTCAGTTTTTCCTTATTTACCAACCCATTTTTATTTTTTAGCCTATTATTAATTTTTTCCTTTTTATAATTTTTTTAGGTTTTTCATATTTTGGCGCTTTTCTCTTTTTCTTTTTTCTCTTTCTTTCCCTCTCTTTTCTCTGCAGATTTGGTTAGGAGTACTGGGGGTCTCATGATATTGTGTGGGAACTACTGTCTGAATTCAAGGGTTGCTGCTGAGTGAGAGGTTTTTGATCAGTCACTGCAAAAAGGGCTTCGTGTGCTGTTCATCTTGACTATATAGAATCATATCGGCAAAGGAAAGTGAGTTGATGAGCATTTTTTTAAGGAGACAAGGTGATATATATCACCTGGGCATACCAATAGCTGTGTGAGTAACCCCATTCCCCACAGGAGTACTGTGTGTTTGTTTCCTGTGCACCCCTCGTCCCCACAGAAGGTACTGTGTGTTCTCTGTGCACCCCTCGTCCCCACAGAAGGTACTGTGTGTTCTCTGTGCACCCCTTTTTCCACTCCAGGTCTATTGGAAGCCCTATCCTGTGGTCAGGTCACTATTCAGAGCCAAAACCGAGGCTGGTATATCTCATTAGGAGACTCAGAGGGCCGCCGTGTGTCGGCGAGAGCCCTTTTCCTCACACTGTTACTCCTTTTCCTGAGGTCTAACTAGGGTGAACGGAGTCCGTGTGTCGGTGCCAGAAACCCTAGGGCACCTCAGAGGCGAACGAAGGGGAGTAACAGCCGCCCAGAGCGTGTCGCAGGGCAGTCCTTGCGTAGGTTGCGGGACAATTCCTTGCGTAGGTCGCGGGAAAATTCCTTGCGTAGGTCGCGGGAAACTGGAGATGGACGCATCTACTTTTAGAAGGCTCGAGCATGAGTTTAGGGTAATTTAGGGAACAGAAGGGTACCACTTCTGACTATAGGATAGCCAAGCAGTACATGAAATCCATCTATGGAGGAGGAGTTGTTAAGCCCCTCAAAGATTGGCACCAAGGGACTGTAGGTTCAGAGTGGACCATCCCAAAGAAGGGACCTTTGAGGTCTGGATTGGGAAAAAGTTTGTCCGTAACCTCCCCACTAGACTCCAAAGCCAGGGTTCCCTCCAGAAAGCAGAACTGTGGCTGCACAAATCCATTGATCTCCAGCAACAGGGCATTCAAAAGTCCCAGACAGTGCAAACTAACACTGTCATGTACTCCTGTCCCGCTAAGACTGCAGAGTCCAAGAGAAGTGCTTTTCTCTTTCTCTATCTCTCTGTCATCTCTCCATCTAACCTTGAGACGATGCACCATGTTTAATCCAGCTTCTCTTCGTCCTGGTTTTAAGGACGATGAGAAGGGGGGAAAGTGGTGCAGAAAACAACGATCTTCAAACTTTCTAACCTCTTAAATGTCAATCCTTTTCTTTGCTGGTACTTGCTTCCGATTTTTGCAAAGAAGGTAAAAATCATGGCCGATCCATGGCCTGAATGTTCCACTGTAACCCTTTTATTCCATCAGGTATGCCCCCAGGCAGCCCCACGGGTTATCACCCGATGTCCACCACCGGGTTCGGGAGTTTTCTTCCGGACCCAGACTCAATAACCAGTGTTCATTCTAGTCAACCAGGTGATTGGGTCGTGCTAAAGAAACATCCGAGGACGGGACTAGAGCCGAGATATCTTGGGCCATTCCAGGTGCTGCTGATGATGCCAACCTCTCTGAAGTTCGAAGAACGAGACAACTGGATCCACACTGTATGGGTGTCCGGGCAGCTAGGCGACCCGTAGATGTGGGATCCTCCAGTTGTGAGGGAGGTATACGGTTATGCCTGGCTAGCAGACACCATTGACAAGGGTCAGGCCCATACTGACAGGAGCAGGACAGAGGCGGAGCTATGACTAGTGAGGGTTTAGAATCTTTTTTAAAGCTTTGGGAGGTCTTGGGGCTCACTGGTTTTCCATTGGATCCGGGCGAAAGGAAATGGGACATGTACTTATGTTTTTTGTTTCCATTCCTTCTATACGCCGGAGTGAGATGTTCCTGATGTCTAATCGACTGAGTTACCGAAGCCCGAACAGACAAGACACCCTGAAGACCAATCCATGGACCAGATGCAGAGGATCCCAAACCAGCCGGCGACCAACGCGACGTGTCAAGATTGACTTTCCATTATCTGTTAGGTTTTACAAGACAGTTTTTTTCAAAGAAGAAGATCGAGATCCGTCAAGGGACATTGGGGAGCATATGACAAAGAGGAGGGACTGTTGTGGAAATTTTATTATGCGGACATTTTACTTTAGGATGTGTGTGTGTTTTTATAAATTGTCATCTGTCTCCCTGTGTCTGATTTAGCCAAGGAGCGCTCTAGCAGAGGGTACTTTGGCTGAATCGGGACCAGTGGCAAAACCGTCAGTATGAAAACCTTCCCGTGGGCTTGGAGACATATCTGCCTTTAAGACATGCATATCTGCCTTGTCGGTATACTAGTACCGTATACTGACAATAGCCGCAGCAATGCCTCGCAGATAATTTCAAACCTATGGGAACCAGTAGAATGATCTTTATTAGATACTGATCACCTTTGAGCAGTATTGAATGAGGTCCATGCTGACAGTGATGGGGGGTGGGCGGCCACCTGGCTGATCGGACAATGGACATGATTCATCCTTCCTTATACAGGGATGGGGCGTGTGCACTGTCTGCCCAGCCACATTGATTGCCCCGCCCTGTCCTTTGACATCACTTCCTGTATCCTTGTCTTGGGCCAGCCCCTTTTACACCTTTTGTTAGTAAATAAAGGTGAGCAGACTGAGAAGGGCAGAGGGGGAGTTTGCTCAGAATTTTCTATCAAGATGGTAACATTGGTGTCTCTCTCTGACTAGGGCTGAGAGAAGGGATTCACCTTTTTCCTTACACAAACTTTGATGCGAGTGGATTACAACTATTAATATTTTTACTACAACAGTAACTAAAAGGACCGTCTATGACTTCAAATCCAAGAATGAGCACAGACATAAATGAACAAATTACAAGTTACACTTAAACTTGGCCTATAAATCTATACATTAATCTGCTCAGCTCCTCCTGCTGTATAACCTGCTGCCTGCCGCTCAGACACTATGTTCAACGTGACAGGTTTCCTTTTAAAATGGGCCTGCACACAAGTGCCTCAGTTATAAAGAGGCGTGCGATAATTGTGGTGTATCTGGCACCATGGGGGGATAGATCAAGACCAGCATGTAAAATGCTGGTATTAATAAATGTCCCCCTCAATATTCAATCATGGCCTGTTGTCGTGTAGTTTCCATATCCAGCCTCGGAGACTATTTCTCTGCTACAGTCTTTCGGAAAAGAGGTGTATCTGCTCATTTCCTCCTATGTAGATAACATAAGAGAGACACAGATAAGATAAAGAGAGCAAACCTTCTTAAAGGGACATTTGTTCATCCAGTGAACGCATCACTGATGCCGCCACCTAAATCATTGTTTCTGCGCAACAGAACGTCCTATGTAAACAGACCAGCTATTCTGAACAATTATTCTAAGCAGTGATCCCTTGTCCCCATACAGCGGACATGATATCTGCATGTAAATAGAGCTCTCGCCTACTTTGACGAAAAGGTAATTATAAGGAATGAACAGATCGTAAAAGAGCCTTTAGTACTTTTATGAAAAAAATCCCCTTTATATAATGTGGTATTTTTAAAAGAAATTCACAATATTGCAGCATCTGTAATGACACGTACCATAAAATTAATTTAGGACTTTAGTTCAAATACAGTTATTTGTTCCATTTGGCAAACACTTCTTAATAAATCTTGCCTCCCAAAAACAAGTATAAAGATACATTCACACGAACGAGAAAAACAGCCGTGTGACGGCTGTTGTAACAGCCGCTTTCAGAAACTGTAGAAGTCTATGGGGGCTAGTCACATGGCTATTTTTTAATGGCCAGTGAATAGTGTCCGTCATATAATAGGACTTGTCCTATTTTTGGCTGTTTTCATGACCAGTCAGACCTCATTCAAATCAATGGTTTAGTTTTTAATGGCTGTTTACAAAGGAGTGCACCCATCTAACGGCCATTAAAATGGGTAAAAGTGCCTTTCGGGGGTTAAAAAACAAACAAAAATAAAGAATACTGGCCTTATCCATTTGAATGTGATGGAACACTTGCTCTGCACTGGAGGAACGCAGGATCTGACAATCCCAGTTTTGTGATATCAGTATGCTGGGAGTGTCAGATTCTGTTCCCTCACGTTCAAGTGGAGGAGGTATTTCTTCTTCTTTTCAGACCCAACAGAATGGAGGGCACTATTAGGGGTAATATTTATACTGGAGGACACTATTGAGGGCATTTTGTATGCAGAGGGCACTGAAACCACTATGGGGGCATTATAGATACCGGGTGCACGATCGGGCTGGCCCACAGGGGAATCCCCCAGTGGGCACCTGAGCAAAGTGGGCCCCTAGTCTCCCACCCCCTGCTCAAGTTGCACATAACACATTAGACTTACTGCACTACATACATATTTTCAATCTACAGCGCCTCCAATCTATTTAAAAAACTTGTTTATTATATTTGAATGTATCCGTATGGTGGGTCCCCAAAAGAAAGTTTACTGGTGGGCCTTAGGTACACCAGTCCGGCACTGACCGGGTGGCACTGCATTATAAATACTTGGCGGCAATATGGTGGCTATTATTTATACTGGGGGAACTGTGGGGGTGTATAATACTGAGGGCACTACAGGGGTTGGGATGTTCATTCATGTTTTTAATGGCCATGAAAAAAATGTAAAACGGCCATTAAAAACTGAGAAATGCCCACAAAATGGATGAACACATGGAAGCAGAATGGCCTTGAAAACTGACAGTGTGTCTGTTTTTTTTTCTTGTGAATGAACAATGGTAGTCTATGCGGTTATTCACACGGCAGTTTTTTTGACTGCCAGGGAAAAAATGTCCGTTAAAAACTGACAGTTTAGCTATTTTTAACAGACAATTGTTTCATGTGAAAGTAGCCTAAGGCTCAAAAAGCACCCATTAAAAATTGATAAAATATCAGTTTTTAACGGACGTTTATTTACTGATGCTTTTCTGAGAAACAGATGTTAAAAACAGTCCCATTCAATTGTATGGGGCAGTCGGTTTTTTATGTCCGTTATTCACTGGTTGTCAAAAAAACTGCAGTGTAAATAACCGTATAGACTACTATTGTGTCATAGACGTTCCCTCAACAGGTGGCAGGAGATTGGTGAGACTGGCAACATCTGGTTTGATCTGACAGGTTTTCCCTGTGGATTAAAGGGGTTGTCCGGGTTCAGAGCTGAACCCGGACATACCCATAATTTCACCCAGGCATGATGTTAGCATGGCAGTGTGTTTGGTGATGTCACCGTCTCTGATGGGTGGGCTTTAGCGCTGCCCTAGCAGTTTTACAGGCTAGGGCAGCGCTAAAGCCCGCCCATCAGTGCCGGTGACATCACCGGGCTCACTACTTGGCGAATGCCTCGGCCTGGCAGCCCCATGGAGAGCCCAGTTTGTCACCGGAACTCCAGAAAATGCCTTTGCCCTGCACGATTGAGCACAGGGCAAAGGAGAGCATCGGCGCATAAACTGCTCCGATGCTCAAGTCAGGGGGGCTGCCTGGGTGAAAATGGGGACATGTCCGGGTTCAGCTCTGAACCCGGACAAACCCTTTAATAGGCGTCTGTGTTGTTTCTGGTAAGGGCCACACCCCTTGCTTCAGGTGTTGCTAATGTGGTAATTTAACCTTCCTTATTTATTGTTGCTTCTCCCACAATGCTGTGCGGTTTATAGCTTCAGTTTTAGCTGTGGATAGCTGGTGTGTGCATCTCGGCGGAGTTCCTGGTGCTTCCATATAGCCCCTTTGAAGTTAATTCTTTCCTATCCCTTTTTGCATTCTGTTTGGGTTCTGTGTGTTGCATTTCCCTATTGTTTGTATTAGGCCTGAAGGAGACTCCTGTTCGTCCTTCCATTTGGAGGAACAGGTAGTTTCATCCCTGCCACTATTACCAGGGTCCAATAGGGCTAGATAAGACTCTAGGTATTCCTGCGTATGAACACACCTACCTCTGGGGTCTGTTCATACTGGTAGTCAGTCAGGATTTTGGAGGTGTCCATCTTCCTTCCCTAGTTCTCAGGCCTGATTTCCTGTTCCCCTCTTCCCTCTTATGCTCGGTGTGATGTTTCCCTCCCACACCGAAGCGAGACATTATAAACCGCCTAAACCATTATTTTTTTGTATGTGTGCAGCCATGGATCCTTTTGCTGCACTGAAAGGTCAGCTGCAAGGGCTGTCTTTGGAGGTAGCTGACCTCCACACGACCGTCTCGCAGATGCAGAGACCACAGGCTGGTCCTAGTGGTGGTGGTTACCAGGCCTGTCTGGAACCTAAAGTTGCCCTCCCGGACAGATTCTCTAGGGGAAGTGATAATTTCATTTTGTTTAGGGAGGCGTGCAAACTGTATTGTAGGCTACATCCACACTCATCTGGGGATGAGAAACAGCGAGTCTGTGTGGTTATTTCCTTGCTTAAGGGGGATGTGCAGTCATGGGTTTTTTCTCTGCCCGGTCGGTAGATGATTTTTTAAGCTTTGGGTCTTATCTATGATGATCCAGATCAGACTTCTCTAGCCGAAACCTAGCTGCGCAGCCTTCGTCAGGCTGATCGTTCCACTGATATTTATTGTTCTGAGTTTAGGAGGTGGGCTACGGATACGGAGTGGAACGATCCTGCCCTCCATAGCCAGTTTTGTTACGGGTTATCAGAGCGGCTGAAGGATGCCTTGGCCTTTCATGAAACCCCAGTGTCTCTGGAGGCTGCTATGTCTCTGGCTATACGCATGGATAGATGCCTGAGAGAGAGATCTAGAGGCCCACACTCTCAGGACGCGATATCACATAATGTATCGTCCTCCTCTGTTACTTTGGGTGAAGCTACTGCTGGGTTTATGTCTGGGGACGAACCCATGCAATTACGGGGAGCTACTCCTGGATCCGCTTTTAAGCACACTGGTAATAGGAAGGGAATGTGTTTTTTCTGCGGACAAAAGGGACATTTTATCAGAGTATGTCCATGCATTAAACGGGAATAAGAAAAAAGAGGGACATTTAACTCCCATCTGACTCTTGGAGGGGTGAGAGGAGAGTCAGAAAATGTGCATTTGTCTTTTACTGGTAGTACCCGATTTTTCCTGGCTGCTGAGGTGGAGCTAGAGTCAAAAACTGTGAGGATTGAGGTGTTTATCGACAGCGGGGCCAGGGTGAACCTGATTGATGCTCAGTTTGTCCGTATGCACGGGTTATCACCGAGTGCATTAGAAAAAAAAAAAACATTTCTGTTTTTGCTATTGATTCTGCACCTCTAGCTCAGAAGTGTTTATCTTAAGTGGTGCATGATACAGTCCTGATCAAAAGTTTAAGACCACTTGAAAATGGCAAAAAATAATATTTTACATTGTTGGATCTTAACAAGGTTCCAAGTAGAGCTTCAGCATGCAACAAGAAGAAATGAGAGTGAGACAAAACATTTTTTGAGCATTCAATTAATTGAAAATAACGATTAAACTGAAACAGGCTGTTTTTTAGCTGATCCAAATTTTAGGACCACATGCCTTTAAAAGGCCAAATCTGTGCAAAGATGTGGATTCATTATCATTTTCTGTCAGGTAGTCACATGTTCTGATGGCAAAAGCAAAAAACTCTCCCTTTTTGAACGTGGTCGGGTTGTTGAACTGCATAAGCAGGGTCTCTCACAGCGCGCCATCGCTGCTGAGGTGGGACGCAGTAAGACAGTCATTTGGAATTTCTTAAATGATCCTGAGGGTTATGGAACAAAAAAGTCAAGTGGAAGACCCCAAAATTTTTTATCAGCACTGAGCCGGAGGATCCAATTGGCTGTCCGTCAAGACACTGGACGATCCTCGACCCAAATTAAGGCCCTTACTGGTGCTGACTGCAGCCCAATAACCATCAGACGGCATCTGAGACTGAAGAGCTTCAAAAACAAAAAACTTCTTCAAAGACCTCGTCTCCTGGAACGCCACAGAACTGCTCGTTTGGACTTTACAAGAGAGCACCAAACATGGGACATTCAAAGGTGGAAGAAAGTTTTATTCTCTGCTGAGAAAAAATTTAACCTTGATGGTCCTGATGGTTTCCAACATTGCTGGCATGACAAGCAGATCCCACCTGAGATGTTTTCTACGCGCCACAGTGAAGGGGGCGCCATAATGGTCTGGGGTGCTTTTTCCTTCAGTGGAACAATGGAGCTTCAGGAAGTGCAGGGGCGTCAAACGGCCGCTGGCTATGTCCAGATGTTGCAGAGAGCATTCCTCATGACTGAGGGCCCTCGTCTGCTACAGTACACAATGCCCGCAGGACAAGGGACTTCTTCCAGGAGAATAATATCACTCTTTTGGCCCATCCTGCGTGTTCCCCTGATCTAAATCCAATTGAGAACCTTTGGGGATGGATGGCAAGGGAAGTTTACAAAAATGGACAACAGTTCCAGAAAGTAGATGGCCTTCGTGCGGCCGTCTTCACCACTTAGAGAAATGTTCCCACTCACCTCATGGAAACGCTTGCATCAAGCATGCCGAAACAAATTTTTGAAGTGATAAACAATAACAGCGGAGCTACTCATTACTGAGTTCATGTTTGGAAGTTGGATTTCTGTTTTGGGGGGGGTTTTGTTTTTTTTGGAGGTGTGGTCCTAAACTTTTGACCAGCTGAAAAACGGCCTTTTTCAGTTTATTCGTTGTTTTCATTAAATTGAATGCTCAAAAAATGTTTCGTCTCACTCCCATTTCTTCTTGTTGCATGTTGAAGCTCTACTTGGAACCTTGTTAAGATCCAGCCATGCTAAATATGATTTTTTGCCATTTTTCAAGTGGTCTTAAACTTTTGATCAGGACTGTATCAGATTAAGAGTGGGTGACTTTCATCAAGAATTTATCTCGTGTTTTGTGTTGGAGTGTCTCCCTGCACTGGTGGTTCTGGGTTTACTGTGGTTAACCAAGCACAATCCAACCATCGATTGGCAAGCTAGACAGATTCTGGATTGGGGTGATTATTGCATTGACCATTGTCTGAATACATCTTTTTCTGTTTTAAAGGGAACCTGTCATCAACTTTATGCTGACCTCACTGAGGGCAGCATAAAATAGTGACAGAAATGCTGATTTCAGGGGTGTGTCACTCATGAGCTAAAGGTAAATGGTTGCTGAGAACCAGCATCATAATCATTGCAGCACAGGCCTTGGAAAGAGTCAAATCTACCTGAGAAGTCATGGTTATTCATAATCTCCTGCACTCTCACCCATCTGCTGATGATTGGCAGTTCTCTCCTAGAGAGAAAGGGGGTAAACTAGGAAGAAGATTGTCAATCATCAGCAGGTGGGCAGGGAGAGCAAGAAATCATGAATAGCCATGACTCTTCTCAGGTGGCCGGGACTCTTTTCCAGGCCTAGTCTCCAATGAGACTGGCAATCATTTACTTTTAACTTTTTAAATGACAGACCGCTGAAATCAACTCACCTGTCTCTTCTTTTTTCTGATGTTAATATGGTCAGCATAAAGTTGATGACAGGTTCCCTTTAACTACTAATACATTACCCTCTTTTATATCTGATCTTGTCAACGTGTTTTTTGAGAGTGGATGCCAGGATTTACCTCCGCATCGGGAATATGGTTGTCCTATCAATCTTATTCCCGGAGCTAAATTGCCAAAACCTACGGTAGGTTGTGTAGCCTTTCTTAACCAAATCTCTTTTTATTGGATACAAAAAGTCAATAGCATACTTAAATGACAAGCACAATCAAAATGCTAGGTACTTCAAGTATTACAATAAGATGCATATACAACAGAGATCAACAGTAACAAAAAATATATAATTGATGAAGGATATCTAAAGGAGATGGGGGGGGGATAAGGAGGTCTCTGTTCTAATGCTGATATTTTCTAGTTCTTCCAGGGGAGCCAAATCTTGAGGAACGGGAATGTGATTCCCAGTGGGCTAATTCTTCAAATCTGAAGATTTGATCTACTTTCTCCACCCAGGCCGGGATGGAGGGGGGAAGTTCTTCCTTCCACAATATAGGGACTAACAAACGTGCTGCCGTAATAAGCATAGTCGGCAGGTTGGACTTAGATGGGGTGAGAGACTTATTAGGGCACCACAAAAGGATTAATTTAGGATCTAGTACAGTGTGAGAGGAGCATATCTCATTTATCAGAGTTTCTTTTTGAGCCCAATACGGGCGTATCTTTTTGCAATGCCACCAGATGTGAGATAGTGAACCTGCCTTCGCCCCACACCTCCAAGCATAGTTCTGAAATCTCTGGGTTAAGCTTATGCAGAAATTCTGGCGTTTTGTACCACCTTGTGAGCAGTTTATATGAATTCTCTTGAATTCTGATACAGCGATTAAAGCCATGCGAATGGGATAGAATGAAAGCCTTTTCCGGGTCCGAGAGGCACACAGAGAGTTCTGTTTCCCAAGATCTCAGGAAGTGGAGCTCAGGCGGTGAGGAGGATAGCAGTTCTCTATACATTGTGGAGAGAGGCTTGCTTGGGGCTCGGGTAGCCCTTATCTTTTGTTCCAACCAGGTAGGGGAGTCAGGGTGATGATGAGGTAGTTTGAGAGATCTAATGTCTCTGTTGAAGCATACAGAGTGAAGAAAGGAAGCAGCCCTAACTCTGGGGAGGTCCAGGATCACATCCCAGTTCAATACACCTCCAGGGACAGTTATGTCTTGCGAGGTAAGACTCGTGAGTAGGGACCAAACACCTGAAGGCTCTTGCACAGTGGGATGGATATAGGATCGCAAAAGATGTAATGGCAAAACCGGGTTAGGAAAGTTGAGGGCCTGGGATTTATATAGTTTAGACCATTCTAGAAGCTTACCCTTCCAAATGAGAGAAGTGAATGTGCTATTGGGAGAGCAAGGGAGAAGTCCCCACAGCACAAGTTTCTCTCTATTGGTGAGCATGGTCCGCTCTAATTGGGAGCACAGATTTGCGGACTGACTTAAAAGAAGGGTCACGCCCTTACAAATGAGGTAAGCCTTGTAGTAAAGGTGAATGTCAGGAAGGCCAAATCCCCCCGAATCTCCTCTCCCGGGTCAGAACAGAGTAAGCGATCCTAGAGGATCTGCCTCTCCAAAGAAAGGAGGACATCATGCGACGTGCTTCTGTGAAGAAAGATTGAGGTATCCAGATTGGAAGTGCCTGAATTAGATAGAGAAATTTAGGGACTATATAGGTCTTTAGATAATTCTTTCTGCCTATCCAGGAGATGAATGGGAGTTTCAGGGATTGGAGATGTGTTCTAGTGGATTTAAGTAATGGGGCGTAGTTGAGGGTAAAAAGGTCTTTAACGTTGGCAGAAACGCGGATACCGAGGAAAGTTATGTCTAGGGAGGCCCATTAACCGTGCTGGTAGGGCAGGAGACATTATGGGCTAAAGATTTGCTGTAATTAATTAAAAAATTTGAGATGAGGCCAAATTCTTCAAAAAGACTAAGGCCTCTTTCACACTTGCGTTGTCCGGATCCGGCGTGTACTCCACTTGCCGGAATTACACGCCGGATCCGGAAAAACGCAAGTGTACTGAAAGCATTTGAAGACGGAACCGTCTTCCAAATGCGTTCAGTGTTACTATGGCACCCAGGACGCTATTAAAGTCCTGGTTGCCATAGTAGTAGTGGGGAGCGGGGGAGCAGCATACTTACCGTCCGTGCGGCTCCCCGGGCGCTCCAGAGTGACGTCAGAGCACCCCATGCGCATGGATGGCGTGATCCATGTGATCACATGATCCATGCACTTGGGGCGCCCTGACGTCACTCTGGAGCGCCCGGGGAGCCGCACGGACGGTAAGTATGCTGCTCCCCCGCTCCCCGCTACACTTTACCATGGCTGCCAGGACTTTAGCGTCCCGGCAGCCATGGTAACCACTCAGAAAAAGCTAAATGTCGGCTCCGGCAATGCGCCGAAACGACGTTTAGCTTAAGGCCGGATCCGGATCAATGCCTTTCAATGGGCATTAATTCCGGATCCGGCCTTGCGGCAAGCGTTCCGGATTTTTGGCCGGAGCAAAAAGCGCAGCATGCTGCGGTATTTTCTCCGGCCAAAAAACGTTCCGTTCCGGAACTGAAGACATCCTGATGCATCCTGAACGGATTTCTCTCCATTCAGAATGCATTAGGATAATCCTGATCAGGATTCTTCCGGCATAGAGCCCCGACGACGGAACTCTATGCCGGAAGACAAGAACGCAAGTGTGAAAGAGCCCTAAGCAGCTTAGGAAAGGATGCTTTGGGATTGGAAGTCATAACTAAAAGATCGTCGGTGAAAGCGGTGTCTTTGAGAGCCAACAGTAAGGCCCTTAATGTCTGGGTTCTGGCGAACCTTACATAACAAAGTCTCCATGACCATGACAAAAAGGGCTGGGGAGAGTGGCCACCCCTGTCTCGTACCATTTGTGATGTTAAAGGTAGGTGGAAGGGTGCCATTGACTTTGACTCTGGCAGAGGGGGCAGAGTATAAAGTAAAGATCGCAGTAATGAACTGGTCAGGTAGGCCAAATTTCAACAGGACCCCCGACATAAAAGGCCAGCTGACCCTGTCGAAGGCCTTTTCTGCGTCCGTGCTTAATAGCACCAGGGGTGTAGCTGTGCTTCATGCCCAGGATATTAGGTGGAGCAGGCGTGTGGTGTTTTCGCTTCCTTGTCTGCCAGGTACAAAACCAACCTGCTCCCTATTGATGACATCAGGTAAGATTAATTGCAAACGTTGTGCTAGCATCTTAGCCCACCACTTGACATCAGTATTCAACTATGAAATCGGGCGGTAGCTACCACAGTTAAGTGGATCTTTCTTTTATTTGTGTATGATGGCTATGTGGGCCGAGAGTGATTGGGGGGGTAGAGAGCCTCCATTGAGAAGATAGTTACATAAGGATCTAAAATGGGGTACCAGTATATTTTTTGAAGGTTTTATAAAAGGAGATGGAAAAACCATCAGGTCCGGGGCTCTTCCCGGAGGGAATGGAAGAAAGAACCTTAAGGATTTCGGAGTCTGTGATAGGGGCTGTTAATTGAGAAGCTTATGAGGGGTTGATGGACGGGAGCTTTAATGAGGAGAGGAATCTATCAGTGGTGCTAGTAATTAGTTCTGGGGATGACTGCGGGGGACACGGTAGGTTGTAGAGATCAGTGTAAAAGACACAAAAAGTTTCTGCTATGTCGGGAGTAGACTTGTGACGAGTGCCATTGGCATCTCTAATAGCAGGGATGAAAGAATCAACAAACTGTTGCTTAGTGAGTGCCGACATTAACTTATTCCCCCTATCTCCGTGGGAGTAAGCCTTGAATTTGGATCAAAAGAGGAGCTTAGCGGAGGAGACATTTAGAAGGTTTTTTAAAATTTGCTTCAGCTAATTCCACCGCTACGCTTAAGGCCTGAGAGTGTTTATGCGTTAGTTTAAGTGCTGCAATGCGGGCCAGAAGGGTATTTTGGGCTTGGGAACACTGTTTCTTGATATGGGAGCCCAGAGCGATTAGCTCACCTCTAATCACAGCCTTATGTGATTCCCAAATAATAGAAGAAGGGAGAGAGGGACCTTTAGTATTAAGAGTGAAAAATTCAGATAAGGAGCTTGACAGTTTGGAGATAGTTTGGGTCTAGTATGAGTGTATCGTTGAGGCGCCAAGACCCTCTCTTTAAGAGACCGGTGAGTGAGATATTTAGAAAAACTGGGGCATGATCAGATAGGGTGATATTTCCTATCTTAGCGCTAGTTATCAGTTGGGCGTGTACTGAAGAGAGGAAGAGATAGTCAAGTCTATGAAAAGAAGTCTTGGCATGAGAGTAGAAGGTGTAATCCCTGCCTGAGGGGTTTAAGGTGCGCCAAATATCTAAGACATCTAGTTTTTTCAGGGTGATCTTTAAGCGTCTCAAAAGCCTGTGTGTTATTGATGATTTTTTTGTGGAAGAATTGAGAATAGGTTCTAACGCCACATTAAAATCTCCACCTAGGATAGGTATTTTTTCCCTGAAGGAGAGTAGTTGAATGAGGGTCTGAATGAGCTGGCCCCAATTAGGAGTATATAAGTTTGCAAATGTAACCGGTGTGTCAGCAATAAACCCCTTCAGGATCAGAGGAGATCACCGAATGCTTAGAAGGGAGCTGTTTATGGATGGTTATGCTGACACCCCTGCTAGCAGAGTCATGGGAGCTGTGGAATAGTGATGTCGCGAACATAAAATTTTCAGTTCGCGAACAGCGAACGAGAACTTCCGCAAATGTTCGCGAACTGGCGAACCGGGCGAACCGCCATAGACTTCAATAGACAGGCGAATTTTAAAACCCACAGGGACTCTTTCTGGCCACAATAGTGATGAGAAAGTTGTTTCAAGGGGTCTAACACCTGGACTGTGGCATGCCGGAGGGGGATCTATGGCAAAACTCCCATGGAAAATTACGTAGTGGACGCAGAGTCGGGTTTTAATCCATAAAGGGCATAAATCAACTAACATTCCTAAATTGTTTGGAATAACGTGCTTTAAAACATCCAGTGTGTGTATACGATCAGGTATGATGTTGTATCGATCAGGTAGTGTAAGGGTTACGCCCGCATCACAGACATTGACAGACCAAACTCCCCTTTTAATGCACCGCAAACAGTTCATTTGCACAACCGCAAACTCCCCATTTGCACAAGGTTGGATACCAAGCTAGCCACGTCCCGGTGATGTCATTGAAGGTTTCTTCCTCCACCCAGCCACGTACAACACCAAGGGTCCCCGAAAGGTCAATTGAATTGATTTTTCGAACGGGGAGATGGTTAAAAAAACGCTGGCTCCCTCCCCTTTGTTTTTATCCACGGTCACTGCGTCTGCGCCGTGCAATTTACTGTCACACCCGATATGAGTGGTATTTTCTGTAGTACTATTCTCATCAGTTTAATCCCTCTAACGTCCCCAATCTGGGTGCCATTTATTGAATAGATTTTTCGAACGGGGAGATGGTATCAGTGGTTGGCACTGGCAGTGGGCACACTACAGTCAGTAGAAGCGGGCCTGACACACACTGGCAGCAGGCAAGCAACTGAAATTACACTAAAGTGTAAAAATTAAATGCCTTATTTATCGGCAAGCTACTGTGCCACCCGGTATCAGTGGTTGGCACTGGCAGTGGGCACACTACAGTCAGTGGAAGCGGGCCTGACACACACTGGCAGCAGGCAAGCAGCTGAAATTACACTAAAGTGTAAAAATTAAATGCCTTTTTTATGCAAAGTCCTGTGCCAGCCGGTATGAGTGGTGGGCACTGGCAGTGGGCACACTACAGTCAGTGGAAGTCAGCCTGACACACACTGGCAGGCAACTAACCTTAGATTAAAGTGTAAAAATTAAGTGCCTATTTTTTAAGCAAAGTCCTGTGCCACTCGGGATGACAGGGGTGGGCACTGGCAGTGGGCACACTACAGTCAGTTGAAGTCGGCCTGACACACACTGGCAGGCAACTAACCTTAGATTAAAGTGTAAAAATGAAGTGCCTTTTTTTTAAGCAAAGTCCTGTGCCAGCCGGTATGAGTGGTGGGCACTGGCAGTGGGCACACTACAGTCAGTGGAAGTCAGCCTGACACACACTGGCAGGCAACTAACCTTAGATTAAAGTGTAAAAATTAAGTGCCTATTTTTTAAGCAAAGTCCTGTGCCACTCGGGATGACAGGGGTGGGCACTGGCAGTGGGCACACTACAGTCAGTTGAAGTCGGCCTGACACACACTGGCAGGCAACTAACCTTAGATTAAAGTGTAAAAATGAAGTGCCTTTTTTTTAAGCAAAGTCCTGTGCCACACGGGATGACAGGGGTGGGCACTGGCAGTGGGCACACTACAGTCAGTTGAAGTCGGCCTGACACACACTAGCAGCAGGCAAGCAGCTGAAATTACACTAAAGTGTAAAAATTAAATGCCTTTTTTATGCAAAGTCCTGTGCCAGCCGGTATGAGTGGTGGGCACTGGCAGTGGGCACACTACAGTCAGTGGAAGTCAGCCTGACACACACTGGCAGGCAACTAACCTTAGATTAAAGTGTAAAAATTAAGTGCCTATTTTTTAAGCAAAGTCCTGTGCCACTCGGGATGACAGGGGTGGGCACTGGCAGTGGGCACACTACAGTCAGTTGAAGTCGGCCTGACACACACTGGCAGGCAACTAACCTTAGATTAAAGTGTAAAAATGAAGTGCCTTTTTTTTTAAGCAAAGTCCTGTGCCAGCCGGTATGAGTGGTGGGCACTGGCAGTGGGCACACTACAGTCAGTGGAAGTCAGCCTGACACACACTGGCAGGCAACTAACCTTAGATTAAAGTGTAAAAATTAAGTGCCTATTTTTTAAGCAAAGTCCTGTGCCACTCGGGATGACAGGGGTGGGCACTGGCAGTGGGCACACTACAGTCAGTTGAAGTCGGCCTGACACACACTGGCAGGCAACTAACCTTAGATTAAAGTGTAAAAATGAAGTGCCTTTTTTTTAAGCAAAGTCCTGTGCCACACGGGATGACAGGGGTGGGCACTGGCAGTGGGCACACTACAGTCAGTTGAAGTCGGCCTGACACACACTAGCAGCAGGCAAGCAGCTGAAATTACACTAAAGTGTAAAAATTAAATGCCTTTTTTATGCAAAGTCCTGTGCCAGCCGGTATGAGTGGTGGGCACTGGCAGTGGGCACACTACAGTCAGTGGAAGTCAGCCTGACACACACTGGCAGGCAACTAACCTTAGATTAAAGTGTAAAAATTAAGTGCCTATTTTTTAAGCAAAGTCCTGTGCCACTCGGGATGACAGGGGTGGGCACTGGCAGTGGGCACACTACAGTCAGTTGAAGTCGGCCTGACACACACTGGCAGGCAACTAACCTTAGATTAAAGTGTAAAAATGAAGTGCCTTTTTTTTAAGCAAAGTCCTGTGCCAGCCGGTATGAGTGGTGGGCACTGGCAGTGGGCACACTACAGTCAGTGGAAGTCAGCCTGACACACACTGGCAGGCAACTAACCTTAGATTAAAGTGTAAAAATTAAGTGCCTATTTTTTAAGCAAAGTCCTGTGCCACTCGGGATGACAGGGGTGGGCACTGGCAGTGGGCACACTACAGTCAGTTGAAGTCGGCCTGACACACACTGGCAGGCAACTAACCTTAGATTAAAGTGTAAAAATGAAGTGCCTTTTTTTTAAGCAAAGTCCTGTGCCACACGGGATGACAGGGGTGGGCACTGGCAGTGGGCACACTACAGTCAGTTGAAGTCGGCCTGACACACACTAGCAGCAGGCAAGCAGCTGAAATTACACTAAAGTGTAAAAATTAAATGCCTTTTTTATGCAAAGTCCTGTGCCAGCCGGTATGAGTGGTGGGCACTGGCAGTGGGCACACTACAGTCAGTGGAAGTCAGCCTGACACACACTGGCAGGCAACTAACCTTAGATTAAAGTGTAAAAATTAAGTGCCTTTTTTTAAGCAAAGTCCTGTGCCACACGGAATGACAGGGGTGAGCACTGGCAGTGGGCACACTACAGTCTGTGGGCCTGCAGCTCCTCACACACAGGCAGGCCAGGCAACTGCAATATGTATATAAAGGAAAAAAAAAAAGCAGACTAATGTTGCAGCCCTAAAAAGGGCTTTTTGGGGTGCTGTCAGGACGCTGTCCTTACAGCAGAGATCAGATGAGTCTTTCAGGACTGGAGTGGACACTGAATTCACTAGCCTAGCTATCGATTTCCCAATTAAATCAGCAGCAGTTACAGTCTCCCTCCTCTCACTAAGACTGCAGCTTCAGAATGAATCTAAAATGGATGCTGTGCAGGAGGTGGGAGGGTCTGGGAGGGAGGGTATGCTGCTGATTGGCTGGAATGTGTCTGCTGACTGTGAGGTACAGGGTCAAAGTTTGCTCAATGATGATGTATAGGGGGCGGACCGAACATCGCATGTGTTCGCCCGGCAGAGGCGAACGCGAACAAGCTATGTTCGCCGGGAACTGTTCGCCGTCGGATAGTTCGGGCCATCTCTACTGTGGAACCATTAAATTAATCTTGTGGTTGGCAAGTTTGGAATTTTACTGGTCTTAAAGTGGGTTTCCTGTAAATAAGCAACAGAGACTTTATCTTTTTGTAGCAGCGATAATACATGGCTCATTCAGTTCCCGGACATTGAGAGAAGAAACTATGAGAGAAGCCATAACATTATATAATGATACATTAATCCAAGCATAAACCAACTGGACAGTGTGATCAACAATACGATGAACAGAGACCAGGGGAGGGGGAAAGGGAGAGAGCTGGTTATATACGAGCCCTGTTTCAAACAGCAGGAAAAGGGAGAACATAAAATACAATAAAGTAATACACAGTAATACAAGTCCCACAAGGCACCTGAGATAGAGAATATCCTTTTTCATCACGGCGAAAAACTGAGATCTATCAGGCGGGGGTCCCTTGAGAGGCTATCGGGGGGGGGAGTAAACATCGAGATGTGGAGAAACTGGTGTAACCCCGGCGTGGTGACCAAGGAGAAAAGGGAGGGGGGGAGGGAGAAGTAAAGAAGCACATATGACTAAATCTAGTTAAGTCCAGGAGAACTGAGAGGAAGCAACCACATCGCCAAACAATGTGGTCAAATGGGATAAGAAACTTGCAAACAATGTTATACTTGCTAACGGATGGCAAGGCCTTCAAGCATAAACGTGGATGTCCGTTTTATCAGAGTGACTTAGGCGGAAGGTCACTACATCATGGGGTAATATCCCAAGGCAGCAGATCGGAACCAGCGACTATAGGGAAGTCAGGTCTTCGGACAGTCTCTTGGTTTTCTCAGCCTTTCCCGGGGAGACACAATGCCAAGCTTCAACCTGTGGCGGTGTTGGGAGCGGGTCCCCTTTATCTGCTGGCATCCAGGAGGGAACATCAATGGGCGGAATCCCAAGCGGGCCCCAGATAGCTTTCAGGTCTGCTGGTGAGCGAACGGTGAGGTGTTTGCCGTTCTTCAAAATTGGATACAACCATCTGAATGGAGTGGCCGAGGCCTTGAGAGCTTCCAATAGGGGGCGTAATATGCAACTCTTGGCCAGGGTGGACGGCGCCAAATATTGGAAAAATAAAAGTAGTGTCCCTTCGTATAATAGGCGGTCAGCTTCCCTACTTGCTCTCATGAGATCAGCTGTGTCCACATAACTAAGAAAACCGCAGATAACATCGCGGGGTGGGTCTGAGGGCTTGGGCTTAGGCCTCAGTGTGCTGTGGATGCTCTCAATCACTATTTTCGCTGCTCTTTCCGGTCCCAATAAGTTCGCAAAAATTTCAGATGCTACCTTATGGAGTGCTTCTGTTGCGATTGGTTCAGACAGGTGTTACAGATCTTAAAGGACAATAAATTGTCCACAAAAGTAGACAAGTGTGCTTTCACTGTACAGTCGTGGCCAAAAGTTTTGAGAATTACATAAATATTGGAAATTGGAAAAGTTGCTGCTTAAGTTTTTATAATAACAATTTGCATATACTCCAGAATGTTATGAAGAGTGATCAGATGAATTGCATAGTCCTTCTTTGCCATGAAAATTAACTTAATCCCAAAAAAAACCTTTCCACTGCATTTCATTGCTGTCATTAAAGTACCTGCTGAGATCATTTCAGTAATCGTCTTGTTAACTCAGGTGAGAATGTTGACGAGCACAAGGCTGGAGATCATTATGTCAGGCTGATTGGGTTAAAATGGCAGACTTGACATGTTAAAAGGAGGGTGATGCTCTAAATCATTGTTCTTCCATTGTTAACCAAGGTGACCTGCAAAGAAACGCGTGCAGCCATCATTGCGTTGCATAAAAGACTTTTGGAAGATGGCCTGGTGTTAAGAAGGTCAGCAAAGAAGCCACTTCTTTCCAAAAAAAAACATCAGGGACAGATTGATCTTCTGCAGAAAGTATGGTGAATGGACTGCTGAGGACTGGGGCAAAGTCATATTCTTCGATGAAGCCTCTTTCCGATTGTTTGGGGCATCTGGAAAAAGGCTTGTCCGGAGAAGAAAAGGTGAGAGCTACCATCAGTCCTGTGTCATGCCAACAGTAAAGCATCCTGAGACCATTCATGTGTGGGGTTGCTTCTCATCCAAAGGAGTGGGCTCACTCACAATTTTGCCCAAAAACACAGCCATGAATAAAGAATGGTACCAAAACACCCTCCAACAGCAAATTCTTCCAACAATCCAACAACAGTTTGGTGAAGAACAATGCATTTTCCAGCACGATGGAGCACCGTGCCATTAGGCAAAAGTGATAACTAAGTGGCTCAGGGACCAAAACGTTGACATTTTGGGTCCATGGCCTGGAAACTCCCCAGATCTTAATCCCATTGAGAACTTGTGGTCAATCCTCAAGAGGCGGGTGGACAAACAAAAACCCACTAATTCTGACAAACTCCAAGAAGTGATTTTGAAAGAATGGGTTGCTATCAGTCAGGAATTGGCCCAGAAGTTGATTGAGAGCATGCCCAGTCGAATTGCAGAGGTCCTGAAAAAGAAGGGCCAACACTGCAAATACTGACTCTTTGCATAAATGTCATGGAATTGTCGATAAAAGCCTTTGAAATGTATGAAATGCGTGTAATTATATTTCACTACATCACAGAAACAACTGAAACAAAGATCTAAAAGCAGTTTAGCAGCAAACTTTGTGAAAACTAATATTTGTGTCATTCTCAAAACTTTTGGCCACGACTGTATACGAGGTGCAGTTTTTGGATCTCTACTTCCGTTGCCCATCCCGTCCAGACCATGGACTCAATTATCCATGGATTTTATCACTGATCTACCTAATTCTTCAGGGAAGACAGTTATTCTGGTTGTAGTTGATCACTTTAGTAATATGGTGCACTTTATAGCGTTGCTGGGCCTACCTAACGCTAAAACACTTGCGCAAGTGTTTGTTGACAACATTGTGAAACTCCATGTCATACCCTCTGATGTGGTCGTGGGACTTAGTTTGTGTCCAGATTCTGGAAGGGGTTCTGTACTCGACTGGGGGTACAACTGTCCTTTTCTTCGGCTTTTCATCCTCAGTCGAACGGACAGACCAAACTCAATAATCAAAGTCTGGAGACTTACTTGAGACGTTTTGTCTCTGAGAACCAGGATGAGTGGTCTTCGTTTTTGTCTTTGGCAGAGTTTTCCATAAACAATTGTAGACAGGAGTCCATATGCCATTTTTTGGGGGCATATGGGTTTCACCCACAGTTTGGCACATTTTCTGGTCCTGATACTTCTGGTATACCTGAGGAGGAACGTTTTTCATCATCATTGTTATCTATATGGCGGAAAATGTTTTATTTTTTTTATTTTTCTTTAAATACCGGTTCTGTGTCTTTCTCATTTAGCCTCTGGAATACTCACAAAGCTTTTAGAAGGGGTATTTTTATTAAGTTAGGACACCGTTTGAAAATGGAAAGGGAGCTACAATTAGATTCTATTATTTCAAAACTATCCACATTAGAGGCCCTGAATAAAATCGTCTTTACTGAGGAGCGTAAGGCACAAATTAACTCCTTGAGATTACAACTCAAAGGTGGCCTACTCCATCTCTATGAAAAACAACCTCTCTCAGTAAAAGCCTGCTATTACTCCCAAAATAATAAAGCAGGGAAATTACTGGCCAACCGGATTAAAAAGAGATTAGCTAAATACAGAATCCCCTTTTTACTACACTCAGACAACAAAAGTAAATTATATAACCCTAAAGACATAGCCAATCAATTCTTAGAGTATTATTCATCCCTTTACAACTTGAAAACTTCCCAGCAAACAATCAGGCCACCCCACAGGAGATAAACTCATTTTTGTCCTCCCTTAATCTCTCCACATTAAATATAAAACAACAAAATTCGATATCGCTTCCCTTCAGATCAACTGAAATATCTCAAATTATTTCATTCCTGCCCCTGCATAAAGCCCCCGACCCTGATGGATTATCTAATGCTTATTATTATAAAGTCTTTACACCCAGTTTATTACCCCATTTGTCGTCAATGTTTACACAGGCATTTCAAGAGGGAGCATTTCCACAATAAATTTTATCTGCCACCATTGTGACTCTGCCTAAGCTTGGCAAGACACCAGATAGACCCCAAAATTTCAGACCTATCTCCCTTTTGAATACGGATATAAATATTTATGCTAAGGCACTTGAGAATAGACTCTCAAAAATCCTCTCAACCCTAGTGGGTATAGATCAAGTGGGGTTTGTTAAAGGTAGACAGCTTACGAAAAACTAGAGAGAGGTGTTATGGGTATGCGTCCTACTGAACTATCAAATCAATATACTGTATATGGGGAAGGACGCTAAAATAAAATAACAAAAGCTTTATTATAATGTCTCAATAAAATATAAGGGTATCCACCCAAACTGCACAAAGCAGCTGATTGAAAATGTCACTGATTTATGGGACCAACCATCATAATAACCACACTGGTGAAGGTGGACCTGCACAGAAGCAGAATGATCGGTGGGTCCCACAAACTAAAACCCACCAACACTAGGGGGCATATCACCACAGGGTCCTGAGTGTGAGACCTGGGTGAAGTACTGTACAGCTGGATACCTGGTACCAAGTGTAGCACCAGATATCACCACTAACAGTGGATGTCAGCGCGCAGACATCCACTGCACTGACACAATAGAGGTGCAGGACTGAGACAGGGTAAGAGCCGCTGACTCTGACTGGTGTGTCAAGAGCACTGATTCCCCTGACACAGTCCTATATAATCAATGCTCAACGCGTTTCCATGCACTAAAAGTGTACTTCATCAGGAGCAACATGCACCGTAACTGGAGCCCACAGTATGGATGTTCACTTGAGGCTGTGACAAGGAGGCAGAAGTAGGGTGACCTGCCTATAACCGACTTCCTCTAGTGTGAGGCACGGTATCGTCACTGGAACCTACGGTCCTGCCTAAGCTGTCCACCTCTAGATTGAGGGGCAGCGTGCTGGTGTGCAAACAAATCAGCGCTGTAATGGCCGCGAAGTGGCTCACAGAACGCCGAGATTCAAAGGGTGAAACCCCCCCCCCCCCGCATGACAGCCAATCCGGCCAGGAGGCTCGGTAAAGGATCAACCAATGGCTGAACAGCGAGCGGAGCTACATCGGTCCCGGGGAAAGCGTAATGCGCTGCAGTCAGAGAGCAGAACTTCACGGCGGCTCTGTATGAACATGCCATCGCGGTATCAATACCTAAAAACTATATATAATCAGTGCAATGAGATCAGAATAGAGGAAACAGAGAACGAGTGTTGACACAACACCCTAGGGAACCAAGGAACGTCAGGAGATGCTACTACTTAATTGATCATGAATAACCTAGGCAAATATGGAGCCAGTATATGTTCATATAAATGGCACAAAAGAAATGGCATCATTGAGGCCAGATGGTTTGATAGTGTTTAAAGAAAAAATCCATCGCGCCTCTTTCTGCAAAAGGATGCGGTCACAATCACCGCCCCTAGATGACATCTTAACAGAATCAATCGCCTGAAACTTAACCGATGACGTTCTGCCACTGTGACACTCAGACACATGGCGAGCAATAGGGGTGTCTTTCAGGTTCGTAATGTCTATAACATGTTCCCCTATGCGACGCCTGAGTTCCCTAATGGTTTTGCCAACATATTTGATGCTGCAAACACATGTCATCAGATAGATAACACCAACCGACTTGCAGTTGAAAAATGACCTAATAAAATAGGTCTTATCTGATGTGCTGTTGGCAAAACTCTTGGTCTTGTCTATAAAACCACAGAACTTGCAAGATCCACAGGGAAATGTCCCTGTAGGGAACTGCGCAACCAGGACTGTGGTTTAGGACTTAGATAAGGACTATGTGTCAACATATCTCGTAAGTTGTTGCTACGCCGATAGGTGACAGATGGTCTGGGTGGGATCATGTTACCAATGTCTGGATCAGATTTAAGTATATCCCAATGTTCATGGAGGACTAGACGTACAGCCTCATGGGCACTATCGTACGTGCCAATAATTCTGACATTGTTGTCACCGACCTCCCTCTTTTTGGGGGACAACAGAAGATCCCTATTGGCGCTTAGTGAATGTTGATACGCCTGTCTCAAGCATCGCTATGGATAACCACGAAGCCGGAACCTATGTTGAAGATCTCTCGCAGCCACTCTGAAATCACCAAGTTGAGAACAATTCCTCCTCACCCTTAAATATTGTCCCTTCAGAATCCCTCTTTTCAGGGCCAAAGGGTGCCCACTTTCCCATTTTAACAAGTTGCTGGTGGCCGTGGGCTTCCCACAACACATTGGTGATGATATGACCAAATGCATCCAGTGAAATGGTGAGGTCCAAAAAGGAAATTAGTTTGGAATCGATCTCAGACGTGGAAAATAGCCCTAATGGATTAATATTCAGGGCTGCAACAAACTCCTGGAACAAAACCCCATAACCCCCCACAGGACCAACACATTGTCGATGTATCTGATCCAGAGGGGGATGACAGATGTGAATCGCTCCATGTCCTCAGAAAAGACCACCTCCCTCTCCCACCAGCCCAGGTAGAGATTCGCAAAAGTCGGGGCACAGGGACTACCCATTGCGACCCCCCTAAGCTGGTGGAAGATCCACCCATCAAACAAAAACACATTGTGCTTGAGGATGAAATTTAAAAGTTCCATCACAAAAGCATTGTGGCTCCTGCAGTGTTCGCCTCTTTGCTGAAGGAACGTGAGGACCGCTCTACAGCCCAAATCATGAGGAATGGAGCTGTAGAGCGCCTCCACGTCCAAACTGGCTAACAGTATGTCCTTGTCACAATGGATACCGTTCAGACATCCCAGTACCTCCATAGTGTCCCTGACATATGAGGGTAAACCAGTGACAAATGGGCGTAGAACAGTATCCACGTATGTGCTGATGTTAGCCGTGAGGCAATTCGTCCCGGACACTATAGGCCTGCCTTTTAAAGGATCATACACCTTGTGAACTTTGGGAAGACAGTAAAAGGCGGCTGTGACTGGGTGTGCAGGTAGAAGAAAAGCTAATTCAGTTTTGTCAATTAGCTTCTGCTCTAGTGCCCTATTTAAAGAGGACCTTTCACTAGTTTAAAAACTAAAAACTAACTATATCAGTGGGCAGAGCGGCGCCCAGGTGTCCCCCTGAACTTACTAGTATGTCTGGGCGCCGCTCCGTTCGCCCGGTATAGGCTCCGGTGTCTACAGCTCCCTCTGTTGTACTGGGCGGAGTTTTTGTATTAGGGTTGTCCCTTGCTGCAGCGCTGGCCAATCGTAGCACACAGCTCATAGCCTGGGAGTCCCAGTACAACAGAGGGAGCTGTAGACACCGGAACCTATACCGGGCGAACGGAGCGGCGCCCAGACATACTAGTAAGTGCAGGGGGACCCCTGGGCGCCGCTCTGCCCACTGATATAGTTAGTTTTTAGTTTTTAAACTAGTGAAAGGTCCTCTTTAAAATACAGGACAGTTCCATCCTAAATGCTGGTGTAGGATCAGATGGGAGTTGTTCATATGTGAGCTTGTCCTTGAGCACTCTCATGCACATGTTGCGATATTGTCCAAGGACCACAATATTTCCACCTTTGTCTGAAGGTTTGATCACCAGCTCATTGTCCTGTTGGAGCATCCTGAGAGCATCTATCTCCTGTTTGTTTAGATTATCCACACTCTGGGTATGGAAATCAAGCTGACGTAACTTGCTGGAGACCACAGAAACAAATGTGTGTAGACAGCTTACGGACAACACGAGAAGGGCGCTGAACATTCTTGACCATATTGTGTTTTTAATTACGCTGGATGCTGAGAAGGCATTTGACCACTTAAATTGGTCCTATGCCTTCTCGGTCCTGGAACGTTTAGGCTTAGGAAACACGTTAATCACAGTTATTAAAGCTTTGTATTCAGCCCCTACAGCGAGAGTTTTTGCGACTGGAGCGGCGTCATCTCTGTTCCCAATTTCCAATGGAACTCGTCAGGGTTGCCCATTGTCCCCCCGCATTTTTGTTTTAGCCATTGAACCCCTGGCTCAAGCTATCAGACAGCATCCTGATATCGCCAGTGTTAAATTTTAAAACATACAACACTGCATATCATTATACGCAGATGATATACTTCTATCCCTCTCTTCTCCCTACACATCATTAGAAGCCACACTGTCATTTATAGAAGAATTTGGACGTATATATTATTACAAAATGAATAAAAAAATAAGACCCAACTCCTCCCCTTTTAATATCACTTTCCAGCAAATACCAGAATTAAAGTCAAAATTCCCACTAGACTGGCAAACCACTCACATAAAATACCTGGGCATTACCTAACATCCTCTATTCCTCTATTGTTTCAGTACAATTACCTCCCTCTCCTAGACACCATCAAAGAGGATATCTCTTCCTATGGTAAATCTGAGGTCTCATAGGTAGGCCGTATTGCTACCTTTCAAATGATGACTTTACCTAAGCTCTTATTTATTTTCTGCACAGTCCCCATCAAAGTGACTTCCCACTTCTTTACACAAGCATAAGGCCTTCTCAACTCCTTTGTTTGGGCAGGGCATAAGCTGCGAGTGTCCTCATCATCATTAACTAAAGCTAAACAAGAAGGTGGGCTGGGACTACCAAACCTCGCAGATTATTTCTTGGCGACACAAGTCAACCCCTTTTTGGTTGATGGGATAGGGACACTTCAATTCCATGGATTCAAATAGAATCCTGCTTGGCCCAATCGACACATCTTAGAACTCTGCTAATTAAATACTTGAACCCATCCCTAACTAAACCTCCTAACCTCCCCTACCTTTTAGATGTGGCTCTTTACCATTGGCGCACATATCACCGCAGAAGAGCTTCTGTAACCCTCGTTGTATCAAATGTATCTCCCCTGCAATTATTAGAGTTGAAAATCCCTGATACAGATCTTTCAACATGGAGTTCACAAGGTCTTCGGTGGATTTCACAACTATATAGTAAAGGGCAAATTAAGTCCTTTACAGATCTCCAGCAAGAGTTAGGTTTCCCCTGCACAGACTTTTACAAGTACTTACAAGTCCGACATCTGTTACAATCCCATAACCCCGGTGTAATTAAAGCTAATAGGCAATTGTTTGAGCTATGGGGATCCACTAGGGCAGTGATGGGCAAACTGCGGCTCTCCAGCTGTTGTAAAACTACAAATCCCATCATGCCCTGCTGTAGGCTGATAGCTGTAGGTAGACTGGGCATACTGGGAGTTGTAGTTTTACAACATCTGGAGAGCCGCAGTTTGCCCATCCCTGCACTAGGGTATCCAGGAAAGCCCCAGGCCTTAAACCAATATACATGAGTTTAGGTGACAAAACTTTTCATAAATCTACCTCCTTTTTAGCATGGGACAGGAAATTGAATATCTCAATTCCTGCGACCAGCTGGACACCAGCTTTGAGATTTATCTCAACCACCTTTTTCAGTGTGACTCTCTATGAAGCAGCGGTTAAAACCTGTCTGAGGTGGTATTTAACCCCTGACAGGCTTAGCAAGATATTCCCTGGAACGTCCCATTTATGCTGGTGCCAATGTGGAGCTAAGGGTACGCTTTTGAATACCCTATGGTCTTGTCCCAAACTAACAAATTTATGGGCCAGTGTCTTTGGTCTAGCCTCAAGATTTCATGGCCTACTCCTTGAACCCTCACCATACTGTGCCCTCTATTTCATGGATATGCAGGATAGTCCAAGGCCTTGCAGGATCCTGATATCTCACTTAGCTTAACATTACTAGGTGTTGGAAATCAACCGGAGTCCCGTCCTTGTCGGACACTATCAATCGGGTGCAACAAATGTGAAAAACTGATGGCCACCAAAGGCCATAGTCTTGAAAAGTTCAATCATCAGTGGCAGGCTTGGCTCGAGTTTCTGCCTACAACACCCGTAGCACATACTGCACTAAATCAAAACCAAGACACCTCATGTGACCAGTAGACTTGTTATGATTGTTCTACTGTTATGTTTATTAAATTTTCTACTGTTTCCTAGTATATTTCTACACGACATGAAAATAAGATGGGATGTCCAGCTTTCCAAAAAAGACGTTGTTCTTTATTCCAAAATAACACAGTGTCACGACCATGGTCATGACTCGTAAACCGCATGCTGTTGCCTGCGGTCTCGTGTCGTTGTTTCAACCACAGGTGAGGGCCGCTTGTATGTTGCCTCACTTGTCGTTGCCGTTGGCAACATGTTCTTATAATGTATGTGGCAGTATAGCAGCCTGAGCTGGTGTTAGGCAGCTAGCTGTAATGTGCATGCGGTTGCACCAGGCACCTGTGTTTGTATGTGTGCACTTTTGTTGTTTTGGTGTGCACGGGATTTATGTTATGAGTACATTTCCCCTTTAAGTTGCGGTCTTCCCTTCCCTGGGTTGAGAAGGGTTAATTCCCTTCCTAGACTGTGAGCACTGGGTGTGTCTGCGTGGGTGTGGCTACTTGGGCCTATATAGCCTCTGCTGAGAGCAGTAGTCAGAGGGGTACTTCAGCCATGGTCTGCTGGAGTCATCTTCCAACTTTTATACCACCTGCCAGTGAGGGCCACCCTTGTGGTCATAAGCAAATGTTGCTATGTGATGTTAAGTTTATGTTTATGTGGAGTCTGTTTATGTTTATATCCCCTTGCAGCTCGGCCAGTTTAGACTCCTGTTTCTCCGCATCCAGGAGGAACAGGTGGTCTACCCAGCTCCTAGTTCAGGGATCGGCGGAGGGTGAGTAGGGATCCGAGGTTCCTGAGCATGAGCCCTCCTACCATCAAGGTCGGCTCATGCAGCTAGGAGTCAGGGTCAGATTAAGGGTGCGTTAGGAGGTGACCTGCTCCCTAATTCTACTGTCCTGGCCGAGCAGCGACTAACATCTCGTGGCAGTGCACGGCTGAGGGTTTTCCCCATCCTCAGCCATGACAACGACGAACAAGAATTAAATCGCGGATGAAAACCAATATTACAGTAAAAAGGTGACATACCAGTACATGAGTTCACCTGGTTGTTAATGCCAAACTCAGCTAGGGGCAGATGTTTTACCCACAGCTGTTGATTGTTGAAGACATAACACCTCAAATACTGCTCCAGAGACTGGTTCAAACGTTCAGTTTGACCGTTGTTTTCAGGATGAAATGCTGAAGAAAAAGAAAGAGAGATGTTACATTTCTGACAAAAAGCCCTCCAAAATCTAGATACGAATTGAACACCTCTATCCGAAACTACATTTTCAGGAATCCCATGTAAGCGTATCACATGCTCTACAAATAGGGAGGCCAAAGTCTTAGCATTAGGCAGCTTTGACAGAGGGATAAAATGCACCAGATTACTAAATCTGCCAACCACCACCCATAGAACCGACTTACCCTCTGAAACTGGCAAATCGGTGATATGTCCATGGAGATATGGGACCAAGGTCTATTACGTATGGGTAATGGACATAACTGACCCACCGGATGGGACCTAGAAGTCTTGGACCTGGCACACACCTCACATGAAGACACATAAGAGTGGACATCTCTAGCCAGAGTGGGCCACCAGTAAAATCTGGATACGAGGTCTTTGGTGGCATTGATACCCGGATGTCCACTCAGAACAGTAACACCAAAAAATTGCGCCATTTCTCAAAAGCCCATTTAATAGCAAGTAACTCCCGGTCCCCAGTATCTTAATTTCTCTCAGTGGAAGAGAACTTATGAGAAAAAAACACACAGGATCTCAGATTAGTGAGGTTTGATGACCCCTTGAGAGTACTGCGCCTACCCCATCATCGGAAGCATCAACCTCGACAATGAAAGGCCTGTCTTGATCAGGTTGAACCAATATTGGGGCAAAACATTTCTTGAGTGTTTCGAAAGCCCTTATGGCCTCTGGTGACCAATTCACTAGATCTGCCCCCTTCCTGGTTAGGTCGGTGAGAGGTTTAGCAATAACCAACATTTTTCGATAATAATTAGAGAAGCCCAAAAAGCGTTGCAAAGCTTTAAGAGAGTAGGGCCTCACCCATTCCTGAATAGCCTGTACCTTCCCTGGATCCATCTTAAAGGACTGGGGTGTGAGAATATATCCTAAAAACAAAATTTCCTGCACACCAAAAACACATTTTTTACCTTTTGTGAATAGTTGATTCTTACGAAGAACCTCCAATACCTGTCTAGTGTGGTTAATGTGAGAATCCCAGTCAGGTGAATAAATCAGAATATCGTCCAAATAAACAAACAATCATAAATTTACCAATAAATTGTCTGAAAATATCATTAATAAAATTCTGGAAAACTGCTGGAGCGTTACTTACACCAAACGGCATGACCAAATATTCGAAATGACCCTCAGGAGTGTTAAAGGTCGTTTTCCACTCCTCTCCCTCCTTAATTCGAATAAGATTGTATGCTTCCCTGAGATCAAGCTTAGTAAACGAGTGAGCCCCAAAAACCTGATTAAATAGGTTCTCTCTGTAATCAATACAAGGTCTCAAACCCCCATATTTTTTCTTAACAAAGAAAAATCCTGCCCCCATAGGTGACACCGAGGGTCTAATATGACTTTTTTGTAAGCTTTCCTTCAAATAATTCTCATAGACATTCGTTCAGGGCTGGACAAGTATTAAATACGACCCTTAGGGTATTTGGATCCTGGAACAAGATCGATGTTGCAATTGAATGGTCTATGAGGAGGAAGGCACTCATCCTTGGACATAGAAAAAACATCTGCAAAGTCACTAATGTATGGGGGAAGAGTTTTAGACTCTGCAGTGGTTCCAGCCTAAATAACAGGTAAACAATACGAGTTACATTTAGGTCCCAATTTCTCTACTTCACCCCTGGTCCAGTAAATAACTGGGTTATGAATCTGGAGCCAAGGCATGCCCAAAACTATCTCAATGGGTAAATATTTTAATATCAAGAAAGAATGGATCTCAGTATGGCAAACCCCCACAGTCAAGGTTACTTCTGGAGTACAAAATTCTACAGTACCGCCCACTAAAGAAGTAGAGTCGATAGCAACAATGTTGATGGGGTTAGAAGAGATAATATGGGTACCCCGATGGAAATTGCAAAATCATGATCAATGAAATTAGAGGCGGATCCTGAATCATTAAACGCCTCCCCAGAACCCTTACAGGACCCCTGAAGAAACAATTACTAGCACTAATATTTTCTTTTTTGCTACCTCTGGGAGTACCTTATCCTTCAGGACATCCGGCCTTGAAGATCTTCTAGAGGGAGAAATCTTATGGCATTGTCGTACCCAGTGGTCAGATTCTCCACAGTAAAATCAGGCACCCCTTTGGCGTGTTTGATCCCTTCTGGTCATTCCGAGTTGCATGGGTTCTTCTGGAGGATTCTCCAACCTGGCTCTCAAGGGTGATGAGTCTGGATGGACCACCACCTGTGGAAATGTCAGTAGTTCCCGATGTCTTCCCCTAATCCGTCGATTCAGTCTAACAGCCAACGTCATCATCTGTTCTAAGGTGTCAGGGGAAGGATAACTGACTAACATGTCTTCTAATTTTTCAGAGAGTCCAGACCTAAACTGACACTTCAGCGCTGGATCGTTCCAGCCAGAGAAAACCCACCACTTCCGGAATTGAGTACAGTATTCCTCCACCGGTCTGTCCTCCTGTCTAAGAGATTTTAACTGAGATTGTGCCACAGTCGATTTATTGGGTTCGTCATACAATACACCCAAAGTTTGAAAAAACGTTTCAACAGAGCCGAGGCAAGGAGAGTCCGTGGGGAGGGAGTAAGCCCATTCTTGTGGGTCCCCCTGCAGCAAAGATATAATAATTTGATTATGTAATGCTGGCTGGCACTCAATATAGGGAGTTACATGGTTTGCATAAAGTAAAACCGTGTAACTCCCTATATTAAGTGCCAGCCAGCATTACATAATATAATATATTACAAAGTTTAAACTAAGGGGTGAGTCTGCTGGAGTGTGCACCTTAATCCTGCATGGAAGTGTGGTAGAGCCTCTGGAAGACTGTTTGTTTTTAGTAAAGATATAATAATGCCTACTCTTTGCTGCTCGGAGCCTGAAGAATGAGGGCGTAAACGAAAATAAAGCTTACAGCTCTCCTTAAACGCCAACAACTTTTTTTTACGATCGCCTAAATAACGGTCAGCCAATTTAACATGGGGCTCAATATTTTGGATGGAGGAAGCCTCAATAGGTGGAGCCTGACGCAACTCCTGCTGCTGTAGCCTCTCTCCCAACTCCTGCATGACCTGAGCAAGACTGTGTACCTTATCTGTGAGGAATCGCATAGGTTCCATGGTATTTGGTATTGCCTGTGATTCTGTCACGGTGGTATGGACTGTGCGCAGCCCTAAGCTCTACCCACACCTCTGTTTCTGCCTACTTGCACATTCCGCCGTACAACTAAGACGGCGGTCCCTAAACTGAGTACGTGCAGGGCCTTAAAGGTAATAATAAGGAGAAAACAACAAACAAAGTGACAGGCAAGGCACAGTGGGGTAAAAATACAACAAGGTAAATACGAGTCGGGGTCATTAGCGAGGAGGTCACATAAATACAAAAGAAAGACGCAAGGTCGAGGTCACAAACAAAGCCGAGGTCAGAAGCCAGGAGGTAATGTCAATACCAGGGAGGATTCAAAGTCGAGGTAGGAAAGCAAAGCCGAGGTCAAAACACACAAGGTCACAATACAGAATACGCTAGTGAAGGAAGGAAGACCAATCACAGGCAACCTGTGGCATGAGGCTGCCTGTTTAAATAGCCCAGGCTGGCGAGTCACATGACGTGGCCAGCGTCACGTGACTCACAATGCACAGCCCAACACAGCCGAGCACCGATCATGATTATTGGTGCTCAGCTCTCCTGCTGCTCGCCTGCTGCCAAGGAGACGAGGACGCAGTTTGCGTCCTCGCCCCTCTCCATGCGTAGGGCGCCATCGGTGCTGCGAAGGAAGCAAGCGTCGCCGGTTCCTATTTCAATCTTTTGTACGTATGGATCAGTAGATGGTATATTAAACACTGCGTGATTAGAAATTCTGATGGCTCATATGTGCAACCTAAAGAAATGGTGCTGAAATGCAAAAGGGCTATTAGTTAATCTAAGTGTACAGACACATGAAACGTTCAGTAAAAATAGTTAATATGCAATGTGCTTATGTGGGACTAAATTTCTCTGTCCTGTAGTACCAGAGCCATAAATATAAGTGGTGGATAACATATGGGCTAAGATCACGCAGCCTGCAGACTGCACTGTATACTCATTAACCGACTGCAGCACTTACTTTGCTTACACCTCACTGCTTTCTTTGTTTCTTTAATACCAAATGATATAATATCCTTTGTGATTTTGGTAGTTAATAAATGTCTCAGGAAAGGAAAAAATTTAATACTGATAGAACTACTGATATAACTACTATAAGGAAAAAGGCGGAATTACAAAAATCAACTTAGTTTTATTTTATTTCATGCTCTCACTTAACCACTGCACTAAGAGAAAGGTAAGGCATGATGAAAGTGCACAGATGGCCTTTACTGAAAGCTCCAAGTAAACAGCCTGTAATCGTATGATATGCAGCAGTTGTTATACACGTACAGCTAGCTATAGTGCCATAGAGTACATTTACAGTGGCAGACTTATCACAGAAACTTTCCGTTTCATTGATTTGAATGGACTTGTTTTGATGGCAAGCAGACAAATTTCTGACTGTCACATTGATCTGAATGAGGATTGGAGAAAAGCATGTAAACCAAAATCTGCTGTGTGTGAATTCACCTTTCAACTAGAGATGAGCAAATTTTTAAAAAATTTGATTCGGATGGTTTGCCGAATTTTCCCAAAAGATTTGGCCAAATTTATTTGTGACCAATCATATAAAAAAACCTGCTATTTCCTGGCTGCAGAGAGCCTGTATATTGGTGTAGAACAGTGTGCATAGATAGTCCGATGTGGTACTGAAACAGTTACTTTGTGTCTGTATGACAGGAGTCACTCTTAGAATCAATTCACACTTCACTTATATAGTCAGTTACAGCGCCAAAACTGACCAAATAAGTGTGAACTTAAAGAGAACCTGTCATCAACTTTATGCTGACCTCACTGTGGGCACCATAAATTAGTGACAGAAATGCTGATTTCAGCGGTGTGTCACTCATGAGCTAAAAGTAAGTGCTTGCTGAGAACCAGCATCATAATCATTACAGCACAGGCCTTGAAAAGAGTCAAATCTACCTGAGAAGAGTCATGGTTATTCACAATCTCCTGCACTCTCACCCATCCGCTGATGATTGGCAGTTCTCTCCTAGAGGGAAAGAGAGAAAACTCGGTAGAAGACTGTCAGTCATCAGCAGGTGGACAGGGAGAGCAGGAATTTATGACTAACCAGGACTCTTCTCAGGTGGCCGGGACCCTTTTCCAGGCCCAGTCTGCAATGATTGTGATGTTGGTTCTCGGCAACCACTTAGGCCTCATGCACACGACAGTGTTTTTTCACTGTCAGTGTTTTAGCTTCAGTTGTGTTTCCTTGTGTCTTCCTTTTTTTTTTGTCTGACAGGGGGGAAAAAAGGAAGGTTAATGAAAATTTTAATTTTATTGCACCAAGGTCTTGTAGAAATAAACGGACACGGACACGGATGACATATGAGCTGTGCTTCCGTTTTTTTTTATACGGACCCATTGACTTGAATGGGTCCGTCCTCTGTTTTCCACTGAAAAATTGGACAGGTTATATTTTTTTGATGGACTGGAATTACGGATCACGGACGCGGAGAAAAAACGGAGGACTATCAGTTTTTTTATCAGTTTTTTTTCACAGCTCCATAAAAAATGAATGGGACCTCCACTAAACTGTGAAAAATGACGGAATGGACGGGGATGCACACAACGGTCGTGTGCATGAGGCCTTACTTTTAACTTTTAACAGACCGCTGAAATCAACTCACCTCAACTCACCTGTCTCTACTTTATGCTGCTGTTAGTATGGACAGCATAAAGTTGATGCGGATCTGTCTGACAAATGCATTGAAATACCGGATCTGTCTCTCCAGTGTCATCTGGAAAACGGATCCGGTATTTTTTTTTTTTGCATTTTTAAAGGTATGTGCAGACCACAAAACCACATCCGTTTTGCGGAACACTTAATGCCGGATCCGGCACTAATACATTTCAATGGAAATTAATGCCGGCATTCCGGCAAGTGTTCAGTATTTTTGGCCGGAGAGAAAACTGCAGCATGCTGCGGTATTATCCCCGGCCAAAAAACGGGACTGAACTGATGCATCCTGAACGGAATGCTCTCCATTCAGAATGCATTAGGATAAAACTGATCAGTTTTTTTCCGGTATTGAGCTCCTGTGACAGAACTCAATACCGGAAAAGAAAAACACTAGTGTGAAAGTACCCTTAACATCAAAGTTTATTTTGCCGTTCTTCTGATCCATCATAAGAACAACCCACAAATATGTATCCTGTCTTTTGAGCATCCGCCTTCACATAGTCAGCATTTGGTCAGTAATCCATCAGTATTACTAATGTCAAAATAAAAAACAGGAGTGGATGAGGTGGCAACAGCAGTGGTAGTAACAAAAGTGAATAAAAAGGGGATATGCCGCACAAGAGCGACTAGGGAACAACGTGAGGTGCACCTACTAACAGATGACACCCAATCTGAAAGAGGAAATAATGTAATAATGAATAACAGTGGGGCACTCTCTATAGCAATGAGAACAGTGGATGATAGTACATAAAATGTATTAATAAATCTAAAATGAATCGTTCACAGTTGGTTAAATAAATCGTTCACAATTGATAAATATAGCAGCATAGATGATAATGTTAGGCATATTTAAAACAACAATATAAGTAAAATAAATAGGAATAAAGATAAAAATGGTAATCCGTCAATAGGTACCTAGCATAAAAAAATTATATGTACAATGTGCTCTGGGTATACGCAGTTAATTTCAGTTATTGTTTGTATCAATTGGACTCCAATCAGGGGTGCAGGTTGATGCTGGCTATATGCAGAGCGGCGTCCCGCTCCTTAACCTGAGACAGCGGCGTCCCGCTGTAAATTTTGAAAAGCGATCGCTTATTATCGTAGACACATCGATCTTACCCGGAGGACTTCGATGAAATCGCCTACCCTTGTCTCGGTGCGCCTTCTGTTTGTGTCGGTGCTCCGGTCCCGAGGGCTGTTACTCTTCGAGAGGATCCCACGCCAACACCGGAAGTCCACATAGGTTCGCTGAAAGTAGATTTCCCTTGTACAGCAGAGACCTCCCGCGGCTGGCGTTATCAGATCAATAGAATAATAAATTATGCTCCTCCTAAATCGATCAAAAATATGTGTCTGTAATCCAATCGTGGGGGTCCGTACCAAACGCGTTTCGGGGTTTAAGAAATTGACCCCTTCATCAGTGGTTAGTGTCCCCCCTATTGAGGCCCCTCCTTTATAGGGGTAATGGTTCATAAGAAAACCTGGTCATGGAATGAGTCATCCGAATCTTAAATGTTCCAAAAAACTGGAATCTTAAATGTTCCAAAAAACTGTGTGAAGAGTCTGAATATATCAATTTTGCGTGTACCCAAGCAAATAGTTATCCTGCTGATGTGCTTAATCGCATGTGTAACATCATATTTAGACAAAAAAGCATTGAAAAGTATATTGTTGATAAATATTTTTATTGCGATTGTTACTCTATATTCTGCTTCCACTCTATGTCAGCCACAGACATGTATTATCATCCGGAACTGTGAATGGTTGGAAGTGGCTTAAGCAGAAACATGCAGCATGAATTTTTTTTATAGTTGTTTTATTAATTATTGATTTTATTGTTGTAAAATACATAATAATTTGTGACCTTTTATATGACCCACATATTGAGTGCCAGTCTTATATACGTTTTTTCTATTTCCATTACTTACTGATTGGGTGATCAGTCAAGACTAGAGCACCTATTCCACTCTGAGAAGGTGGTGAGCTATCCACGTTAATCACATTTAATCCAGCAATTTTTAATAAAGGCCAATTGAAAAGGTGTACACAACCTTTAAATCTTTGTTTCATGAGAAGTAAGGTCTAGCTATGACTCATTCAAGTGTGTTTTGTATAGTTTCAATATGTGCGCAGGCCTTCATCCTAAAATAAAATGTTAGCAGTGTTAAATGGAGTTTTCCAGGATTTTAAAATTAATCGGTGGAGGTCCAGGTCCTTCAAACCTTACATGACTGGAAAGTATGCTGCGGTAACTGAGAAACAGATTCTACAGTGTACTGTAATATACTGTACATTTCTTCAGAAGATTTGTTTGTGCTTCAAACAATTGCCTTCACATTGCTACATTTCCATTAACATCGGTTTAACCAGCAAGATGGTGTGTGTGAGCATAAATTAAAATCACTAATGAAAATACAGATTTTAATTTAAAAAAATTCTTTACACTGAATAGAAATTCCAGTTCCTACAATATATAGAAGCCACAAATATGGTTTTGTGATACATTATTATTTTATGCCAACACAATTTAGCTCCTAATTTACTGTTTTACTGGATGACTAGAAGCGGTTACAAAAGCTGTATATAATTTTATTGTCTAAGCTTGGTTCACACAGTTTTTTATCCTCTCTGCTGGATTCGAATATATATATATATATATATATATATATATATATATATATATATACCTAAAAACTGTATTCAAATTGATACTGCAACAAGTACATTTTTTTCATCTTTGGACTCCATTTGACCTGCTTGTCATTAGTTTCCACCTTTGTTTCAGGACAGAATAGGCAAGCAGGTCAAAAGGAGTACAAACATGAATCCTCTGGACTCCTTTTTCTTCACTGAAGCGAATGTAGTAGTGTTTTGCAGTATATTGTTTCTGATATTCGAACATATACCCCTGTAGCACTAGTGTCATCTCTTATAATACCCCTTCTCAGTGAATGTACATAGAGAGCTGTCAATCACTTTGTGTGGGAATCAGGACTAATATGTACTGTCTGACTACTTGCCTACTTTGACTAGATTTTTAGGTAAAAATATAAAATATAAAAAAGAGATTTTCTTGGATTATCATATTGATGACCTATCTTGGGGATAAGATTTCATTGGGGGATCTAACTCACAGAACCCCTGCCAATCAGCTGTTTGAGAATACTGCTGCGTTTCTGTGAGCACTGTGGCCTCCTCACTTCTTTCTAAGCATAGTGCTGTCCATTTAATAGCAGCTGTGCTTTCTATGGCAGCTCGACCCATTCATTTGAATAGGAATGAGTTGCACCTAGGCTGGGTACCCTAAACACTCACTGAGCGCCGACTCCTCTTTATACAGCTGATCAGCGGCAGTGCAGGGAGTTGGATCCCCATGGATCTCATATTGATGACCTATCATGAGGATAGGTCATCAATACTGTAACAGGCAGTGGGTGTGGAGTCACTGTGCCAACTAACCAGTTTGACTTTGGGCTAAACCTAAGGGTGTTGTCTAGGCAGTTCCCTGGAATTCACCCTTTAACCCCTGTACAGGAATCTGGACTTCGCGGCACGGAACCAACCAGGCCGCTACTTTCTGGAATAGTCCTTGTGTAGTTAAAGGCTAACTCATGGGGGTCAGAGACACCAGTGCGAAGCATCAAGGAATGAGGCAAAAAGTGTAGTCTGAACACAGTCCAAAGTCAAGTGATAGCAATTTCTAGGTTGTAGCAGGCAGAGTACAGGTATGTGCGTAATTCAGGTCACAGTTCCAATCTCGAGGCAGGCAGCAAGGAGCAGAATCGGTAGACAAGCAGGATATGGTACATAGGTATTCAGATAAGAGATCACCTTTGCTGGATAGTAGAAACTAAAAAACTTCAAAGCTTAGGTGAGGGGGTGGATCCATAGTCCAGCTAAAAAGGGAGGCTGAACAGCATGTAGTCATCAGCTGGAACAAAAGGGAAGGATTAACTCCAGCAGAAGGTTCACTGAGTACAAGTCCCAATCTACACACAGAGAGTGGAGCGACACTTTTGCCTGCTCGAGACAGCAGGACAGCAATGGACATGGGACACGAGCCTAAAAAATATGATAATCTTGGAAAAGCCCTGTAAGTGAATTCATCGCATCAGTGGTGTGAAATTCTAGACATCTGGCCATCTTTCATCTTGTTCATAACCCATTGAGATCCAGCTGTATTGCTATTACTACCTTCCCCGGTAGCCACATAGCCACAATTTAGATTCAGACGTGTACATTCTAGATTCTTGTCTCAGACTGTACATAAATGGACGCCATATACACTTCTTCTCTTTGGTTACATATAGGTCTTCTATGATAATCAGTATTGGATCTTCTAAGATTAGTTCTGTCAGTTTTCTTACTTTCCTTCGTTGTATTTTTTGCTAAAAAATAAGACCAATTATAGTGTTTCAAATAGACAAAAATAAATATCAATGAAAAATATAAAATATTATAACACACATGTCAAGAATATAAAATTGTTCCCGATTCTATTTAAATAAGGTTTATGCATTCTATAACTATATGTTATGTAAATTCCAAATATATTTTGTTTCAGTCTTTCATGAAGTAAGAAGATAGTTGGAACTTTGTACCAGATGAATATTGGTAAAAAGCAGTAGTTTTTATTCTTTTGTCGACACATTTCAATGGTGTACAGCCCTCTTCATCAGGACAATAATACAATACAATAGAGTGGTTACAAATGCGGTCATTCAAAGAGTGTTTTGGCGCGCAAAAACAGGTAATTGCGGGTGGGGTAATGTGTGAGTGACAGTGACGGTACCGCTAGGATACCCCCCCCCCCCCCGTATGTGAATGACAGCGGAGTGAAAAAGAAGAGATGCTGTAGTACCGCCAACCTGTCATCGGGTGGCAGTCAGAGCCCTGTGTAAATCGCAGGATGCACTGAGGTCTTAAATAATCGTTTGCGGTGTCTGTGTTTAGGAGCACGTCTCTCTGCGCTCCCAATGTGACTTACCGCCATGATTTGTATGGTCGATGGGGCATAACAGACCCTGGTCTCATGGGTATATTGTATATGCCTGTGCTAGGTCAACCGGTGGTATAGTATAGAGGGGGACATGTACTAGTGAGGGGATATCCATGAGGTTCCCTCATAGATATCACATAAGGATATTAATGAAGCAGTCGCTCTGAATAGGAACTGTGGTTTTAGAGAGTGGTAGATTGGATAGTTGGCAGAACAGTTTTTCATAGGCCTGTCCATTCAAATGTATAAATAAATAAAAAATATATATACAAATATGGGATAAATACATAATAAAAGCAACAATTAAACAGTAATAGTAGGGAATAAAAAGTGATGAATAAATAGTCACATTTGGATTAAAATTCACATATATATATTTCTGTAAATAGTTAGTTTATAAGGTACTACGGCGTCACTAGGTCATGAAACCCATGTCTGGTTTATTTGGGTTTGGGGGCAAGACTGAACATATTAGAGTATAGTTTCACTAATCCCATTGAGCCCATGCAGTGTGAGAGTGTCTAGTTGATATATCCAATATACCTTTCTTTTCTGCAGACTGCTAAGGGCTCTTTCACACTTGCGTTGTCCGGATCCGGCATGTACTCCACTTGCCGGAATTACACTCCGGATCCGGAAAAACGCAAGTGTACTGAAAGCATTTGAAGACGGAACCGTCTTCCAAATGCTTTCAGTGTTACTATGGCACCCAGGACGCTATTAAAGTCCTGGTTGCCATAGTAGGAGCGGGGAGCGGGGGAGCGGTATACTTACAGTCCGTGCGGCTCCCGGGGCGCTCCAGAATGACGTCAGAGCGCCCCATGCGCATGGATGACGTGATCCATGCAATCACGTGATCCATGCGCTTGGGGCGCCCTGACGTCACTCTGGAGCGCCCGGGGAGCCGCACGGACGGTAAGTATGCTGCTCCCCCGCTCCCCGCTACACTTTACCATGGCTGTCAGGACTTTAGCGTCCCGGCAGCCATGGTAACCACTCTGAAAAAGCTAAATGTCGGCTCCGGCAATGCGCCGAAACGACGTTTAGCTTAAGGCCGGATCCGGATTAATGCCTTCCAATGGGCATTAATTCCGGATCCGGCCTTGCGGCAAGTGTTCCGGATTTTTGGCCGGAGCAAAAAGCGCAGCATGCTGCGGTATTTTCTCCGGCCAACAAACGTTCCGTACCGGAACTGAAGACATCCTGATGCATCCCGACGACGGAACTCTATGCCGGAAGACAAGAACGCAAGTGTGAAAGAGCCCTTAATCTGTTAAAAATGTTTTCTGGTATAAAGACAATTGGGTTTATTGTGAGTGGATGTTTTTCCTTCTCGGTTGTGGATGCACAGTGTCTAGAAACACTGTGTTTCAACTATTGCCTTTGAATATTGTATCTATGATGGTTCACACGACAGTGCAGAGCCTGGGTCATGCGACCAACATATTGGAGGCCACACTTGCACTCAATAAGGTATATTACGTAGCAGGTTTGGCATGTCATGTGATATTTAATTAAAAAAGTGGACCATTTTTCTTTGACGTGAAGTGTGTTTGGTGTTGCGTTATGACTTTACAGTACAAACAACGTTTGGTTCCACATTTAAAACTGCCTTAGTTCATGTGTCTTTTCCTTCTGGGTCTTAGTATGTTGCTTCGGCTTGCTGGGAGCTAGAATATTCTTTATGGTGGGGGCCCTTCTGTAGATGATCCTGGGTTGTGATGGTAGAAATTCTTCCAGGTAAGGATCTTGTTGCAAAATGTGCCAATGTTTAGCTAATATTGAGCGAATGGTTGTGTTGGATGTGTTATATTGAATAATGAGGTTCAAGCACATTTCTGCTTGTGTCTCTTTATTATTTGCACTTTCCAAGCAGTTTTCCTGTGTGCTCGAAATACTTCTGTCATAAGCGTTTTTTTATTAGTCTCTTAGGATATCCCTTATCTATGAATCTCTTTTGTATGATTTTGGCTTGTTGGCGAAAGTCCTCATTATATGTACAGTTTCGCCTAATATGCTTGTACTGGCTGTAGGGGATATTCTGCAGCCATTTTTTATGGTTAAAGCTTGAGTAATGTATATAGCTGTTGGTGTCAACTGATTTGAAGTATGTTTTTGTTGTAAGGTGACAGTCTTTGTTGGTGACGGAGATATCCAGGAATTCTCTCTCGATTTTATTGAAGTTTGGGATAAAGTAGATTCCCCAGTCAGTGTTATTTAGCTTATTTCAAAAATCTAGAGCTTGACCCTCATCACCATCCCAAATAATGAAGATATCATCTATATATCTTTTATAGTAAATAATCTGCTTGTTTGGGGTTAATGTATTGATGATGTATTTCTTTTCGAATTCCCCCATAAAGAGATTTGGGAAAGCGGATGCCACTTTCGTCCCCATCGCAGTCCCCCTGCATTGGTGATATGTGGTGTTGTTATATATGAAGAAATTATTTTCGAGGATAAAACGTAGGCTTTCTAGGAGAAATTCTACCTGTGGTGGTTTTAAACTAGCATCATTGTTCAGCGTGGTACCTATACATTGTATCCCTGGATCGTGTTGTATATTGGAGTATAATGCTGTTATGTCCATGGTGTGTAGGGCATATGTCTCCTTCCATGTAATGTCCTTAATTTCACAAATTAATTGGCTTGAGTCATGAAGGTAACTGGGTAGTTCACGGACATATGGTTGTAAAAGAAAAGGTCTAGGTAATGGGACAGATTACTTGTTGCGGATTTTGTGTTTGATACAATAGGTCTCCCTGGTGGGTTATCAGTGTTTAATTTTTGCTTTTATTATGTATTTATCACATATTTGTATATATTTTTTAAATTTATTTATACATATGAATGGACAGGGTTATGAAAAACTGTTCTGCCAACTATCCAATCTACCACTCTCTAAAACCACAGTTCCTATTCAGAGCGACTGCTTCATTAATATCCCTATGTGATTTCTATGAGGGAACCTGTCCCCCTCTATACTATACCACCAGTCGACCTAACATAGGCATACGCAATATACCCATGAGACCAGGGTCTGTTACGCCCCATCGACCATACAAATCATGCCGGTAAGTCACAATGGGAGCACAGATAGAAGAGACGTGCTCCTAAACACAGACACTGCGACAGATTATTTAAGACCTCAGTGCATCCTGCGATTTACACAGGGCTCTGCTACTGAGGATCTCCTCCAATTTCTATCCTGCTGCCACTCTGTGACAGAGGGGATCCAACTACTGCAGTACGTCTCACCTGGCTGTCAGCCTGGCTCCCACTGACACTCTGTGACAGATGGCCCTACTGCAATAGCGATCCTCACCCTGCTGCTATCCCCAATTTCACTACTACTCCGTACCGGAGGGGGGCCGGGCCACAGCAGCGCTCCTTACCTTTTTGCCATTCCCACCTTCGCCACCACTGCATGACTGGGGGGGGACTGGACCGCAGCAGCATTTATTACCAAGCAGTCATCCCCGCTCTGGCTGCCACTCCATGACAGGTGGGCGGTACTACAGCATTTATTTGTTCTCACTCCGCTGTCATCCGCATACAGGGGGGCGGGTATCCTAGCGGCACCGTCACTGTCACTCACACATTACCCCGCCAGCAATTACCTGTTTTTGCGCGCCAAAACACTCTTTAAATGACCGCATTTGTAGCCACTCTATTGTATTATTGTCCTGATGAAGAGGGCTGTACGCCCTTGAAACGCTTCGACAAAAGAATAAAAACTACTGCTTTTTACCAATATTCACCTGGTACAAAGTTTCCTGCCTACAGCGCCGATACAAAGGTTCCAACTATCTTCTTACTTTACGGATCTTCTTATCCCGATAACCACGCCTGTGGCACGGGCAAGAACCTTGGCAGCAGTATAGGCATCCTGCACGCTGGACGTGAAAAGACCAGCAAGGCGAACGGCAGTTGTTGTGGCTCATCACAACACTAAAGGGTAAGCGCAACTTATTTTACATTGCGTAATTCTTGTGATACAGCAACACACACATGAGGCGCGGCCTTCTGTCTCTTTCTTTTTTTATTTCTTTCAGTCTTTTCTATCATAAAATATTATTAAGAGTTTAGCTTACGTGTGATGATCCACGTAGTGGTGTCACTAAGGCACGATCAGGATGTAAACAAAAATATTATTATTCGCTGACAGCAAACAGAGATATTGAAAATGGTGAAAAATGAAAACACAAGGTAGAAATTTATTAAGATCAGGGTATCATAAACCGATCTTAATCTGAATTGTGCTGGAGTAAGTGCCATATTTATTGGAAAGGTGCAAAACTCTTAGGCTCCTTGCTGGCGAGCGAGAATTCCGCGCGGGGGCAAAGCGTGATGCAAACACATTGCACCCGCACGGAATCCGGACCCATACATTTGATTCACAATCCTGGGAGTGCCGTGGAATTTCTTTAAACTATTCTACGAGCTATGCTATGAGGTTTGTGGCATAATTTATGATTTTTGTATATTAGAAGGTTAGATTGAAAGAGACAAAAAACAGAGGGGCCTGATAACTGTATAACAAAGGGGATTCCCACAGAAACACTGCACTAAGCACTATCAAAATATATGGGAAAGCCCACACACATATCTAAGGTAATATATATGTCAAAATATACATACTTAATTAAGTTTACACTGTGCATATCAAATATGCTCTTTTGCTTTCACCGTGCTTTTCTGGTTTATATTTTACCTTTATTAGAGTCCAGAGTCCGACCAAATATCAATATTGTTCCAGCCATCACTGCTCCCATCGTCAATATAATCAGAAGAACAGCCCACCATCGTGTCTATATAATAAAGTATAGGAAAATACATTACAGTATAAATCAATTTTATGCATATTCAGTGGCCCAGATTTACTAAAGTCCAGCAAGAAACAATATTGATGTAACATAGAATACGGGTAAAAGGTAGGAATTGAACACGTCCAGCAGCAATACCCTAGTACATGATGCAATGTCTACATTTAATGAGAAAACTATACCTAAATAGTCAAAATCGGGTGGGCCACAAACGGGTCCAGCTTAATGGGTAAATGGTAGGGACGATGACCCTGCCACTAATGCCCTAAAATGGTCCTATGCCCAGGGACGTCCCCTAATGGTGGGGACTCCCTGTCCTCGTACCTAGCCTCAGACTCCTGTCTAGCCCTGTTAAAGGTGACAGGTAGAGTGACGCTGGCACCTAAAGTGGCCACCCGAAGAGTGACTAGCACAAAAACAAAAACAAAATAGGAGACAAAATGGTGTCCACTATATACATCCCTCGTGACCGAATGCCAGGAGGTATAGGGTCCACCTAGGAGTTAAAAATACGCAAACAGAACATACGCACAAACAACGAACCAATAGGATACTGTAATAATATGTTATAGATACAGAAACGACCCCGACGCGTTTCACCCACAAAGTGGGATCATCAGGGGGTAATACGAGGTGAATATATAGAGATAGCGAAATACATAGACGCAAATTAGATATGAGGAGCCCATCAATTAGATACGTGGGTCTCGTACTGCATATAGGAAGCCCACTGGATATAAAGTAGGCCCCGTGGAGAGGCGTAATTAATAAATACGTTAGGGAGATTCAATAAAATACACCAGACCCAAACGCAGTGTAAATGAAAATCAAATAAGGACTGAATACATACAGTCACTGAAGGTGAGGTAGGCAAGATTTACTAATCCTAAAGACAAAATAAATTGCGAATGTGAAGTTAATGGGTTCGTATGTGACCCGCAAAAAATGCAGATCAGATGCAGGGAAAAAATATGTATGTGTGCATGAGCCCTTATTCACACCGTCAGTGTTTGGTCAGTCATTTCCATCAGTGATTTTGAGCCAAAACCAGGTGCAGCTCTAAACACAGAACAGGAGCAGATCTTTCCCTTATACCTTATGTCTGTTGAGGATACAATTCTGGATTTGGCTCATAATCAGTGATGGAAATCAATGACGTGTGAATAAGGCTTTACTTTGAGACATAATTATACACCAGAATTGTGAACATTTTTAGCACAAAATGTAACACCCGAGGCCTAAGGCTAATCTCTTCCACCTTGCCATCCAGCAAGTTGGATAAAAGGTATAGAAATCCTAGTAGTACCAAACTTGTGCCAATTGGCCCCACCTTTAAGATAGATTAATGGCGCAGACACTTTAGTAAATCAAGGCCATTGTTTTCAAACTCTATACGTACTATACAAACTTTGTACACTATCAAGACAGGAATTTTTTTAATCTGTGTTGCTGTAACTTGCATCAGATTTATGAAATGTTGCAAGTTGTTTGATACATTTGGCACATGTTTAAAGGCTTAGTGACTACAGTGCATTTAAAGAACACTGAAGAACTGTGTTGTTTGAATGCAAAGCAGTCAACTAGGATAGCACAGCATTTCATCATGGAGCACAGATTGACTTCGCATCACAGTGACAGGCAGCGCAGCTCCGGCCTTGGCAAGTAAGCAGCGCTACCCTCGCTGTGTTCTTTGAATGCCTAGTAGTCAACTAGGATAGCACAGCATTTCATCATGAAGCACAGATCGGCTTTGCATCTCCATGACAGGCAGAGCAGCTCCGGCCCCAGCAAGTGAGCATCACTACCCTCGCTGTGTTCTTTGAATGTATAGTAGTCAACTAGGATAGCACAGCATTTCATCATAAAGCACAGATCGACTTACCATCTCAGTGACAAGCAGGGAAGCTCCAGCCCCGGCAAGTAAGCAGTGCTACCCGCTCAGCAAGTAGAGCAGTAAGGTGACAGCACAATATTGGGGCATTATAAGTAAGCAGTGCTTCACTTGCAGCACTAGTCTGTTACTAGTGCTGCAAGTGAAGCACTGCTTACTTATAATGCCCCAATATTGTGCTGTCACCTTACTGCTCTACTTGCTGAGCGGGTAGCACTGCCTGCCAGCAGGCTTGGCAGTAAGGTTACAACTCTGTATGGGGGCATTATAAGTAAGCAGCGCTTCCTTCACAGTGCTGTAAATAGACAACAGGTGGGCATTACTGACAGAGGAGGGACAGTCCAACGCTGAGTGCAAGATTGCAGGGTCTGAGGAAAGCACAAGCTTGAAAATATATGTCACGCCCGTGTGTGGGAGGGAGACACCACACCGGACGAAGAAGGAGAGGGAATAAGGAACAAGGCCTGAAAGCTAGAAAATCTGTCCGGGAGAGCAACTTTAGGCTCAAGACAGGTCTGGTAACCACCACCACCTGGACCAACAACCTGTGGTCACTGGATCTCAGAGATGGTCGTTTTGAGATGAGATACTTCCAAAGATAGACCCTGTAGCTGTTCTGCCAGTGCAGCAATCGGGTCCATGGTTTGGCGGTTTATAATGTCACGCCCGTGTTTGGGAGGGAGACACCACACCAGACGAAGAAGGAGAGGAAACAAGGAACAAGGCCTGAAAGCTAGGGAAGAAAGAAGGACACCTCCTAATCAAATCCATAGTCACAGTCCTTACTGGCTGTCAGTATGAACAGACCGCAAAGGTAGGTGAGTTCATACGCAGGAGTACCTAGAGTCCTAACTCACCCTATAATACCCTGGAGATAGTGACAGGACTCAGACTACCTGTTCCTCCAGAAAAGAAGCACGACAAGGAGTCTCCCCCACAGGCCTACAACAAAAGGCAGGGGAAACACAACACACAGATAAACCAAAACAAAATGCAAAAGGGAAAGGAAACACTTAACTTTCCAGTAGCTATGGCAGCAACAGGAACTCAGCCGAGTACCAAACACCAGCAGACCAAGGATACCACTGAAGCTATAAACCGCACAGCATTGTGGGAGAAGCAACTATAAATAAGGAAAGTTAAATGACCACAATAGCAAAACCTGGAGGTTAGAGGTGTAGCCAGTATCAGAAAAAAACTGACACCTGTTGATCCACAAGTAAACCAGATCAAAGCACGTGTTGTCAGTCTCATAGATCTTCTGTCACCCACTGTCCCGAAGACGTCCGTATGTCTTGGTACGTCCGTGACAGTACCCCCCCTTTTACGGGTGACCTCCGGGCACCCAGGACCGACTTTATCTGGGTGAGACCTGTGAAAAGCTTTCACCAAACGACTGGCATTCACGTCAGATGCCAGTACCTACATCCTTTCCTCTGGTCAATAACCCTTCCAGTGAACAAGATACTAAAGAAATCTACGAAGGACTCGAGAATCAATAATCTTGGCAATCTGGAATTCCAAACTTCCGTCCACCATGACAGGGGCGGGTGGCAAGGAAGAAGGCTCCAAGAGTTCCACATATCTCTTCAACAAAGATTTATTATGTATTATGTATTTTCAGAGCCTGAGGAAATTCTAAACTAAATGCTACAGGATTAACAATGGCACTGATCTTATATGGACCAATAAATCTGGGACCCAACTTCTAAGAAGGTACCTTCAACTTCATATTTTTTGTGGACAGCCACACAGAATCACCCACTCTTAGGTCCGGACCATTCATAAGTTTCCTGTCAGCCACACGTTTATACTTGTTGACCATATTCATCAAGCTATTTTGATATGGACGCTAATGATGATGAAAAACGTTCTTCCTCAGGGATACCAGAAGTATCTGAACCAGAAAATGTGCCAAACTGCGGGTGAAACCCATATGCCCCAAAAAACAGAAGCTTTCCAGTGGACTTCTGTCTACAATTATTTATGGCAAACTCTGCCAGAGACAAAAACAAGGACCACTCCTCCTGGTTCTTCAGACTTTGATTAGTGCGCTCCATCTGTCCGTTCGACTGAGGATGAAAAGCCGATGAAAAAGACAGTTGTACCCTGTCACGGATCAGCAGGTGTGAACCCACTGTGCCACTGACTGGCTATACTCTGGAGGGGCATGTCTAAGCAACTACCTGGTTTTCAGTAGAGCCTCAGATGGTGAGGATAGACTTGAGCCATTAGGGTAGCTGTCAGGGGCTACTCCAGAGCAATCCCTGAGTCAGTGGCAGCTGGTCCAGGTGGACCAGGAGATACCTGGGTATGTACCAGAAGTACACGCGTAGTCAGGCAGGCAGGGTCGTTACCAGGAGCAACAGTGCAGTACCGAAGGATGAGGCAGAGGCGTAGTCAGACAGGCAAAAGGTCAGGGCAGGCGGCACAGGTCAGGCAATCCGGGTCGGCAACAGTTGAGACCAGGCAAGCAGGCAGGGATCAGACGATAAGCCAAGAACGAAGTATAAATCAGGAGCACACAAGAGTATCAGGAACCAGCAAACTCAAGAACCTTGACACTGAGGCATCTGGGAAGAGGGCTGAGCCAATTAAATACCTGCAGGAGAGCCAGGGTTGTTCAGCGAGGTCATCTGACCTAACCCACCTATCCCAGGGAATGATGCGCTCCGCCCTTAGAGCAGTGTAACATGAACCAGCCGAAACTTATGCTGTGTCCAGGACTGAGTCGAAGCTGTGGAGCAGAATCCTCAAAAGCAATACCAGCTACAGAAACAGAGCCCAGGACCGCAGCGGTGAAATGGGAAGCACCGACCACAGATCACTCGGGACCGCAGTGATAAGTGGGAGAACAGCAGCGTACAGTAGATGCTGTTACATACCCCAAGCCGAGTACCGAATGCCTTCCAGAATCTGGACACAAACTGAGTCCCCTGATCCAAGACCAAGTCAGAGGGAATGCCATGAAGTTTCACAATGTTGTCAACAAACACTTGTGCAAGTGTTTTAGCATTAGGTAGGCCAGGTAATGCAATAAAATTATCAACTACCACCTGAATAACTGTCTTTCCTGACGAATTAGGCAGATCTGTGATAAAATCCATAGATAAGTGGGTCCATGGTCTGGGCGGGATGGGTAACGGAAGTAGAGATCTGGAATGCCGAGTATGTGTCATCCTACCGCGTGCACAGGTACCACAGGCCGATACATAGTCCTCAACACACTTACGCAACCCTGGTTCTTTCCTAGCCCTTTGTTTACATGCAATAAAAACACTCTGCCCCTCCCCCTGCACTGCTAAGGGAGTTGATACAAGAGCTGCCCTGAGTGACATGTCTGCCTGCTGGGAGACTCTGCAGCATGTTGTAAGTGTAGAACTACAAGTCCCACCTGTATAATGACACTGCTAATACACACAGGATCTTCCCCCTACCTTCTTGTGCAATGCTCTCTCTAGTATGTCAGCTCCAGTGCCCAGCATTGTCTCCTCACTGCCTGCAGAGCTACCCAGTCTGTGCAGCTGAAGGGGTTAAGAATCTTAGGAGAGAGAGAACAGACGGCAGTGAAGGGGGGCGTGGCCAGGACAGTGACGTCTCGTTTACAGGCTTGTAAACGACCTTTATCAGAGCAGGGAGAGAAGCTGACATCACAGGTCATGTGACCCTCAGTGAAATCTGAGAAACCAGCCACTGGAGATAAAGTGAGTTAATTGGAAAGCTGTTACATTTGCCCAGTTAGGAACATAGAAAGAAAAAAAAAATAACTCGGATAACCCCTTTAAGGGTTATACCACTGTCAAATAGTTCTGAAAATAAATAGTTGGTGAACCCCAAAAACCGCATAAGAGCCTTAAGATTTTCCGGACGATCCCAGTCCAATGCCGCACAGACTTTCTCTGGATCCATTCGAAAACCCGGAGATTGCACCTCGTTTACAGCAAAAATACACTTCTCTAATTTTGCGTACAACTTATTATCCCTAAGGATCTGCAACACCTGTCTAACATGATCCTGATGTGTCTACATGTCTGGAGAATAAATTAGTGTATCATCTAAATATACGACTACAAACCTCCCCACCAGGTGATGAAAAATGTTATTCACAAAATGCTGGAAAACCGCAGGAGCATTGGTCAACCCAAAATGCATGACCAGGCTCTCAAAGTGACCCTCTCAAGCAGCGTTTTGGTGTCCGCCTCCAGAGCGGAATGGAGGCGGAACGGAGGCAAACTGATGCATTCTGAACGGATCCTTATCCATTCAGAATGCATTAGGGCAAAACTGATCCGTTTTGGACCGCTTGTGAGAGCCCTGAAACGGATCTCACAAACGGAAACCAAAACGCCAGTGTGAAAGTAACCGAACATAAAAAAGTGTTGAAAAAGAAAGTTAGAAATGTTTCCATAAAAATGGCACGCACTAAGATTTCTAACTTTTTTCTACCATAATTCTGATGCAGAAGAAAGAAGAATTAAATGTTCTGATATACCATAGGCAGTAACCTAAATAAGAGCTTTAATTATGTCAAGATCTTACAACAATAAATTACACAAATCCTCTTTTTCTGTTCCAAAATAAAAAAACATTCAGATATCCCTGTTATGCAATAATGCATATACAATGCATTTTAACATTTTATTATGTTGTGGCCACATGCTAAAATAAAAAAAATACAAAATTCAAGTTTTTACCCATCATTCTGTGCATGCACAGTGTGGCTGGTATCTTCACTGCGAGACCACTGTGTAGCGCATGCGCAGCAAGTATAGTGAGGCCAAAGCCCATAATACTATACATTGTGATGGGCAGGCCAAGGCAGAGAGTGGGAAGGAGAAGTCAGGTACTGGGCTTTGTGAATGGGCAGGCTTGGTCTCACTGTATAGGCAGAGTTGGGCTCTTGGAAAAACCCTGCTGGGCACTTTGCATCCTAATTTGCATATAAAATAAACATTGTTTTCTGGACATAGAAAATTGACAAAGGACTACCAAAGGTATGTTTTAAACCAAGTCTGACTGCACAACATCATAGTAGCTTTACTTATATAGGTCAATATAGGTTGGTGACAGATTCCCTTTAAGCCAGCAAAGGAGGCAATATGGACAATTACAAAACATTATCAGGTGCGTTGTATTAACTTTCTCTACATGATAAATGCCATTTGCTGAAGTGAGACATCCCCTTAAAGGTTGATCTGTAACAACTGAACAAATTACTTCACAGAGTAAATTTGATTAATAATATAATAATACACTCATTGTATAATCATTTATCATCCAATTATGAAATTACCTTCATCCAGGCTGCAGGGTCAAATTCTATTAAATTCAAGAATGAATTTTTCAGTCTGGCAATGGGCCCATCTGCATCAACAAGTCGGCAGACATGAAATTTATCACAATAACCTTGCCTTTGCTCACATGGTGCACCAGGAGGAAGAGATATTGCAGTCATATTAAAGAGGTGCCCCAGTTCTGAAGACTTTGTACTTCTACAGGAATACACATCACCTGTCAATCAATGAACATGTTACTCCAGAATATGTTGTCATATATTGAGCCTTATGGCAATAACAGTATATCTACTGGGTAACATTGCTATACAAAATGCTTAACCTCAGCTTTTATAACAGTTACAACATTTTTTGAAAATACATAATAACCGTGTGTGAGAAGTGGACAATCTTTCTCATAACCTTTATTATCTGTGTATGTTTTTATATCTATGTCATGTAATCCTATATATTTTCATGCCACTCTGTAATGGTCTGTATGATGCCATTCAGTCTTGGCGTATTTGGAATACGTAATCCCCTTGGAGGTAATCAGTTTATCACTTGAATGTTAAAAAAACTGCCTTTTGCAAGTGGTAATGAAGATGTTTCCTTGAAATGCATACACTCAGACAGAATGGCAGAGGGGTCCAGAAGCTTTTCAGGTGGACTACCAGAAGATGAAGAAAATATATCATAAGCTATAACTCATCTCTGGTACAACTCACCTATAATTATTGTAATAATTGCTTTCTGTGTACTGTGGGTATAACATAGGGAGTTTAACCATCCCCCCCCAACAACCAGCATTCCCACTTAACCAGAATCTCTCATTCCAGGACCCCTACACCAGTCATATTCGGTATCAGAAGGATCAGCCTGATGAAAGGCATTATTAAAACATGTCGGGGCCCGAGTATCCATTAGTGTGGACAGGAAGACATGTTTTATTAATATCTAATGTTTGCCAGCTGAGTAAGAGAGTTGGAGACTGCACAGGTAATGAGGGCCTCCCCAGAAGGCTGGGACCAGAATGTGAGGGAGACCACTCTCAGCTCCACCCTTTACAAAATGGGGATAAAAATGAATGGTGAGGAACCTTTCATTGACACAATTTGGGGATCCGATCAACATTGGGTTGTGTTCCATGTGCTCCAGTCCCCGGAACCAGAACGGACTCTGATCACACAATTCGTTATGTCGTAAGAACCTTTCTGTTTTATCCTGTTATTTTTATAACAGTTTTGTGCAGGTTTATGTATGTTTCTTATTAGGTACTGTACCCTTTTTAGTACATTAAAGCACATCTTTAATGGTTTTGCCTTGTGCCAGAAAGAGCCCAGTAACCTCCAAGTGTATGAGTGCGGTTTGCGTTACTGTGTATTTGCTATAAGTGTGGTCTGTGCTACTGTGATCCTGCTTGCAAGTGGGGCGATGTAGGGTTTTCTATTAGCCCCTAATTAATTGGTGTATTCATTTAGATGTCATAGATGGTGGCAACGTGTTGGGGTGTATGACAGGACGGGTGTGATCTAGGTTCAATCTGAGGCCTGTATGAAGGGGCGTGAGAGATTAAATGGTAATATAGATCAACCCTTAGCAGTTACACCTGGGTCACGTGACAGGGCGGTTCCCGTACGTGACACCATGTATTTAGGGCTGGGCCGATAACGAAAAAACTATCAGCCTGATTAACAGACGGCACTTTGCCTATGCCGTTTTTTTTTAGGTTCGTTTTTTGTGATGTCATATGGGGGCCGGACGGCAGTGTTACCTCTAAGGAGCGCGGTCGCACAGTGGAGAAGGAGGGAGAGCGTCCCTCCGTCCTCCCTGTGACGCAGGTCGGCCACTGTCACCCTTAAAAAACTCAGTGGCCCGATGGAGAAGTCAAGGAGGGGGGGGGATACTAGGAGGGCAGGGTAGAGGGGAAACTCACTGCGTCCTCGCAGTGTTTAATGCTGATAAGGGAAATTACCTTTGATGATGTCATTGCCATGTGACCAATAACATCCCTTTAAAGAAGAACTTCCGTATAAAAATGTATTCTCTGAACTGTTAGGCTTCAGTTATTTGATCAGTTATTTCCATCAGTTATTGTGAGCCAAAACAGAAATGAAGCCTAGTCAAAGATAAGGTATCATGGAAAGATATTCACCTGTTCTGTTTCTGACCTGCATCTAGTTTTGGCTCACAATAACTGATGGAAATAACTGATCAAACTGAAGTGTGAACTCAGCCTTTGGGCTCATGCACACGACAGTATTTTGCGTTCAGTATACTTGCCTTTTTTTAGTTCAGTATGCGGTACATATACTGTACTGAACCATTCATTTTAATGGTTCAGCAAAAAAAACTGAAGTGTCTCCGTGTGCATTCCATTTCAGTATTTTTTCGTATTTCAGTACCGTGAAAAGATAGAACATGTCCTATTCTTGTCCGCAAATCACGGTGCTTGGCTCCATTCAAGTCAATGGGTCCGCAAAAAAAAAACAGAACACATACGGAAATGCATCCGTATGTCTTCCGTATCTGTTCCGTTTTTACGGAACCATCTATTGAAAATGTTATGCCCAGCCCAATTTCTTCTATGTAATTACTGTATAATGTATATGGCATACGTAAAAACGGAAAGGAAATGAAAACACAACGGAAACAAAAAATGGAACAACGGATCCGTAAAAAACGGACTGCAAAACACTGAAAAAGCCATATGGTTGTGTGCATGAGCCCTTAGAAAGGTACATGATGTAAACTGTAGTGAAGGTAGTTTTCTAACCAGTGACTGTATTTGAGTTACAAGTTCAATGCTGATCCTCAGCTGTAACAAGCACTTTGCCTTTCCAAACAACACAACATCCTAAGGCCTCATGCACACAACCATATGTATTTTGCGTCCGCAAAAATCGGATCCGCTAAAAATACGGATGACATCCGAGTGCATTCTGTATTTTGGGGAACGGAACAACTAACCCTAATAGAACAGTACTATCCTTGTCCGTAATGCGGACAATAATAGGACATGTTCTATTTTTTTGCAGAACGGAAATACAGACATACGGAAACGGAATGCACACGGAGTACCTTCCGTTTTTTTTTGCAGAAGCATTAAAATGAATGGTTCCGCATACTATCCCCCCCAAAAAAACGGAACGGATACGGAAAGAATATATGTTCGTGTGCATGAGGCCCAAGTGTGGACAGGAAGTCAGTTTCTCTATGTATTTCCATAGGAACCTCAGTTTCATAGGCATGTATAGAGAATTAACTGACTTCCCGTCCTGTTTAAGTTGGAAATCAGAGTATTGAGTCACATGACGCAGGTAAGGATAAGGAGGGAGGTTATAACTCACAAATACAGTCACTGATGAGAAGATTACAGTTTGCATCTTGTACCTTTCTAAGGCCTATTGCACACAACCGTATGGCTTTTTCAGTGTTTTGCGGTCCGTTTTTCACGGATCCGTTGTTCCGTTTTTTGTTTCCGTTGTGTTTCTGTTCCGTTTTTCCGTTCTGTTTTTCCGTATGGCATATACAGTATACAGTAATTACATAGATAAAATTGGGCTGGGCATAACATTTTCAATAGATGGTTAAGCAAAAAACGGAACGGAAACGGAAGACATACGGATGTATTTCCGTATGTGTTCCGTTTTTTTTGCGGACCCATTGACTTGAATGGAGCCACGGAACGTGATTTGCGGGCAATAATAGGACATGTTCTATGTTAGAATGGAACGGAAAAACTGAAATACGGAAACGGAATGCATACGGATACATTCCGTTTTTTTAGCGGAACCATTGAAATGAATGGTTCCGTATACGGAACGCAAAATACGGCCAGTAAACGGGGAAAAAAAAACGATCGTGTGCAGGATGCGTTGCGGGTGCCTTGCAGGAAACCTGCGCGAGTGCGCACACAATTTCAGTCAGTTTGGTCTCCGATTGCATTGTGTTGGTCAGTTATTTCCATGCGAGTGCAAAGCGTTTTAATGCGTTTTGCACGCGCGTGATAAAAATCTGAATGTGGTACCCAGACACGAACCTGGACCTCTTCACTGAAGTTCGGGTTTGGGTTAGGTGTTCTGTAGATTTTATTTTCCATTATAACATAGTTATAATGGAAAATAATAGCATTCTTAATACAGAATGCTTAGTAAAATGTCCCTTGAGGGTTAAAAAAAAATAAATAAAAATTACTCACCTTAATCGACTTGATCGTGCAGCCGGAATCCTCTTCTTTGTTCTTCTTGAAGGACCTGCAAAAAGACCTTTGCTGGTGAGCGTGATGACGTCAGCACAGGTCCTTTTGCAGGTTCTGCAAGAAGAAGAAAGAAATCGATAACGGCTGCGCGATCAAGTGGATGAGGTAAGTAATTTTTTAAATTATTTTTTAACCCTCAAGGGACATTTTACTTAGCATTCTGTATTAAAGAATGCTACTATTTTCCATTATTACCATGTTATAATGGAAAATAATAAAGTTAATGGACCTCATCCCTATTTATTATCATCTCCTAGCAACCATCCATGAAAATTGCATTGCATCTGCACTTTCTTGCGGATGCTTGCGATTTTCACGCAGACCCATTCACTTCTATGGGGCCTGCGTTGCATGAAAAACGCACAATATAGAGCATGCTGCGATTTTCACTTGATTGGGGTCCGCGATCCATTCGTTCCGCAAAAAGATAGAACAAGTTCTATCTTTTTGCGAAACGTAAGCACGAAACGGAACACCACAGAAGCACTCCGTAGTGCTTCCGTGGGGTTCCGTTCCATGCTTACATTCCGTACCGCATCTCTTTAAGTGAATGGGTCTGCATCCGTGATGCGGAATGCACATGGCTGGTGACCCGTGTATTGTGGAACTGCTGTATGCGGTCCGCGGCACTCATGGTCGTGTGCAAGAGGCCTAAGCCATCTTTCACACAAACGTAAATGTCTTTCTGTATTTTGCGGTCCGTTTTTCACTGATCCATTGTTCCTTATTTGTTTCCGTTGTGTTTCCGTTCCTTATTTTTGCAAAAACATCTCTGTATGGTTTCTGTATGCGATCCGTTTTTTGTGGATTGCAAATGGAAACATAAAATTTGTAATCATGTACTGTAATGTTTGTAAACAGTAAACACATGGGCAAAGCAGGCATGAATCCGCAAAATACGGATGACATACGGATGAGTTCCGTATGCATTCCGTATTTTTTGTGGACCCAATGACTTGAATGGAGTGACGGAACGTTATTTGCGGACAATAATAGGACATGTTCTATCTTTTTGCGGAACGGATATATGGAAATACGGAAACCAAATGCATATGGAGCACATTCCGTTTTTTTTTTTTTGCGGAACTATTGAAATGAATGGTTCCACACACGGACCGCAAACGGAACCCGCAAAAATGGAACGAAAAAAAAAAAACGTTTGTGTGCAAGAGGCCTTATGCTGTGTGCCTGTATTGGACCGAATGCACACGGCCGTGTTCCGCGGCCGAGAGCGGTCCATGGTATGTCGGGCTGGATTCCTGTTTAGAGCAGGAGCGCACGGCGTCATTGGTTGCTATGACGCCGTGTTCTTCATGCCGCCACTGCACTACAGTAATACACTCGCATAGTGTATTACTGTAGTGCAGCGGCTACATGAAGCGCACGGCGTCATAGCATAGATGGTATAGTAATGGATCAATTTTGGCAAAAGAGCGTGATTCTTTATATTACACAGGTTGTTAAGAATAGAGAGATTAAGTCGTTTTTGGACTTATCACGTAACGTAGAGAACCTTTTTTGGTTTAGATACTTTCAGCTTCGGTCGGCACTTTCTAGTTTGGATGATAAATCACTGCTAGAAATAGATAATTTCTCTCTGTTAAATGAGTGGATAGGGAAGATATCACTAAGAATGAAGATTTCAAATATATATAAATTATTACTTAAGTCACGATTCTCTGAGACACAATCGCCCGGACAAAGGGCTTGGATTGTCCAAATATACAATTGGTAGGGTGGGGGAGTATTTTTACTAATTTAGGTGTACTATCTCACAATTTTAATAATGTTCTAATACAGTTTAATATTTATCATAGACTATATGTTACCCCTATCTGGTTAAACAAGTGTGGATTTAGAGACACCTCCAAATGCCCTCGATGTGATACTGTAGGTGCGGATTATCTGCACATGATCTGAGTATGTCCAGAACTTAGAGAATATTGGAAGGGTATTAATGATTTCCTTATTCATAAATTAAAACTAGGGATTCCTCTTGATCCACAAGTGTTTCTACTGAATGATCTTTCCACAATAAGTAGTTATAAACACCCAAACATTTTATTGGGTAGAATACTATTGCTGGACAGACTCTTGATCAGCCGGAGCTGGTTTGCGCGCCATACTCCAGAGGTAAATAATTGGATAAATCTGGTTAATAAGGTTAAAAACTATGAACGGATTCTTTATAGGCAGAGAGAGGTATTAGAGAAATGGATTAAGATTTGGGATGGTTGGAAGATCTGATCTGATTGTATTTGGATTTTTTTTTTTTTCTCTTCTCCTTATCTCCTTCTGAGGGATGTTGGGGGGGGGGGGGGGGAAGGGGTGGACACATCGCGGGGTTGGGGTGGGGGGAGGGGGGAAATGGGGTGTGAGCTAGGGGAAAAATGGTACTAATTATATTGAGTTGTACTCTAATGTTTTTTGTGTATCTGTTTTATATACCAATAAAGATGTTAAATAAAAAATAAAAAAATGACGCCGTGCGCTCCTGTTCTGAACAGGAATCCAGCCCGGCATACCACGGACCGCTCTCGGCCGTGTGCATTCGGCCTTAATGTGAGGCCACATATGCTGCGCTGAGCCCGCTCCATATGTGGCAGTTGCTCGCTGCATAATACAGCAGGCACCCGGCCACAATGACGAGGAATGGCGATCACACAGAATCCCATCATTTAACCCCTCAGATGCTACATCCAACAGCAATCACGCATCTTGTAACCTCAAGGTACAGCTTGGCAGGGAATGTGTCAAAATCCCATTCAATCAAATACATCTCTATTAGGCCTCATGCACACAGCCATTGCAATTTGCGGTCCCCAATGCACAAGCAACATCCATGTGGCTGCCGCAGATGGATCCAGACCCATTTAACTTGAATGGGTCTGTAATCCGTCTGCACTGCAAATTTTTTTATATTTTTTTTTGCAATGCAGAGGCACAGAGAGAAACCCCATGGAAGCATTTCCGGATTGCGGATACATTCAAGTGAATGGGTCCACATCTATGATGCAGTGTGTACACGGCCAGTGCCCGTATATTGCGTATCCGCTGTTTGCGGGCCACAATACGGGCACGGCCAGGCAATGAATTATCAAAAGTGTAAATCTCAGCCCTTTCCCAATTTTACATATAAAAACTATTTTAACCCCTTGGCTACCGGAGGTTTTTTCGTTTTCATTTTTCTTCCCTATTTTCCATGAGCCATAACTTTTTTATAATTCCATTCACATAGCTGTATGAGGGTTTATTTTTTGTGGAACAACTTGTACTTTCTAATGCAACCATTAATTATGGCATAAAATGTAGTGGGAAGCAGGAAAAAAATTCCAAATGGGGTGGAATTGGAAAAAAAACACAATCCCTCCACCGTTTTACGGGTTTTGTTTCCACAGCGTCTTGTTTACGGAAAAACTGACCCATGCTCTTCATTCTCTTGGTCTGTACGATTACAACGATACCCCATATGTATAGGTTTTTGTATGTCTAAATAGTGTAAAAATAAATGAAAACTTTGAGATTTTTTTTGTTACATCACCATATTCTGACGCCCATAACTTTTTTTATACTTACGTCTACTGAGCTGCTTAGGGGCTCATTTTTTTGTGGGACAATCTGTACTTTTAATTGATACCATTTTGGAGTGTGTATGACTTTTTGATCAGATTTTATTAACTTTTTTTCTGTAAGAGAAGCAATGAAAAAATTGCAAATTGCCATTTTTACCCTTTTTTCCGTTACGCCATTCGCTGTATTGGATTTTTTTTTTCTATTTTAATAGTATGGCGTTTTCAGTTGCGGTGATACCCATGATGTTTATATATATTGTTATTTAGGTATTTATTTTTTTATTAAACGGAATGAATTATGGGGATGAATTAAACTTTTATATATTTTTATTTATTTATTTATTTTTGTGATCATTTTGTGCCTCATATATGAGTTTATTTATTATATTTTTAAATTTTTTATTTTGTTTTGTCAGGGATTTTATATTTGCCATTTACAGTCAACTTTGCTCATTTCTTATCCTGGCCTGGCCATCTGGTGGCCAAAATAAGAATTGCAGCATGAACACTTTCAGCTTTATCAGCACGGCTGACAGTGTTCAGCCCAACTACTGATGCGCGAATTGGCCACACGGGGCATCGGTAGGAAGCGCTTCCGGGTTTTTGTGAATTTAGGTGGCGTGATCTCACTTGATCACGGCATCTAAAGCATTTATTTATGGTGATCGCCATTGTACCGGTCACGGTAATTAGCCGCAGGTCTCTGCTGTGTGAAACAGCAGAGATCTGCCGGCCATGATGCCCGTTGCACGTGCAAGCGAGCGCCATGTTCGCACACCGCTCCAGCACCGTACATGTACAGCGCTGTTAGCGAACGGGTTAAAAAAAAAAAACATATCAGGTATTGCCGCGTCCTCAAATGTGTGAACTATTAATATATTTTAACAAATGGACCTGCGCACTAAATGCCGTAACAGAAAAAACAATGAAAGCACGCAATTCAACATAGTCACCTTGTCCCCCCAAAAAAGTTGAACAATAGTGATCAGAAAGTAATGTCATGTACCCCAAAAAATGGTACCGAAAAAAACAAGCCCTTGTACAGCTCTGTTGAATGAAAATAAAAAAGTTATGGCTATCAGAAAATTGTGCTGAAAAAAAAAATCCCAAATAGAGGAAAAACTCATCTTATTTTTTTAATCAGCAAAGAACTCAAAATATGATCAAACCATTGGTGTTGTTTAAGGCCCCTTTCACACGGGCGAGTATTCCGCGCGGATGTGATGCGTGAGTTGAACGCATTGCACCCGCACTGAATACCGACCCATTCATTTCTATGGGGCTGTTCACATGAGCGGTGATTTTCACGCATCACTTGTGCGTTGCCTGAAAATCGCAGCATGCTCTATATTCTGCGTTTTTCACGTAACGCAGGCCCCATAGAAGTGAATGGGGTTGCGTGAAAATCGCAACCATCCGCAAGCAAAGTGCAGATGTGGTGCGATTTTCACGCACGGTTGCTAGGAGACGATCGGGATGGAGACCCGATCATTATTATTTTCCCTTATAACATGGTTATAAGGGAAAATAATAGCATTCTGAATACAGAATGCATAGTAAAATAGCGCTGGAGGGGTTAAAAAAATAAATAAAATTATTTAACTCCCCTTAATCCACTTGATCGCGGAGGCCGGCATCTCCTTCTGTCTTCTTTGCTGAACAGGACCTGTGGTGAGCATTCATTACAGGAAAATGACCTGTGGTGACGTCACTCCGGTCATCACATGATCCATCACATGATCTTTTACCATGGTGATGTATCATGTGATGGATCATGTGATGACCGGAGTGACGTCACCACAGGTCATTTTCCTGTAATGAATGCTCACCACAGGTCCTGTTCAGCAAAGGAGACAGAAGGAGATGCCGGCCTCCGCGATCAAGTGGATTATGGTGAGTTAAATTATTATTTTTTTTTTTTAACCCCTCCAGCGCTATTTTACTATGCATTCTGTATTCAGAATGCTATTATTTTCCCTTATAACCATGTTATAAGGGAAAATAATACAATCTACAGAACACCGATCCCAAGCCCGAACTTCTGTGAAGAAGTTCGGGTTTAGGTACCAAACATGCATGATTTTTCTCACGCGAGTGCAAAACGCATTACAATGTTTTGCACTCCCGCGGAAAAATCACGGGTGTTCCCGTAAGCACCCGCACATTTTCCCGCAACGCCCGTCTGAAAGAGGCCTAACACTCCGTGGTAAGCCACTCCTAAAGACACACCTAAATAATTCTTCAATAATCTAAATGAGGTTACATGTTCAATTAATCACAATTTTAATTTTTGTCAAAATTGCCCAGCCCTACTGATAGAATAACTTTTTGTCATCTCTATGAAAGGTAATATACTGGAGTCACAACATCAAAAGGAGCCATGTTGAGGTTCCTACTGGCTATAGACTTTGTATGAGCCTGTACACATGTTTGTCTCTCCAGTCTAGAAGTAGCCAAAATAAAGCCAATCAGAGCCAAAGAAACTAAGTGACCAGCTGTGTACTTCTAATCTTTTAGTTCAACATTAAGACAGTGTCTGAATACCCAGATCTTCACCAATCATAAGGCCGCTTTCACACAGTCAGTGGTTGATCAGAGATTTCTATAGGTTAATCTAAGTCAAAACCAGATGTAGGCCAAGTAATGGGGACAAAACCTTTTATTATACCTTAAATCAGTGGTCCGTGCTCCTTACCATGATGCCCGGCATGCACTGTGAGCTGCTGTCTCCATTGTTCCAGTCTCTCACTCATTTGTGGCCTCTTAAAGGGCCAGTGCATGCATCTGCAAATCGGAAAAAAAAAGTCCTGTCGACCGGACTTTGTTTCTGTCCTGCATAACGGAAACCAGTTCAGCCAAAAAACACATAATCAGTAAAAGTGAATGTTCAGACTGTACCTGTGGTTTTGGTGAATTTCGGTGCATGTTCTATGCCTAGAGCTTCTGGTGCTTGCACCAGAATTTCTGACCCCAGTGAGTCAGCTGCTAGCTATACTGGGACTATCCCAAGAGGTAGAAGCTTGGTTGCTCCCCTGCAGCAAAAACCAGATCCATGTACAGGGGTTAAAGGGTGAATATCAGGGAAGCGCCAGAAAAATAAGCTTGGAGCTTAGCCTAAAGCCAAACCAGTTAGTTGGCACAGTGGGTCCACACTCACTGATTTGAGACAATTTCGTTGTAGGTTGCACTTCTGGTTTTGGCTCACAATCACTGATGGAAAACACTGACCAAACACTAATCAAACACTGAGTGTGTGAAAGTGGCCGTAAACGTCTGAGATGTCAATATATTATTCAGTTTTCTATTCTGAAATACAAGGTCTAAAATGTTTATAATTTTTTCCTAGTAATTGTAAATATGGGTCCACTTAAAAATACTTATACTACAATGAAACAATTGAGCTGACCATCCAAATTTGTCTTTTATGGGGGTGGTCATCTCATTGAAAACAGTATACAGAATGTTGAATAGAGTCAACATACATGTACAGCTCACAACAGCACACAATGACACAAATAATGATAAAGCCCAAAATCACACATTTTATGCTTGGCATCATGTCAGCAAATCACACATAACCAAGCCCAGTCTAGGACTAATTAAACAGCCGTGGTACTGTTCACAAGTCATCCCAGTCCACACACCTAACCATATGTGATCCCTCTCTTTCTCAGTCCCCATAGTGACTATTCCCCTTCCCATTTAAAAATCACCCCATAATACATGGTCCTGGGCATGGCACCCCTCTAATTCTTGGTTCCCAGCATGGCATCCTCTCATTCCTGGTCCTCAGCACAGCTGTGATTTCCATTTCTCCCACTCACTATTACCTTTATGACCTGAGTAACAGTCTGCAGGCTCCTTTATACAGCAATTGTGCAGGCTGTTTATTGCATCCACCCCTTCTCTGACAGCCTCTGTTCTCCCACTATGAAGTGTTGCAATGCTAGCAGGCACAGCTACTGTCGCCTGATGTCCTTGCAAGTCTTATGCTTCTGCTCACTTCAGTACAGTAAAATAGGGCACAGCACTGATACATGGCTAGACAATGCACAATACAAGTAAATAAAATGTGTGGTCTATCCAAAGGATTCCCATGGAAAGATTTGGTCAAAGAGTGGTCTTCGATTAGTATGAGAGTCATCTGTTTATAGGGGGACAGCTTTAAAAATGCATTTAAAACAGGAGGTGAGGGAAAAGATTTGGAGGGGGAGTATGTTGAAATTTTTTCATTGCTCCCTCTGGATAAATTTAACCTGGTTAGGGTAAGAAGGGATGAGGGTAAGAAGGAAGAAGAGGAGAAGCGGAGGTATCGCTTGATACTGCGGACCTTTGCAAACTGGTTGCAGGCGTTCGCGATACTGGCAAGCGTGATAGAGGAGAAAGCGCCGGAGTGCTGTTCGGCGCTGTTCTGCTATTTAGATGCAATCGGCGAGGCGTATAGGGTATATGGGGGGATAGCGTGGTTGCGGTACGACGAACAGTTCAGGCAGCGAAGGCGGGACCATAAGGATATAGCCTTGTGGTTGAAGGTTACTGCGCCGGTTAGACAGGGCCAGTCCTTTCGGGGGGATTCAGGAGGTGGAGGGCAGACCAACATTGCATCAGCCTCAGCGAAGGGCCTTTGTTTCACATTTAATGGTGGAACCTGTAAATTTGGAGCTAAGTGTAAATTTAAAAACGAGTGCTCGGTTTGTGGGGGGTCGCACGGAGCTGCGCGGTGCTTTAGGGGCAACAGACAAAGGGGGGGGACTTCAATAGCAAAGGGGGAGACGCCGATACGTCTGGGAAGGATGGGCCCGTTTCTAGACAGATATCCGGATAGGGAAGCGGCAATGTTATTAAGGGAAGGGTTTTCGGTGGGGTTTAGAATCCCGTTTGTTCAGGGAGAGGCGATGTTGTTTAGAAGAAATTTGAGGTCGGCGTTGGAGCATCCGGAGGTAGTGGCAGAGAAATTTAGTTAAGAAGTCAGTCTAGGCAGGATGGCGGGCCCATTTTTGGACCCGCCATTGCCGAATTTGCGGGTGTCACCTTTGGGGGTGGTTCCGAAGAAGGAGATGAATAAGTTTCGGCTTATTCATCATCTGTCTTTTCCGAAGGAATTGTCAGTCAATGACGGTATAGACCCGGCCTTGTGTTCGGTGGTTTATACCTCATTTAACGCAGCAGTGAAGTGGGTTAAGAAGTTTGGGAGAGGGGCGCTGCTAGCAAAGACTGACATTGAAGCAGCGTTTAGGTTACTGCCGGTACATCCGGATTGTTTACATCTGTTGGGGTGTTTTTGGGAGGGGGGATTTTTCGTGGATAGGTGTTTGCCAATGGGTTGTTCCCTGTCGTGCGCATACTTCGAGGCGTTTAGCTCGTTCTTGGAGTGGGCGGTGGCGGATTCGTCGAGTTGTGAATCTATCATCCATTACCTGGACGATTTCCTGTGTATTGGTCCCCCGGGTTATAGAGTGTGCGCATTGTTGTTACATACGTTGGAGTCGCTGTTTGGGGGTTTTGGAGTCCCGTTGGCAAAAGTTGGGCCGATTACGGAGCTGAGTTTTTTAGGAATAGTGATTGACACTGACAGGATGGAATGTAGATTGCCCTTGGATAAATTAGTTGATTTGAACGGAGAGGTAGCGAGGGCGTGTCGTTTAAAAAAATTACAGTTGCGGGAGCTTCAGTCACTCCTTGGAAAGCTCAACTTCGCGTGCCGGATTATACCAATGGGGAGGGTATTTTGTAGAAGGTTGGCAATGGCAACGGCAGGAGTGGTTTCACCACATCACTACATTCGTTTAGGTAAGGAATTGAAAGCGGACTTGAAAGTGTGGAGTCCATTTCTGGAAAATTATAACGATCGCTCTCTATTCATGGGTGATGTGGTGATTTTGAGTTGTTTTCAGACGCGGCGGGGAGCGGGGGTTTTGGGGTTTACTGCGTGGGGCAATGGTGTGCGGGAAGTTGGCCGGACAGCTGGGTTGAAAAAGGTTGGGTAAAAAATTTGGCATTGTTGGAACTTTTTCCCATAGTAGTGGCGGTGATATTGTGGGAGAGGTTTTTCGGGACAAAAAGGTGCAGTTCCACTGTGATAACCTGGGGGTGGTGCAGGCGATAAATGGGTTGTCAGCCTCGCCCGGTTTTGGTGGTGCGGTTGCTGCAATGGCTGGTGTTGGAGTGTCTGTTGCTCAATGCATGGGTGGTGGCGGTTCATGTGCCAGGGGTTGACAACGGCATAGCTGACGCTCTTTCTCGTTCACAGTGGGACCGTTTCGGGCAGCTGGTCCCAGAGGCGGAAGAATTTGGGAGGGAGTGCCCGAGTTGTCTATTGGAGGTACTGGAAGAACCTTAACGGGTCTCATTCAGGCATCGCTGGCACCCGGCACGAGGGCGACGTAATTGAAAGTGTGGCAGTACTGGGAGGATTGGTGCAGTAAGTTGGGGGTTGGGGACGGTGAGTTGGAGGTTCCGATGCTATTGTTTGTGGGCCACTGTAGAGAGGAGGGTTGGTCGTGGCGAAGATGAACAGTTGCATGGCCAGCCTGGCTTTTGGGTTTAAGTGTAGGAAGTGGCCAGATGTGACAAAGTCCTTTTTGGTGGTGCGGGCGCTGAAGGGGTGGCGTCAGGCGCGGGCCGGGGAAGATAGCAGGAAACCAGTGTTCTTTGGGTTATTGTTGAAGCTGGGGGAGCGGTTAGGGGAGGTTTGTAGTTCCGCCTCAGAGGAGCGGTTATTTAGATTGGCCTTTTCATTGGCGTTTTTTGGGGCTTTACGTATGGGGGAGTTGGTTTGCCCGACAGTCAGGGAAGCAGGGGGGTTACAAAAGGGGATGTGGAGTTGTTCCACGATAGGTTGGAATTCCTCATTTGCCGCTCTAAGACAGATGCAGAGGGAAGGGGGCGAAGAGTAGTGCTGTTTTGCGTTCCGGGTTGTGCTATGTGCCCGGTTCAATGTCTGTGGGATTACTGGGGGGATAGGAGGAGCGGGGCATTGCCGTTGTTAGTACATAGGGACGACTCTTTTTAGTCTCGTTTTCTGCAGTTTTTTCAAAATGTTTGGTTCGGCTGGGGTTGGGTCATGAGGAGTACTTGAGTCATTCCTTTAGAATTAGGGCGGCGACGGAGGCAGCGAGGTGGGGGTTGGGCGACGAGATCATAAAACGGATTGGGCGATGGGAGTCTATTCGTTTTAATTCCTACATTCCCTTGAATAGTTTGTAAGGGAACGGCCGAGGGTCAAATAAAAGGGCAGTTTGTTGGGACATCTGAGTTGTTATTGCTGGATTGTTCTTGGTTTTGTTTTTCTCATTGCAGGTGCGGTGCCAGCCCTAGTGTGGATCCTTGGACATTCTTATGTCTTCTAGGGGGCCGTCCGGGCAGCGGTTCGGCCGTCCGGTCAGCAGTTGGGGTTTTCAAGGTCCGGGGTGGTGGTAAGATGGCTGGGGCGCAGGGGCATGGTTTGGGCAGGGGTGTTGCCAGAGATTCACCGGTTTGTGAGGCAGGATAGGGCACCCGAGGTGTTAGTACTGCATGTGGGCGGTAATGATCTGGCGGCACGGCCTTTCCGCAAGTTATTACAGGAAATTAAATTTGACCTGCTGAGGATATGGGCGTTGTTCCCACGAATCGTAACAGTCTGGTCCGACATAGTCCCGAGGATGGTGTGGAGGGGTGCCCGTTCAGTGGACAGGGCGAGAGTCAAGGTGAACCGGGCAATGGGTCGATTCATGGCCAGGAATGGGGTGGTGGTGGTGAGGCATGTGGAGCTCGAGAAGGGGGTGGGGGGGTTTTGGAGGTCTGACGGTGCACTTAAATGCAGTCGGTTTGGATATGTGGAACCTAGCGATACAGGAGGGTATCGAGGTGGCTTTGAGGTTATGGAGGGACGCGCAGACTTAAGGGGTCAAGTCTCCGCGTCAGTGGCGGGGGGAGGTCCTTGAAGTTGGTTATATTCACAGAGGAGGATGCTGGGAGGGCTCCCTGGTTGGGCTGGACTCCCAGTGGTGGCGGATTTAACCCCTTAGGGACCCATGACGTATCGGTACGGCATAGTTCCCGAGTCCTTAAGGACCCATGACGTACCGGTACATCATGTGTTCCGATCACCGCCGCCCGGCGGGCGGTGATTGGAACAAGGTGCCTGCTCAAATCATTGAGCAGGCACCTCAGCTAAATGCGGTTTGTGGCTTTTACCTGGTGCGGCGGCGGTGGTCGGCGGTGCCATCGGGTCCCCATGGGGCTGTGGGGGGGACCCGATGGCATGGAAGGCAGCGCGCTGCCTTCCGGTGACGAACCTGTGAGATCCAGCCCCCTGGATCTCACAGGCCGGAAGCTGTATGAGTAATACACACTGTATTACTCATACAGCCAATGCATTCCGATACAGAAGTATTGGAATGCATTGTAAAGGATTAGACCCCCAAAAGTTCAAGTCCCAAAGTGGGACAAAAAATAAAGCGAAAAAAAAAGTTTAAAAAATAAAGTTTTCCCCCCAAAAAATTACGTTTCGTTTCAAGTAAAAATAAACAAAAACGTCATTTTCCCCAAATAAAGTTAAAAAAAAATTGTAAAAAATAAGTATACATATTAGGTATCAACCGGCTCTATAAACCTATCACATGAGCTAACCCCTCAGATGAACACCATAAAAAATTTAAACTGTGCTAAATAAACCATTTTTTTGTCACCTTACATCACAAAAAGTACAACAGCAAGCGATCAAAAAGGCGTTTGCCCACCAAAATAGTACCAATCTAACCGTCACCTCATCCCGTAAAAAATGAGCCCCTACCTGAGATAATCGCCCAAAAAATACAAAAACTATGGCTCAGAATATGGAGACACTAAAACATCATTTTTTTTGTTTTAAAGAAGCGGTTATTGTGTAAAACTTACATAAATAAAAAAAAAGTATACATATTGGGTATTGCCGCGTTCGTATCGACCGGATCTATAAAAATATAACATGATCTAACCCCTCAGATAAACACCGTAAAAAATAAAAAATAAAAACTGTGCTAAATAAACCATTTTTTGTCACCTTACATCACAAAAAGTGTAATAGCAAGCGATCAAAAAGTCATATGCACCCCAAAATAGTGCCAATCAAACCGTCATCTCATCCCGCAAAAAATAAGACCCTACCTAAGATAATCGCCCAAAAACTGAAAAAACTATGGCTCTCAGAATATGGAGACACTAAAACATGTTTTTTTTTGGTTTCAAAAATGATATTATTGTGTAAAACTTACATAAATAATAAAAAGTATACATATTAGGTATCGCCGCATCCGTGACAACCTGGTCTATAAAAATATCACATGATCTAACCTGTCAGATGAATGTTGTAAATAACAAAAAATAAAAACGGTGCCAAAACTGCTATTTCTTGTTACCTTGCATCACAAAAAGTGTAATATAGAGCAACCAAAAATCATATGTACCCTAAACTAGTACCAACAATACTGCCTCCCTATCCCGTAGTTTCTAAAATGGGGCCACTTTTTTGGAGTTTCTACTCTAGGGGTGCATCAGGGGGGCTTCAAATGGGACATGGTGTAAAAAAAAACAGTCCAGCAAAATCTGCCTTCCAAAAACCGTATGGCATTCCTTTCCTCTGCGCCCTGCCGTGTGCCCGTACAGTAGTTTACGACCACATATGGGGTGTTTCTGTAAACTACAGAATCAGGGCCATAAATATTGAGTTTGGTTTGGCTGTTAACCCTTGCTTTGTAACTGGAGAAAAAATTATTAAAATGGAAAATCTGCCAAAAAAATGAAATTTTGAAATTGTATCTCTATTTTCCATTAATTCTTGTGGAACACCTAAAGGGTTAACAAAGTTTGTCAAATCAGTTTTGAATACCTTGAGGGGTGTAGTTTATAGAATAGGGTCATTTTGGGTGGTTTCTACTATGTAAGCCTCGCAAAGTGACTTCAGACCTGAACTGGTCCCTAAAAATTGGGTTTTTGAAAATTTCTGAAAAATTTCAAGATTTGCTTCAAAACTTCTAAACCTTGTAACATCCCGAAAAAATAAAATATCATTCCCAAAATGATCCAAACATGAAGTAGACATATGGGGAATGTAAAGTAATAACTATTTTTGGAGGTATTACTATGTATTATAGAAGTAGAGAAATTGAAACTTGGAAATTTGCTATTTTTTACAAATTTTTGGTAAATTTGGTATTTTTTTTTATAAATAAAAATTATTATTTTTTACTTCATTTTACCAGTGTCATGAAGTACAATATGTGATAAAAAAAACAATCTCAGAATGGCCTGGATAAGTCAAAGCGTTTTAAAGTTATCAGCACTTAAAGTAAAAGGGGCCATTCAATGGTGCTTCTGAGCTGGTGGGCAACGGCTGGAGGCAAGAGGACTCACCCCGGTGGGGTATTTGCAGTTGTTTGGGGCTTCAAGAACCTCCCCTCGGAGGGAATTGTTATTTAATATATGTTCATGGTTTTTATATGTTTTGTATGTTAATAAAACGGCTGTTGTGGCCGATTTATTCCAAACCCGGTGTCTGAGTTTCATTAAAGGGATTCTGTCACCACTCATAACACAAATTCAGATTTTAAACCAGTCATGCTCCACAGCTTACCTTGAATCGGCCAGTGCGATTCGAGTGCGATTTGCTGGAGACTGAGGGCAGGAGCTTCATATTCGTCACTGGGCATGCGCCGAGCCCAGTGACGTCCGATGCTCGCTCTTCCCTCAGTCTCCAGCAAATCGCACTGGCGCAGCCCTCAGTGGGTACTGCGTCTGCGCGAGACTTCGCTCGGCCGTCAGGGTGGGGGAGGAGAGGGATGAGACGCTGTGGGCGGTTAGAGATTCTGGAGGAAGGCGTTTTGGGCACTGTAAGAGGGGCGTTACTGGGCACACAAAGGGGAAAATAACGCCCCTCTGGGCACCTTCAGGGTTAATTTGCGTAATTATAAAAGTCGTTTTTCTGCAAAACTAATGGACAGATTACAATATAGAACAGCACAGCCGATTCAAGATAAGCTGTGGAGCATGACTGGTTTAAAATCCGAATTTGGGTTATGAGAGGTGACAGAATCCCTTTAAGGAATGCTGGGGATAGAACACTGGGGGGGGGGTAATTTATCGGGGGAATGGGGGAGGGGGGTAAGTTCAGGAATAGGGGAGGATTACAGGGGTCGGCTGGTAGGTAACCAATACCACCGTCATGTCTTTTGGGGAGGTTTCAATGTATTAGATTACTTATTGCTTTGATTGATTAAGTAAAACCCCAATTCCACATATTAAGGCCTCATGCACACGACTGTTGTTTTATTCCGTGTCCGTTGTTCTGTTTTTCGTGATTTTCTGCGGACCCATTGACTTTCAATGGGTCCGTTGAAAACTCGGCTAATGCACCGTTTGTCATCTGCGTCCGTGATCTGTGGTTCCAGTCCGTCAAAAAAATATAACCTGTCCTATTTTTTTCACGGAAAACGGTTCGCGGACCCATTCAAGTCAATGGGACCATGAAAAAATGCGGAGGCACACAAGATTGTCGTCCGCGTCCGTTTTTTCCTATCATTTGCATGGCAAACTTGACTTAGACTTTTTTTTACTTTCCTTCATGTCTGGTGATCCTCCAAAAATAAAGGAAGACACACGGAAACAAAAACGGAAACGGATCACGGAACATCGGAACCCCATTTTGCGGAACGGAACACAACAACGGTCGTGTGCATGAGGCCTAACAATGAAAACATATCTTAATATTTGTATTTTCATAGCCTTATCAGATCTTTTCTAGTAATATTTTTTTTCTGTACCTGGTTTTTGACAGCACAGCTGGCATTTATTATACAAGGATTGAGTATCACAATCACATTGCTCTAAGCCATATTTTGCGCAAACTGATTGGCGACACATCTGAAAATAAATAAATAAAATTAATGTTTTGACACTCCTATGTCCATACTCACAAGCATCAAGTAAACTGAGACATAATCAGAATAGGTCCCTGAACTGCATAGGCAGTAGTCAGAGTGGCCATCAGAGATTTTCTTTCCATGGATAACAAGGTAAAAACATAACCAGGGCAGGTTTTAATTCTTTACAAGTATACACTTGAAGTTTCCACTCAATGACTTCAATGAGAATTCTCATCAAAGGTACAGATATAGTTAGAGATGAGCAAAGTATTAAAAAATTTGATTTGGCTGCTTCGCCAAATTTTACAAAAAAATTTGCTTCAAAGCGCATTTCTTTGTAAGTAGTGGGTGCAGTGACAGGAGCCGGCGATTGTGCCGCTCCCCATCATTCTACCCCTCAGATGCCGTATTCATAGCTGATCGTGGCACCTGACAGTAATAACACAATGTAAAATAAAAAAAACATACTTACCTCATCCATTTACTCACGAAGGCCGTTGCCATCTTGATTGAAGATGTGATGCAAAATCTTGCGCGCCCCATGAGGACGTTATCACATCAGCCAGCGTGGTGACGTCATACGTCACTGCACATGGGATTTTGTGCAAAATCTTCAGTCAAGACGGTGGCGGCCGGCCAGATGTATGAGGTTTGTGGTAGAACATATAGTTTCTGATTTGGTGCCGCCGAGCACTTGTTATTGCCTACCACATCTATGCTTTTTGCTTAACTTTAATAATTTTTTTTATTTTCACTTTGAGGGATATCTTTTCCATTCACACGTCCGCAAAATGGGTCTGCATCCGTTTTGCAATTTTGCGGAACAGGTGCAGACCCATTCATTTTCAATAGGGCCAGAATGTGCTTTCTGCATCCGCATTTGCGGATCCACATCCGCATTTGCAGATCCGCACTTAAGCATTTGTGCTTCCGTATCCGCAAAAAAATAGAACATGTCCTATTCCTGTGTAATGAAGTCAGGCGGCACAGCGTACTGGTTGAGGGGTGCTCGGTTTGTGTGGAGGTAATCCCAAAATCAGAAGAATGAAAGAAAACCGGCACTCCCAAAAATCTTTGCTGGTGATAGATTTATTGGTCACTCATATGACGCGCAGCGTTTCGGCACTCACAGGTGCCTTTTTCAAACAAGAAGTGAGCAGCAGTATGAGTGTCCTATTCCTGTCCGCAATTGCAGACAAGATTAGGCATTTTCCATTATAGTGCCGGCGTTGTGTGGTCCACAAATTGCGGAATGCACATTGCCGGTGTCCGTGTTTTGCGGATCCGCAAAACACTTACGGACGCGTGAATGGACCCTCATAGTAACATTATTAAAGGTTATGTTTTATCTTTATGTATATTCTAATGGATTGCCCTCCTTGTACAATGTTATAATATACTTTCTATGTTAGAAAGTATATTATAGTGCATTTGTATTGTGCGGCAGTTGTGTGCGGTTCTGCTGCGATACTGCAGGTATATAGAGGGACAAGCGTTATTGGAACAAATAATTTCTACTGGTGTAATATACCAGTCGTCCCCCAAAAAAACTGATTTAAGCGGGGTGTTATATACCAATATACTTTCTTTATAGTGCATTTGGGTACTGTATAGTGCATTTGCGCATGCACGTACGCGAAAATTATATTGCCGATATTTTGCATTGAAACAAAAAATGAATGGAGATAGCAAATTCGAATAATACATCTAGTATGTCACTGTCCATGTTGTGGGACTATTTGTGCACTTCTAGTAATTATTTCTTGATTGCAAATATGAGCTGAAGGTTCTTCAGGTTCGCCTGCCATTAAAATGTATGGGACCCGCTGCGAACTTGCGGTTCGCGAACATTTGATCGCAGTCGCGAACTGTCCCGGCAGATTTTCGGCCATCACCAGTCCACATATCCCTGAGATTGTTTTACATATCTCTCTTCAAAAGTAATTTCTAGAAGGACATTCCCACCAGATGTGTATGAATGTTCCTAATGAGGAGTTACATCTCTAGCAGAGAGGATCAGGGGTTGGAAAAAGAACCCGTAGTACCATCTGGTCATGACTTTATAAAAATTGTCTGTCTTGTAGCCTTGTAGTCACATTTTGAGATCACTGGTGTAGAGCTAAGTAGGCTATTTTTTTTCTTTTCTTCTGTGAATGTGGTATGGAGATCAGTTTCCCAGTTTTTAAGAAAGGTCAGGGTTTTAGGTCTAATACTTGTTACTAAACTTGCGTAAATAGTGGATATCTTTTCTAGGTTTTCTATAGGTGAGAGCAATTTTTTTCAAAAGTAGTGTGTGTGTGGGATGGGGAGGGAGGGATTGAGTGGGGGGCTGATTAGTAATACCTATCTTTTTAACATAATGTAATATGTGTAGTAATTGTAGAGTAGTGAGGGGCCTCAGTTACGGGTGTGATTCCCGTCTTTCAGGGAGAGAGAATTTTTCATCCAGAAGACCTGCCAAAGGCAGTGTAATAGATTTACATGAGACAATCGAAACAGTGAAGAGGAATCCCAAAGCACATCTTGTATCCTCAATAATGGGGACAAAGAGTTGGTCAATAAAGTGGATCGCAGGTGGGTGTGCCACACCTTCAAAGTATTTCTGGTGAAGGGGTTGGATATTTGTTTAAAGGTGTGGCGCTACCCCAGCCCAAGAAACAGCAAGGAGCACAATGGTACATTCACCATAGATGCCTCTGCTTGAATGTCCAATATGTCTCTCTGCAGTCTAGACACATCTGACCCTGAATGGATCTATATTCTACACCACCTTGCCTGTTTGTTTTTACTAGCTTATGCAAATTTTCAAACAAGCCACCTTGCCCACGATCAAATTCTCTGCAACCCCACCTCCTGCAGCTAGTCAAGATTGTCAATGATCGTTATACAATTTCCCAACCTTTCGGTCATGTGAAAAAAACAAGAAAAAAACACTGGCAATGGACAGGAGAAGGAATCGAGAGTTTACTTTTCAGTATGCCATTCAGGCCCATATGCCTCGTCAGTGCCCCACATAGTAGATATTCCCTCTTAGTGCCCCCTTCACAGTTGAATGCTCCCTTAGTACCCCTTCATAGTAATGATGCCCCCATAGTGCCCCCTTCACAGTAGAATGCCCCTTAGTGTCTTCACACAATAGAATGCTCTCTTAGTGACCCCTTTACAGTAGTGATACCACATTAGAGCCCAAAAACAGCAGAATGCCCCCTTAGAGCCCCCACATAGTACTTATGCCCTTAGTTTCTCCCTTACAGTAGTGCAGGCTCGCATCATGTTTTCCCCAGCAGCAGAGTAACATCATTGCGCCTGCTGAGCTGACTAGTAGTGTTCTCTGCCACTCAGGCCTGCAGGCTCGATGATAACACTGCATCACACCTGCTGCTGGGCAACGAGGCCCAGACCATCATGGATGACAGACACAGCAGCCAGACTCAGGCCTGAGTCCAGCTGATGTGTCTGTCACCCATTATGGCCTGCCCCAACCTGTCAGCACATACACAGTAATCATTACTAGTTGTGTGTACTGACAGGCGAGGCTTGGGCCTATGGGTCCAGGCATGCCTGCTACTGTTGGCCCTGTAGAGCTCTTGGAATAAATAAATTATGTGTCACTTCTTTGTATCTGGAGTCCAAAACTGAAAAACGGCAGTGCTACCCTACAGCACACCATCTATTCACTTTGTATTAGCGTACAGACATTCAGCACACTACGCTACTATTGTAGTGTGCAGTATATTTGTATAGTAGCTACTACATATGTATTTCTAAAATGTGGTTCTACAATGGATTTATGAAAGGGTGATATTACATTATCTTGTTAGTATCCTACAGTTTCATCATCATAATAACACTTTGCTGCCTATCCTATTGTGATATCCAACTGCTTATTTGAGCAATTTGAGCATGTATCATTAAAAATAAAGGCTAGTTGTGACTTACCCCATTCAGACAGATCCTTGTTCCTGCATTGCACAAGGTGTAGTTGCTTTTTGGAGTGGAAGTTGGACATATGGAACTTTCCCCCAAGCAGAAACTTTTAAATGTACATTCAGCTTCCTCTCGACAAAGTCCTCCTTTCGGCTTATATAAGCAAGAGTTATTACAGCACTGTCCTTGACTGGGACTAAAATGGTTATAAAAAAAAAAAAAGTGGCATGATATAAAAATCCACTCATCATGTAATAGGTGATTACCTTAACTTCATTATGAGAATAGCAATGAAGAAAGATACAGGAACTACTTCTAATTTTGTACAGATAACATTTTTATTGAATCCAATTTTAAAAAAATGTTTAAGTGTCTAGATATTGCAGTTACCTACTTACTATGGTTCCCCCTGGTTTTATGAATCCCTCTCTGAACATCCACCTAATATATCCAATCACAGTGCAACTGAGCTGACTATAGAGCGATGATTCTTATTTGTTGGCCTGTGCAATAAAAGGATTGTGTACTGAAAGATCAGCAGCTCTGACAAGTGAGATGGACATTCTTGGTGGAAATAAAAAGAACAGCCTGGGGTACCATAACAAGTCTGTAAGATCATGACGCTAGTATTGGTTATTGTCACGGCCTTTAGTGTGCTTTGTGACACTTATGCCACGCTTGCTGTTGCCTGTGGCAACCGTGTTGCTGTTTCAGCATGCGGGGGCAGTGTCACGGCCTTTGTGGTGTGTGCCGTGACATGGTTGCCTTGCATGTTGTTGCCTGCGGCAACATGTAGCTTATTATGCTGGTGTGTGCACTTTCCCTTTTAGTTGTAGCCTCCCTCTGTCTGGTGCTGTAAGGGTTAACTCCCTGACTGGGTGTGGTCACTTGGCTTATATCTTCTGTGGTTTCCTGGCTGGAGTCTGTTGTACTTCAGCTGTTATTGGTGCTGGAGCTCTGCTCCAGTCCAGGGTGTTCCATCTGTCCAGTGAGGGTCACCCTTGTGGTCATCTATGTCATCCCGGTGTCTCCTTCCCTTCCTGTCCCTATTTGTATGGAGTGGGTTAAGTTCAGGGTGTTTGTATGTCTAGTTTGGTGTTACATGTCTGGTGGTGTTTGGTGTCATGTTTGCTAGACATTCCCCTGTCTCATGTTTATTGAAGCTATGGGTGTCCTGGTGTGTGCTGTGTCCTTTAATGTTGGTGTGGACACCAGCACTTGTGCACGAGTTCCAGTCAGTGTGTCTGTGGCAGGTAAGTGTGTTATGGGTGTCGCTTACCTGCCATCTCCATATGCTGTATGTGTTCCCCTCTCCTTGCAGCCTGGCCTCAGATAGAGACTCCAAATAAAAGGGGAAATGCACACACAAGCATACCAAACACGTAACCACCGGCAACAGCGTGCGTGGCAACCATGTCACGGCAATCACCCAGAAGGCCGACACACTGCCACCGCATGCTCTCACAGCAACATGTTGCCGCGGGCAACCGCAAGTGTGGCAACAGTGTCACAGCATACACCATAGGCCATGACAGTTATTCAGTTTGTGATTTACTTGCCGCTAACTATTCCCCAAATAAAAAGCAAAATACCACTAAACACTAAAATTAGGATGCAAGTAAAATATGTTTTACTGTTTACAATATCCTCCAAATAAATTGGCAAAAAAGAATGCCTAGGGTATATGTGACAAATGCGTCTCTAAAGTTTCGGTCAATTCGGTCAGTTCGACGAATTTTCCAAAAACATTTGATTTGATCTGAATTTTAGTGGAGAAGGTGTCAGCAGTAAGTTTGTGTTGACGTCACTGATTATTTTGCCCTTCCTCTGATCCGTCAGAACAATAACCCCCCAAAAAAGGATCCTGTCTTCACTCGGTCAGCATTTGGTCAGTAATTCATCAGTATTTCTAAAGCCCAAAAAAATATATTTGCATGTCTTCTGTGTTTTGTACCCACTCCTGCTTTTAGCTACCAAGTCATAAGCCAATTCTGATGAAAAATAGGGACCATGTCATACAGGCCTTATAGCTGCTACATAGACACGATACGTTGTGTGTCTTATTTTTTCTTCCTTCTGACAGATCAGAAGAAGGGTCAAATAAATGATGATGTCAACCAGGCCAAAAAGGCAAAATAGTGACCCAGTCATGGAGTGGGGAGGGTTGGAACAGCATGAGAAGTCCACAGAGTGGCACAGTGACAGAGTGGTGAGGTAGCAGCAGCATGAGGAGACCACAGAGTGTTGAGATGGCAGCAGCATTTGGATACCACAGAGTGGTGATGTTGCAGCAGCATAAGGAGACAACAGAGTGGCTCAGTAACATAGTGGTGAGGTAGCAGCAGCATGAGGAGACCACAGAGTGTTGAGATGGCAGCAGCATGAGGATACCACAGAGTGGTGAGGTTGCAGCAGCATGAGGAGACCACAGAGTGGCCCAGTAACATAGTGGTGAGGTGGCAGCAGCAGGAGGAGAACACAGAGTGGCCCAATGACAGAGTGTTTAGGTAGCAGCAGCATGAGGAGACCACAGAGTGGTGAGCTGGCGGCAGCAGTATAATGAGACCACAGAGTGGCCCAGTGACAGTGTTGAGTTGGCAGCAGCATGAGGAGACCAAAGAGTGGCCCAGTGACATAGTGGTGAGGTGGGGGGCAATACCAGTATCAGCTAAAGATGGTGGGTGGCAGTAGGAGCACCTGGCAGCAGGTGTGTGGCATCAGTCGGGTGGCAGCATCAGAATAGTAGCTGAAGCAGGTAGCTAGAAGAAACAGGTCTCTTTTTATTAAGTTTAGGTGTGATCCCCCCCAAAAGATGGAACCCATTAACTAATGCTGTCAGTGGGATCCAGTGGGGCCAAACTAATCTACACACCAAAAAGAATGAATGTCCCCCACTAATAAAAAACAATCAAATACTAAAAATCAATATCTTTATTAAATTATGCAAATCGTGTACATATAAAAACGGCTTTCTCAAGGATATCCCTTGAGAAAGCTGTATAGTGAAACGTACGTCAGGATTTGAGGCACTTTGGTCTGTATGCTTTCATTATTACAGGTTATATTCTGGCTTGTTAGTATGTGATGTAATTCAATGTGCTTGTTTAGCTGTCCTTTTGTTCTATTCTCTTTTTGGGATATGTATTATTTTTACTAAGTATTTCCACTTGCACTATGCACTTCAGACGTATTTTTATACAAATTTAGTGATCCTAAGAAAGACTGAGACGCTATACAGGGAGTGCAGAATTATTAGGCAAGTTGTATTTTTGAGGATTAATTTTATTATTGAACAACAACCATGTTCTCAATGAACCCAAAAAACTCATTAATATCAAAGCTGAATATTTTTGGAAGTAGTTTTTAGTTTGTTTTTAGTTTTAGCTATTTTAGGGGGATATCTGTGTGTGCAGGTGACTATTACTGTGCATAATTATTAGGCAACTTAACAAAAAACAAATATATACCCATTTCAATTATTTATTTTTACCAGTGAAACCAATATAACATCTCAACATTCACAAATATACATTTCTGACATTCAAAAACAAAACAAAAACAAATCAGTGACCAATATAGCCACCTTTCTTTGCAAGGACACTCAAAAGCCTGCCATCCATGGATTCTGTCAGTGTTTTGATCTGTTCACCATCAACATTGCGTGCAGCAGCAACCACAGCCTCCCAGACACTGTTCAGAGAGGTGTACTGTTTTCCCTCCTTGTAAATCTCACATTTGATGATGGACCACAGGTTCTCAATGGGGTTCAGATCAGGTGAACAAGGAGGCCATGTCATTAGATTTTCTTCTTTTATACCCTTTCTTGCCAGCCACGCTGTGGAGTACTTGGACGCGTGTGATGGAGCATTGTCCTGCATGAAAATCATGTTTTTCTTGAAGGATGCAGACTTCTTCCTGTACCACTGCTTGAAGAAGGTGTCTTCCAGAAACTGGCAGTAGGACTGGGAGTTGAGCTTGACTCCATCCTCAACCCGAAAAGGCCCCACAAGCTCATCTTTGATGATACCAGCCCAAACCAGTACTCCACCTCCACCTTGCTGGCGTCTGAGTCGGACTGGAGCTCTCTGCCCTTTACCAATCCAGCCACGGGCCCATCCATCTGGCCCATCAAGACTCACTCTCATTTCATCAGTCCATAAAACCTTAGAAAAATCAGTCTTGAGATATTTCTTGGCCCAGTCTTGACGTTTCAGCTTGTGTGTCTTGTTCAGTGGTGGTCGTCTTTCAGCCTTTCTTACCTTGGCCATGTCTCTGAGTATTGCACACCTTGTGCTTTTGGGCACTCCAGTGATGTTGCAGCTCTGAAATATGGCCAAACTGGTGGCAAGTGGCATCTTGGCAGCTGCACGCTTGACTTTTCTCAGTTCATGGGCAGTTATTTTGCGCCTTGGTTTTTCCACACGCTTCTTGCGACCCTGTTGACTATTTTGAATGAAACGCTTGATTGTTCGATGATCACGCTTCAGAAGCTTTGCAATTTTAAGAGTGCTGCATCCCTCTGCAAGATATCTCACTATTTTTGACTTTTCTGAGCCTGTCAAGTCCTTCTTTTGACCCATTTTGCCAAAGGAAAGGAAGTTGTCTAATAATTATGCACAACTAATATAGGGTGTTGATGTCATTAGACCACACCCCTTCTCATTACAGAGATGCACATCACCTAATATGCTTAATTGGTAGTAGGCTTTCAAGCCTATACAGCTTGGAGTAAGACAACATGCATAAAGAGGATGATGTGGTCAAAATACTCATTTGCCTAATAATTCTGCACGCAGTGTATTGAGATGGATGTAGCTCATTGAATATATATATATATACACACACACTCACCTAAAGAATTATTAGGAACACCTGTTCTATTTCTCATTAATGCAATTATCTAGTCAACCAATCACATGGCAGTTGCTTCAATGCATTTAGGGATGTGGTCCTGGTCAAGACAATCTCCTGAACTCCAAACTGAATGTCAGAATGGGAAAGAAAGGTGATTTAAGCGATTTTGAGCGTGACATGGTTGTTGGTGCCAGACGGGCCGGTCTGAGTATTTCACAATCTGCTCAGTTACTGGGATTTTCACTCACAACCATTTCTAGGGTTTACAAAGAATAGTGTGAAAAGGGAAAAACATCCAGTATGCAGCAGTCCTGTAGGCGAAAATGCCTTGTGGATGCTAGAGGTCAGAGGAGAATGGGCCGACTGATTCAAGATGATAGAAGAGCAACGTTGACTGAAATAACCACTCGTTACAACCGAGGTATGCAGCAAAGCATTTGTGAAGCCACAACACGCACAACCTTGAGGCGGATGGGCTACAACAGCAGAAGACCCCACCGGGTACCACTCATCTCCACTACAAATAGGAAAAAGAGGCTACAATTTGCACGAGCTCACCAAAATTGGACTGTTGAAGACTGGAAAAATGTTGCCTGGTCTGATGAGTCTCGATTTCTGTTGAGACATTCAAATGGTAGAGTCCGAATTTGGCGTAAACAGAATGAGAACATGTATCCATCATGCCTTGTTACCACTGTGCAGGCTGGTGGTGGTGGTGTAATAGTGTGGGGGATGTTTTCTGGGCACACTTTAGGCCCCTTAGTGCCAATTGGGCATCGTTTAAATGCCACGGGCTACCTGAGCATTGTTTCTGACCATGTCCATCCCTTCATGACCACCATGTACCCATCCTCTGATGGCTACTTCCAGCAGGATAATGCACCATGTCACAAAGCTTGAATCATTTCAAATTGGTTTCTTGAACATGACAATGAGTTCACTGTACTAAAATGGCCCCCACAGTCACCAGATCTCAACCCAATAGAGCATCTTTGGGATGTGGTGGAACGGGAGCTTTGTGCCCTGGATGTGCATCCCTCAAATCTCCATCAACTGCAAGATGCTATCCTATCAATATGGGCCAACATTTCTAAAGAATGCCAACAGCACCTTGTTAAATCAATGCCACGTAGAATTAAGGCAGTTCTGAAGGCAAAAAGGGGTCCAACACCGTATTAGTATGGTGTTCCTAATAATTCTTTAGGTGAGTGTGTGTGTATATATATATATATATACATATATATATATAACCATTTACTGCAGTACCAATGTATCCTCTTTGCTTGCACATGTATGCCGCTGTTGTGACTGTTTTTATATGTTCACGATTTACATAATTTAATAAAAATATAGATTTTTGGTATTTGATTGTTCTTTATTACTAGGGGGACATTAATTTTTTGGGGTGTTAAAAAAAAAAAAATTATAAGTTGATTTCCCGGGTCCATTGGGTCTTTTGAAAATTATAAAGTTTAGGTGTGGCACCATGGATGATCTAGTCTGATGCATCAGGCACTGGTGTGTGGAAACCACAAAAAAAGAAGAAACAAAGCGAGCTAAAATATAAAACATGCAATATTTTTATTAGTCCAAAATCACAAATAAATGTAAAAAAATATCCGATACTGCTGTATATTATTGAAGATAACTCCAAAAATGCAGCGTGCACTAAGCGGTGCGATCTACAACTCATGTCACACTGGGAATGTATAAAAAATAATATATATTAATAATCTGTCCAAAATTGTGCAAAAGTATACCTAAAATTGGTGATGAATGGGAGGAAACATCGCCGTGACCTGATGTGTGGTAACAGCAGATGGTATATAACACCTCCCAATACAAAAATGCACAAAGATTGACTGAATGATATTGGGTATATAGAAATAAACCATGTAAAATAAATGAATAAAGAAAAAAATCAAGACCAAAAAATCAATACAAGCAGTATATAACCTGCAACCCGATGAATGTGCAATATCACACCGCTAGACTGGAAAGTCCCCCTCGATGCGCGTTTCACCTGATAGACTATTTATCTGCTGTTACCACACATCAGGTCACGGCGATGTTTCCTCCCATTCGTCACCTATTTTAGGTATATTTTTGCGCAATTTTGGACAGATTATTATACAAACCGGATTCCAAAAAAGTTGGGACACTAAACAAATTGTGAATAAAAACTCAATGCAATGATGTGGAGATGGCAAAGGTCAATATTTTATTTGTAATAGAACGTAGATGACAGATCAAACGTTTAATCCGAGTAAATGTATCATTTTAAAGGAAAAATACGTTGATTCAAAATTTCACAGTGTCAACAAATCCCAAAAAAGTTGGGACAAGTAGCAATAAGAGGCTGGAAAAAGTAAATTTGAGCATAACAAAGAGCTGGAAGACCAATTAACACTAATTAGGTCAATTGGCAACATGATTGGGTATAAAAAGAGCTTCTCAGAGTGGCAGTGTCTCTCAGAAGCCAAGATGGGTAGAGGATCACCAATTCCCACAATGTTGCGCAGAAAGATAGTGGAACAATATCAGAAAGGTGTTACCCAGCGAAAAATTGCAAAGACTTTGCATCTATCATCATCAACTGTGCATAACATCATCCGAAGATTCAGAGAATCTGGAACAATCTCTGTGCGTAAGGGTCAAGGCCGTAAAACCATACTGGATGCCAGTGATCTCTGGGCCCTTAAACGACACTGCACCACAAACAGGAATGCTACTGTAAAGGAAATCACAGAATGGCCTCAGGAATACTTCCAGAAACCATTGTCAGTGAACACAATCCACCGTGCCATCCGACGTTGCCAGCTGAAACTCTACAGTGCAAAGAAGAAGCCATTTCTAAGCAAGATCCACAAACTCAGGCGTTTTCACTGGGCCAGGGATCATTTAAAATGGAGTGTGGCAAAATGGAAGACTGTTCTGTGGTCAGACGATTCACGATTCGAAGTTCTTTTTGGAAATCTGGGACGCCATGTCATCCGGACCAAAGAGGACAAGGACAACCCAAGTTGTTATCAACGCTCAGTTCAGAAGCCTGCATCTCTGATGGTATGGGGTTTCATGAGTGCGTGTGGCATGGGCAGCTTGCATGTCTGGAAAGGCACCATCAATGCAGAAAAATATATTCAGGTTCTAGAACAACATATGCTCCCATCCAGACGTCATCTCTTTCAGGGAAGACCCTGCATTTTTCCACAAGATAATGCCAGACCACATTCTGCATCAATCACAACATCATGGCTGCTTAGGAGAAGGATCCGGGTACTGAAATGGCCAGTCTGCAGTCCAGATCTTTCACCTATAGAGAACATTTGGCTCATCATAAAGAGGAAGGTGCAACAAAGAAGGCCCAAGACGATTGAACAGTTAGAGGCCTGTATTAGACAAGAATGGGAGAGCATTCCTATTTCTAAACTTGAGAAACTGGTCTCCTCGGTCCCCAGACGTCTGTTGAGTGTTGTAAGAAGAAGGGGAGATGCCACACAGTGGTGAAAATGGCCTTGTCCCAACTTTTTCGGGATTTGTTGACACCATGAAATTCTGATTCAACATATTTTTCCCTTAAAATGGTACATTTTCTCAGTTTAAACTTTTGTTCCGTGATTTATGTTCTATTCTGAATAAAATATTAGAAGTTGGCACCTCCACATCATTGCATTCAGTTTTTATTCACGATTTGTATAGGGTCCCAACTTTTTTGGAATCCGGTTTGTATGTTTCTTATTTTTATTTTTATTTTATTTTTATACATGGCCATTGTGACATGAGCTGTAGATCGCACCGCTATGTGTGCTCTGCATTATTGGGGTCATCTTCAATAATATACAGCAATATCTGATATTTTTTACATTTATTTGTGATTTTGGACTAATAAAACATGTGATATTTTTATATTTTGGTTTGTTCTGTTTTCTTCTTTTTTGTGGTTTATGATTATCTGTGGAGCAGGGGTCTTTGTTAGATCTATGTGGGCTGTAAGGGATCGTATTTTTATTCGGGTGTCATTCTCACAGACTTCTTCCAGACAAAGGCTTTAGTGTCTAAACAGTGCATTTATTTGGCAGTCTTCATGCACAAACAGCAACCAGAACATAAATCAAAACAAATCCTCAGCCATCTGGCCACTGACTAAACAGTATAGTCCCTCTCTAGCAGGATCCGGGTCTACCAGACTACCACCCAGCTCCCCAAAACACTGCAAAGCTTACCCCACACAGGGTCAGAGGGCCCCGGCTCCCACAGGCTTTAGCCCAGCCTGCTCCTTCCTCAGACTGAGAGCCCCACCCAAGTCCAGCAACAGGATTAAATAGCATCCCTGGACATGGGCATATTCTTAAATCCCGGAGTGGAGCATGGGGAACAGGCAGCCACCCAACACATTGCCTGTTCCCAGTAAAAGCCCGCCCTGGACTAGCTGGAGCCAGCTAAGCTAAGTAGCTTGGTGTCCACCAACTAGCTTAGTGGCCACCTATATCTAGAGTCTTTACTCCACCAAGGCCAGGCTCCTTGGTAACACACTCCTAGTGCAAACAACACCCCCTTTCCATGCTTTGCCGGGACTTTTCTGTTCTCACCCAGGCTCCTCTGGGTGAGATACACCCTTTCAATGGCCGTCATGTGGCCCTCTGGCAGCTCCACTGCCACAGGGCATATGTAGGTACCCGTATTACTGGTGTGTGGAAATTCTGTCTGATCCACGCCTGATTCATCTTCACAAAAGGTCAGTTTCTCCACATTTTGGGTTGGCAGATGAGTTCTCCTTGGGGTAACTAATGGCCCCCGCCGCACTAAACACCCACTCTGATGCCACACTGCTGGCCGGGGAGGAAAGCTTGACCAGGGCAAACTTGGCCGTTGAGGTCACAAATCGAGTTTGTTTGCCCAGTAGCCAGGGGATCTTCGTTGTGGGGTGGCAGGTTGCAGTCCAAGTATGCCACAACCTGCTGGTTTAGGTTCTGCTCTATGACTACCTGCTGCCGCTGGTGAGTAGTTTCTTCAGTAGGCGGGTGAAGAAAACTGCTCATCAGCGACTTTAGACTTAAGTTGCTGCTGATGGAACTGGTACTGCTCCTGCTCCCCTCCCCCAGCAGCCATGGCAGTGGAACGTAAGTGCAGAGGGCCACCCAGTCCAGACCTGCATGAGGATGGGTGATGGCGCAGATAGGCAGCGGCCAACTAACTACATAGGATGTCTCGATAGTAGTTCAGTATGTCCTCCCTCTCAGCGAGTGTAAATAAGGCCCCCATTTTGGACCAGTAGCGAGGGTCTAACATGGTGGAGAGCCAGTAGTCATCCCTCTGCCAAATGGTCACAATTCGGCTGTCACTATGCAAGCAACTGAGCATGCATCGAGCCATTTGCACAAGTGACTCGGAGGGACTCTCTGCCTCCATCTCCACTGAATACTGCCACGGTGTGTCTGGGTCATCTGCCTCATCTTCCTCATCGCCCTGTAGCTTCTCCGGCTGCTCCTGCTCCTCCTCTCCTGTCACCTTTGTAGAAAAACCACCCTTTTCTCTACCCATTGCTTGTGCTTGAATGTCCTTCTCCTCCTCTAGTTCAGCCCCCACAGGGCTCATGTGGCCGTGAGATGTAATCACCACGTCTCCTGTCCCCTGGCCAGCCAGATTTAGCAGGATCTGTTCTAGGACATGAACCAGTGGAATGACATTGTTCATCCTGTAGTTGTCGCGGCAGACGTGCACTCAGACTAACAGTTAAACCACCAACCAGGCTCTAGGCGAGAGGCAGGGGAAGGGTCACCTCCTAACTTATCCCTGACCTCTCTCCCTGCACTGCTCAGCCCACATGCAGACCTTTGTGGTAGGTATGATGTGTCCTCGTGCCTGGACTGAAACACCCTAAATTCCCTGAGATGGTGAAGAGGGGAAATAGGAGCAGCCTGCTCGCACAGAACCTGGATGGGAGAGATGACACCAAACAATCAAACAAGAAACCACACTTATCTCTCTGCGCTGGAACAGACAACCTTCCTTTCTAGCTTCCAAGACCAAAGTGATTAATATAATCCGCTCAGAGCACTGGGGTGGAGTGCTATTTAAACTCATAACCCCACCCAGTGCACCTGATGGGAGGCGGAGCCAGCACAGCTCCAAAACAAAACACTAAACTCGTGCTGCTATTCTGGCCGACCTCCGCACACCGTCAGGACGGGGCATGACAGTAGTCCTGGCAACTGACAAATAAAGTGGCCTCCTCAAAGGGCCCGAGCAAACAGCAGGTGTCACGCATCAGTTGCTACCGGCTAACATCAAAGTAACACAGGGTAGTACCTCTGTCCGCCTGTATCAAAGAAATCGTTTTTGGCCTTTCTCTGTTCATATAATCTGTCCAATATATGGAGGGTTGAATTCCAATGTGTGAAAATGTTGCATATCAGCCTATGTTGGGGGACGCCGTTATGTCTTTGCAACTCAAGGAGGGTGTGCTTTGCGGCATACGAGTGGCTGAAGTGCATGCAAAGTTTCCTGGCCATTTTAAGGATGTCTTGCAGATGGGGTGAAGACTTCAGGAACCACTTTACAACCAGATTGAACACATGCGCAATGCAGGGCACATGGCTCAGCCCTCCTTGATGCAGTGCCAACACCATATTCCTCCCGTTGTCGGTCACCATGGTTCCGATCTTTGTTGTTGAGGAGAAAGCCAGGATTCGATTTCTTGATGAAGGATGCGGAGAAGTTCCCCTGTGTGACTCCGTTCACCCAGGCAAAGTAGGTGTAGAACAGCGTGACACCGCCGTGCCCTGCACATGTGGTATGCTGGAGGAGCATGTTGAATTGTCCCTGCAGTGGAGACTAAGGACACGGTGGAGGATGAGGAGGCAGAGGCAGACATTGTCGCAGGACCAACGGTGTGAGAACATGGAGGCGGAAGCAGCATCACCTGGCCAAATTGCTGGTGTGGCTGGGCAGGAACAACATTTATCCATATATTGTCCTTGACCATAGTTACAGCTCCACACATCGGCGCTGCCGTGCACTTTGATAGACACCAACAGGCTCAAGAACTGGCCCACCTTCTGTTCTACATATGTGTGTCGGGCTGGTACTGCCTTTTTCGCAAAGAAATGACAGCTTGGGACTCTCCACCTTGGCTTGGCATGAGCCATCAGTTTTCAGAAAGGTGCAGAGTCCACCACTTGGAAAGGGAGGGACTGCAGCATCAGCAACTTGGCCAGGAGTACTTTCAGCTTTTGCGACGTTGAATGAGTGCACGCATACTGTTGACTCTTGGCAATCGCTTCGGTGAACGATTGCTGACTAAATGACTGACTGGGAGTAGGAGGAGCAGGAGCATCAGGACCGGTAGATGATGGGAAGGACAGACAGCTCCCTTCGGCTGAGGTGGTGGAGCCTTGACTGCATTAGATCGGGTGGGTGCCACTGGGAGATGCAGCGATTGCTGTGGCAGGCTGAACCACCATATCGGAGCCACAGTTTTCCCAGGCCACTTTATGGTGATGCTATATATTTTGACGCAGGGCTGTGGTGCCAACATTGGTACCCTGGCCACGCTTCACCTTCTGCTCACAAATTCGGCAAATGGCCATGTTCACCTCTTCCGACGGCTTAAGAAAAAAACTCCCACACTGCCGGGTATACCATTTTCCCCCAACACTCCGCACTGACTGCCTGCTACCGCTGCCTCCGTTAACCCCTGCACCACTACTTTCCGGAGAGGTAGGCTCCTGTGAAGTGGGTGGTCTACCCCGTGCACGTTTGGCTCCCTACTTCCCACTGCTGCCACCCTGCTGACTCACGGCCATGCTACCACCTTGCTGGCTCATCCGACGCCTCACACGCAAGCTGCCACCCTTCTCCTGATGATGATGAAGCCCCCTGTTCACCTGGCTCCCACGTGCGAACGGCCACATCATCGTCCACTACTGTCTGCACATAACTGATGTCACCCTCACCAGTACCAGGGCCACGTGCCTGACCGCTCGCAACATCAGCTCCTGTGTGACTCTCAACATCACTACTTGCACGTCTATGGGAGGAAGCGGCAGATGTCTCCTCTAGATCTTGGCTGGGTAGTAGCTGCTGACTGTCTAGTAGATCGTCCTCGCTGAAAAGTGGAGCCGAGCCTATGGCATATATAACTTTTCGCACTGAGGGAACAGAAAATGACAGAGGCAGGTTGAGGACAGTTGGGGGAACAGGGCCTGCTCCCGGGCCATGCCAACTAAGTTTCAAGTCAGAGAAACCCACCGACTCTTGGCTGGGGGCGTCTGATGTCACTTGCGACAAAGTAGAAGACTGAGTCAACCATTCAAGCACCGCTGGGTTGCTGGTCAAGACACGACCGATAGATGACACTGGGAACTCAGGCCTCTTGCTGCGACTCCTGCTGCCATCCCTCCTATTCTGCTGCTACTTCTGCCTGAGACAGAAACATTTTGGCCACTGCCCGTTCCCTTTGAAGGGCCTGTCACTTGTCTGTCTGACATACTGTGTAATAAAAGAATTAAATTAAAAGTAAAATAATACACCCCAAAATAGGCTATATTACAATGTAACTTCACCGCAGAATGGCAAATAAGATTTTTTTTCCGATTAATACACCCCCCAAAAAATGTACAACAATTTAAATTCACCACTGAACGTCTAACAGGACGTATGTATATTTCCTATTAATACACCCAGTAAATGGCTGTAGTACAATGTAACTTCACCGCAGAACAGCAATTAAGACGTATTTTTTTTCATCCCAAAAACAAGTATAACAATGTAAATTCACCGCAGAATGACTAATAGGACGTACGTATATTTCCTATTAATATACCACGTAAATGGCTGTAGTACAATGTAACTTGACCGCAGTACGGCTAATAGGACATGCGTATATTTCCTATTAATACACCCTGTAAATGGCTGTAGTACAATGTAAGTTCACTGCATAACAGCAATTAAGACGTATTTTTTATCCTATTAATACACCCCCAAAAAATGTATAGCAATGTAAAATCACTGCAGAACGGCAAATAGGACGTACGTATATTTCCTATTAACCACTTAAGGAACGGGTCATTTTTCACCTTAAGGACCAGACTGATTTTTGCAAATCTGACATGTGTCACTTTATGTGGTGATAACTTTAACCCCTTCAGGACCTTGGGCGAGAATGCTCGTCCTAACTTGCAGGTACTTAACGCACTAGGACGAGCATTCTCGTCCTAGGGTAAATGCGCTGCCCCACAACTGCTGCCGCGATCAGCTGCTGTATCTGCCAGCATCGGTGAAAACACCAATTACGGCAGATTAACCCCCTGTATGCCGCAGTCACGCTGACCGCAGCATACAGGGGGATTGCGGCAGCTTGTATATCCCCATCGGGTCTTCGTGCTGCGGTGACGGGGAACCGAGGGTTGCTATGGCAGCCCGATGCCTTGAACAGGCATCGGGACTGCAAGCAACGGAAGCCCAGGAGATCCAGCCCCAGGGCTGGGTCTCCTAGGCAACTGTTAGCGTCTTACAGTGTAAGACACTGACAGTTCAATACAGCACAATACAGATGTATTAGGTATCACCGCGTCCGTATCGACCGTCTCTATAAACATATCCCATGACCTAACCCCTCAGATGAACACCGTGAAAAAAATAAAATAAAAACTGTGCTAAATAAACAATTTTTTTGTCACCTTACATCACTAAAAGTACAACACCAAGCGATCAAAAAGGCGTATGCCCGCCAAAATAGTACCAATCTAACCGTCACCTCATCCCGCAAAATATGAGCCTCTACCTAAGACAATCGCCCAAAAAAATTAAAAAAAATAAGGCTCAGAATATGGAGACACTAAAACATGATTTTTTTGGGGTTTCAAAAATGATATTATTGTGTAAAACTTAAATAAAAAAAGTATACATATTAGGTATCGCCGCGTCCGTAACGACCGGCTCTATAAAAATACCACATGACCTAACCCCTCAGGTAAGCACTATAAAAAAATTTAAATAAAAACTGTGTAAAAAAAGCTATTTTTACCTTACATCACAAAAAGTGTAATAGCAAGCGATCAAAAAGTCATACGCACCCCAAAATAGTGCCAATCAAACCGTCATCTAATCCCACAAAAATCATACCCTACCTAAGATAATTGCCCAAAAACTGAAAAAACGATTGCTCTCACACTATGGAGACACTAAAACATAATTTTTTTGTTTCAAAAATTAAATCATTGTGTAAAACTTACATAAATAAAAAAAAGTTGTCATATTTGGTATTTTCGCGTCAGTGACAACCTGCTCTATAAAAATACCACATGATCTAACCTGTCAGATGAATGTTGTAAATAACAGAAAATAAAAACGGTGCCAAAACAGCTATTTCTTGTTACCTTGCCTCACAAAAAGTGTAATATAGAGCAACCAAAAATCATATGTACCCTAAAATAATACCAACAAAACTGCCACCTTATTCTGTCGTTTCCAAAATGGGGTCACTTTTTTGGAGTTTCTACTCTAGGGGTGCATCAGGGGGGCTTCAAATGGGACATTCTGTCAAAAAAACAGTCCAGCAAAATCTGCCCTCCAAAAACCGTATGCATTCCTTTCCTTCTGCGCCCTGCCGTGTGCCCGTACAGCAGTTTACGACCACATATGGGGTGTTTCTGTAAACTACAGAATCAGGGCCATAAATATTGAGTTTTGTTTAGCTGTTAACTTTTGCTTTGTAACTGGAAAAAATTTACTCAAATGGAAAATCTGCCCAAAAAATTAAATTTTTTAATTTTATCTCTATTTTCCAATTCTTGTGGAACACCTAAAGGGTTAACAACGTTTGTAAAATCAGTTTTGAATACTCTGAGGGGTGTAGATTGTAAAATGGGTGGTTTCTATTATGTAAGCCTCATAAAGTGACTTCAGACCTAAACTGGTCCTGAAAAAGTAGGTTTTAGAAATTTTCTGAAAAATTTCAAGATTTGCTTCTAAACTTCTAAGCCTTCTAACATCCACAAAAAATAAAACGGCATTCACAAAATGATCCAAACATGAAGTAGACATATGGGGAATGTAAAGTAATAACTATTTTTGGAGGTATTACTATTTATTATAAAAGTAGAGTAGTACCACTGTCATGAAGTACAATATGTGACGAGAAAACAATCTCAGAATGGCCTGGATAAGTAAAAGTGTTTTAAAGTTATCACCACATAAAGTGACATGTCAGATTTGCTAAAAATGGCCTGGTCCTTAAGGTGAAAAATGTCAGGGTCCTTAAGGGGTTAAAAGGGCGGCCACTATGAAGGTCACTGTTAAAATGCTTTTACTTATCCAGGCCATTCTGAGACTGTTTTCTCATCACATATTGTACTTCATGACAGTGGTAAATTTGAATCAAAATATTTCATTTTATTTATTAAAAAAATGCCAAATTTACCAAAAATTTGGACAAATTCACAACTCACCAAATTTCAATTTCTCTGCTTTTAAAACAGATAGTGATACCTCATATAATAGTTATTACTTTACATTTCCCATATGTCTACTTCATGTTTGAATCATTTTGTGAATGCCATTTTATTTTTTGGGGATGTTAGAAGACCCCATTTTAAAAACTAAACCCCTCAAGGTATTAAAAACGGATTTTACAAACGTTGTTAACCCTTTAGATGTTCCACAAGAATTAATGGAAAATGGAGATAATATTATAGAATTTAACTTTTTTGGCAGATTTTCCATTTTAATCATTTGTTTTACGCTGACAAAGCAAAGGTTAACAGCCAAACAAAACTCAATATTTATTGCCCTGATTCTGTAGTTTACAGAAACACCCCATATGTGGTAGTAAACTGCTGTATGGCCACACGGTACGGCGCAGAAGGAAAGGAATGCCATATGGTTTTTGGAAGGCAGATTTTGATGGACTGGTTTTTTGACACCATGTCCCATTTGAAGCCACCCTGATTCACCCCTAGAGTAGAAACTTTAGCCACCCTGATACACCCCTCTAGGTATTCAAACTGATTTTACAAACTTTATTAACCCTTTAGGAGTTTCACAAGAATTAATTGAAAATGGATATTCAGAATTTCACTTTCTTTGGCAGATTTTAAATTTTCATAAATTTTTTCTGCTAACAAAGTAAGTATTAACAGCCAAACTAAACTCAATATTTATTGCCCTGATTCTGTAGTTTACAGAAATACCCCATATGTGGTCGTAAACTGCTGTACGGGCACACAGCAGGGCGCAGAAGGAAAGGAACGCCATATGGTTTTTGGAGGACAGATTTCACTGGGATAATTTTAACTTGCCATGTCAAATTTGAAGACCCCCTGAAGCACCCCTAAAATAGAAACTACAAAAGTGACCCCATTTTGGAAACTACAGAATAAGGTGGCAGATGATTTTTAGGGTCCAGATGATTTTTGGTTGCTCTATATTACACTTTTTGCGAGGCAAGGTAACAAAAAAATAGCTGTTTTGGCACTGTTTTCATTTTTTGTTATTTACAACATTCATCTGACAGGTTAGATCATGAGCTATTTTTATAGAGCAGGTTGTTACGGAAGGAACAATACCAAATATGACTACTTTTTTTAGTGTCTCCAAATTCTGAAAGCCATAGTTTTTTTTTATTTTTTGGGATTACCGTATGTAGGGGCTCATATAGTGCAAACCTAAAATCAGCAGTGTAACAGCAATTTAGATGCCCAGTTAGTGAAGCAAGGTGTAAGAGAATTGCTCCTATTACCTAGGCTGTACACTCCCCTATTAGACCCTGTTCTCTTTTTATAGCATGGATAATGCCTCCCTATCCTTTCCCTACACCTTAAATAATCTTTTCCTGCACGTCTAAATAATTTTTTCAGCACAATAAAGTCTTTCCTAGCACTGTCCCGAGCGCCTGTCACATTTCTCCCTGCAATGGAAAATGGCTGAATCGAAGATGGCAGAGGCTATTTATAGGGCTGTGACATCACAGGGGCTGGCTGGCTGCTTATTGGCTGCATGCATGGCATTGTGGGTGATCCCTCGTTCTCAGAGTTCATTGTTCCATGTCCTAACATGTGCAGCAGCCATTTTAGGAAGGAAAAAATTTGATTTGTTACCACAAAGTGTGAGGAAATTCGACTTCGGTGCGAATCGAATTTTTCTGAAATTCGGATCGAATTCCACTTCATCAACTTCGATTCGCTCACAGTATAAAACATATTTTACTTGCATCCTAATTTGAGTGAGCAGTGGTATTTTGCTTACTATTGAACTTGGGATTATACCCACTCCACTTTGCACCTCACAAACGGACATAGCGTGCAGCCCAACAAAACTATTGGACTATTCCCCAAATAAGACACAGACAAAAAATTGTATTAAAAACAAACACAATATTTATTTTATTAAACAAATAAATACATTACCCCATATGCAACAGCATATGAAAACATCCCAACAAATATGTATAACATATGAATAATGAGGATGGAGGTCCTCAAAGCCCCAAATTGTTCAATTAGCCCCATCTGGGGCACTCCATCTTGCCTTCAACCGATGAGCACTAGCTTGGAGGCACTAACTGATGGACCCTTAAATACTCCACAAATCCGCCAACAAAAGGAGTTCAGCCCCAACCATGAAGACTTCCTATCCTCCACAATTTGTCTTTCCACCAACTTCAAAGACATCCTACCGCCATGAATATCATAATAAGAGCTACAGCCCATCCCACTGCCATGACCAGAACATTCCAACAACTAAAAAAAAGCCTCAGTACACACAATAAGGGAAGGTGGGCGGGGTCCTCCCTAGATGATCCCTCAAAATAGTGCCTGCTCCCCCTTCCGTGCCTCACTTAAACCATGCACCCTAGCCCTAGCTATCCATCACCACCTCCTTTTTTAAACCCCTCCCCCCCCAATGCCTGACATTCTATGCTTAACTAAGCCAACCCCCTGTCATGTCAGCCTTCCCCAAGGATATGCCCTGGCCTAAATATATCTTGACACGAGCATTTTTTAATGATTGTAATTGATAAAATCAAAGTTATTATTTATTTTTGGAGCAACCAATTTGAGTATTTCCCATAATGTAATACAGGATGGCTACCCTGCTTAACTGCCAGCTTTATCGGCTTGGGGGGGACAGATTACTATCTCAATGCCAATCATACAGAAGTTGAGATATTTAAATGCAGATAAATTTTACCAGAATGATGCCACAACAGTACTGCAGTTTGCAGCTCTTGATGAAGCAGTCATCTCTGCAGAAACGCTTTGAGTGTAAATTGAATTGTGCAGCACTCAGCGAATGCTACTATTTAGGGGTTTCACAAACTATGATCTTAGGGTTCACCTTATGCTGAAAAGCACCAATCATCTGTGCATACACGAAAGATTCCTAAGACTAGGGGGTGCAAGTTGATCCCCACCATAAATGCGAAAAAACACTCTGTTTCTGTGCCTCTTTAAGTGTCCTGAGAATAGTGCAGTAGGGTCCTGATATTGTGGTAACCCTAGCAGTAGAGGGCACTTTGAGGGTGAAGTAATCGACCAGCAGCGCTTAGATCCATTTCAATCCAGAATGCGGCGGTTTCTCTCACAGCTGGGTCTAATTTATATACTGCACAAAGGATTTGTAGTTGCCCTGGGTCAGATTGCCCATGCCCCAAATGAGGCTTTCTGCCTTTTGCATTACTATGGATTTTATTCAATATATCTAGTAAAATAAAGTATTTATTATTTTTATTTTAGCGTTCTCTATAGGCAGTACATTTTATTTATTTTTTGAATACATATTGTGGTAATGTGGACAGTGCGGAAAGCCATGTGTATCCCACCCAGATACCTTAGCTGGGTGAGATAACTAAAATCTGGAAAGCTGCAGTGGTCTCAGTAAAGTATAGTTTGCTGAGAGAGTTTTGTATATATTTTCTTCTGGGCTGGATTTTACTTGGATTGGCGGATAGGTTTGGTAGTGGGATTTTCCAGTCCACACCCTTCTGGCACAGGTATTCCCTTTCACCTGGGGTGATAGCAGGTGAGGCCTGCACTAATCAAGGATGCATAAAACCAACCCTCTGTGTGTTAGTCAGGGGGAAGGAAAGGCTGAGGAGGCCTGAAAGTGAGAGTGAAAGAGAGAGGCTGAGGAAGCCCGAGTTTGGGGGACCTAGAGACGCCTGCAGAGAGAGGGTCGCACGGCCAGAGTCAGGCAGACTTCTGCGCCACAATCCTCCAAAGGTACTGATGTTGTTGTAGTCACAGCCTGGAGGCTGCTGGACTGCTTGGACTGAGAAAGCCGCATCTGATCACGTGTGTGAACTGTGTTCTTTAGAAGTCAGGGAATGAATTATGTATTAGGTAGTGCCTCGTCCGGCAGGAGTTATTTTGGTTGCTGTATTGTGCTAAAGTGCTAGAAAATAAAGCATCGTTTGGACTTCCATCCGGTTGTCTGCAACAAATCTGTGATTGAGACCCCCTGAGAGAGAGCGATCCCTTACAATATACAGGTCAGATAAAGATCCAGTCTTTATCACAGCCAACATTATAGTTATGTGACTGTCTAGACCTAATTTTACAAATAAACATTTTGAGGCCCTTGTATGATTATTGTGTTTATACTGCTGCCAATATAAAATTTCCCTTTAATATCATTCTTCTGTATGTTTAGTCTTATATTAAAAATATAGCATACCTGCACTGTTTCCCAGGCCTTAATGTACACTGCAAACCTTCTCCTGCATTGACACCATAACAACACATGTCATTGTCCTTAAGTCCTACATCACATTGTTCTCCATCTTCCACTATTTGATTGCCACATATTGGCCGTCCACTCTCTGAAAAAAGTAGCATATCACCACAAATTTGGTATCTTAAAGGAAGGTCAGTTTAAAGAAGTTAGCATTTTAAGACAACCCCTATCCTAGTAAGGCATGTGGACATCATACAGTAGGCCTACCGTATATGAGCAGAACGGAAAGTCACTCTGGTTGATGAGCTGTCCATGTATGTACTTGAATGGCCATGCCTCTGGTTGTTTTGGCTTCTTCATGGCAAAATCAGCTGTTTCCAGTAACCGAACACCCCCTCTCAACCAATCCCACATACACCCCCTGTTGCCAAAATTGTGGGAGCAGTTTGGTTACTATGGCAGCCTTGGGACTTCTGAAGGCTCACAGGCCTGCCATAATAAAACTCCTTTTAAGCCCTACTTGTCATGGCATAATGAAATACAGCAATTATACCGAAGAATGAAATATTTAAGTATAGGGTAGAAGAGATCTAATGGCCACATGTTCAAATCCCCTTGGAGGATTAAAAAAAGGCAAAAAGGGTCTTTAAAAATAAATAGAAATCAAATCATGCCCCTTTCCCCATCTTACAAATAAAAATAAATGCATAAACATCATTGCTATCACAGCATCTGAAAACAGCCAAATTAATAAATATTAAGTATTTAATCCATACAGTAAACAGCATAATGGAAAAATAAATGACCAAATCACCATTTCTTGGTTGCTTTGTCTCTTGAAAAAAAAATCATTTAAAGGTGATAAAATTGTCATACGTACTTCAAAGTGGTCACAAACAAAGAAAAAAGGTAGACTCGGCTCATAAAAAAAACAGTCATAGAATCACAGTAAAACAGGGAGAAAACGCCTCACCTGCAGATACTGGAAATTTAACAAATGAACTCCAGGCCAATATTGTTCTTCACTGTTTAATCTGAACTGCATTTAATGTCTCAAGCTTCTTATCCAAGCCTGATCCATCAAAATCCCAATGTAAGTAAAAAGGGAACTGAACCAGAATAGTGAAGCACCCCAGGGTGGTAGAAAACAAGCAGGCAATTTATTAAATTCACAAAACCAAATTAAAACAGACATATAAAATTACAGTATGTCTTACAGGTGGTGGATGGCCCTGCTCCTGGGAGGTGTGTTGTAATTTTATTTGACACTTTTAATGTGCACTTATGAGTATAATAAAATGCCTGCTTGTTTTCTACAATCCTGCGGTGCTTCACTATTCTGGGATGCTCCACTTATTTTCTTATGTAGGGATTTTGGTGGCACAAGCCTTGATAAGAAGCTTGAAACATCAACTGCAGTTCAGATAAAAATATGAAGAACAATATCAGCCTGCAGTTCATTTGTTAACATTGCAATATCTACAAGCGAGACATTTTGTTTCCATTTTACTGATTCTATCACTAAGTTTTTTATGTATATTGGAGCAGCACCAACCTCTTTCTTTATCACTGTGCATTGAGACTTAAAGGGGTTGTACGGCTTCAGAGCTGAACCCAGACATATCCCTATTCTCACCCAGGCAGGCCTTCTAATATTCGTTGAATCGGTCATGTCAAACTAATTTAATCAGTTTCTATAAAAAGGTAAGTTCTAGACTTGCCACCGGCAAATCAATGAATGTCGTATATCTGGACTTCCCCAAAGCATTTGACACTGTACCACATAAAAGGTTAGTATATAAAATGAGAATGCTCGGACTGGGAGAAAACGTCTGTATGTGGGTAAGTAACTGGCTCAGTAATAGTAAACAGAGGGTGGTTATTAACGGTACACACTCAGATTGGGTCACTGTCACTAGTGGGGTACCTCAGGGGTCAGTATTGGGCCCTATTCTCTTCAATATATTTATTAATGATCTTGTAGAAGGCTTGCACAGTAAAATAAAAATTTTCACAGATGACACTAAACTGTGTAAAGTAATTGACACGGAAGAGGACAGTATACTGCTATAGAGGGATCTGGATAGATTGGAGGCTTGGGCAGATAAGTGGCAGATGAGGTTTAACACTGACAAATGTAAGGTTATGCACATGGGAAGGAATAATGCAAATCACCCGTACATACTAAATGGTAAAACACTGGGTAACACTGACATGGAAAAGGACCTAGGAATTTTAGTGAACTGCAAATTAAGCTGTAAAAACCAGTGTCAGGCAGCTGCTGCTAAGGCCAATAAGATAATGGGTTGCATCAAAAGGGACATAGATGCCCGTGATGAGAACATAGTCCTGCCACTTTACAAATCACAGGTCAGACCACACAAGGAGTACTGTTTACAGTTCTGGGCTCCTGTGAACAAGGCAGACATAGCAGAGCTGGAGAGAGTTCAGAGGAGGGCAACTAAAGTGATAACTGGAATGGGTGGACTACAGTACCCTGAAAGATGATCAACATTAGGGTTATTCACTTTAGAAAAAGGACGACTGAGGGGAGATCTAATTACTATGTATAAATATATCAGGGGTCAGTACAGAGATCTCTCCCATCATCTATTTATACCAAGGACGGTGACTAGGGGACATCCTCTGCGTCTGGAGGAAAGAAGGTTTGTACACAAACATAGGAGAGGATTCTTTACGGTAAGAGCAGTGAGACTATGGAACTCTCTGCCTGAGGAGGTGGTGATGGTGAGTTCACTAAAAGAGTTCAAGAGGGGCCTGTATGTATTTCTGGAGTGT